>NC_084521.1:7612500-8812500 GCF_024500385.1 Phyllopteryx taeniolatus | reverse complement strand
CGAGTGATTTCTGTGGTCATAGATTGATTCTAATGTGCGTAACGTTAATAAAAATGAAAGATATTCATTCAGATGGCTTGTTATATTGGTTGCCATTGATAGTCACACATTTTTGTAACATAATGCCTCTTAATTATGGAATTGAAAATTCTTTTGTGGACCCCCATCAGTCCAGAAATTCATCAATGGCTATCAAGTCACTCCCCTTTTAAGTACAAATTTAAAAAAATCATCGCCAGCACTGGCTGAGCTACTGCTGCATTGCGCTCACAAACAGTATGTTGTAGCTAGAACCCCAGCCTATTTGTGGTTTGTTATTTACAAATGTACCTATTTGCGAATGGTCTGTGGAACCTATCTTCAGCTGTTCGCTGAAGAACTCACATAGTCGTGGTTTTTGTGCTCTTTCTCTCACGAAAAAAAAATTGACATTTAATTTTAAGACCATATCGCCCCAGCATTTAACATGAGCTAACTGATTTATTATTTCAACTTTTGACAATCGTAACTGTCTTTACTTACAAACATAGCAGAGAGGCATCCTGATTAGGGAACTCTCAGGTTATTAAAATCTTTATCTTTTAATTTGTGTACTTGTTTTGGTGTGTTTCTGTTTACGTACAATAGTGATGCGTTGGGAAGCAGATTAAAAAGCAGCTTAACCTTCACCTCTGTTTTTTTTTTTTGGGCAGCCGGCAAACACTTTCTCTCCCATGAACCCAAATGAGCCAAGCCACCACACACACAACTGCGTACGAGTAATCCACAAACGCATGCGCAGACACACAAACACGCACACACACATTTTTGAAGCAGACAACACAATGGAAAGTGCCTTTTTCATTGATTTCCTTCCTTTGCTGAATCCAGATTGTTTCCGAGTGGCCACACCAAAGCTGTGAGCAGGATGTGGCAACCAAAAGCTCTGTTTCAAAAAATTTTTAAATAATAAAGGTCACAAGTTCATTACATTCATGAAAAATAAAGGCAGTGGGAGCAACTTATACTGGATCATATATCAAATTGTTTTTAGATGAAATGACTACCACCTGTACCAGTTTGCTGGTTGAATTTGTATACTATAGAGATAACACACACACACCCAGATGATGTTGGGTTAAAAATGGTAACTAGGGCAGTTTCTGACTAGTATGGTCTTTGCGGTGGAGGCAATATGCAGCAGTCTTCCTGCAACACACCCTGATGCAGTGGAGGAGCTGGAGGGGGATGGGGGCTATCGAGTAACTTAGCCCATACGCTGGTATTCAAACATGTAATGCCTCATTTTCCCGTCCAGATCATATGCTTTTAATATCTTCGTTTATAACTGCATGAAAAAGCCAAGCCTTGTTTTCTAATTTAGTCACAGCCATGATTCATATTTTCAGAGTAAGGCATGGCTATGCTACTGGTGTGTGGGTTTGTGTCAGCCAGTGAATGCCAAAAGGAATTTTAAGCATGTAATGGTAAAATAAACATGTAGTCAGTGAGTAGTCCAGCAGATGGGGCTGCAGAGTTGTATTTGAGGTTGAGCTGTCTTGTTTTTGTCATTTTATTGGGTGAAAAACAACAAGACTAATCATTTTTAGGTTTGTTTTGAAGGTATTTTTGATTTGGGTGTTGGGTGATACAATGTAAGGATCCTAATCATAGTAACAGTGCAGTTGCTACAGTTGAAAGCTATACTTTTATGACTGCAAAAGCGGATAGGATTTTGGCAGCAGATGCACTCCCTTGCATTGCCCTGGAGCAACAACTTGACCCACACCCTGCTCTGAATGACAATGAGTGTCCTATTTCAGCAAGGTAGATTGTGTGAGGTTAACTGAGAGCCTTCACAGGTGACAGGGGATGTCAGGAAGATGGGGACGATGGTGACGAGATAAATACAGACAGTAGCTGAGCAGCAAAGTAAGGTGGCAAATTGGGTACCATAGATAATCTGGCATTATATTTAAGATGGCACAATATGACTCTGCAAATTCTGTCTGTCTATCCATCGATCTATCTCTATATATCTCAGTGGCGGCTGGTAGAAATTTTCTCAGGTCAGCTATATACTGTATATTTCAGGAATGCAACTAATTATTTTAATAATCAATTAATCTGTGGATTATTTTTTTCAATTAATCAATGAATTGGACCAAAAAAAACTACATTTCCATTCCTTGAATAAAAAATGGCACATTATTTCAAATTTAAAGTGCGGAAAATGCACAATCATGAATTGATTCTAAATCAGTCAGGAAAAAATGTTAATCTTTTTTTTTTTTTTTTTCAAAGTAAAAAGCAGAAGTTTGCAAATGTCTTATTTTAATCAAACACAAAGCAAATTAATGTGCATTCATAGAGGATGACAGAAATCAGCAAATATTTTCTGTTGAGGGATTGAAATCCCGAGGATATGTGCAATTTTTAGTTAAACAAGGTCTCTAAACGATAAATCGATTATCAAAGTAAGTGTCGATTATTTTGATAATCTCTCCACACCTCATGGTTCGCTTTGATTACGGTCATGGAGGGTTGCGATTCAATTGCTGATTATCAATGCATCTCAATGCATCTTGAATTGGCACACCTACGAATCCATTCGTTGTCCCACCCCGATCAAGCATGACACGCTGAAGCAAATGATCATCACGGAAACAAATCAAGTCAATACATACAGTGAACATGTTTAACCAACTCCGTTTCCACCTCCATTGTAGATGTAATATACCGGGTGATTTAAAAGTAACTCCCTATTTTTAGTACTTGTAATTTATTTCTGATCTATAATTCTTACAAGAAATGAACATGAGAAGAAAGTGTATTGCATGGAGTTTTATTTAAAATTCGATATGGGCGCCAGCGTTAGCCACCAGTTTCTCAAGCCGCCTGGGAACTGCATCAACTGATTTCACAAGGAACTCTTGTGGGATGGAAAACATAGCTTTTCGTATTCGCCCTTCAAGTTGGTTTGGTAGAATAGACTTGCTCCTTTAATCATGGAACACACAAAAAAAATTGAGACAAATATTACAACATATGAATAAATTTTAAGTGTTTTAAAATAGGGAGTTACTTATCAATCACCCTGTATATTTCAATTATTCACTTTGGTGCTTGATGCACAAATGCATCCGCTGACAATGTATATTTTTTTTGGTCTTTTGTGTACAGCCATGGCAGAGTTCGACTTGAGTCTGAGCGACGCTCTGGTGGACAGTGCTCCGCAGCAGGGTCCAGAAAGCCGAGTGGAGAGGGATTTTGTGGCTCAGTTGGAGGCCGAGACCTTCGACGATCAAATCGGGGAGACAGTAGGCAAGACGGAGTACATTCCTCTGCTGGACAACGATGATGCCACTGCAGGTGAGTCAACATGTCTTGCATGCAATTGATTTTATGAGGAGAGACAATGATTACATTTACAAACACCATGATCTAAAAGTGAACCTAACCATAACCCAGAAGCCATAGTTGGGTTAATGGAGTAGCATGGATGTAATGATAATTATAAAAAACTTCAAACAACTGCTACTTTTACACACACAAACACATACACAAACCAGCAGCAAATATCCAAACAGAGCATACAGGAATACTCACATGCATAATGTAGTTTCTCTGCACTGTAGGAACATTTAATACAACTTGGTTGGGGACCTTCTCTGCCTTTTCTTCTTGCTGTTAATTACGCTGCATCACTTCCAGAATACCTCAGTGCTGCCTGGCATGTTGCGACAAAACGTGGTAATACACTGAAGGCGTGCAACTCTAAACTTGGACTTGCCTCTATACTGTAAATACCCCGAAAAATTACTGCTTAAAAGTCTGCAACACGGCAGGGGCGCAAACTGAAATGACTGCAGTGTCGTGGGGGGTTCACTGTAGTATCACAACATACACTTCAACTGTAGAAGGGTTCACAACAAACCAAATTTCTTTCAAAATTAGAATCATTGGTCAACAGGGCTTTCTGTCCAGATACATCATTAATAGTTTAGTGTGGTATTATTTTGTTGTCATTATGGATATGTATATATTTGAAACCCACTATGGCCATGTTCCATTTTAATCATCCATCCATCCATCCATTTTCTACCGCTTATCCGGGTCGGGTCGCGGGGGCAGTAGCTTCAGCCCAGACTTCCCTCTCCCCAGCCACTTCATCCAGCTCTTCCGGGGGGATCCCAAGGCGTTCCCAGGCCAGCCGAAGGATGTAGTCTCTTCAGCGTGTCCTGGGTCGTCCCCGGGGTCTCCTCCCGGTGGGACATGCCCGGAACACCTCACCAGGGAGGCGTCCGGGAGGCATCCGAATCAAATGCCCCAGCCACCTCATCTGGCTCCTCTCAATTTTCATCATAAAGTATGCTTAATATCTTGACAAGCAACTTTGTATTAACCATCAAGACCTCCATTCTTAATAATTTCGGTTCATCTGATGTTTAATTTTGTCATTTTTTTCTAATTATTCTATTTTTCATATTTTCTTGCTGCTTTGACTTGTTTACTGCACTACTGGATGTTAATGTTTATAGCTAGTTGTTAATGTCTTGCTACGTTCTGGTTGAGATTTGGCAGTTTTGTACAGTAGCAGCTACACTTGAGGGTTGAGTTTTTTTGTATGTCATCTGGCAATCACTTTTCCTGAACAGTTGGCCTCATCTGTTTCCTTTAAAACCCTGAGTATGCATAAGCATGATAATTTGTTTTATGTAATACTGTATGAACCGCAGATGCCCTTAAATGACGGATGGTATCAGGCACTGCTGGACCCTGGCTGCCATTCTGGATCTGCTTGGATGTCATTCAGCCACAAGGCATGTAGTCCGAGGATAAACAGACTAGCGGCCACCGCTTTGAATATACCAGCTTTCTGCTTAAGTTTTGTATACCATCAAGTTGTGTCTCTGCAGTGAGAAATTACCATCCAGATGGTCATGGGTCAAGTTTTAACCCTGCAGTTCATTATCTGACATAGTTTAGTCTCTCCACTTGTTCATGTTTCTCTGCGAAATCCCAGTTTTGATTCACTGGGTTAAATCAAAATTTTAGGCAAACTATCTATCTCCAAACACTAGGTAGCGATAACGCTCCTTTGCACTCGTTTGGCGGTGGCGGTCCAACAAAGGCATGTAGCTTGTTGCTACTTTCTTCTTGGTCACTGGTACAAATCGAGTAGTAACAGGGATACATTTATAGATATTATAAATTGTTTAAATTTCTACCATTAATTGCGAGTTCTAATGAAATATGAATCGATGTAAGGTAGATAGAGACCGACTATCAAATACACAAAGTGACAGTTAAACTGGCGATGACTCAGCTTTCAGAGATGTTGTGGCTCCTTAGACACTCGGGTCAGACAGTCAGACTGTGTGTGGGCACTGGTCAGTGACAGCCAGCTCCGGGACAGGCTGTGGGTGGTGTTGCCAGTGATCAGCTCTGGCACGCTTTGCACATTTGGACAAATGCAGACATGCTGACATGCAGTGCAGCACGGTGAGGCAGTCTGCTTGTTATTGTCCTCTGTCTGCAGGCAAGTTGAACGTTGAAAGCACACTTTTTTCTTTTTTTTAATCACATTTGCTATTTTGGCACACTGCTACAAATGTTCACGTTTATTCATGTGCTCATAGCATCTTGTATGTATGAGTGTGGTCTACGAGATATGTATCCGTGTCACTGGCATTTACTGTATCTATGGAGACAAATAGCCTTGTGTGTGTCTGTGTTCTTGCATGTGTTTAATGTACTTACACGTATGTGTCCCAGACTTTATGGTTTGAGGAACATGGCCTATTTTCCTCAAGTTGTTCATGTAAGGTACTTGTGCTCTTTAAAGACCAAGATTTTGTTTTTGTTTTTTTGCTGCATATTTTTGTGCAATTCTTCCTAAATCACCCTCAAAGGTCAGTGTCTTCACACCGTCATAGTGATCAAAGCCATGAAAAACCCATACATTTATTATGCACAGTTTAGACCATAGTATGATATTAAATGTATTCCCTAATCACTGTTTGATGAAGACTAATTTCCATCATATTATTTGAATAGCTGCGCATTCACAATTTGAATGTTTATAACTAGACTTTACACCGATCTGATCGGATTGATCGGTATCGGCCGATAATTCGCATTTTATGCTGATCGGCTCTGTCATAATTCGCCGATCCGATCCGCAAAATGCATTTACTCCGTGTCGCCATGTACAGTATATTTGAATCCAAAAACTAGTTTATTTTTAGCCTTGTCACATGTCTTTTGACGTAGTACTGTAAATATCTGACCTCCAATAAAGTTATTTATTAAAAAAAAAAAAACGTCGGCGGTGTTGGACAGACAACACGTCTGAGACAGACAACACATAATGCCTGGATCAGACTACAAGACAAATGTTGTCTTTCACGATTGCACTATGTCAGACTACTGCAATAAAATCTTGTATTCCGATACGACTACATCCTGTCTTTTACGATCACTAGGCTTTATCTGGTCAACTCAAACGCCACCGGATACACTCGTTAACATGGCGAGGACAACAACAATAGATCGCGCAAATTTATTGTGTGGGGGGGGTGGGGGGGGGGGAAATAATAAAATAAGGAAAATCGTGTGGTAGTCATCACTGATGCTCGGGAGAGAGGATGTTCATTCGCGGATTGCTTGAGATATGTTCACGTACTTTTAATACGATACAGCTCGCAAGCAGGCAACAAAACTTTCTGTAGCCTAGCAAGCTAGTGCTAGCACTAACGGTTATAGGTAAACATGCCGGCGTGATGTCGATTCATGCTCTAAAGATTCGGTGTGTGTGAAGTAATTTCATTACAGTAAAGTAATTTAATGACACTAAGTTAGCACCCATTATTTCTATCATGTTGTAATGTTGGTTTGACCTGACTGAAAACGTAAAACTTATGTCAGTGGCGCATCCTTAAATGCCCCCTAGAGGTCATTGTTTTACTTGTCTAAAATGCTAGAGAATACTTTTGAAGACACTCAGTATACACAGTACACAAGTATATACAGTAAATTAACAAGTCATTTAAATCGACACATTGCTCCATTTTGTGATCGGATATCGTTTTTTTAAAGTCGCTGATCGTGTAAAGCCTATTTATAACTAGGGCTCGGCATAATAATCAAAGGTCAGTGATTCAATCTCATCTTGTTAGTGTAAACCAATCAGAGGTTGGACTTTAATCCCATTTAATCATAATTATCAGAAATAGGCCTGTAGGTGCAGTTTGGAGGGAGTCCCCCCCCCCCCCCCTTTTTTTTTTTTTTTCTCTCCTCTGACTTTTGTGTGGAAGCATTTAACACATTCAGTGCCACTGACTTTAGAAGTCAAATATCCATGTTAACTGAGAGGGCTGGCACTGAATGAGTTAAGCACAGACACTGAGCCAAGCCACTGGGATGACTATATAGAGTGAAGCAATTATATCCAAATTATTTTGTGCATGTGATAATTATGTAAAAGAAAACGTGCATTTTTTTCCCACAATTTAAATCATTTCCTGGGTCTCTGAGATTCTTAAGTCAAAATAGGCAAAGCATAAAGAAATAGAAAACTAAACATCCTCTTAACACACTGGCTGAAACCACTCCTTCTAGGGGAGGGGCAGTTCTGTCTCATGCCCTCTGTGACAATTATGTTACCATGACGACCAATTTTGTTACCATGACTGCCAGGGGGTGGCGTTAGGGCATTGCAACTCGGTGCACATTTACTTGTTCTCACGTGAGGCAACACTGCCGCATTAGACTTGTCAATTAGTTTGCTGATCCATACAAGTGTAGCATGCTGGGACCAGACGTGGATATACCCCCCCATTTTTGACAACTTTGCAGAACATTCAAGTGTTTTCCACTTGTTGTAAGCTGAGGGTGATAATGCTATTGGCTAATGCTGCTCTGTGCTAACACTGTAGCTCTGTTTACATGTTGGCTTTGCATGATAGTGCTTCTGTGTTCAGTGTTCCCCTGCATATTCAAGATTTGCAACAGACGGCTTCCTCTATTCACAGATGATTTTATGGATTTATTTTTTGCATATCCATAGTTGTTCCCTTAAAGACTCACATAATTACTGTTTTTGTTCCCTGGCCAAAGCCCTGTCTAGTATAAAAGTGTTTCCTTTGGCCCCATCTTGTGACATCTTGGTGCGAATGAACTATGTTGAAGTGAGATGCGGAACTTCCTTTAGTATTTGTTTTTATATATTTTTTTGTATATATAAATAACTAGCTAATAAGATTTACTCAGTTATATAATTTTGCACTTGATAGCTGGAGGGCTCTCCACAGACCCACCTATTTGTATACAAAGTCAATTTTCTACATGTTCCCATTAATATTTTTTTAACAATTTTGCCTCATCATCTGCTGTACTGAGTCACCAGTGTTCACATTAGACAGAGAAGCTTACCTTGCATTGTGACACCTGTCCCCGTTTACATTTATGCCCCAATTAATGTGGTCTTTTGACTTGCGGCCTGTTTAACTCGTTCTGAGTTGGGCATACGTGAACGATAAATCAAGTGCAGTGACCTGGCAGCCTCCCACAGTCATACTGCTTCATCTTGCTTCCGCATCCTATACCAGCACCAGCCAAAATGTGCTGCTCCTGCCTGCCTTTGACTGGTCCATGTGGTATTAATAGCATTCATAGTGTAGTTGTGCCCAGTGACTGTAACGAGGTGCCCTTTAATAAGACTTGTGGTTTAAGGGTCAGTGGTTCCACTTTATTTCCAGGCTAAGTTATATTTCTATTTCTGGAATCAATACTATATGGTGGGATTTGTTTTGTTTTGTTTTTTGTTTAATTTTTTAACTCGTACAGCCCCTAGCAATCTGATGGACAGTAATCTGTTTGCTTGTTTCTGTGCTTCCATGTATGTGTGTTTGTGCACACACAGGTACAGCATTGGAAAATGGAGAACAACAAGCTCAGGGGGTGCAAAAACCTGGTAAGACAGAGCCCACAGTTCCCTCTGCCAACAGAGTTAGAACGCTACTGTCGCTCGATCATCTGCATATGCTAGTTATAGCCACATTTCTCTTTTCATTATGTCCAATTTACATTTTATGGCGTGTTAGGTGTGTGAATATAGGCAAGGGGACCAAAATGCAAGAAAAAAAACAAAAAACAGCTCAGCTGGAAATAAAAGCTATCAATACAACTGTTAATTCCATTTTAAATAAGCGTAGACTGTTTAATTTACGCACTCATGATACAAAAAATTGTACCAATCCAAGGTATGTCATAACATATGAATACAAGTTGTTGTTTTTTATTAAAGATTGTTATGATTCTTAAAGGGATATATTTTGCCAAACAATCTTTTTCTATTATTTGGGATGTTATATTGGGGCTATGGTGACACAGTAAACGTGAAATATGAATTAAAATCGTCCACGCATTCCTGAATCTCGGTCGTTTTTCTGCCAAGAGGCCTGAAATCAGGTCATGGAAATTTCTCAAGCTTTTGTACGTCGCTAGCGAAGCTTCTGCCTTCCCTTTCTGGTCCCAAGCCAGCGCTGTCAAGATAACGCGTGCTTTCACAAGTGGGTCTTCTACACGGAGGCAACCAATCAGAGGAAAAGGGGCGGTCTTAGCTAAATATGGACGAAGCGGATACAAAAATGAGTCAAACAGAAGTAGCTGTCAGAGGGACCTTTTCTGGACACTTGTATGACAAAATCAAGGTAATTTTTGCAATGAAATTGACACTTTTCCAGTTTATATTATAGAGTCACTCTATAGAGGTCTAATTAGCCAAAATACGGAACCTAAAAATCATGCTACAACATTCAGTCAATTATAGCATTCGCTAGTTTAATTTTTATTCTGCATTAGTATCTCTCCGCCTCAAATGTTTAAGTCAGGGGTGTCAAACTTATTGAAGATCAGGGGCCACATACAGCGTGATTTGATGTCAACTCAAATAGGCCAGACCAGTCAAATTAATCGAGTTTGTAAATCTAAAAATATAAAATCAAATTTGAAGAAAAACGTAAATTTACACTATATTACACAGCCCGGAAATGTTCAGTGTTCTAGCAGGCTACATGAAAGGAATATCTGATTTCATTAACATTCCTGTTTTGGCAAATGCCACGACCATGACAAATGCACTCCTGACAACCCCTTTGCGCCTTGCAGCCTCACTTTGCGGCCAGTTTATTCATGGTTTAACAAATTAGAATTAATAACAGGTACAACATATTCACATTGCAGCTTACTCTTGAGACCGTGAGCCTATTCGGAGACATAGATATACAGTAGATACCCTTATTAAACACTAAGCCATGTTGGCATGTTAAAAATAAACAAAAAACACTAATACAATATTAAGCTGAGCTTATTTTTGGTTTCGTGACCTCCTTTTTGCCTTATTCACATCCTGATTTTGGTGTATAAGGCTCCTGGGTGTCTCAGTAGGGATAAATATCGGTGACAGTGTTCTGCATGTTAAGTCGCCTGCCTGTGGTCTTTCGCTGCTTTGCATGGCATGAAGGAATGGGAAGCTTTTGTCTCCATGGTTACCAAGGTGTATATGTGCATGTGAAAGTCATTAATCAGACTTCACCAAGCCAATTCACATATTGTATGAGTGATATATGAGACTGGATTTAGTGTTTTAAAGTGAGGCACCTATAGTAGACAGGGCATCTGGCCTTGCCAACCTTGTCTAGATACATTGAATCAATCCCTCATTATTTGCAGCAGACCCTAGGAATACGAATTGTTAGGGAATTGAGAATACAACTGCGCATGTATGTATGCATGCTTTGAGATGCTGCATGTCACTGCTCAACGACATATTTTAAATATTTTATTCAAATCAAACATTCACCACAGACGTGCACAATGTACAGTACATACAGGTATATTGGATTTTTTTTTGCATTTGTTGACAACTGAATTTGTGAAACCTGACTAATTGCTTTCTTTCCTTTTCCCTTGTATCCCTTCTTTACTTACTTTCACATCAATGTTACTTTTTTGTATTCATCCTGGTTTCATATTATTTCTTTTGTTGAACATTTCAATTGTTCTTTTTTTCAACTGCTGCCATTACACATCTTTTACTTTGCTTCCCAATTCCTTTTTTTCTCTCTCTCCACAATCCCTAATGTTTCAGAGGACTAGATCCCGCCTTCATCGCTACACTGACTGTCCATCAACTGTTTCTGCTTTGATGCACCTATTTCTCTCTGCAACATTTACACAAACACTATCTAGTATCTATCCTATCGTGTCAATGTCTTCCTTTATTCAACAATGGGGGATAGTCTTGTGTTATACATCCACGATTACTACTGTAAATGTTTGCGTCTGAATAAACCGGCGCAAACTTGATTGCGCACACAAAGGCAGGTGAAATGAGAGGCGGTGGGAGAACGTTTTTGCCCCTGTAAACATTTTTGTAATGCCAACCAAATTTATTTATATGTTGTCTATTGAGCAATGCAGCTTTGAAGCTTCTGAATGATCTAAGAGTTGCTTTGGAGCCAGTCCCAAGAAGGAGTCATACCATATAAACAATTACAAAACTCCATTTAACGGTGCATATCTGCACGTGTGTGTGTTTTCAGCATACTGTGACAATTGGTGATCGCCTCTCCAAGTGCAGTTTCTGTGGGTTGACTGTCCAAAGTTTTAAACACAATGTTAGGCAGAATAAGCACATAGCTGTGCATACAATTGCCACCCCCTCAGGGCATGTTAAATTAACCAAAACATGGCTTTTATGTGGTTGCTGGCATCCCCAGGAGTTTCTGAGTAAGCAATTTAGTAATATGTTTGTTTGCCTCTTCCAATAACACTTCCACTTCCATCACTTCAAACGGGGGAAAAAAAACCTTAAATACGGGATATGAGCTGGCGCAATGTTTCATTTGCAAAACTCACCAAGGAGACTACAAAGCAGGCTGGAGTGTGAGCAAAATAAACTGGGAAATATGCTGATTTAGTTTGCTGGGAAGATTACAACTATTAACTCGCACACACACACAATCTTTTAGAGTGAGTGGACACATAATTTAACACCCGCTATTTGGAATTCAGGCCCATAACGTGCACACACAGAGTTTTGAGTAGTTGCCCAAACCTCAGCACACACTGTTCCTCCAAATAATGTGTTGGAAAATTGTATATCAGGGTGTTTTGGACTCACAGTCAGTCTTACTTGAAGCTAAAAATTTTTTTTTTTTGGGGGAGGTGTCTGTCAAGTCCTTGCCCAGTTTATTTCTTCCGTCTCCAGTGAAATGTTCTCTTGTCCATTTCACTCTCATCACCTAAAAGCAGGAGGGTTATTTGCAAATCAACGTCTGACACACGGAGACACACACAGTAGCCATATTCTTACCTTCTACTTGCATAATCCTAACTAAACTATTGACCCACAAAGTAATTTAACCACACACAGCATTTGTTCCCATGTGAACAAGCCATCCGCAATCAACCGGTATGAAATTTGGTTCCAGTAGTGGAAAAAGTCCTAACCAGACAAACTCACACACATGCACAACTACGCTCAAAGGCATGTCTGAAACCTTTCAAACTGATTCACCAATGCTGTGAGACTCATCTGTCAACACCCGGCAGGGAGGCTGTTTTTCCCTCACGCGTGTGTGTGTGTGTGTGTGTGTGTGTGTGTGTGTGTGTGTGTGTGTGTGAGAGACAGAGTATGTGTATATAAATATCCCCACTGACTGATTATTTATACTTCTGTCAACGTGTTAATTTTTATTAGAATGCTACTCATGCCTCTTGTGTTGATCACCTTTCCATAAATTGTCAGTTGCCTGAAGTTCTGTACTTCTTCCTTCCTTTGCACTAGTTTAATTCCTGAACCAAATAAATTCTACTTTAATATACTGTCATTTGACACTCAGTAATGTGAATTTTTTTTAACAGAAGTTAGTTTTCAGTTTTTTAGCATTTATGTTGCATTTATGTATGGTGTTTTTTTTCAGTAGATTTATGTCAACTATTCAGGACTTTTGTCTTAGTCATTCCTACAGTGTTTGCTCATTTTATTTTTTTTAGTCATTGTATTGACTCATTGCAATATTTTTTTCTTAAATATTATTGTAGTTGTTTGGCACTGGAAACTGGAAACAGCCTGGTAGATTTTCTAACTATATACTATACTCACTTGTCCATTCAGGTGTCATAATAATAAGAATACAAGTATATTAATAATTATGATTAATTAATAATAAAGTTGATAATTTTGGAACACAGAATTCTTGGCCATTCAACTTAACAAAGGGACCTATGAAAAGGTTTTGGTTTAGTTCAAAGCTGTTGAGTTAACAAGCTTATCATTCTCACTCAAGCCCTTTCAACATATTTTTTTTAAAAGCCTTGTTTCCACCAAGCGGTCACTTTGGTTTACCATTGTATGGTTCTCATCTGTTAAACCCTAATCAGGTTTGAATGTTCTCCACCAGGTGTGGGGGGTGACAAAAAAAAAAAGAGCGAAATGAAACTGAAATCGTGGGGCGCTCGTGTTCCACAGTATTGTTTTTAATCAGCACTTTTTGGTTCCTCCCCATTCAATTTATTTTATTGTAAAATTTAAGAAGGACGACTCTCTGTCAACCAATCGACAGTTGTGTAACCTTAGTTCACAGACGCCCATCTTCAGGAAAAAAAAAAAAAACGGTTTATGATCAATGCCTGTTAATATTGCATTTAATCAATCGCAACTGGAAAACCAGTAGTGTCCAATGCGATTGATTCAGTGCCCAGGGTTTACGATCAATATATTCAGACAAATTTGAATTTTTCACAAACTATGTTCAGTTCGTGAACAGTTAGAGCATCTCGTGCAGAATGCTCAGTTGTACTTTCGTTCACATACACATACGTATCTGTTGTTTGCTCTAAATTAGAGAATGGTATGGTTCCCAAGGAAGTACAAAGTGCAAGTGATTGTGCTATTAGGAAACCCTGGAAAGTGCTGTGGTTCCGGTGGCGTCCAATGAGTTCTTGCTGGCGGGACTGAGCACCAAGCGTGCTCACCCACACCCGGGCGCGTCGGTCGGGGGCCCCGGCATCTGCTCCTTGTTGGGGAACTATGCTGCCGGACACAAAGGTAACTTGGTTTTGGGGCTGGAACCGAGACACTGTGTTTCCTTTCAGTTTCATAGGAAAATTTGTTTTGGTTCACAAACATTTCAGTTCATGACCTGAGTCTCGGAACGAATTAAGTTGGGTTTTTTTTTTTAAGGGTTTTGCTATATGTAGCTCTACATCCACAAGCTTAGTGAAGCACACTAATGCGACCAGCACCATGACAAAAGTGCCGGTTTAGGTGTCTATTTTGGGACTCTGCCAACCCTACCGCTTGATGGAAATTGGGCTTTTCTTTAATATATTTATCTATACTGGTTGGCTGACCTTATTCCAGTGTGAACCAAGCAGGTACCCCAAAACCCGGGCCTATGATAGCACTAAACAGCTGAGTCTTGAAAGACATGATTTGGAGACGAGCACATTCCATCTCTATGTTAATATTACCAACTCATGTATGTACCATAGTGAGTAAAACCCATCCTCTTTTGGTTTTATAGGTTATCTATCACAGAGCTTCCTAATACTCTCACCTGTCTCTGCCTGCATATTGTGCTAATAAACTAAAACCTAACACACTCACCTTGTCTTACTTTATTTATTTCTTCTTCTAACCAACCTGAAATAATCATTTTATCTAATGTCTGAACTGCTTATTGTCCCAATTCTATTTCCATCCTTGAAGCCTTTTCAGAAATTGTACAGTAATATTTTCTTCTCAAAATACATATATATCGTCTTATAAAACAGAATACTTTGTCCTCTTGGATTTGGAAAGAGTGGCATTGTACAATCTAAGAGGTGAATGATTACAGTGTGGCCCAATGAAATGTCTTTGAATGTTATAATTTCATATTTTTTCCTTTGTGGCTAAAATGTTTCAAATTAAGTGTATTTTCTAAAATAAGTCAGCTCTTTAAAATGTTAAGGGTCTGTTTCAACTGATTGTAGTTCTTTAGCCAAAGAAAAAGAAAAGCGTATTAACTTAAGTCTTGTGTGATTTGCTGGGGTATTGCGCAACATGCTGATGTCGTGTTAAGCACCTGACGTCATGCCTGACAGTCGTTCAGACGCCAAACTTGTGTGCGTCCAATTTGTACAACCTTATGTGCATTCATTAAGCGATTCCACTGAAGATAACTAGTCTAATTTTCTATTCAGTTATTTCAGAAATTGTCAAGCTAAACCAGTATTTATAAATGAGTTTTATAATCCTGCGATTGGCTGGCGACCGGTTCCGGGTGAACCCCGCCTCCCGCCCGAAGATAGCTGGGATAGGCTCCAGCAGTCTACGACCCTAGTGAGGTTAAGCGGTAAAAGAAAATGGATGGATGGAGTTTTATAATCCCCTCAACTAACATAAAGAAGGTCTTGTAATTCTGGTCGCATCAGAGATGCTCTGAGTAGCTGTTGCACCTTAGCATCAACAAAACGATCACATTGTCACTGGTGTTCACCTCTGACAGCATTTGAGAGAGAGAGAGAGTTATGATACAGTAGAAGCTAAGAAAGGAAGAGAGTGGTGTGAATTACATTGGTCTGGCACCTGTATTCGGCATGTACCAGGATGGAGGAATTGTACCATTTATTTGCCCAAGTATAAATGCACAACTGACTGAATGACTGACTGACACATACACTAGACTGACGGACGGAAGGGTAGCGAAATAGATAGCTGGAATTTTGGAATGACAGATCGATGGGAAAGACAGACTGACAAGAATAAAACTATCTAATGTAAACAAGCCTAAATCTCTAAAAAGGCACCAGGTATTTTTAACGTGTATTTTTAAAGTTCTTCTGTTTGATTAAATTATTATGTAACTTTTTGGTTCAGCACGTCGCCTGTATCGTTGAAACTTGAAGTGATTTCGTACAAATGCTGAAAGAATCTCCCTTAAAATACGGAGGTTTAATCCCCAAGCTTGAGGGAGAAAAACCTAAAGCCGCCTTCTATTAAGTTGTCTCATTTGGCAGAATACTTTTCATCTATCTGAGCTTTTCACACGTGTGAATTGTGTGGGTTTAAACTGAAAAATCCTGGCCTTCTTTGTGGCTTTGTCTGTGTGTCCCAAAAATGTGTACAGAATTGATTAGCTCTGAGGTGAATGCTCAATGTGAAGCTTGAGAAAGGTTTTTGAGGATGAGATTTATTTATTTATTTTTCAGCAAGATAAAGCACCACACAACCAACACATTACCTTTGTATAAGGTGGGTTGAGGAAATATTTCCATTTATAAATTTTTTTAATGGGCATACCCAAAATATTACATCTAAGCAAAAAAATAAAAAAAAAAATAGGCACCGTTTGTTGAATTAAAATTTGCCATTAAGGTGTGTGCTTACATTGCTTAGCATTATCAGCAGTTGCCGGACCAGAACCGAACCGATGTTTTCAAAACAATTCACATGTATACTTTATGATTGCTCTGCAATATCCATAATCAAACACAGTCTTTTCTGTGATGCTGGTCAAAAATCAATTTGTTTGAATTTCAAAATATTGTTTCCTGTAGTGCTCATAGTCACCACTAAAAAAGCATTAATTGTAGCCAACTTAATATTGAGTAACATTTTAACATTGTCACATAAGTATACAGTAAGTATACATTTGCCAACCATATTAATATGTTGGAACAAAATGTGTAATTTTGTGAATTTACAGTAAAGCCTCTACCAGAAAGACATCCAAGCAAACCACACACATATCCAACGCACCTTGCTTCTCGAGGAGAAGTGAGGTTTAATTCAAAGCAGTGTACTGTATTGTGAAGTTTCAGGGCTACAGGCACACACTCACATTATTTTGCTTTTTAGGAAACACATTGGGTATGACAAGATCTCATCCCAGCACGCATGGTGCTAGAGGCAGATTACATGCTGTTTGCCAGTTTTTGTTAACGCTGTTGTCATAGGCTAGGATAGTATGCAATGGTTCTTGCATGACAGTGCATGCAAATAAAGTAATACTGAACAGAAAATGACATTTAGGTCGGAAACTAGCAATTTAAGTGGGTAATCATACCATAACCATATCTATAACCCACTGTTTAGATGGCACAATTAGCTCCCAAAATAACAGCATGGTCAACACCGCATTATGTAATTGTTGATTTGACAAGTTCACTCCAAGATCTGACTTAAATGTGGAGTCATGTTGTCACGATTAACTGACACTGCTCGCAGCAGCTAGCTTTTGTGCGCTATTGTGTCAAATGTCTGTAACCACAGGCATATCAGCTATGTAGGGTTCATTGTGTCATTTCTTGTCTCAATAAATTCCCTTTACCACACACACACACACACCCGTGAAAAATGTATTTACAATAGCAAATACTTTCATCCACTTGTGCACTGCTTCTTTGGGTTTGGTGAAGGTATGTGATCAATTATCAATTGTGTCATTCTAGTTTAGAATTCATTTAATGTAGGGGTGATTCATTAACTGTACTTAAACCTTATGTGCCTTAAGAGTAGGAGCTCCAAAAAGGTTGAGCTAAATTTGGCCAGATTAAATATAATTAGGCCAAGCTTTGATTTCTAAAACCAACAGGTAAACACTTTGCTTTACGGTGTTATTAGACATGATGGGATCTGAGTGCAGTATGTTTTGTTTGGAGTCATTGTCTTGTTGAAACACTATCAGGCAAATTTCCTTTTCGGCACAACACAACGTGACCTCGTCTAGTATTCTGATGTATTCAAAGTGATCCATGATCCCTGGTAGGCATAACACCATCGTATGATGTGCGCGCCACCGTGCTTCACTTATTTGGATCACTGATGTCAATCTCAAATGGGTGTGATGGTTCATTTACCATATGATCCTAATTAAAGGAAAATTACTGAAGGAGATTGTTCCACAATATTAAGCAAGTCACAGTTTTCTTCAGTTTTCCTTCCCAGTGAAAAATTAACACTTTTGAGCCACAGCTGGACTATGCTGTCTGAAACACTACCAGGTCAAAGCAAAAAGGTATGCAGAGCTTTTAACTCTCCCCCCTTCATCATGATAACAAAAGCCATACTCGCCATTGGTTTCCCAGTACCGCAGGCAGAGTAAGCAGACGCTGATTTTCTGTAAAAAAAAAAAAAAAAAGGGGAAAGAAGTAAAAAAATGAATTGCCAACCCATACTCTATAGGGTTTAAATTAAGAGATTGACTTGGCCAGTCTGTGTTTGGTGTCATTGCCTGGCTGCACGATGAAGGCTCGCCCGATCGTTTGATCGCATCTTTTCTTTAAATTTCTGCAGACTTCTGAATTCATTTTGCTGCTGTATTCATTTGTTACAGCAATGAATATCAGTGATCCCGTCCCAAAACAAGACATACATGACCAAGCCATGACATTGCCAATATGTTCCACAGATGAGCTTGTACAGTATGTTTTACGATCATGAGGTGATCCTTTTTTTCTTCTAAGTTTAGCCTTTCCATCACTTTAATAATCAATACATACATAAGTCTCCCAGAATTTGTTTGGGCTTGTATTTGCACTTTTCAGCAAATTCCAATCTGGCCTTATTCTTCTTGCTAATGAGTGGTTTGCATCTTACTCATTGTATCTTTAGTCATTCAGTATTCTGCCCTCTTTTTATTGATACCTTTGCTCTTGCCCTCTGGAGGCGATTGCAGATGTCACCAATAATTGATTTTGGGCCTTTACAGCAGTCATCAACTGTCTTTGTTTTCCCGGGTGCACCCCTTAAACATTTGTTACTTTGTACACCAGGGGTTTCTTTCTTCTTGAGGGTATTCCAAATGGTTGCACTGCTATGGCCAATATTTATAGTTGTGTGTGATTGCACAATTGCTTCTTTTTCACTCATTGGCAGTTCGCTGATTTCCATGTTGATTACACCTAGTTAGTATAAACTGGTACTGTAGTCTACACAGGCGATTCACAAATCTGAAACTGAGCATAGACAGTCAGCCGTATTTATTGTTTGAATAATCTATGTAATAGAACAGATATGGGCAACAAAACATCCTTGTTAATCACGTTGCAATAGTTTTGCTTGTATTAAAAATGTGACTTCACACAAACATTCTGTCGTCCAGGTTGTGTATCAGATCCAAATGTGAAAGTTGAAATATTGATCTCTTCATCTTTTGATGTGAAGCCCAAATGTTTTCAGTCTACAACAACAAAAAATTAATCTGCTTTACTGTTCCAATACTTATAGATGTGAGTTTATGTGCGAACACACCCATGTACTGGAAAAAAGAAGGCTTAGGACTCCATATGAATGATGTTGAAGAGTGAATTCTGTACGATGTTGAGGAGTGAATTCTTTACAGGTACCAGCATCCAGGTAATGGTTGACATAAAGTAAGGATAAGTAGCTGTTGATTCAAAGTGATTCTGGCTACAGGATGACATTATCAAATGAACAGGAGTGTATAGTTGTCATCTTAAAAGAATTGCAGTCTGTCCCTTTGATGAAGCGTCACAGTGTGCCTGTGGTGGTGTGGCAACCCTGACACAAGGGGCAAGGCAAGAGCAGGGTGAGACTGAGGTCAGCTGGAGGACATTCAACTATCCTGCTGGCTTATCCCTGATTATATTCTTCTGGTAAAACTAACCACTGGGCACCCTCCTGAATCTGGGATGGAAATGGTTTGAATCCTTCCTGGGTTTGGTATACTGTGTCTATGGGGAAATATGCAATTTTATTATTAATTTAGTATATTCAAAAATCATTGTTATTTCGTATGTTAGCAGACCACATCCTTGTTTAATGAGGATTAGCTAAATGACAGGTCTGTACACTTGTCAATTTGTGGTAAGCGAAAGGTTTCATCAAGACTTAAAGCATTTGTGGCCTGTTGTATTTGTCTGTTTCTTTATCCGTTTGATAGTTAGCAGGATTTATGTTTCTACCATTTGCTTTCTGGGACAGTGGGAATGGTTTCATTGTGACTCAAATGCAAAAGAATGTGATGAAATAAAATTCCTCATCTGAATTTTCATCCACAATTTTGGCAAATTTTGGATTCTTCCATCCTCTCCATGTAGTTTCATAGAAATGGATTGTGTAGATTTTGTGAAGTTCTGCTAATTATAAATCTAACGAACCAACCAAAACATAGTGATTAAAACAATACTCTACCTCTCAAATTTCCAGTTGTCATAAATTAATAAGGACTTCACTATTGCATACCAATAAGCTAACTTCAGCAAAGAACCGTAACACCCATAAAGTGCACGGCAAACGATTGGGATCTCGTCGATCAGGCCTTCTTTCTCTGATTCACTGTTTTTCCTCTGGCGCTGTGTTTTCTTAAAAAACCAGAGAGGGATGATTCCCCAAACCCCCCCCAGATCATATTACTAATGTACTCCTGTCAGGTCATACTGATAGTTTTAACAAATATTATTACAAACTCCCACTTTTAACTAAAGGGGTAAAAAAAAAAAAAAAAAAGAGACAATTTGTCCAGTTGGCCCTGACTGTCCTTACAGCGTGGCTTAGCGTGATGTCAGCAAGTCAGACAGCTCAGCATCCGCCTGCTTCCTGCCATCTTTCCACTTCAACAATTTCATGAGACACATTGTTGACTGTACTCTTGGAAAATAATTTTTTATGTCTTCCCAGAAAGACTCTCAAACATGCGCACGTTACTTTGAAAGCTAGAGGATACACTTTCTTGCCCCCGTGTTTCATAATCAATCAGTGACCCTGTCCAATAAGCTTCTTGCCTTTTGTTGAGCCAAACAATAAGCCCCTTTCCATGGCTCCTTTGCATGTCTGTATGTGGAAGTGTTTGTGACTTTGGTTGGCATCCTGTCTGTTCGCTTCACTGTCATCCTGTGGATGCTGCTGGGAGAGGATTGCCATTGGCGCCTCCCTCCTTCTCTCTTGTGCCCTCCTCCCATCATGTACGCCCTTCCTGCAGATTCTCATTCTTAATATCCCCAATAACATGTTGTTACGGTAGTTTAGTCTACCTCATCTTTCTCACTATCCCCTTCTTTTCTTTCCAACCATGTATTTCTTCCTTCCTCTTCTCCTGACAGTCAAATCGATCATCTAGCATTATGGAATCAACTAGTCAGGGGTCTGATCCCTGCACTCCATTCAGGACCAATGGATGGAGACTGGATAGGGTTGAGTTTACTAGTCAGGAAGGCAAGGGGAGGTACTAATGGCCACGACCCGGGACGTCACACCCAACCCAGACGCCCTGACTGCAATCGCACTCTTGTTTTTGTGTGTGCGTTTGTGTGTGTGCATGCGACTGGGGGTTCAACGTGTTAGTGGCTCAGACAGCTGAGGCTGCAGTGGAGACTAAGACAAAGGCACTCACCCGCATATAAGAAATATCCCTGAACAATCAGTTAAATGGAACAGGGACATCATTTGGGAGACCATTTGCCAGGTGAGAGTTTGGGTACAGAATCAACTATTTCTGACGGTTGATATTTTGTAAATGCCTTAACAACCAGTGTGCGTTTGGACGAACGCATGCTCTCTACAACAACACTTAAACCAATGTTGTTGTCTGTGTTACTGCAGGTTTTAAACTGACCACAGGGGGGCAGACATCAATGTCGTCGCTCCCAGAACATCGGGGAGAGGCGCAGCCACACAAACTTGACCACCAGCAGTTCTTGGCAGCAGACTTCTTATCAGGTATGAAAGGAAGAATCTTTTTTTTTCTCAGTGTGTGAGAAATAGTATAATCCCATACTAATGGAGATCATTTCTGTATACTTGTTGTCCCTTGTAAATAACATCGATTCTAAATATACCAAAGTTTCAGAACTGTAATACCCTCACTAAATGCAGCAGTTAGGAACTTGGGACAATATTTGAGATGTTTTTTTATTTATTTTACCTGTATTACATGCAAACAGGGTTGTGCTCCTGAGCTTAGGTCATTGTGCGCGTTGTTCATAGGCACATCAGCAGTGCTAAGGAGGCAAACTGGTATTGGTATACTGTCAACGCGTCCTGATATCCACATGACAGGTCCTTTGTGCTGAGGTGGTGTCAAAGCTAACAGCTTCTTTGCTTTCAGCGAAATATTTAAAAAGATTTGACTTCAACAGTATCTTCCTCTGTCAAGAGTTTTTTCCTCCATAAATTCAAATCCTCAAATGGTCTTGATTAAACCTTTGGGGATTCTTGTCATGTATGACAGAATCTACTAGTTACAGCTTTCAACCAACTGTAACTGCTTCTGTATCTCCAAGTCCCCCAATCGCTGTTTATAAATGGTTGTTTAGTGATAGATTGTAACTTTAAACAATGGTATCCAAGGATATATATTTTTTTCCTTTCCTCTTGTATTTCCGTCATCCCTGTCGAACGTTGCTCATCCATGAAAAACTGTAAGGTTCTCATCTACAACCACGACCAGGGCCAGTTGATATGGCCAAAAATTCATATCCTGGAGTTTTTGGACTGAATGGTAATAATAAGTCAATATACATACTTTTATTACTTCATTTGTAACATGTTAAAATTTATTCAAAAGAGCATGTAAGATGTAAGATTAATATGCAGTTGCCCATCAAACAGATATTGATGGTTGAATACAATGAAACAATACAATTTCTTTGTTTTTAACAATAGCAGTGATGGAGTGCAATTACAGGATTTCCTTTCCTGTAAGTTATTCGGTAATGTAAACAACAGTACAAATCCAAACCGTAACAAAATATTACAGAAGATAACAGCCTAATACTTAAAAAGTAAATAAATAGTTGCCTGCTGTTATACTCTTTATCAAATTATAAATAATAAAACATTGACATACTTAGTCTCTCCTTGAGCCGTCACCTTATCGTGGTGGAGAGGTTTGTGTGTCCCAATGATCCGAGGAGCCAAGTTGTCTGGGGCTTCACGCCCCTGGTAGGGTCACCCATGGCAAACAGGTGCTAGGGGAGGGACCAGACAAAGCACGGTTCCAAAAACCCCTATGAAGAATAACTCAAATGGATCTAGTTGTCCCTTGCCCGGACGCAGGTCACGGGGGCCCCCCTCTGGAGCTAGGTCTGGAGGTGGGGGTCGAAGGCAAGCGCCTGGTGGCCGGGCCTACACCCACTGGCTCTGTCTCTCTGGCAGGGAAGGAGCCCGAGCTGGTGTGTGAGATTGAGAAGTTCCGACGAGATATAGTCGGACTCGCCTCCACACACGGCTTGGGCTCTGGTACCAGTCCTCTTGAGAGGGGTTGGACTCTTTTTCACTCTGGAGTTGCCCATGGTGAGAGGCGCCGAGCAGGTGTGGGTATACTTATTGGCCCCCGGCTCGGCGCCTGTATGTTGGGGTTCACCCCGGTGAACGAGAGGGTAGCCTCCCCCAGCCTCTGGGTGGGGGGACGGGTCCTGACTATTGTTTGTGCCTATGCACCAAACAGCAGTTCAGAGTACCCACCCTTTTTGGAGTCCTCGGAGGGGGTGCTGGAGAGCGCTCCCGCTGGGGACTCCATCGTTCTGCTGGGGGACGTCAATGCTCACGTGGGCAATGACAGTGAGACCTGGAAGGGCGTGATTGGGAGGAACGGACCCACCGATCAGAACCCGAGTGGTGTTCTGTTATTGGACTTCTGTGCTCACCATGGATTGTCCATAACGAACACCATGTTCAAGCATAAAGGTGTCCACACGTACACTTGGCACCAGGACACCCTCGGTCGTCCTTCGATGATCGACTTTGTGGTCGTGTCATCGGACTTGCGGCCGCATGTCTTGGACACTCGGGTGAAGAGAGAGCTGTCAACTGATCACCTCCCTGGTGAGGTGTTCCGGGCACGTCCCACCGGGAGGAGACCACGGGGGCGACCCAGGATATGCTGGAGAGACTAAGTCTGTCGGCTTGCCTGGGAACGCCTCGGGATCCCCTCGGAAGAGGTGGAGGAAGTGGCTGTGGAGAGGGAAGTCTAGGCTTCCCTGCTAAAGCTACTTCCCCCCCGACCCGACCTCGGATAAGCTATTTACCAGAGTAGCTGTTAAGCTGCACTAGTTTATGATGCTCAGGTCTAGCAGGACTGGTAACACATGCGAGCGTACATCGTAAGTTGGCACTCCACCAACCTGGGTCAACAAGCTCAAAATGCTTTGTTTTATTTATACACACTTCGTGATGTTTATTTTGAAGATGTTTTATTAACCACTATAACATTTTTTAATTTTCCAAACCCTTCAGACAACAAATAGTCAGGTGTAATTGGATCTCACGTTGTTTACCAAGATCCACCCTGCTCCTCTTCTGATTGGTTATACATATCCATGGGCTGGGGAGGTGGTACTGAATCCAGTATCACTTACACAGATATAAATGGTATTATCTCTCCTATATGGCGAAAATATATATATTGTAAAAACTCCATAACGCCGAGCCCGAACCATTATACCCATATTTTTTATAACATTGCTAATGTTATTCCTTTGGCTTTTCCTCCCTCTTTCTACCCCTCCCTTCCTTTTACTCTTCCCCCTCTCTTTTTGTTCTTATGACTTCCTCCTGATGGTTTACCCTTTCCTGTCAGCCTCTATGGGAGGTTATTCAGACCCCCTCACCTCCCTTTTCAACCCTGTCAAAATGATGCATTCAAGCCTGACGGGAGTATTTTCAGGTATATGACAAGTTTTTCTCAGAATTTGTCATTGTTAGCCATACTTAAACTGCAAGAAAAACCAATATAGAGAATGATGGCAACATCAACAATGACTGTGTACAGTTACTGTATATCGTCTCCTCATTCACCATTGACACTTATCCCTTACTTTCCGCAACAGCTTTGTGTTTCATCCAAAACTACCTCATTTATCATTTTGACTTACAAATATTGAGCTCTGAATTGCAAAGAAGAGTGTTTACACCTCTCCAGAATAATGAAATTCAATAACAAAAAACAATGTGGGATTTTTCGATGGTGTTTCAATGTCTGAACCACAACGTACCAAGGGAGGACTATCATCATCACCATATTTTCATCCACATTTGGAAGAGGCATGATATATGATGATACTTTACATTGTGACACTAAACAGAATTGTAAACCATCAACATTCTAATATAAATCCACCCTAAAATGCAACCTTGTATTAGTACCCTGATTAGTGCCACTTTTCACAT
Source organism: Phyllopteryx taeniolatus (assembly GCF_024500385.1). Taxonomy (NCBI): domain Eukaryota; kingdom Metazoa; phylum Chordata; class Actinopteri; order Syngnathiformes; family Syngnathidae; genus Phyllopteryx; species Phyllopteryx taeniolatus. The sequence continues at coordinate 8,787,335 of NC_084521.1, read as the reverse complement.
CACATTGCTTTCTCATCACTATAATGAAATCTCATTAAGTTTGTCATTTTTATAATCACGCAAATGCAGTGGTTAAGACTAATCAGATAATTGGCTTGTGGGGGGAGGCATACAGTACAAACACACACGCAATCACACACATTATATGATATGAGTCCGAGTTATGCCTTTCACAATGCCAACCTCTACATACTCAGATATCACTGTTGTTTTGATGAGACTTGGCATCCCCGGGCCCCTGAATTACTGCTCCAGGCTTCAACACACATACACTTGACATTTTGTACAAGATAGTAACCAGAAGAGGCTTTATCGCATTAAGCACATATTTACATATTTGGTAACTCTTGTTCCTCAGGTTTCTCCCAGCCTGCAGGCCCAGGTTTGAATATAGAGGTGGGGACTGCTGCTCTCACTGCAGAGAAGTCTCCAAGTATCGCTGATCCTCTGCAGCCCGCACCCTCAGCAGGGTCAGAGGCCCCTAAAGTGCCCCACACCCCCATGATGCCTGAACCACAAGCTCCTCGCAGCCCCCTGGATCTGTCAGCAGGTAACACATGCAGATTTACTCGCATGTCATAGACATTGTTTGCTTAGCTCGCAAGATGAACCTCCTCCTCCTTAAGAATGCTTTATCTCAAAAGAGCGGTATTGTAATAATGCCCAATTTTTAACAGTGGCCAAAAGGTATGAATACTATGTTTATCATTGATTGTATTTGGGTTGAGTTTTTAAAACAGTTAATTTAGATTGCTTAAGTGAAGCTAATAACGCAATGAGAGTATGTGAAGTCTTTTGCAGCCTCGGTTCCACATTAATTTACTCTCCCTCTGTTGATATGCTGTATATTCCCAGATAAAAAGGTGAGTTGTTAATTGTGCAATAAATAAACTCTGAATTCCGTTTAGATCCAAATTCCTTCACCAGATGAAAATATCAGATACTTAATGCTCTCTATGTCCCATTATTCCCCAGTAAACACTATTGTATATGTGAGTTGAATAACTAAATTGATTTAAAAGAAGTATAGACATTTGGAATAATTGTAATTTCATTACATTCTGCCATTTAGTATAAATGATGACCTTCATGTCTCGCATTCTTAGTATAGGTTTTTTCTAAAATGTATCATAACAAACATGTCTGCTGTTGTTTGCTGCACTGGAGGCATTACCCAGATCAGCTGTCTGTCTTCTTTTCGAGCGCTTCTTCCTCTTGCACGCACACCAGCTCAGATCAGATTTAATCATCGGGCTTGAGGTCGATTCATATCTGATGCTGTCATGTATACAGTGGCCAACTTTGCAATAGCCTCTAGTACTGCCTCCATGTATTTGTGTGCTTGGTGATGTGTTTGTATTTATTCTACATAGGAGAGCTTTCTGTGCTATAATTGCTGTCCTGCTGCAGGCTTCCATGCTAAATATCCATAAACTTTATTTCAAGGTCCCCTTTCAGGAATTAATGCCAGACTCCTCCACAGCATCGTCCGACTTTATCTCATGGGCACCTAGCACCTGCATTTGTCATTTCTACTGAGATTTCATGGTTTGCGATTGTGATTTAGGGATACAGACAAACTCCTTGGTAGTAGAAACTGACAGATTGTGAAGCATTATCGTGGCAAGCACACCAGATTATGTAGAAAATATTATATATATTATATTATATGTTGAGATACTTCAACCATGTTTGACTGTTGTTATACAGTTAAGTGAAATACACCAACAGAAATGCATTGCTGCAGAAATGGAATACACTGAAATGGAGTGTGATGAAGGTACACTAACTTCATCAAAAAGGGGTCAAATGACAACCCTTAGTTTCATCTTTCCATTCATCTTAACTCATCTTCTTATCAAGACGCTTTGGACAGTTCTATGTCTTCAACTTTGTAATGATCAGTTTGTGGAAGCCCTTTTCAGTTTTTTTTTTATTTACAAGTCCTGTAGATGTAATTGCTGTGTCCCACTAACATTGTCTATTTAGTGAACTTTGAAAAAGATCCCTAGCAATTTAAACAAAACTTACAGGTTTGCCACTGAGGTAGATTTTCCAAACCATTTATTTATTTAAGAAAAAAAAAAGTGTTTGAAATATAAAGTGAGTAAAATGTCATATTTGAAGCCATAAGCTAAGCTAAAAATTCTATTTTAAGTAGCCATACTAGGTTTATCCCATTGGACGCTGTTTAAAATGTCTTATGAGTATTGACAGGCAAAAATCCCTTCTAAATTGCTGCTGTGTCCTCTGAAAATGTTTAACTTGTACTCCATTTCCCCTAGCTGTGAGACACTTCTTTTCCATGTTGTTCTTTATCTTAATGAGGTTGTGTAAAACATGATTTAAGTCCCACTGAAGATTCCTCAGCTACTCCCAATTATAGTGCACAGGCAGCAGAATTATATAGCCTTATTCTTGAACTTACGGCCCTCCAGAGAGTCTGTGTAAAGTATGGGCCCGGACAGGTGCCCCACTTATTGGTATTAAACAAATGTGGATATATGTCTGTGTGCACTGGAGCTAAAAGTAACTAAAACTAGTTCAACTTCACATGTTCCATTTTTATATGATTAAAAAGAAATGCTATTTGATGTTCATGATTGTCAAATGTAGAAGCAATGCCCCAAGTATGGAATGAACCAAGTAAAATGAATTATATTCGAAGATATTTCAATAAAAAGCACGTTTGAACGCTTTATATAGCAATATATAACTGTAGAATTTTTCTGTATACTGAAGTTTATTTTCACCCCGACCCTAACAACCCCAACCTTAAACTCTTCCCTCTCCACCCACAACAAGGTGCCTTAGGTGACTGCTGGCCAGACCCGACTGGCTGCCTATCAACAGACCTCCCTTTCACCCCCAGTGTCACCTCTGTCATCAGTCGCCATGCTAACAATCTTGCAATGATTCGTGACGACCCACCTAAGACCTGGCCCAGCAGAGAAAGCACCGCGTATGCCGGAGGTGACGAAAGGGACGGAGAGGAATCAGACAGAAAACAGAAGAAAAAGAAGAAAAGGAGACAGAAAGAGGAGGGCTCTTATGAACACTTCGAAAGCAAGGGTCACCTTGAAGTGCAGTCACAGGGAGAAAGCATTCCCTCAGAAGAATTGTTCTACCAAAGGACTGAACCGAAACGAGATAGTGGAGAAGGTGGCTGGGAGGAACAAATTTGGAAAAGCGGAGGACGAGGTAAGAAGGGCAAGAGCAGGAAGAAGATTCCTGAAGAGTGGGAAGTGTCTCCAGAGCCATTTGCCACATCATCCACAGGTAAAATCACCCAAGAGGTTATGAAGGATCTTGGAAGTTCAGCTCCAACAACCATGGAAGTCTCCTTTGCTGACATAACTACAAACCAGACCCCCTGGAAAGAGGAGAACTTCACAGAGGAAGGTCTAGTGCCTTCTCCACTATCCCATGATATATTAGCTCCTGCAACAGTTTCCATCAGCCCACTCGTCTTGAACAGCGAGCTGAAAGCTACAGCAGCTCCATTTACGATGCCCTCCTCTACCAATGCTGGGCCAGTTGACTCCTTCCCCATGGCTGCTAATCCCAGTGAATCGTTTGACGTGCTAATTGACACTGAAAATGCGGGCTTTGGTGACATGGTTGACAGTGGGATGTTTGACAACACGAGTTCCTTCCAAGAGCCTGTTGTGCAAGTCATATCTGAGTTAGATACTTCTGCTTTTAGCCCTTCTTCCCAGCCAGGCTTGGCCCTTTCTCCAAACAGCGAGGTGTTAGCATCAGCTCCACCCCTTTCACCGTCAGATGCTTCATGGCTCCTGAACAACTCCCACACTAGCAGCAACAGTGAGCCATTTGACTTCAGTGACATGAGCCCTTCCAGTCATTCTATACCCATAAACCTGGTATTTGACACCCCTTGCCCAGCCCCACTCCGCTCCCCCAAAACCACAGCACAGGAATGCCAAACCAAAGAGCACAAAAATGAGCAGTCGGAAAAGAAGCAATCCAAGAAGTCTCGTTCGTCATCATCTTCCTCTGTTAAGAGTCCCACCTCCTCAGAGGCAAAGAAATTCACTCCTAAAGAATCTCCAAGTGTCAGTCCCTCTTCCTCCCCATCAGTCATCTCTCTTGGAATTCCAGCATCTGGCCTTAACCCTGCAGCAAAGCCCTTCTTTCCCAGCTTTGCTGATACCGTGGAACAACCAAGTGTGGTTTCCCCCATCATCGAAGGTTGGTTGTGGATGAAATACTGTAGCAGTTCATTATAGAGTACAATGTACATATTAGTTGTTAGCATGATGCGTGGTATTCCCATCCAGAATGCGTTGTTAGACGTTTCATTAGATACACATATTTATATTGTTTCTTGCATGAAGATAACTAAAATTATGGTAGAAGATTTTTGGCTTGTCCATTTCAGAGTGTTTGTGTGTGACTAATGACCTTAAAGCTGTGGATTCCATTATTTTAATCTGAGAGTATTTTAAATTATTGTAAAGCACTTCCCTATTTGTAATTAACCATGTTTCTGATGACAGGTATGATGCTACTAACCAGTCAGCCAAACTTTCTCCTCAGTGGATCTACTCTACTGTCATTTCCAAAACCAAACCTTTTTTGTCCACTGTTTCATTAATACAATCATTTTTGAGTAATATTTTCACTGCATCAAGGGCTTGGATGTCACTATTTCCTTCCTCCTGTGTCTATTAACTTTCTTGTCTTCTCTAGCAGCCTTTCTCTTTACACCTTTTCTAAAAAGGAATAATGAATGGCGTGATATTAACTGTTTTGAAATATTTATGCATTTGTGTATTTTTTATTATTTATTTTTTTAAAGAAAGTCAAATTTTCAACTATTTGTATCTTTTATTTTGCATGCGCTGTGCCTGATGATTTGGACACATCGCCACCATAGGTGAGTCTCCCTTTATTTTCTTTTGTGGTTATGACAGTCAAATATTGTCATTGGACCATCTCCTCTAAACATTTCCACCCATTGGAGATTATATAAAGGTAAAAATAAGCCTTCAGTTCAATAGTAGAACAGCATTGTTTGAAATTATACAGCTCGGTAGACATGGAGACAAAAACTTTCAAGGATAACTTTTCTACATGTCTAAAATTGCTCAATATCTTGTCGGCAAAGTTGCTGTCACATGTGGGGGAGTTCATTATGGTGTAGTGCAGGAAATGGAGACAAGAGTTCAAGGGAATCTCAAAAAGTATTTATTGCAGAAAACAAAGGCACAGGGGTCAAATAAATGTAATGCAAAGTACAAAACAACTGGTACACAAAGTAACAATCATGCAGAAAGGACTCACCTCCACACACAGGCAATGCGACAATCAACAGGGGTCATAACTGACTGAATGAAAAATGGAACTAAATACAAACACTAACAGGGCAATGAAGCACACCTGTACAAGATACGAGTAGCTACAGAGAGCTGATTGGATGACACACGGGGGAGCAGGGCTGACGAGAACAGGTGGAGATAGTGACAGAACAAGGACACAGGAAGGACACAGGAAAACAAACCAAAGTTATCTCTCAACATCGTTAACTAAACTGACCTGAACCAATCTTATGGTAGCCTAAAAGAAAAACAACACAGATCATGACAGATATGTTGCTAAATTATTGCTTTCTGGTTGCACATGCAAGTTGCTGCAGTATATACTAAATAAGCATTTCATATAGGAGGAATATGCCAAATTTATTTTGTCGTTAAGTGTGTTTTCAGACATTTGTGGGGGGAGGTGTTTCTATGAAAAGCACTTAACCTGTTGTCATTATGGGTGGGTCTGTCACCAAGAGTGTTATTTAAGCCTCATAAGATATATAGAGAATAATTCCAATTTTAAAGGGGGTCACATTAAGAAGTAGTAATTATATATATATAAATAAATTAAAAAAACAGACATTTCATTAATCTGTCTATCTGTGCTAGTGACATACAGTGACAGGCAGAACAACTACATGCTCTTGGTACTCATACTGAGTACCGGTAAGTCATTTTGTAAGTAAATTGAGACGAGATCATCATTATGTTAGTATTTATACTTTTTTATAAATTTTTGTTCAGTGGTTTGCTGTCAAATATTTTCAAAGTAAAATGGGTTCCTTGCCTAATTGGTTGCGTAAATGTTAGACAGTCTTCTTCTTCTTTTCCTTTCGGCTTGTATTTTTGTAAAATTCAAAGCACCTCTGTCCACGGTGCTGAAACGTGAACTGAATCATCACTTAGTTGGTACAGTTTGCCATTACTCATTTTAAAGCACATCTTGTAATGCATTTTTGTCCAAATACGATACGACCTCTGAAATACAGTGCATTGAAAAAGTCTCACTCAATAAAACAAATTTTGTAGATCTCCATCAAACAAGTGGCGTCTAAATAAAATCCATAATGTTAGAAAGGCTAGAAATGTATTTTTTTCATTGAAATATACACAGTATAATTCATAGTATACACAATACCAATACATTCAGGTTTTTGTAAGTATGTGAAGATCAACAGAGACTCTTCCATAAATGTGATAAAGGCATACTTGACTTTGATTGAGACAACCACAGAGAGACCATTAAAACAGACACTATCTGAAGCAGAAAATGCGCCAGCCAACAAAGCGGAAGATAAAGAGATTAATGGAAGCAGAGTGATAAAGATGCAAGTCAAATCCATGTGAACTACTGTCAAAGTGTAAAAGAAGGCAAAGGATGCCGGTTATTTGTTTGGTTTGTGAACAGATTTGCTCTTTATGCCTCAGCTACTAAACTTGTACACCGCAAACGGATTTGTCATTTTGCAGTTTGTCTCTTTAACATGATTTTCTGACTGACTGAGAAACACAGCTTGTCATGAAATCGTTTATTTTCTTGTGTATGGGGGTTTGCAAAATGAACCGTTCTCTAGATTAAGTGTTGTAGAAGGGCAAATTAATTATTTTTATTATGTGGTAACCCTCAATTTCACCACAACCAACCATGTCAACTGTTATTGTTAAGAACAATTAAAGAAATGTGGTTATTTCTTAGGCCCAACCAATGTGGATTTTCTTCTTTTTTTTTAAGGCTTATACAGATTGTGATTGGTGGCAGAAAGAAATTATGCTAACTCAATAATAGGCCGATTAATTAAAAAAAACTTCCCCCAGATCAGATTCAAAGTCATAGCACTTTTTGGCACCTTTATTATGTACTAACTGCTGCTTGTGTGGAGTTTGCATGTTCTCCCCGTGCCTGCGTGGGTTTTCTCCGGGCACTCTGGTTTCCTCCCACATCCCAAAAACATGCATGAATTGGAGACTCTAAATTGCCCGTAGTTGTGAATGTGAGTGCGAATGGTTGTTTGTTTGTATGTGCCCTGCGATTAGCTGGCAACCAGTTCAGGGTGTACCCCGCCTCCTGCCCGATTATAGCTGGGATAGGCTCCAGCACGCACGCGACCCTAGTGAGGAGAAACGGCTGAGATAATGGATGGATGCTGCTTGTCTGCTGTACAATGTTATTGTAGTTTCTTTTTTTGTTTCTTGATTTTTTTTGCATTATATCAGCACTACATTGTGTTGTGTTCCCCTTCTTAAATTTTTTGATTGACTGAATCTATTTATCTATTACTGAATTGATGTGGGGTAATATTGTATAAGAATAAAATAGAATAGGCATTTATTCTGCGACTAATGGGGAAAGTCCTGTTTTACAGCAGCTATGTAATATGTACTTCATATACTGTATGTATCTACTGTGTACTGATGTATGACCATTGAATTTAAAAAAAAATAAATAAATCACTGGTGATTGCTGAATATATGAATATATGACCAATGCAGCTTTGAAGTGATTCAGTTATCACGTCTTGGTTCAGAGCCCCCAGTCTTCTAGAATTTCCAGACAATACAACAACCATCGCCACCGAACAGGGCTGAAACAGGCACACAGATGAGGAGTCGGTCACCATAGCAACAGGAGGCAGTTGCTTTGGCAACTAATGGGAAGAGGGTCCATTGTGGGAACAATAGATGTTTAGCGAAGAAAGGGGTGTTGTGACTGGGCTCGGAAGAAGATGAGATTGAGCCATAAATAGACATCATTAAAGACTGTCTACATCATCTATATCTGTGACACCCCTGCAGTGATAGGTGTTTTCCTTTGCTTCTTTATATCACTGCTTTTTAGAGGCATGTAATCCCAAAGACAGTATTGTTCACAACATCGAATATATATTATATGAATGACAGTTTAAGATTAATTCAATACTCCAGAATCTTGTGATGAAAATGTTTTATATAGAATTATTATAATTATTATTTTGTGTGTGTGTGTGTGTGTGTGTGTGATTCACTCAATATGAAGGGGTTCTGCGGCTCTGTTATAACACTATTTTATCCCCCTTGTCTGTATGCCCTCCTGGTGGCTTACATGGGCTATTAGGCGCAACATTTAGGTCGCACAGTGGGATTATATAAGAATTGCACTTTTGCCCTGGCAACCAGTCAGACAGGGGTGAGCCCATCATTTTGGTTGCCTGTGTTTGTCCTGTCCCCATAAACTTAAATGTCAGCTTTGGAAGCAAACAGAGAGCGAATAAATCGGCCAGGATACTTGACACACAGATGCAGTGACAGTACACCAGCTGTCCTTCTGCCTGCACCTCAGGACCTGTCTGGGCTCAGATGCCCATCTGTCTGTCTTGAATTTTTCTTTTATCTGATGGATTGATATACTTGTTTCTTCAAATTATAAGATGTATTAGTTGGTTTTCGTATTGATGCAATATTTTTGCTATATTTGTTTGTCATATTCTGGGGGATTTTCTGTTTTTAATGGATTTAGGGCCATTTCATCTTTTCAAATGGTAATTTGTTAATTGGCTGTTGTTGGGGGTTTCTTTTGGTTTTTTTAACCGGCAATTGAAATATGGGGTGCAGAAAACAGAGTCAGGGCGCTTTCTGGTACCTATGCTCCTTTTAGGCAACATGAACAAGACAGGTCTGTAGCAGCTGTCAATCATGGCTTCACACCCAAAATTTACCCTCAACACATAGAAGTTCAAAACAAAACAAAAAATAAGACCTTGCAAATCGTAATTATATCAAAAGCGGACAAAAATAATTATTCTAAGCCGTAATTATATCAAAAGCGGACAAAAATAATTATTCTAAGCCGGTCTTTTTATCAATGATTACTGGTTACTTGGTATTAAGTGATATGAATGTTCAGACCCATACAGTATATCTTCTTTTTTTATATCTCTTTTTATCTCTCTGTCTCTCTCTCTCTCTCTCTCTCTTTCTCTCTCACTCTCTCTCTCTCCATAGCCTCTCTACAGTATTTGTTTAGCTAATTGTATATGTGTAAAAGCGGTTGTACTACTATTGGGGGTAATGGAGTGTGATTCTCCATAATGTGACCAGAGTCATTGTGACAGATAACAAGGTCTCTTTACCAGAGGCTTCCTCTCCATCCCCCTCTTAACTGTTGCTGTTCTTGTCCTACCCTCTTGTAATGAGTAGACAGACTGCAGATGTGCACTATGTCTTGCACAAATTCACATCCCAATCCTGTGATGACAAATGAAAGGTTATATCATTCACCAGCCCATACTCATCTTTTAACTTGGAAAACAAGGCTGTATTTATTTCCCAAAATGGTCTGTAAGAAAGAAAGATTACAAGGGAAGGTAAGGTGATCATAAATTAAACTAGCCCTTAAAAAATCCTTCTGCTGCCCTTGCTCCTTACTCCTGAAGGAAGATTCAAGGGCACAGCTGTGTGTGTATGTGTGTGTCAGGCGGCGAAAGACGTGAAGGGAAAGTGAAAACTAAAAAGGGAGGGGGCTTACTCACTCCACCATGAGGGGTGGCATTTGGGAGTTGGAAGTAACCAGTTAGCATCCACAACTGGGTCACGTGACAAGCACAGTATGCAGTGTGTGAAGCAATGAGGGAGAGAGAGAGCAAGAGAGAGAAGTGCACACCGAGTACAGCATCAGTTTGTGTTTGAGATACAGAGGGACCTCCCACAGATAAAGAGCATACTTGTGCAACTGAGTAAAAGGAATTATAATGCAAAGAAAAAAAACGTTGGAAAGGGAAAAGTGAAGATAAATTTTTTTAAGCTCCTGAGACCCAGTAGAAATTGCTAAGGAGAGAAACTAGAGGACTAGAGGAAAAGGGAGACAGAATGTCGTCTCTCTCAGATCAGAAGACTGGCTCTCCCTTCACAGAGTATAGTGAGCTCTGTAAGGGGGCGTCCCTGTCATCAACAGGATCGGCTCAGAGTTGGGATTGGCAGCGTCACTCAGACTTGGGCGTGGACACACCAAGAGCCTTGGGAGTAGGTTGTGGAACCCTAACACCTACTGGCCTTAGCGGCGAAGAAAAGCTGCGCTTCTTTGAGCAGACGGAAAGGGCCAATACGGACGTTGAAGTGAAGGCACCAGGCGGGGTTGGAACCATGCCTGGAACCACCTCCTTGGGTAATGCTTCATTGGGCAGTGCTGGAGAGAGCCCAGAGAGCCCCCAGTCCTTTTCCCCATTCCCATCCCCAGCTTCACCCGGCAATCTATCCGGTACACCTGCCCTGCAATGCGGTGTCAATAGTCAGGTCTCTTTGCCACCAGTTCCTCAATCCCCAGCCGGTCACATGGAAATACTGACACCCACCACGTCCATGCCTCCACTCTCATTGGGAGTCCCCTCAATTGAGGAATCTACTCGAGGTGGATACTCTTCGTCTGAATCATGGAACAACTCCAATTTTGCTGAATCCAGCCCAAAGGTTGCCATGCCCCAGGTGCCTCCTAACTATTGTACCATAGGCATTAGCGGTGACGACGACTTACAGAAAACCAATGAGGATGTGGTTGGAGCCAGAGAGACCCTCGAAGAGCAACTGTTATCTGTGGGTTCTTCAGAGGAAAGTAGCGAGGAGGAAGACATTGAAGAAGGTGAGGAGGAATTAGAGCCTTGTTTCATGGGTAGAGCACAGCAGCAGAGGATGGCGATGCGGCGTGCAATGTCTGACTGTTCCCACCTGTCAGTGCCCACCAGCCTAGAGCTTTCTGATAGATATCCTGGTGGTGAACTGGCAGGATTGGACCAGCTCGTGTCACCAGTGAGTGGGTCACGACGGTCCCAGCATTACATGCAGCGCTCGTTGACCGTTGCAGAAGATCAGCACCCTGCTACCCAACCTACACTCTCGGCAGCCGGGACCACACACATCGACCTGAGGCAAACCCCCGCTGAGCCTCGCCTGTGTCTCTCCCCATTCCTACCACAGAGAGACAACAATATGACCCTCCCTATCTCCCTTGTAGAACCTTTGGAAGGGTTTAGGTTAGAAAAAAATCAAGGCAACGTAGTTCTTCCAGTGCCCACCACCCCCAAAGGTGTCAGTGGCATGAACTTCACTTCTGCCTTCTCAGTTGGCTCAAACAGTTTTGGTAAACTAGCTACAGATAAAGAGTTGGACTTTACTGAACCCAATACTAAGCTTATTTCTGATTCAAAAGTCAGCTTTGAAGTGGGCAACAAACCAGCTGTGGAACCTGGTGTTGATCTTGTCGTTAGTTCCTTTAACAAGCTTGGCCTGAACTGTATTAACCCCTTCATCAAACTGGAAGGTAGGTGGAGGTCCAGTTTATTATTTCATATGTAAAATGCTTATGCACCTTTTAAATCTCATTTTAAAATATTTGAAATGTAAAATTAATTGTACCAATGCTTTTATTAGGTAGGACATTTTACATTGATATGAACGTCAGGTAAACACTTTGCAAATCATCTGACAGTCTATTTATGTTTTGAATCTGTAGATTCTAGATTTGGATTCAGTGGTCTAGATTGAAGTTGTAGTAGAATAACAATTTATTTAGTTGTGTACGAGGAGACATAATAGCACTAAAAGGGGTGTCTCCAATGCTTTGCTATAAGGGAGTGAAAGACGAATTTAAAATATGAGTTCGACATTAACACAGCAGTCTTGAAAGATGTCTGTAAGTATCTGAAGTTTAGAGGGAATACCTTATGTGAATGGATGACATTGTTTCCGATATAATTTCATTTGAGTGGTGAAAGACTCACCATCCCTCTCGGCTCTAGCATGCCGGCCTGATTACTTTTCCATGCTGCAGAAGGTTCAAAAGTAGAAACAGAGTGTGTGTATATATAGTGAAGGGGTATTATAACTAGAACTATTTTTCTCAAACACCATTCTTCATGTTAGCCTCCATTGATTTTCTCTCTGTTCAGACTGATATGCTTTGTAGATTATTATTATTTTTTTAATCCTACAACCCCAATTCCAATGAAGTTGGGATGTTGTGTTAAACATAAATAAAAACAGAATACAATGATTTGGAAATCATGTTCGACCTATATTTAATTGAATACACTACAAAGAAAAGATATTTAATGTTCAAACTGATAAACTTTATTGTTTTTAGCAAATAATTATTAACTTAGAATTTTATGGCTGCAACATGTTCAAAAAAGCTGGGACGGGGTCATGTTTACCACCGTGTTACATCACCTTTTCTTTTAACAACATTCAATAAACGTTTGGGAACTGAGGACACTAATTTTTGAAGCTTTGAGGTGGAATTCTTTCCCATTCTTGCTTAAGGTACAGCTGCAGCTTCAACAGACTGGGGTCTCCGTTGTCGTATTTTATGCTTCATAATGCGCCACACATTTTCAATGGGAGACAGGTCTGGACTGCAGGCAGGCCAGTCTAGTATCCGCACTCCTTTACTACAAAGCCACACTGTTGTAATACATGCAGAATGTGGTGATTTGTGATTGAATGAGTTAGAAGTTAGCCAATGGTAGGAGGATTGCGAGCATGTCAGTGAGATGAAGGCATACGCTGTTGAAATTTTTGGCGACATATACACGTTCATCCGTCCATTTTCTGAGCCGCTTCTCCTCACTAGGGTCGCGGGCGTGCTGGAGCCTATCCCAGCTATCATCGGGCAGGAGGCGGGGTACACCCTGAACTGGTTGCCAGTCACATTCACACCTAGGGGCAATTTAGAGTCGTCAATTAACCTACCATGTCGGTTTTTGGGATGTGGGAGGAAACCGGAGAAAACCCACGCAGGCACAGGGAGAACATGCAAACTCCACACAGGCGGGGCCGGGGATTGAACCCCGGTCCTCAGAACTGTGAGGCAGACGCTCTAACCAGTCGACTACCGTGCCGCCATATACACGTTCACTTTTACAATAAAGAGGTTATAGATCGACCACCAATTGTTTTAATTTCGTCATCTAAGCGGACGCTGATGTTATTGTCTGTCTTTTCACTGTTACAGGAGGGCATTTGGTGAATTTGATGAAGGCTGACATGATGATTTAAGGCTGTTTGTCAGCTAGCGTTAGCAGGTGCCTTTTCAAATGGGCCCGCATTTATTATATTTGCATATTTTTCAAGAGTTGCGATTGTCTGCTTTAGTGTATGTTCTCTCCTGGTTTCAAAACATTTACAGGGTGTTTGGTTACTTGAACACTGTCAATTGCAGTGGGAATGAGTGTTAAATGATTGTCATTATGTGTCAACCCTAAATCTGAATTTACACTTCAGGTTTAAACTTGCAGTTCTATTTCAGAGACACACACATTTGACACAACCAATACTCCAGTTCTTACATTTTCTGAACACATAAAACATCCAATGTGTATAAATCTAGAATGCAGGTAAACGACACCTACTACAACACTACAGTATGAATACCTGGCAGCAACAAAACAGAAGTACACATTGACATATATCTGATATTTTTCTCCACATTTTGAAGAGTTCTGACTCCGATCTGAGGATATCCGATTTCATGTTTCATTCTGTTTACGCTGCCACACTCTGAATTGTGTCACTTGAAGTAGAACCATGTATTGTAAATCAAGCGTATGTCAACTCCCTATTGAATTAGATGGGGTTAATTGGAGAATGCACATTCTTTTGCCCATATAATTCTGTCTTTGTTGTGGCCTGTGATCAATGCGAGGCGTGCACCCGATATCATGATGTTGAGCTCCTTATTGATCTCCACCTAGATCTTTGTGGGTTATTGATTGGTGTGCGTAGATTTTGTACATCCCTGGTCATGGAGTGTTTCCAAAAATACCTGCCAATGCTAATGACTGTTGAATGATGAATGTGTCAAATTCAATAGGTAAGAGCAACAGGGAATCTTGTTTACTCCCTGTAAAGCTCTGTAGCAAATAAATGGGTCAAAGCACGAGTGTGAACTGTATTCTGCTCAACCCAGCATGAGGTCATCATGTCCTGAGGTCGGGCAATGCAGATGTTTCATTGAGTGAGTCAGCATAAAGAAAATATGTGATTTGTGTATGCCGTGCTGGAGCTGCTGAATATATTAAGGCAGCGTCACTGTCCACATTCATAGAACTTTTTTTGTGTATGTATTTATTTATGTACAGTGTATTTCAGAGTTACAAATGGTTTAAATGTTTTAACTTTATTGTGTGCTAGATGACACAAACTGGATTATTGTAAGTAGTAAAGTATATAACATTACTAAACAGCATTTGTCAATGAGGTGCTTTGTCTCTTACTAATTACAAAAAAAAAAAGAAAAAAAAAGAATTTTCTAAAAATGTACCAAAAATGACTGAATGCATGTCAGTCACTGCTGACTTTATTTTTTTATTTTTTATTTTTTTATTTATTTGTGAACCTTTTAGCATTGCATATTGTGCAATTTTGGTATGTGAATGATCTGGAGAAGTAAACCATAACTTAAGGGGAAATTATAATGAATATTTTTTTATTCTTTTCCTGTCAATATAGACAATGCTGCCAAGGGTGACAAAAAAGAGGAGAAGCTAGAGGACAAGCCCAAGGTAGACCTTATGGATTCAGCTGAGCAGAAGAGTGTAAAGGTTGGATTTGCAATCAGTGAGACAGCAGCCAAGGTGGAGAAGGATGTAGGAACAGAAAAACAAAATCAAACAAATATCAATGTTTGGAAAGAGCCCGAAAATGTTCACAAAAAGGAGAAAGAGGCAGAAATGGTCACAGAGGGAGAAGAGCTTAATGCGAAAGAGAAACCCACTGTGAAAGTTACAGAGCAAAAAGACTCTGAAAAGGTCCCTAATGAGAAAGAGGCAGTGAAAGTTAAAGAGGAGTCCAAAAGAGTGAAAGAGAAACTAGCAGAGAAGGCTGAAGAAAAAACGAAAGAAAAAGAGCCAGAGAAAGTGGAATTAGTCCAGCAGAAAATAGAAAAAGTGGATGAAACAAACAAACCTGATGAACCTGCAGACAAATTGGTAAAGACAGAGACATTTGACAAGGCAGAAAAAGCAGAGAAGGTGGCCATGACAGAAAAAGTCGAGAAAAAAGCAGAGGATGTAAAAGAGATTGAGGCAAGTGTCGAAAACAAAATCACTGAAAAGACAGAGTTGAAGGACAGCAACGAGCAACACATCGAATTCAAAGTGGAAAAGACCCCCGAGCAGCTGCCGACACCTGTCAAGCTTGACGCCACTCTTGACAAGGCGGAAAAGAAGGCTGACATCGCAGCTGATGTGGAAGAAGCCACAAAACCTTCGGTTCATACACACAAAGCTGAGAAAGCGCAGAAAGTAGATGAACTGGAGAAACCTTTAGAGAAGCCAGCGGAGACAGCAAAGCAAATAAGTGGAAAGGAAGAGAAGCCGGAGAAAATACAGAGTGACAAAAAGCTGGTGGAGAAAAAGGATGACAAGAAGGAAAAGGCTGTGAAAGCAGATGGAGGAGAGACGGCCAGAAAAGCTAAACCTTCCACCAATGGGAGCAGCCCAGCACCAAGCAAAGACTTGACGAGTGCAGACAAGAAGACTAAGGTAAGATTTACTGGAGGTGTAAGAATTATACAGAAGGTCCTTGGTTTTGTTCCTGTGATACCTACAAATCCGACACGTCTAGTCTCCATTGCTAACCTATGCTGACACAGTAGTAAAGCCATAATGAAAAAGTTACAAATTGCTTCAAAGTCATTTCTGGGCCATAATCTAATGAAAAACGGAACCAAAACAAATTCTTTTGTAGTTTGGCGTGGCTTGGAGTTTCAACTGTAACCAGTAATTCCTCAATGATCAACACAAAGTTTAGGTTAATCTTTCCCTTATTATGGTGAGATTTCAAATGTTAAGCGTGGTTCTATTTATTATACAATGCATCCCTTAACTAGGCATACACATTTACTGGCCAGATACGAGAGGTATGCTATTTTTAATGCAAAACCGAAGAAGAAGAAACACTTCCAGATAGGCGCCGATGTTTCCCGAGTATTTCCGAAGGTTGCCGGAGCGGAGAGCCTTGTAATATGGCAATGTTCTTAAAAAATGACTTGCTTTTGAAAATACTTCTTGCCATCTGGGGAACCCACTTTTCTACATAAAATCACATCTGGTAAGACATTTTTGTTTTAATTTACGGTCACTTCCGCATTCGTCAGTCTTGGGTGCTTCTTTGATTAGCTACATCCAGTTCCTCATCACCATTCTCGGCGTCATGACTCTGGAGAAGTCAGCGTTCCCCACACACATGAACAGTTTTGGTTGTAAATATTGAACACATTCATTATTTAAGATTGCCGGCCCGACCTGTTTCTGACCCTAAAATCGGGACGAATCCACTCTTAACATACATCAGACCTAAGGACAATTTTATAGGATAATCTTATAAGATTTAAGATTGTATGGCGTTTGACGTGCAAGGTCGGGAAGGGGCAGAATCGACACAAACTACTACTTCAACTGTGAGTGCCGTCCCTTATCAAGAGTGATCTTTATATTCAAATAGGTGTAAAGACAAAGCAAAGCGCCCAGCTACTTAATCCTTTGAGGTACGCCGAGGTTTGAAATCAGAGATTTTATGCCACTTTGGGGTGGTATTTTTCTCAAAAATTTGGGTCGAATTCAGGATTACCCAATTGGTTGGTTCCACTGACTACAGTACAGGGTATATTTTACATGACCAACAACTCTTATTTTAGGTGTACCATGATTACACCCAGTTTTGGTTTGAATTGCTGCTTTTGCTATGATTTTTCCCTTATTTTATTATTTCCTTTGCTTTATCTTTTATTTATGTATTCTTTATTTTTTTGTTGTGGTTGTTGTTTTTTGCTGCATCCATCCCCTGTCTCGGCCACACATCTCAGCATGCTGCCGGGGCAACAAAACCGAGCACCATCTCGAAAACACGGCTGGTCACAGCCGCCACAGGTAGTGGTTCTGCTGCAGCACCTACTAAGCGCCCCACACCCTCCTCAACCACCTCCACCTCAGAGAAAAAAACAACAACCAAGGCACCATCGGCAGCCGCTAGTGGCCCAAAGAGGCCCTCTACCAATACTGCCAGCCGACTTTCATCCTCAGCCACTACCACTACACGTGATTTTAAACCCAAGGTAAGCTATCGGAGCAAGGTTGCTAATATTTTGACTCAGTTATAGAAACCACTCTCATTATGATGCCATGCAAAAAGACTCATATTTTGATGCAAGCAACTCCAGTTTACCCTTTTAATACTGGATTTTTTTATGTATATCATTTTTGAAGTATAAAAGATTTGATTTGAGGTCAATCAAAAACAAGTTTTTTTGAAGAGTCATAGCTAGCCCAACTTGTAGGTGCAAAGCAAATCAATATTAGACTGCATTATTCTTCCGAACTCCGTGAACTGCCGATAATATATTAAGTATCAACTCATTAATTGATGTTTATTGTGGGAATATATTCCAGACCCACCAGCAATTGGTGAAAATCCACAATATAGAGAGACTTTGAGAAATAGTTTTACCCTTCCTGCACATTTAAACATTTTTAAATTTATTAAAACACACTTGGCCTTATTAAATCACTTTTTAAGGTATTCCTTAGCACCTATTCTACCTCTCTTGCTCCCACAGTTCTCTAAATAAGAGGCAGAGTATGCTTTCTTCAAGCTTTTTATTTGTCACTCTAAGTTGATGTTTATTGTAAAACTGACTCATAAAAGACTGACTCATTTTAAAACAGAAACGGTGGCCGACTGGTTAGAGCGTCAGCCTCACAGTTCTGAGGACCCGGGTTCAGTCCCCGGCCTCGCCTGTGTGGAGTTTGCATGTTCTCCCCGTGCCTGCGTGGGTTTTCTCCGGGCACTCCGGTTTCCTCCCACATCCCCAAAACATGCATTAATTGGAGACTCTTAAATTGCCCGTAGGTGTGAATGGGAGTGCGAATGGTTGTTTGTTTGTATGTGCCCTGCGATTGGCTGGCAACCAGTTCAGGGTGTACCCCGCCTCCTGCCCGATGAGAGCTGGGATAGGCTCCAGCATGCCCGCAACCCTAGTGAGGAGAAGCGGCTCAGAAAATGGATGGATGTTACGGCATTTATGAATCTTCAAACAACTGCTATTTTAAATCACAGAGCAGCAGCACATACAGAGCATACATTACTACTCAAAGGCATATATATATATTCTCTCTGCTCTATGGGAACAATGACTATTATGGGACCTTCGCATTATATGTTGACATCAAGCTGTTAGACTTTCATTAGACAAAATGATATGGTTTGATTAAACATTTTAGTTCATGTAATGTTTGATTGTCATTTGTTTTGTGTCAGTTTTACAGTAAACATCCACTAGGAGTGACAAACAGCTTGAAGCAAGCACATTTTTCCTCTTATTTGGATAGGTGTGTGAGCGAGAGTTCTTTTTGGTTCCTCAAAGTGATGTTACAGTATATGATACTCTCCAATTTCTTGACAGCGAGAGAGTGAGAACCGGCGCTAAGGAATTCTTTGTTCCATATAAAATATTTTAAAAAGTGTGTCTTGATATGTTTAAGTGTGATTTGATAAGTTTAACAACCAGTTCAGGGTGTACCCCGCCTCCTGCCCGATGATAGCTGGGATAGGCTCCAGCACTCCCGTGACCCTTGTGAGGATAAGCGGCTCAGAGAATGGATGAATGAATGGATGGATGGATGGATGATAAGTTTAGTGTGTGTGGGAGGGTAAAACAGTTGAAATAAAAGGTGTATTTTAGCTGGTTTCTAGCGCAGATATTTAACCTATCACAGGTGGGTCTTGGGGTTCACTGCAGTTGTTTATCTGCATTATCTGCACGCAGGCTGTTACATGAGTTTAGTGAAAGTAAAGACAGGGTTATCAGATATGGATCACTTTCAATTTACATGTAAACAGATTAGGGCACTAAATCAGAATTGGGCTGTGCAAATCCATCCTTCGTTTGTTACCAGTCTGCCTGGGATCCTCTCACCCACCTCTTGGTACCCTCTTTCGGTGGCCTCCATAACTACAGCACGTGGTGACACTACAGATGATAAATAGGCAGTCCTTTTTTAGCAGCCCAATGCCCACAGGTGCAGGGTGACTCAGTTCATCATGGCCAGCTTGTAGTAGGCGGGGCTCAGCTGTATGTGGAGCGTGGCATCATCCCCAGAATTGTGGGCTATGCAGCTGAATGAAATCCGCAGTCATCAACATGGGCTAAATTTACATGTTAGATGCGTGCTTGACCCAGATTTTCTGTGAAGTCAAGAATAGGACAATAATTGCATAATGGCCCTTTATGTGCTGCATTTGCATGTGCTGCTTTCTGTGTTGTAACAGTCACTGCTACTACAATTTTGTTTCTTTTTTTAGAGTGGAATCATTGACGTACAAATACTTTGTTACTGTACTTAAGAAGATTTTTTTTTAGTTACTGTATCTGTACTTGAGTGTTTTTTTCTGACAACTTTTTACTATTACTCCCTACTTTTAAAAACAGGCCATTATACTTCTTAGTTTTCCAAAATAGGCTTATGTTTTTCAATTTCAGTAGATGACGTGATGTAAAAATAAGACATAAATAGAGGTAAAGTCAACTGCGGTTGATGACCATGAGCGTCGACCATTCAACAATTCTTCATCTAAAAAAAACGTCATTTTGCTTTTTTGTTACTCAGTTTACAACGTTAGCAAAGCTATGGGAACATGTTTTGATAGCATAAACGCATGAGCCAATGCTAGCAAGTGCTGGGTTAAAAAAAAAAATATGCAAAGTAAATGTGAACTTTTTTTTTGTTTTGTTTGTTTTTCCCCCTCAGTATAAGCACTATGTAAGTGTGTAAGAGGGGAACTATTTTGTGTGCAGTTTTTCTAACTTAACAGAAATGCAGTAGACCCTTGAGTATTTGCCATTCGGCGTCTGCGGATTCACCTAGTCGAGTATTTTTTTAAATTTTGCGGTGAGGGCGCCTATCCCTGTTTTTCCACGGAAACCGCTTATTGCCATTATTTTCCCAGTTCGGCAGTTATAATGGCAATGACAAGTTATTTCTTGCTTTTTTTACTTAAGGACTTTTTTTACTTTACAGTATGTCCACTTTTATCAATCTGTGAGTACTTTTGACACCTCACTTTTTTTTTTTTTTTTTTTTGAAAGCCCTTGTTGTTCCTTCAAGCTATGGCCCATGTTTTAACAGACCCCCGCAGAAAGGCGCCCTCTCCTGCCAAAGGCCAGCACCACCACCTCAAGCCAAGCAGGCTCCTCGGCTGCTACCAAAAATGGAACAACCACCACAACAACCAGTAAAACGACTGCATCGACACGCACAACTTTGACAGCCCGCAGTGCGACCACCACGGCATCCAAAAAGCCCCTGGGTAAGGCAGACTTGCCTACGTGCAGATCTTTCATTATAATGTGACATGACAGCTTGTTTCTAGAAAGCTGATTTGACATATTTGACCTAGCCTGCTGTGGTCTGTTAAAGGTTTACACAAATGTGGTTGCACATCACTGTCAGCTTCAAACCCACGTTAAATATGTGTGTTTTATATCTTAAAGGCAGGTTAACATTATGGAAGAGAAGAAATCAACATGGATGATTAGGTCCCTCTTAACAGACAAGATGCACTCAGGATTTTTCATTGCATGTATATAATTTTTTTTAATATAAAATAAAAAGCATTTGGTACTCTATATACTCCCAAAATAACTGGACAATTGGATTCTCATTGCTCATTTATGTTATGTTGTTATCATAAAAAACACATGAAGGCTGGCCAGTGGAATACATTGTGGTTATCAATAGCCATAGTTTGGATTTAATTGTTGTGCATGCATACATGAATTTCTTTCTTACTCATTAATTTTATGTTCAAGCCTCTAAGACAGACAGCCAACCAAGTGGGGAGAAGAAGCCAAGCACTCTAAAGACTTCCACAGGTACAGCTGCACTTTATCCTCAAACATTGTGTTCCATGTTAAAATACTCCTGCAAAATGTGAGGTGCTTGTTTTGAAAGTGTTGCTTTTAGTTTAAAAACTTTGAAAACAAGCGAGCAAGAGCAACAACTTGAGTCTTCACTGCTGCAGACTTAGCAACATTCTTGCATTGTGTTCCATGTTAAAATACTCCAGCAAAATGTGAGATGCTTGTTTTGAAAGCGGTGCTTTTAGTTTAAAAACTTTGAAAACAAGCTAGTAAAAGCAACAACTTGAGTCTTCAGTGCAGCAGACTTAGCAACATTCTTGCTATATTTTGCGACTTTTCCGACCACTCGACTGACTAGTTTTCAAAAACGACTAGCGACAATGAAAACACTGGTCTTTATGTTAGTAACATTCTGATTTCCTGCACGGTTGGAGGGAAGAAGGGGATTTGCCCTGTTAATGATTTGGGAGTCACAACTAGGAATGGCTAATATGAGTAAGGGCTTGGTGCTCATAAGGTCACCACACTATAAAATTATAGAACAAATTATGCACTGTAGACAATTTTTTGATGAAAGTTGATTGAATACTGATGTAATTTTGTTTTACTTTTCCATTTCCTAATTATAACATATATGGAATATATACACAAGTAATAGTTTATTAAACATTACAATATAAAGATTTATATAAGGACATTAAATTAATATGGAACACAATTGAGGTTAGCATGTTGGCGTGGCCCTTGACACGTGTTCCAGTTTCTCACATGGCGCCTTTGTAAGATTAATTGTCCACCCCTGGTGCATCCTGTAAAAACCTATTCAAAATATGCGATATATCATCAGCAGTTCCAGAAAAAGTGACTGTGCACTTTCTACTCTTTTGCTCTTTGCATATGTTGTTATCCTGTCCCGTTCGTCCCTCCCATCTCATGAGGCTTTTGCTCGTTCTGCAGACAGATGAGTTTACATTATGGCAGCTGAGTGGCTGTTAAGAGTATGACATGTAACACACACACACAAACTGTCCACTAATGACAATGCTGGAAGGTTTTGAAACTGGGGTGAAAGAGTTCATGCTCTAAGTTAGAAACCTTCACCATTGCAAGCGAGGGATTACTGTGCCGCTACCGTTGACAGCAGTTCACAGCTCCTGCTGATACAGCTCGGGGCTGTTTAAGCTGCCACGGTTCTTACAGTCAGGCAAATAACACTTTAAAGTGGAAGCAAGGGGAGGATTTCCTCCATTTAACACGTCTTAGGATGAGCTGGAGATATGCACGCGGCTCCCAGGAAAGATTGTCAGCAGGACACTACTCTCCATATCTCAGCACTCTAAAGAAAAAGCTGGCGTGTTACAGCGTAGATGTGGATGAATAAATTATAATTGATGCAAATGTTGTACTGCCTCCATGTTCCATGGTCAAGAATAGTAAACAACAGTGGATATAAAAGCACACCTCTGTTCAAATGGCAGGTTTTTGCGATTCAGAAAAAGGGCACCAAAAACTTTTTCTAATCTTTTCACCTATTTTGAAAGGGACATTCAGATGAAAAAAGTAACAAGCCTATTTTAACAAAGTTTAGAGTCGAAAGTATAAATACAGTATATGTTTTCAAATGTAGGGAGTAAAAGTGCAGATACTTGAAAAATCTACCCAAGTACAGTTATAAAGTATCTGTAATTTTTTTTATTGAAAACTTCCTCTTGCTTTCTTCACGTTTGTAGCCGATTCCACCAAACCCAAGACCACCGCCACCACCACAATGCGCAGCTCCACTTCCACTACCGCCTCTCGCACCCGAACCACAGCCCCCAAAACGACCACACCTTCCAGCACCGCTGGTGCGGTGACAGAGAAGAAGCCCCTGGTACCCCGTGTACCCAGGACCACCTCCTCTGCTACAACTAACACGACAACCAGCACCTCGAGGACCACGGCTCGTCCCGGCACCGCGCCGGCCCCCGATATCCACAATGCCCGCTCAAAGATCGGCTCTACGGACAACATAAAGCACCAGCCAGGAGGTGGAAAGGTTTGTTCTACACGCAACATAAACTGCAAATTTCAAACTTAGCTGTAATCCTTCTTTCTGACAAAAACTGCCTCTCAACCATTAGACAGTGGAATACATTGTAAAATAATGTGTTAAATGACTTATTTTTCGTCAATTGTGTTATCTTGATGGAATAACCTGCCTGTCTACAAAGAAATTTAATAACCTTATTTATCTATTATAATGTACATTACCAGCAATACAAAAAAAACTCCTCACCCTCCCAAATTCTGTTTTTAATTTGCTTATTTTGACTATCCAATTCTGTTAATTTGACATCTCCTGCTCACCCCCCATGTGCTCATTTCCTACTATTAGCACCTGTTTTCCAATCTATGTAAAATTCTAAGATTTGTTTAGATGTTTTTCATCCCTGTGCTCTATCAGTAAAACTGGTTTATTGTGATTCCCACGAAGCAATTGCAGATATCTTATGGCTACCATTTACAACTCTTCTTATTTCATCTTGGAAGGAACTGTGGACTATATGACAGCAAAAAAATTATATTTTATATATATATATATATATATATATATCGTTGTTATTGGATAAATGGTCAAATGGCATCGATATCCTTGATATCCACCTTAAAGTCCATGTACCAGTATACCAGTATACGCTCTTTGTCATCACTAGTAGAACAACTTCTGCATACGAGGGCAGCAACTGTTACTAGTGAGGCACAACTGTGACATTTCACTAGTAGTAATAGTAACATGCAGATTGTCAACTAGTGCATAGTTTTGCCTCACAACTCGCATGTAGTTGTCCTACTAGAATGCCAAAGTTTTCCTACTTTTAAAAACAGAAATGTGCAGAAATGTCAGATACAGTATTGGACAAAAATATTACTGGTAAGACCCATTCATTCTACTAGTGCACCCTAATTGTTCTACTAGTCTGCTGAATTGTCTTACTCGTAAGGGCAAAGAACGTGCTAGTACATGGATGTTAAGCTGGCTATCAAGGATATCTAATACATGATCAAATGGCTTTCCATACATTTGGGCCAAGATCTTTATTGATATACAGCATTTAACAAATATACATTAGACCATGTGTCATGAAAATAAAAATAAAAAAACATTCAGAATCCTGAAGTAAGGAGTAAAAAATTAATCAAGCATAAAATTCAACCTCTAAAATGATTCTTTATGTTCAGGAATGTAAATAAGACACTATAATTTGACATCTAAAACAAGAAATAACAATTGTTTGCTTTACTGTTGTTTTTCCCATTTTCGGGGGATAGAACTGTTAATTTGAAAATACATGGATACCAATGATTGTATCTTAACATTAAATGTATCATTTTGGTTTCATAGCGGTAATACTTGCTTATCTACTATTAGAGAAACAAAAAATGATTTTGGTAATTACTAATGCCATTAATTTAGGGCAACTGTGCCATAAACCTTACATTAGAGATCGCTTTGTGGGACTGTGAGATTGCACAGTGAGATTGCTGCAATGAGGTCCAAAATCCCATGATCAGATCTGGTCCTCCTCCATCACCTCCTCTTCCTGTATGTCGTTGACCCGGGGTGGGCCTGTCTCCCCAGGTGTCAACCGCCTCTAAGAGCAGGGTCCCCGCCTCCAAAGAAAAAAGCCAGGTCAAAGTGAGTTCCCGCTCCATCCTCGCCACCTTCCCCTTTTCCTCCCTCCTCCGCTCTGACTGACTTCATTTGTATTCCCATTTTGTATATTTTGCATTTCATTTTCTTTGCAGACCCTGTTCTTTTACTTCATGTTCACTTATTTTTAAGTCTTTTTGCAGGTTTTAAGGTATAAAAGAGTTTATCCTCAACTAAATTGTGCGCATTCTGCTTCCCTTGAAATACAACAATTACATAATAAATGTAAATTTTATATGTTTTTATGTGCATGTTACAGCTAATAGGATATAGTAAAAATAAATATTTTGGGGGCGGTATAAATAATAGCTCTGATGATGAAGAGCTCTGATCTACTGCTGTGTGGTTTTCTCGGTCTGTATTTACAAACAGTGGTACTGGTAGATAGAAGAAGAAGAAGAAGGTACTGGTAGATAGATATTAACTAGCAATAAACCATAAGTTATCTTGGGCCTTTTTCTGTGTGTATGTGATGATGTGACCAAATGTGACCATTTTATTAACAAATACTAATTAACGCAAAAAGATTTTTCAATAATAACAACATTGCTAATAATTTTGGGGGCGTGTCTATGTGCATGTGAGTGGTTTTAACATGATGTTCCTAAATGACACTGAATAGTGCAGGCCTCTGCCAAGGCCAAACTACTTCAGTTTGTTCAATGGATGATGAGTTTGCCAATATGACATAACTGAAAGGAGGTACAAAATTATATATATATATACAAAACAGCAAAAAGTGAGAATAATTTACACCTTTATCCAAATCATCACCTAAATCCAATTGGTTCTTGTGTTCTGACAAAGTTTTGTCGAAATTGGTTGTGTAGTTTTCATGTAATCCTGCTAAGTAACAGATAAACCAACCAATATAAATACCAGTGAGAGTAAAGGTCACATGATCAGTTTTGCCCAAGTGAATACGACTGCAACCGTCTGCCCTTTCCTACCTAGCCATACCTATTACGGTGACCTATTCTTTATTTTTCCTTCTTCATCCTTTTCTCCTGTACTCTCTTGTGTTTTCCTGTCTACTCACCTCCCCTGCCCACTGCTGCTCTCCTGTCCATCTCTTGCTGCTACGCCGGCTCCGTTTAGGTTCAGATAGTCTCCAAAAAACTGGACTTCAGTCACGTCGGCGCACGCTTGGGCTCCAAGGACAATATGAAGCATGTTCCTGGTGGAGGGAATGTAAGTACAGCCTGGCCAACTGCCTAAGTTTATAGGTGCAGGGCAAATTATGAAATACTTAAAAGACACTTGTATGGAATGTGTTGCACTTGAGTGTCAGCGTACGAAAGCTGTGCACTGATCGTGTCAACCATTAGCACCTTTGAAGCCTTTCCACAAAGTGCAGATAAGTCAAGAGTATGCATCCATCCATTTTCTGAGCAGCTTCTCCTCACCAGGGTCGCGGGCGTGCTGGAGCCTATCCCAGCTATCATCGGGCAGGAGGCGGGGTACACCCTGAACTGGTTGCCAGCCAATCGCAGGGTGCATATAAACAAACAACCATTTGCACTAACATTCACACCTACGGGCAATTTAGAGTTACATATGTAAGCAAAATGCATGCAAGCAAGACATCTCAGTCACTTCCACTTCCACTTGCTTCCTTAATTTATTCCTGCATTGCCCCATCCCCGTCCTATCACTAACTCATTATAGCCAAGAAAACTGCACCAGGCTTATGTACAGGACATAGAGTCAGCCATCCCAGACAGATCAAGAAAATGTGCGTTTCCGGTTTCCTGATGCTGCGCTGTCCTTTTGCTACTTTGTCTTGTATTTATGTCTTGTCCAACTGTCTTTTTTTTACGTTTTTTCTCTTATAATTGAGATTCATTCTTTGCATTGTTTTAAATAGGTCTGTGGACACCACATCTGGCAGCAGAGATTTTTTTTGTGTGTGTGATTAAAACATGGGTCACAGTTTTATTTAGTTGACATTCCAATGCTGCGTTTGTAGAAGTACTCGACTACTTTTGATGACTTGTTTTCCCCGTCAGTTCAATGTGATGCAGAAGTTGGCGTCATTTGAGCTGAACTCATTATTGGACGTTTATTGAACTTTTTATCGTACATATGCAGTACATGTACATGTACATAATCGATTTGAGCATTGTGGTCATCTATGACCGTGCCTCTCTAGTTGTAGTCGCATTAAAAAAACAGAATTGATTTTATTTGTAGTAGAAATGGAGAATAATTAAGACTACAATTATCTGCAAAGCTGGACAGTCTATCACTTTGTTTCCAGCCTAACGTTCTCATTAGCTCTTGTTTTTCCCCCCTCCACCAAATGGTTGCCTAAACGTTTATTTCAAATTGTGACACTTAAAAATGCCTGTGTAATATTTAACAGGTACAGATTCTCAACAAAAAGGTGGATTTGAGTAAAGTGACGTCAAAGTGTGGCTCCAAGGACAACATCAAACACAAGCCTGGTGAGCTGGGAATGTTTGTTTTGATCTGTAATATCTAATTGTGCTCGTTGCTCACTTGGCTCCTAACAAAATGTGTGGTCCACCATATTTCTGGAATAATCCTCAGTGATTATGCATTTGTGCTGCAGGTGGTGGTATCGTGAAGATTGAGTCACATAAGGTCAACTTTAGGGAAAAATCTCAGTCCAAAGTGGGATCTATGGACAATGTGAGCCATTCACCTGGTGGAGGAAGCGTCAAAGTGAGTGTCTCTTGTGTGGTTAATAGTCACCATAACGTACACTACTCGCAAATAGTTTGGGGTATTGGGGTTTGAGGTGCAATTTCAGGATGGTCCTAAAATGCACTGTAAGCTTTTTAAGTTTTGAATGGTTCAGTACCTTTTGCGTTCCATAGTTAAAAGGTCCATTTAAGTTGACTTGTAAAGCTTATAATGCACCCGAAAGCCAAATATCCCGAACTTTTTGCGAGTAGTCTAGTGGGATAGGCTTCATATTATTTCTCTGTATTTCTCCTATAACTCATTGTATCATGGCGAACCCAAATTACTACATGAACAAGTTATTTTGCCAAAAATTTTGTTTTTCATTTACCTGGTAGTTGCTGCCTCTGCTGTCAACTTTTTCCTCATTAAAGTGCTCCAATTCACTACGTTCATCTTACCTATTCTCAAAAATTTAACAATTAATGAATAATTTATTTAATATTTCCATCATTACAGCTGATCACCATAAGCGTTATTATTGTTGCTATAATTACAGTTATGCAGATTTTCTCATCTCGGTCTTTCTCTCAAGTCAAAGTCTTGCCAAGTCTCTGTTCTGTTCAAGGTTTCTTCCTTAGAGGGAGTTTTTCCTTTCCTGAATTGGCACAAAATAAAAATAAAAATATTTTAATATAATTAGAGATTACACTTTGGATGTTTTGTTGGGTAATCTTGAATCTGTGATGTCACCTGTCCCCTGAGCCTACAACAGTCCATCTGTGTTTCATGATCACTGCATAGTCATGTAATTATTTCACGGTGTCATCTTTGCACTACTTTGTGGAGTCAAGTCCTGCGCCATCACTCGGTGAAAAACAAATGAACAGCTAAGAATAGACATTTTTGCACATTTTCAGACAGCTTTTGAATTCTATTTTGGTGGTTTATTAATATGCAGTCGAGCACCTTAGGTCTGTGCAATATGATGTAATGTGATCCTTGGATAAGCTTTCTCTCTGCAGACCATAAATAATTATAATTTAAATAAAAGAGGAGCCATAGCTATTTCAGTTCAGTTTAGATGCAAGGCTGTGATCTAAGAAATGAGGCAAGTTTAAATAATTTCACATTATTGAGTGCATCGTTAAATTTATGAATTATGTGAAATCTGTATGTGCCCCGTGATTGGTGGGTGACGAGTCCAGGGTAGAACCCTCCTCTCTCCAAAAAAGTCAACTCGAATAGTCTCCAACACACCCGCAAACCAAATGAGGACAAGTGATATAGAAAATGGCTGCATGGGGAAAAATACATTAGTCTCTTTGCATAACTGTGCAAATGCTTTTATTGAAGCAGCATTTTGTAACAGATTTCAGTTATTTTGTTAAAGGAGTCCTGACATGGAGTTAATATAGTATGTATGTAAGAATGTGATATATTTGAATTATTTTGCACCTTTTCTTTTCCCATCTGTAATATGTCTAGATTTTGAGATTATTTTCTGTCATCACAGTCACTTAGAAATATTCCGTTTGTATCGGATCTTCTTCAATTTAATTTTGACTATTCTTTTGTCCAACCTTTACCAGTTTGGCTCCAAATCTATTTTTTTTTTTTTTTTTGAAATAAAGATCAGTGTCTGCTTTGATTATTTTTAGATTTGCTCTTATGGTTCCTCTATTCTGAAATTGATGTCATTTTTCAACAGCAGTTATATTAGATTTGGAGCCAGGCTGTCCCATCCCCATTCAATTGAGACACCCTGCTATGTGTTTTTAGGCGGAGGGGCCCCAGGAGACAGATGAAGGTGTTGGGACATCGTCCCTAGCCCCTGGCCCTGAGTCTGGGCAGTTGGGGAGCCCTGCTGCCCATGAGAATGGGCTGAAGGAGGCAGCTCCCTGTGATACTGAGGGTCTCCAGGAGCCCCAGGCCCTGGTTTCCCACATCCCAGAGACAAGTAAGTCTGAGTGTATGCACACAAGTCATATGCCCTTTGTGCAGGGTTTCATTCCCAAACATGGATGGATTCACAAGAAAATGTATCAAACAATGAACACTGGTCAATGTCTGTACGAAGTTTCACTGAAAACAGAAAAAAAAAAAAAAAAAAAGTGTTCTGTCTGGGCATCTGCATGTAGAGTGACGCCTTGATTTATGAGTTTGATTCGCTCAATTTACCCATATATAAAATATATATTCCATTTTGAACTGAATTAGAATGTCATTTTTGTGTTCCAGCAAAAAATAGCAGTCTATTTATATAAACATAATAAAAACAATTTAAAAAAAATAATAATAATAAACTGCTTTTCATCCGTCCATTTACATTTACAAACCAAAAAAAAGTCACATCAACAACTGAAGAAGGCCCGAGCTGTGTGCCTTGAAAGGGGGGCGTGGCCTAGTGAGTGACATCAGGCCACGGCCTGTAAATCTTTGGAGCGTCAGCACTCAAACTCTGGCCTTCTGTATCTGCTTGTGAGTGCTCCCATTTTGTATTTGTGTGGTCAATTTAGGTGTGGGCAATTATGGAAAAATTGATTGATTGATTTCAAAAGTAAGTATTTATTTAATCAACTTTAAATAAAACTGAAAAAAAACAACCAGAAAATAAATTTAAAATTAAGTAAAATAATACATTAAAATAATAATAATAAATAAAAATAAATACCTGATTCTTACATTAAGATAAAAAGAGTTAAAGAAGAAAGTCGCGCTGAACCTTAATATTAATGTAACTCGTTTTTCACAAATTAATAATATATGCCTGTGAATATTGTCTGTATGTGTTACTACAGCACTTGTGTGTGAATATTTGTTACTTGACGGAAAACCCCTCCAGTGAGTTTTGATAGCCCGTCAATAGGGGTTTCCATTGAGTGTTGGCATTAAGTTGGCGATATTTCTAAAATGAAGTGTCTTATATTTAAATATACAACGTGTGCAATTCTTTTTGTTGTGTGAGCGGAATGTTGGTGTGAATCATCTTGAGATGGATTTGTGGGCTTTTGCATTTCCACTGTGAGGTTAGCATTAACTGTCAGTGTATGTCTTTGTTGTGTTGACCTGGTGCTAGTCTCACATAGCTGATCACACCAATATCTTTTGACTTCTTATCTTGCAGGCATCTAATTCTGCTGTCCCTCTGCCTTCCTCATCTCATCGCCTCCCCCCCTTTCCTGTCTACCCCATGCTCCTCCTTCATTTTCTTTCCAACATTTCTGCCACAGATTGAGTCTTTCAAGCTCAACTTCCGCGAGAAAGCTCGCTCTCGCAGCGACCACGGCGCAGACATCATCACCGGATCCTCCTAACAACAACAGACGCCCCCACCCACGTGGTTCCTCCTGTCACGTGCACCACAACCCAGATCCATACAGCGGCCGACATGACCTCTGCTGCATCAGCTCCCCCTTTACCCCTTCCTTGCTTCAGGGTGGAGGTTCAGGGGGACAAAGGGATCTTGCCCACCTTTCAACCTCTAACACCTGCGTTCAGTAAAATCATGCCCTGTTGTCAACCCAATCTTTCTGTTTTTAGCTGAACTGTTTCTTGGTTGACTGGACTTTGCATCACCCTGCCCCTTTCTCTCTAAATGTTAGTCAACAGGACAGCACCCCTCCACCCCATTATATACATAACCTACTTGTCCCCTGGTATCAACAACCAACTCTCTCATATCTTTGCTTAAGTATAGTTCATTCACTTCTTCACAGTTTCACTCTAGCTTAGAAACATAAGCAGGCTGACATACACACAAGTAACATTTAAGACTGTTTAACTCTTGATGACAGTGTTTCAAGTGACAACCCTAAAAAGTAGCTTTTGATGGGTCCTTTCCATTTGCATTGATTACCTCTTACCCTTTTAATTTTAACATGCTTTATTTATTGTCATTTGATGTTTCTTGATAGATTATAGCCGCAACATTAGCTCTCAGAGAGTCCTGGATCAACTTTTTATAAACCAAGAGCGCCCTCACATTTGGCAGTCTATACCGTGCTCAAGCGAGTATTATTCTTAGTCTTTTGTTTTATTATGGTGAAACCCTAGACTGACCCGTGCCAGGAATTGCGAAAATCTGTCTGTAATTGATGCCTACACAAAAGAAGGATTTGGAAAGGCCTATATACAACACAAGATGGTGCCAAATGATCCCTCTTGTCTAAATGAAGCTCCTCAACTCACTTCAAATTGTTTTCTCTGCACCAAGATGGCACAATACTGTTATTGCCTTTGCCTGAGCACAAAAACCGCAAATAGTTGTTTTTTTCCTGCAAATAGAAGCTAGGATCCAGGAAAAAAAAATTATTTGCAAATGCAAAAATATGAAAATGCAACAGTTTACTGTAGTTGGAGTACTTTGCTGAAGCATAGGACATTTCCCTGCCCCTCAAAATCATTGGCAGAGGTGTGCTCGGGCAGGATTACGGTAAATTGCAGTAAAGCTGTTGCATCACAACACGACACAATAGATGAGCCGAACCTGCTTCTGCTCGGTTGAGTCTAGCGGGGACAGCAGGTGACAGGAAGTGGAGGGTTAACAGTGCTTCAGCACGGTATTGGACAACTGACCCCATGTGAGTGCGCCCTAAGGCACAAAATGAAGGCAGAGGTTAAATTTAGGTGGCGTTAAGAGGAAAGTGAGCAAAGAAATGTGGGGAAATGGCAAGATGCGTGTGGTTTCTGAATATATTTTAATGTAACGGTAATTAGAGGGGTTTTAACTGATATTGCTATCAAGAGGGAGATGAGGAAGGTGGTTGCGACAAGTATGTGCCTCCTTCATGAGTTTTCATTCTTGTAAACTTCAGTAATCCCGGAAGTAACCTGAATGTGTTGTCAAAACTGGCAGAAATATAGTGGCATGTAATTTCATTTGAATCCAGGACTAAATGCATTACGACTCTTAGTCTTGTATTGGCTTATTGTAAGTCGGTGACAGTACGGGGAAGTAGTTTCAGATCATTGTGGTTTTCACTTTTTAGTTCTAGGATTAAATTGAACTAATGCAGGCAAAGAAGAGATTTAAATCAAGTGGCCCCATGTCTCAACTAGAGTACTTATTAGTGCTGAATCTCGAGTTATTTTTGTGTTTATTGGTTTACTGGCTACTTTTGCTCTCCTCAAAACAAACAAGCCCTTGCAGTTTTCTTGTCACCTGTCGTGTTTAGTCTGTTTTTTTTGTCCACCTGGGGGCAGAATAAAAGCTCTAAAATGCACCATTACACATGGGTGGCATACACCATGTCTGGCAGGTTTATTTACAGTAAAAAAAGGAATGGATAGAGACTGTCATTTTGTCACCTTAACAGTGCAAATGCAGTGGCTCCATTTAGGTTGATGGCAATCCAACTCTGATGTGTTTGTTTAGAATACATTTTTTTATAGAAAATATTGGAAATAAGTTAAAGTGTTGCTATTGTAAAACCTATTAACCATGCTTAAGTAACATTTTCTGTATCTTAATTGTTATACAAGTAAAGTTAACCACTGTTAA
This sequence comes from Phyllopteryx taeniolatus, assembly GCF_024500385.1. Taxonomy (NCBI): domain Eukaryota; kingdom Metazoa; phylum Chordata; class Actinopteri; order Syngnathiformes; family Syngnathidae; genus Phyllopteryx; species Phyllopteryx taeniolatus. Next base: position 8,754,279 of record NC_084521.1, on the reverse strand, counting down.
CAACATCAGTACCTAATGTGTACTCAAACATGATTTATGTGCAACAAATGGGAATGTGTGTAAGTTAAATTTCTGGTTATAATCACATTTTCTTCTTTGCTATCACAAAAAAAATTAAAGAAAAAGCAGAAAGGTCAGCTTTTAGTTTGTCAAGAGCATATAGTATGATGGCAGTTCAAAGCCCATGGCTTTGTGCAACTTTAGTGGCATTAATTTTCCCTCCAAAAAATGTTGTTGATTTAAATCGAATTTTCAATGTAAGTCAAAATAACCAATTTTCACAGGAACGTTTATTTGAGTTTAAAAGGGAATTTTTTAAAAACAATTAACACTGATTTGATCTTTTCAGTTTTACATCCAAAGTATACTGTATCTTAAATTATGTGCCAAAGTCCAAAGGTGAATTCAAACCAACTAAACACTCCTTAATTTTATATCCAAATCGTCACTTTAATGCTTGGCACAAACATTGCACCTTAACCCTCGGATATACAATAGGCTATTCTATCAACGTGGACCCTCTCTTCCACCAAAACATGATCCAACAACTTTATTTGAAGGACGTATTTTCTTCATGACGTGGACAAAGAACAAATATTAAATCATTCACTGCTAGCCTTCCCAGTTAACATGGATATTTGACTTCTAAAGCCGTCAATGGCAGTGAATGTGTTAATTTAATAAGGAACAAATTCACAAATATAATAACATGTCCCCTACTATCAAGCCATCACTTTAAAGACAGTTCCATTCAATTTGAACAAGTAAAATTTGTGTGAATTTTGCATTATGCCAGTTTTTGGCCATGTTTTAGCTTTGCCTGTACCCCAGAGTTGTTGTTTTTTGTTTTTGTTTTTTGATTTATTTGTTTTTGCTTCATGCTACTATGAGACTGCACACAGATGTATATAGGTATTTTATTGCTGATGCTCTCTCTGAAAAGAACAACACCCACAGCAGGTTTTTTTTAAAAGACAGAAATAGCCTTTACGTCGTCGTACCTTGATTTCGAAACGGGAAGGATGCTTTATCATAACATTTAACGATTTATGTGGCGAAAATTACTGTTATAAAATGTTAGCCTTTTTCATTTGAAAGGGGCCCTTGAACTGAAAGAATGTCTTAGACCTATTGAACGATTTTTTTTTTGTATTTATCATTGTGTTCCTGTAGCCTCACAGCGGGTGTGCTCTTGTGGTTGAACTGGGTGAAAATATTCTCAAAACAAATTTAGACAAGTCAAAAAGAAGGCAACCAGGTTATGGTTTTGTATATTAACATTAGGGATGGGCATGTTAGTTCGTTAGCAATGCTCTCGCTAGCATTGAATCGAGGAATCTTCTTGATTACGACAGCAATATTGAAACACGCGTTCAGAGATTCTCACATCACATTAAAAATATTCAAGTAAGAAATTGTTTCTTTTACCCGTATTCTATCAAGGACGTTTAACAAAATGCCCATCCCTATTTATTCCTCTACAGGTTTCTGGGATAACATATCAGAATACTGTGTAGGGTTCCAATTTATAATCGGTTAATGGTTCAAAACGACTAACTATACCTGTGTATGTTTGGCTAGTGTCACGAAGGCTGCTGTGTCATCTTACCCGAGTGCTGTGGAGCGTCATCTCCCGCCACAGCACTCATAGCAGACATACAAGTGTAAACCTAATAGCTCCTAAATAGCTGTTGTAAACCTGCAGAGCATGCTGACAAAACAATAGGATGTGTTCAGTAGACGTAATTCATGTCATTGGCAGAACCTCCTTGTTTTTGTGTCGATTATTTTTTCCCTCCCTTTGTTCATTTGATTTTTTTTTTTTTTTTTTTTTTTTTTTGGGTTTGGAAAATAAAGTGTTTATTGTGACTACCTGTTAATTAGTGATGTGACAATTAAACAAATGAAAATGGATTAAAACTCTTTGAGTCCAGATATACTCCCTCATGGTTGTTTAAATTGTGATATTTATTTTAAATGCAGTCAGACAGAACAAGGTTTGTGAGAGGACAGAGAAGAGAGACCACAACAAAAATTAAAAAAAAAAAAAAAAAACAGAACCATGGCAGACCCAAGTGGGCCGCCACGGGGAAGGGGGGCTGTGGATGGTGGCAATGCATGGCTTTGGATTTGAGCACAGCTTTTGAGTTGAAGATAAATATTAGGCGGTGGATCTCTGCTCGTCAGGTCAATTATGAGGGAGAGAAATGCCAACACTTGGGATGTCGGACAGGTTTAGGCACCTCACTCTCGAACAGAGTATGTACAGTATATGTAGGGTATAAAGTATGTGTTGCTGTAGTTAGTAAAAAAGTGTCGATCGTGGGATGATGCAATTCATGGAGTTGAATGGCAAACGCCAAATAAAGTTAAAAAAAAAAAAAAAAAGCCACCTCAGCGCATTTCTTAGTATCTAAATAGTTTTCCCATCAAAAGCCTTTCTCAGTCTTGTTTTTTATTTTATAGTGTGAGGTGTCACAAAAGACAGAATTATTAGCCTTTAAGTCACTGTTCTGCTTCACGTTTGTTTTTACTTTTGGGTCAGGAAGTGGTGAAACCATTGGTACAAAAGATATAGCAAGCTATGTGGTGCATCAAAAACAGTTGGGGATAGGTGGGGTGAGCCAAAGGGAAGCCAAGAAACCTGGCCTGGTGTCCTCCCACACCAGATTCTGTTTGCCCCCAATGATGACTGTATAATGCATTCAAAACCGAGAGACTGGCAGGGAGCAGAGCAGCTGGACCAGCACAATTGCGCCAAAACCTGGTCCACCGGCCGCATTTAAAGAGTTGGTTGTGGATAAGTGCTAGACTCCAGCGGCCCAGGCCAGTCCAGCCAAATGACCGCAGAGGGAGGGGGCAGCCATACCCTGCCCCATACCCACACAACACCCAGGGCCAGCATCCGGCGCCAGTCCCAGAACGCAGCAGGTGAGTGCGCTCCCAAATTCGGAGGCGCCAACCCTCTCATCATACCCCAAGGGTAGCGGGGTACCCCAACCCCACCCGAGAGAGACAGGGTAGACGACCGCAGGAAGGTGCACAGGGTCCAAACCGAAGGCTGGAACAGGGTCCCCAAAGAGGGACCGGTTGGCACTCCTGCGGTACCAAGGGATTGTGAGCAGATCCAATGCCAGGTCGTACCAGGAGGGCAACACAGGCAATGTACCATCTGTGAGGAGGAGGAACGAGCTCCGCCCCCCGGGAGCGCACACCGCGAGTCCAGGTTCAAGAAGATAGATGCTCGAATGCATGTGAGTGACCCTTTGGCATGCACAGGAACTAGAATGAGACCGTAGGGTGTATTTGCATTACATTTCAAGATGACATTCGTTCACAGGCCAACAGGAGTCAAGGATCTAGGTTCCCCATTTTGATGAAAGCCAATCAGTTTTCCAAAAAGTTATTCATTCGGTTATGTTTTGCCAAATTGTTCTCTAGTCTTATGTATTTTATGGCATCGAAAGAAGTTTCCAACTCAATTTGAAGTGTTGTAGGTAGTTGTTCCCATGTGGTGGAATAGAGGTATTTTGTTAATCTTGAAATCTGGAATATTTGATTGGGAAGAAACATAGAGGATGTTAACCTGAGATTCTGTGACCTCCAGATTTTTCCACCAGGCACATAAAATGGATGCGATGAGCGGGTCTTCGAAACAGTTTGAGGTTTGCGTTGATGAACGAGAGGTATCAAGGTTTGGTGCTGTCTTTTCTAGTTCAAGATAAGATGAATGCTCCTCGTTATGGTGTATCCATTGAAAGAGGTATTGTATTTGGCTAGTTAAATAATAATGTCACAGATTCAGGTTCATTTTTTCTGATAGGTGGACAGATTTCATATTTTTAGAATAGAAATTCATTGCAGCAGTCTGGTGTTTTAACGTGGGTTTGAAAAGTATCATGAAACATAAATTATTTCAAGTAAACTTTTCCTTTTTACCGTATAGGTATGGGGAACCTATTACCATATTGGTATCATAAGTGAGCTGGGTAGACAATTCCAGCATTTCAAGTCTGCACAAATCTTTTCCAAAAGTGGTGATATAGATTAGTGAACTGTTTTCTGTTTGCCTCTACTAATATAGTTTAGTTACATGGTCAGCACTACTGACTATGAAGGCCCTGGGTGGATTAGATTGACATAGGCACACACATAGGCTGAAATCTTGAACAAAAAATATCTAACATCCACATACATGTAATGTACGTAGTGCAGCCAAAAGAGATGCTAAGAAACAAAGGAATAGCCCGTCTGGAGTACATTAATACAATTTTGTGGAACAACTATTAGAATTCAGTGTAGAGTCTTCAGTTAAACTAACGCATGTTTTTGGACTGTGGGAGGAAGCGGGAGTACCTGGAGGAAAACCACACAAGCACCGGGTGAAACTGCAAAGTCCACACAGGAGAACCTGAGCCGAGATTCAAACCATGGACCTCTGAAATGTGAGGCAAGACTGCTAACCGTACCTTTCTCGATAGCTCTAAATGATGTCATTTTCCTTGTAATACCCTTACATCGTCCACCATCAAGGACTTAAAGGCTTTGTAATGTCACCACTTAGCATTCACGGACCTTACTGTCACGGCATTTGCTATATTTTGCTTTCGGGACACTTTCAATTGAACAGTCCTCATGAAAATGTTTTGCTCCCAAATACACCAAGCATCTTTCCTCACCTTTCAGGCAGTTATATATATTTTGACAGGTGATTATGTTTGTCCATTTTAATTCCAAGCCCAAACCTCAGATGCTGCAGTCATATATTTTTTTTTTTCCCACAGTTCCCTGACCACCTCCTTTGAATGAAGTTCATTAGCTTCATCTTCCAGACAGCAAGTCCTTTTACTTGTTGCTAAACTCATTCATCTCAGGTATGAGCAACATGATAGGGTAGTTATCTACTGTAATATATAAATCTGAGTGCTAATAACTGGTAAAATTGTGGCATATGCATTTAGCCAATTGAGTCATAGCATAGCTGCCAGAGTCTTGATATCACGACAACATACAGTACTAGAAAGTGGTTGATTTCAGGAGGGCTGTAAAAAGAGTATGTGGTATTTTTTTTTTTTTTTTAGGGACATTAGATTTAACAAATTGGACTTATTGTTGAAATAGTGAAACCTTTTTATTATATGTCCTTTTGAATTGGATGCCATGGTTCACTTATGTTGTTCTGGCAGAGCACTAAAGCTAATCAACTTTGCATTAATATTTGCACAAATTGCAGAGTTCAGTTCAAATTCAATAAATGTATGACGCAATTAATCTTGCTAAAAATCTCCTCACCAGATGACCCCAGGGATGCCATTCCTTAAAAAAGCTCGACTGAATCTGCCTCGTTCAACAATATTAGATAATAGAGCAAAGAAGTCAGGGCTTCGTGGAACAGTATTTTCAGTCAATGGAGACAACTACACTGGGGTGTGGCTGGACAATAAGAAACATGGTGAGTTAACATTGTTTTTGTCCCAAAATCATGTGGAAATATGTGACATGTCGGCTGCGTTACAAAGTCGGCTGCGTTAATAAACTTATGTTTATTAAAGGTTGGGGAACCCAAGAGTGGAAGTCGTCTGGTGCGATTTACAATGGCGAGTGGAAATTTGGGAAACATGATGGATATGGCATCTTCAGTGTACTTCGACCAGACACGAAGAAGTATGCAACGCAGTACTGTGGCGAGTGGAAAAATGGAATGAAACACGTATGTATTTTTATAAATGACGCTGCACCAACACGTGAATCACACATCCCAGATTTCACTGGAGGAAATATAATCTAATAATAATTATTACATTCTGTAATTTATTGAAAATAATCCATGAAAATAGAAATAATTAACCCACTGAGGATAGAATTTTCAATCACACTCAAATGAAGAGGCTGGTCCAAGACAATATGTAATGTGACTCAGTAGTGTGTATGACGTGCCGGCAATATTTTTGGCCCTGACCATTTTCCAAGCAGACTGGGAGGAAAAATATCTATTAACGCACCCAACCCTACATGATAATCATCAGGATAATCTTTTGTGTGTGTACCCTGCTGTGTTGTTGCCCTATTACAAACCCCTCCACCTCTCCTGGTGTACCTGTCTCGTGGTATCGCTTCCACACTTTGTCCATAAAGCATATTGATGTGCCATCCTGGATCTCAACTACCTGAGCGACCACTTTGGGCTGCAGATAAGCTACCACTCGTGACGACGATACTAGAACATGCAAACCAGGTCAGGAACCGGCCAGGGAGGATGCAGAGTCGGAAACCGTCTATGGCCATACACAGTTTATAGTTTTGTTTTTTTTCTAGCTAATTGCCTCTCGTTTCCACCCGTTACCCATTTGCACAACAGCATGTGAAATTGCTTTAGCAACTAGAGTATTGCTATTGCTTTCTAACTGTCAAGGTTGATTCCACATACATTTCAATTACTTACTGTTCGACTGTTGACTGTCATTTACGCTTCTGTAAAATCCCTTTAGGGGCACGGTTCCTTCTTTGATGTGCATGCAACTTATGAGGGAGAGTGGAGTGAGGACAATCGCAGTGGTTGGGGGAGACTCTGCTATAAGTGTGGCGATCACTATGAGGGGGAGTGGCTCTGGGATAAGGAACATGGAACAGGCGTCATTCAATTTGGTAAGTTTTTTGTTTTTTAGTCCATCATGGCTGAATGACTTTTGAGATCTGAACTTTGATCTGTCTGTTTAAAGCCAATGGAAACTGGTACGAAGGATCTTGGAAGGATGGAAAGAAAAATGGTCATGGCAAGTTCTACTATGCTGATAAAGGTCTCATTTATGAAGGCCTTTGGGTGGACGGTGATGCAAAATGTGGGACTCTGTCTGATTTTGGGAGAGAAGAAGCACCATACCCCACCAAGTATCCAATTCCAGAGGTAACAGTTGCAATTTTCTCATCCCCTGTCACAATGTATAAGATCTGTTATTTAACGTTGACTTTCGGAATGTGCTTGTGCTGACTCAAGCTAAAATATCTTTTTTAACCCTAGGTAACACTAATGGACATGAAAATGGTTTTAACGGAAGCCGAGTCCACATACCTGGATGAAAGTTGATGGGAAATAAGAGGAAGCATGGGTTTCATTTACTTTTGCCCCACCCCAGTGATTTTTCTGTGTGTATTCACAAACACACATTATCGTTTTGATTTATAGAGAAAAGTCTCATGACAACTGGCCATTACACCAACAAGAACTGAAAATATGGGAAATGTATTTGGCCTTGAATGACTCTTATGGATTCTCTTGAATAACTCAACTGTTTTTGAGTGTGTGGCAGAATTTTGGGGCATTTATCTAGAATTAAGTGTTTGTGGTTAAAGTTAATGTATTGAGGGCTAGTTCATCCATGCCTTGACAAAAAATGATTTTTTTTTTTTTTTTTTTTTTTTTTTTTAAACAAAACGGTTCCCAGAAAGTTGAAAGCATTGGACTGTCCAAAATGTATTCAGAGAGAACTTTGTCCCCAGACTTTTGAGAGTTTTGTCTCATTCACACCTATACACTAACACAAAATATGCTCAAAGGTACAGTGGACATGTCTGACAGGAGTGTGGACCAACCAACTATGAGCACTTGCAACTGAGTGAACGCTGTGACATGGCTGCTTAATGGCCCCCTTTAGTTCTTTTACCAATTAATTTTCCAATGGACTGGAACTACGGCACACTGATTCATCCACAATCTCCCTAATTTTGCCGGCAATTTGACTGAAACAACATGTAGGTGCAAAAGGACCATTATGAGCCTACCTGTTCTGTTTTGGCTACGTGCACTACCTGGTCTGGCCACTTGGTTGCCTGTATCTCTGCTTGTCCGGACTCTGCAATTCTACCTCATCCCTTGAGCTGCAACTGGACGCCTGCGGTATTTGGCTACGTCGTCGCCAGTCGATGACCGCTTCAGAAAGCTAAAGGCCTTCAACGAGAGCACCATTACAAGCATTGGACTCACTATTTGTGAAATGTATTTTAACCATGTTTTTCACAATACAGACAATTTTTCATGAATTGTTATATCAATACTGTATCTGCTCCAATGATTAACAGGCCTTCTATTAATCATCTGCCGCATCCCCATGACTCATCAATGTCATTTCTAATGATAAAATTCCCAAGATCAGCAACTAAGGGAATACATTTTCCTCTGCTCATTTGATTTTAACCCTTTCTCACTTTTCTCAAATCATCTGTAAATCAAAACAATAACTGCCAACAATTAGATCCCATCTACAGTCCTGCATAAAGCCTGCCTACTCTCGATTGCAGTCAGATCTTGAAGTACCACCAGAGGACGTACCTGCCGAGGAAGCTGAATTTCTCTGTCAGCAACAAGATCCAACTGATATTCTTATCTTACATTCCCTCATCAAGCCTGTCATGTCATTCTCAATGGTCTGCTGGATCATTCCATCAACCAGCAGGAGAAGAACCACCTACACAGTATCCAGGATCATTAGACTTCCTACTCGCTTCCTGACAACAGTTTATGAGCAGCAGGGTCAAAGCATGACTGCCCTTATCCCGAAGGTAGCTGAGTGGTTTGCACATCCACATCACTGTTCTGAGGGTGGGGTTTTCAAATCTAGGCTCTGGCCTTCCTGTGTGGAATTTCCCTGTTCTGCCCATGAATGTGTGTTCCCCCCCACACATTCCAAAAACATGCATGTTTGGTTTATTGAAGACACTAAATTCTCCTTAAGTATGAATGTGACTGACTGTGATTGAGAATAAGCAGTATAGAAAATGTATGGAATTGTTATTTAAGAATAAGAATGTTGTAATAGGTACAATGAAATCAAAGGTGCAAGGTAAACAGGTAAATAACTATTGCTCTCTGCTCCCTTAATTGCCACATGGGGATAAATAAAGTTTTCTGAAACTGAAACTCAAAGACTTCAGAAAATGGATACTTGGGAACTGCTAATTACCTAACTCTGATTAAAAAAAATAAAAATAAAAATTATAATTCTTGGCTCCCAGTTACCATGTCTTATCACTCAGAATCAGAATCTGATCTGATTCGGATTCTAAGTGATTCACAGATTTTCACAATGGCATAATCTTCCGCTTGAAGCCTTTGAACAACGTAAAGGCAGTATAGTCTATGGGTAAAGACTGTTACATGAACTGATGATGCTTGCTGCTTTGGAGCAAAACGTCTTCTAAGACAACCAGAACAGTCCAGTTGCAACTGAGTCCATGCCATGAGAATGCAATGACCTGGATGAAAGAGAATATTCACAGGCAGTGAATGGGTAAAGCTTGAGCACTCTTCAAATTATCCACTGAATTGAGCTTTTGTATGCTGAGTTCCAGTGAGACCTCCAGATAGACTTTGAAGAAGTTGTGATATAATAACTGGGCTGGAGTGAAGTCAGTGAAAACTGAGTTTCTTCTAATTTTCCATCAACTTTGATCCAGGTATGCTGACTCGGTTTATGTTAAAAAGCATTTGGATATTCACATGTCCACACATAATTACATTCAGAAAGTCAACTTTGAATCATTCCTTTAGCACTCACCCATAAATATCCCCATTCTTAGAGCAGTCGTCCCTGAACCACTGTGGTTGCACTCACTACATGAAATGAGTGCCCAGTTTAGGTGACTATTTTCTCAAGGATGCTGGAGAGAAAGGTTATGTATAGAAGAACCTATTGAAATTGTATCCCTTTTTTCTGTATATTTGGTGATTGTTACGGTTTTGAGGAGGTATGAACTGGTTAGAGCGTCTGCCTCACAGTTCTGAGGACCGGGGTTCAATCCCCGGCCCCGCCTGTGTGGAGTTTGCATGTTCTCCCCGTGCCTGCGTGGGTTTTCTCCGGGCACTCCGGATTCCTCCCACATCCCAAAAACATGCATGTTAGGTTAATTGACAACTCTAAATTGCTCGTAGGTATGTATGTGAGTGCGAATGGTTGTCTGTATGTGCCCTGCGATTGGCTGGCAACCGGTTCAGGGTGTACCCCGCCTCCTGCCCAATGATAGCTGGGATAGGCTCCAGCATGCCTGCGACGCTAGTGAGGAGAAGCGGCTCAGAAAATGGATGGATGGATGAACCATTCCAGTGGTGAGTGACGAGTGGAGGGGAGCAGAAATAGTGCAATCGAGAGTAGGCAGGCTTTATGCAGGACTGTAGATGGGATCTAATTGTTGGCAGTTATTGTTTTGATTTACAGATGATTTGAGAAAAGTGAGAAAGGGTTAAAATCAAATGAGCAGAGGAAAATGTATTCCCTTAGTTGCTGATCTTGGGAATTTTATCATTAGAAATGACATTGATGAGTCACGGGGATGCGGCAGATGATTAATAGAAGGCCTGTTAATCATTGGAGCAGATACAGTATTGATATAACAATTCATGAAAAATTGTCTGTATTGTGAAAAACATGGTTAAAATACATTTCACAAATAGTGAGTCCAATGCTTGTAATGGTGCTCTCGTTGAAGGCCTTTAGCTTTCTGAAGCGGTCATCGACTGGCGACGACGTAGCCAAATACCGCAGGCGTCCAGTTGCAGCTCAAGGGATGAGGTAGAATTGCAGAGTCCGGACAAGCGGTGATACAGACAACCAAGTGGCCAGACCAGGTAGTGCACGTAGCCAAAACAGAACAGGTAGGCTCATAATGGTCCTTTTGCACCTACATGTTGTTTCAGTCAAATTGCCGGCAAAATTAGGGAGCTTGTGGATGAATCAGTGTGCCGTAGTTCCAGTCCATTGGAAAATTAATTGGTAAAAGAACTAAAGGGGGCCAGTAAGCAGCCATGTCACAGCGTTCACTCAGTTGCAAGTGCTCATAGTTGGTTGGTCCACACTCCTGTCAGACATGTCCACTGTACCTTTGAGCATATTTTGTGTTAGTGTATAGGTGTGAATGAGACAAAACTCTCAAAAGTCTGAGGACAAAGTTTTCTCTGAATACATTTTGGACAGTCCAATGCTTTCAACTTTCTGGGAACCGTTTTGTTTAAAAAAAATAAAAATAAATCATTTTTTGTGTGAACAAAGGTTTGTCAAGGCATGGATGAACTAGCCATCAATACATTAACTTTAACCACAAACACTTAATTCTAGATAAATGCCCCAAAATTCTGCCACACACTCAAAAACAGTTGTTATTCAAGAGAATCCATAAGTGTCATTCAAGGCCAAATACATTTCCCACATTTTCAGTTCTTGTTGGTGTAATGGCCAGTTGTCATGAGACTTTTCTCTATAAATCAAAATGATTGTGTGTTTGTGAATACCTCGGGTGGTTATCGAAGATGGTCCCCCAGGTGTTTGTACTCGTCACATAATGAGCTAGCTCTGTCTTCTGGGGAAGGTAGCCACTATCTCCTTGGTCTTGCTGGGAGGTGTCAACAGCTGCAGCACCCATAGTGCTGAGCAGAGCCACGAGAACTGTCTCAACAAAAAACTTCACCCTGAAACAGTTGGGTTATGAGCTCCTGTGCTCCTCGATGTAGAGGATGAAGAGCAGTGGTCAGAGGACAACCCTATGAGGAGCCTGTAGAGGTAGTAAGGTCAGTTTGTTGTTGATCCGGACTCTGGTTTCTGTGAGTCAGGAAGTCCAGGATCCAGAGAATGAGCCGATCATCCAAGTTGATCCAGGCTAAGATGTGAAGCTGAGAATGTGCATTTAACAACCTTCTCTATGGCTTGGGACCAGTACAAGTGGACACTGAGGTCTGAAAAAGGCTCTGGAAAAGGACATCCAAGCTGGTCAGGCCAGTTCGGATAATTGACACTTCATTGATAAGGTTGTGTGCTTTCTGATACACGTATTCATATAAAGACTAAATAGTACTGGTACAAGCATGGATCCCTGTGGGGCGGCACGGCTAACTTCTACACGCACATTCTTTATTACCAATAGATACAAACTGTAAACCTTTTTTGTGGAAGCGATTTATAGCTTCCTGACGGGCAGGACACAGCAGGTGAGGCTGGGGTAGCCCACCACATCCACACGCTCAAGGTTGTGTCCGCTCTCCGCTGCTCTTCGCTCTACACGAACGACTGCACCTCAACGCACCTGTCAAACTTCTGAAGTTTGCAGATGACACGCCTCAACAAGGACGGTGACGCCAAAGATTGTGTCCTCTCCCCGCTGCTCTTCTCTCTACACACAAACGCCTCAACAAGGACGGTGACGCCAAAGATTGTGTCCTCTCCCCGCTGCTCTTCTCTCTACACACAAACGACTACACCTCAACGCACCCGGCTGTCACTCCTGAAGTTTGCAGATGACACCACTGTCATCGGCCTCGTCAAGGACGGTGACGAGTCTGCATATCGACAGGAAGTGGAGCGGCTGGAGCTGTGGTGCGGCCGACACAACCTGTAGCTGAACACGCTCAAGACTAGAGATATGATCGTGGACTTCAGGAGGCATCCTTCGCCACAGCTGCCCCTCACGCTGTCCAGCTGCCATGTCAACCGTCGAGACCTTCACGTTGCTGGGAATTAAGTCTCTCAGGACCTGAAGTGGGCAATCAACATCAACTGTCCTCAAAAAGTCCCAACAGAGGATGTACTTCCTCCGACTTAAGCACGGCCTGCCACAGGCGCTGCTGAGGCAGTTCGACACAGCAGTCGTATCAGTCCTGTGTTCTTCCATCAGTCTGGTTTAGTGCTGCAACAAAAAAGGACAAACTCCAACTGCTGCTGAAAGGATCGTCGGTACCCCCCAACCCACCCTTGAGGACTTGCGCGCTGCCAGAACTAAGAAAAGAGCGTGCAAAATCCTCTCGGACCTTCCACATCCCGGGCACCAGCTCTTCCAGCTCCTTCCCTCAGGTAGGCGCTACCGATCAATGCAAACTAGAACTAGCAGACATTCAAACAGCTTCTTCCCTCTTGCAACTTCTTAACACCTAACCTACAATTCCATTGCAACATGCTGGCAATTTTTTGCCATTTCTGTCAGGCCAATTATATATTGCTCGTACTCACTGTAGTAGTCTCACCATGCTGCACTATTTGCATATCTCATAGTTGACAAACTACTGGCCACTCATTCCAGACTAGCATCTGCTCCATTTGCACGCAGATTGAAGAGTATCTGCAACATTTGCACAATCAACATGATTGAAGAGTATCTGCAACATTTGCACAATCAACACATTTGCACACTGTTTGAAGAGTATCTGCAACATTTGCACAATCAACATTTTCCCAGACTATCGTACTACTCGCTTGAAGTCTCGCCGCACTTTGCACAATGGTCATTACACCGGACTATTGCAATATTAGTCATTCGAACTGCTCTACGTGCTGCTCTGCTAGAGGACGCTGCATCTTTTTGCACAATTGTCAAAAATATAAATATATGTACCGGCATTACCAACCCTTTATTGCTCCGTGACTGTTTTCTCAATGTCTTCATGTCTCAAAAGTGTTCTGTCAATTGACTGTTGTCGTACTAGAGCGGCTCCAATTACAGGAGACAAATTCCTTATGTTTTTTGGACTTGGCAAATGATGATTCTGATTCTGATCCAACAAATAGGATTTAAACCAATTTAAGGCAGTTCCTTTAATGCCAATGACATGTTCTAATCTCTGTATTAAAATGGTGATCCAGTGTCAAATGTCACACTAAGATCAACAGTACAAACACAGGAAAAAAACCTGTCTGAAAAAGGTAATTCAAAACTAATGCTGTTTCAGTACGATGATGCGTTCTAAACCTTGCCTGAAAGTCCACAAATTGCTTTACGGAAAGTCATGTGAAAACTCTCTGGGAATCGACGGAAAACTAAGGTTGTATATTGATCTATATTTGGCCAAAGAGTTTTGGTTACAGCCACTTTAAATGACTGGTGCATAGCCTGTTGATAAAAACCTATTGATCACATGCCAAAGAGCGTTGATCATCCTTAATCAAATGCGTAGGGATCACATCAAATATACATTTGACAAATTAGAGCAAGAAATTGGCCAAATCATCAGGGACAATAACTGCCAAAGGTCTGGTACACACAGATTCTTTTTCTTATTGCGTATCTGTTACAGACCCCACACGTGAAGATAAAAAAATTTAGGGATTTAACCCACACATGAAGATAAAAAAATTCAGGCATTTAACAGTTCTATTGTACTGTGTGGGTGGGGGGGGGGGGGGTACGCTGATAATCTCAACACAGCATACCACACGCATAAAGATTGTTCCACCACCAAAGTAGACTGAACAAACTCCTTGTGTGTACCAGGCCTAAGTATACTCAGTCATTACCGCTTCATTCATCACAGCTGAGATGGTTTGTGCCAATTGACTTAAGGTGGTGATTGTCTCCAAAAGGGACAATTGTATTGTCAAAATATGCCATGAAGTCATTATTGCTGTGTGATTGTAATAGATGAACTGACAAGAGCTATATTTGTCAGCCTGTTTTGTTTTTGTTTTTGGGGTTTTTTAAATTAAAGGTGAGTAATGGGTTACCCTGGCAACTCTTGCAGCCTGAATATGTTCTAACAAATTTCAGTGTTTTCAAGTTGTGGAAGATAGAAACTTTCTTCCGCATCAATATGTAAACATTTCTATGTAATTGTAAAATATACTATAGTATAACATAATTCCAAAATATAATTCTGACAATTATACACAGCAGTGAGTGCAAATGTGATCCAGCACAGTTCATTATGATTTTCTCTGTTTCTATTCTGGTATAGTGCTCTTGTGGCAGCAGAGCGGGTCAAATGTATTGAGTGATGGCTTGTTCAAACCAGCTTCCTCATCGGACCTGTCCAATATAGTTCAGCAAGATGCTGAACCCCTAGTTGCTCCACAGTGTGTCAATAAGATGGTTAACTTCCTTGGCACCCAACGATAGCAGCATTCTTGAAATTAAGTAAATTAAGTGACATTGACAGTCTATCCAGCCCTTTTAACAACCTAATCAAGGGCCATTATGATGACACATTTCTTTCCATTTTTTAAGGTCCTCCTTCAGAGCCTTATTCTGATTTTCAAGCTTTGCCACACGTTCCTCCAAGCCTTGCACGTAGGCCTTTCTTCTCCTCCTATATTCACGAGCAGCTTCCCTGCAAAAATAGCAAAGGTTTAGGCTACTAAATTAAGCAAACACATTCACTCCCATTGACGGCTTTAGAAGTCAAATATCCATGTTTGCTGGGAAAGCTGGCAGTGCATGAGCTTTGTCACATCTTCCAGTTTTAACTCTTCGTGCCCTCCATTACGTGGCACAACAATGCTTGTTAATGTCATTCGGTAATATCGAAGTGGTTCATTATTTCTAATCAAAACAGATACAAACTACACTCAGGCTAAATTGAAGGTAACTGGGCTTCTTGAGTATTGGAGCTCATGGATAATTTTACAAGAAGTTAGGGTCAAGGTAGGACTGATAACACACAAACCCCAAATGGGAAGGCCAAAGCTTAGACTAGAACCGCCATTCTCAGAACTGTGAGGCAGAGATGCAAAACCACTAGATCAACGTGCTGCTGGTTTCAAACGAATCCTTTATATAAATATATTAATAGTATATTTTCTGATCCTTTGTTGGGTCACCAGGATCTGGATGGAAAAACATAAATAAAGAAGACAATACATTTAATAACAACTGATCATAATACTGTAACTTCATTTCCTCTGTACCTGTTTTTCATCAAGCTTCGTTCCGACTGGTTACGAGGACCACTGCCCTGTGCCACACCCTGTGGGAGGATGGAGTTGGCG
This sequence comes from Phyllopteryx taeniolatus, assembly GCF_024500385.1. Classification (NCBI taxonomy): domain Eukaryota; kingdom Metazoa; phylum Chordata; class Actinopteri; order Syngnathiformes; family Syngnathidae; genus Phyllopteryx; species Phyllopteryx taeniolatus. Next base: position 8,738,545 of record NC_084521.1, on the reverse strand, counting down.
TATTGTAGCTGCGTGGCTGTCATGTCACCTGTCCAACCAGCACACACACAAACACAAAAACTACTTTTAGTATTTCAAATTTGATGCTTATTTCTAAGTTATTGTTTTTTTTGCTAAAAGGGAGTACATAATTAGCAGAGATGGAAACAAGTCAAACGTGCAAGTCTCAAGCAAGTACCAAGTCCTTTTGTCTTCGGTAAGTCAAGTCAAATAGGTTATCGCAAGTCAAGTCATGTACAACCCCAATTCCAATGAAGTTGGGACATTGTGTTAAACATAAATAAAAACAGAAGTGATTTGCAAATCATGTTCAACCTATATTTAATTACACTACAAAGACAATATGTTTAATGTTCAAACCAATAAACTTGATTGTTTTTAGCAAATAATCATTAACTTAGAATTTTATGGCTGCAATATCTTCCCAAAAAGCTGGGACAGGTCGCAAAAAAGACAGTCAACAAGAAAGTTGAGGAATGCTCATCAAACACCTGTTTGGAACATCCCACAGGTGAACAGACTAATTGGGAACAGGTGGGTGCCATGATTGGGTGTAAAATGAGCTTCCCTGAATTGCTCAGTCATTCACAAGCAAAGATGGGGTGAGGTTCACCTCTTTGTGAACAAGTGCGTGAGAAAATAGTCGAACAGTTTAAGGACAATGTACCTCAACGTACAATAGCAAGGAATTTAGGGATTTCATCATCTACGGCCCATAATATCATCAAAAGGTTTAGAGAATCTGGAGAACTCACTGCATGTAAGCGGCAAGGCCGAAAACCAACATTGAATGCCCGTGACCTTCGATCCCTCAGGCGGCACTGCATCAAAAACCGACATCAATGTGTAAAGGATATCACCAGATGGGCTCAGGAACACTTCAGCAAAACCAATGTCAGTAAATACAGTTCGGCACTACATCCGTAAGTGCAACTTGAAACACTACTATGCAAAGCAAAAGCCATTTATCAACAATACCCAGAAACGCCGCCGGCTTCCCTGGGCCCGAGCTCATCTAAGATGGACTGATGCAAAGTGGAAAAGTGTTCTGTGGTCCGACGAGTTCACATTTCAAATTGTTTTTGGAAATTGTGGACATCGTGTCCTCCGGGCCAAAGAGGAAAAGAACCATCCGGTACTGTTATGGACGCAAAGTTCAAAAGCCAGCATCTGTGATGGTATGGGGCTGTGTTAGTCCAATGGCATGGGTAACTTACACATCTGCGAAGGCACCATTAATACTGAAAGGTACATACAGGTTTTGGGGAAACATATGCTGCCATCCAAGCAACGTCTTTTTCATGGACGCCCCTGCTTATTTCAGCAAGACAATGCCAAACCACATTCTGCAGGCATTACAACAGCGTGGCTTCGTAGTAAAAGAGTGTGGGTACTAGACTGGGCTGCCTGCAGTCCAGACCTGTCTCCCATTGAAAATGTGTGGCGTATTATGAAGTGTAAAATACGACAATGGAGACCCCGGACTGTTGAACAGCTGAAGCTGTACATCAAGCAAGAATGGGAAAGAATTCCACCTTCAAATCAAAGCTTCAACAATTAGTGTCCTCAGTTCCCAAAAGTTTATTGAATGTTGTTAAAGGAAAAGGTGATGTAACACAGTGGTAAACACGACCCTGTCCCAGCTTTTTTGGAACGTCTTGCAGCCATAAAATTCTAAGTTAATGATTATTTGCTAAAAACAATCAAGTTTATCAGTTTGAACATTAAATATCTTGTCTTTGTAGTGTATTCAATTAAATATAGCTGGTATTCTGTATTTTTGTTTAACACAACGTCCCAACTTCATTGGAATTGGGGTTGTAATAAGTCCCAGTCTTCATAGAGAAAGACCAAGAAGGTCAAATAACGACACTGTTGGCCAAATTTATCTAACCTGTATGCATATACTTTATAACACCTCTCAAAGTAATGTACTCCAATTAAAACACCATTTTATAACACAACTTCAATAATCATCATGTAGTTTTAATATCAGAGTGCCAATTAAAAATGGTTATATGTATTTATATATAGATGTGGCCTCGTGATGATTCCACCATGGCTGAAGACCGGACCAACTGGGGAACTTCATGCTGATACTGCAAGTACTCTCAATGCCTCTAGGAAAAGTAGTTTTGAATAATTCATTTGATTATTTTTTTAAACAAAATACCATGTCATGTGTTTGTTTTGTTTAATTTTAAAATCAAATTATTTTTGTAATTTACTTCATACTCCTCTCATATACTGTTTTTCTAAATCCTTTTCCTCCCTCATGTACTGCACTGTTTTTAACTGAAATGTACCCAAATTTAAAACCATGACCATTTTGTTCACTCAATTGTTAGCTGTTCCTTTCAGAGCACATTTCTATTCAGCTTTTCCTCATTCGGCTCGTGGGTGACTTGGAGCCTATCCCAGCTGACTGGGCGAGAGGCTGGCTTCAGCCTGGACTGGCCACCAGTCAATCGCAGGGCTCATAAAGTCAAACATTCACATCAATGGCATGTGGGAGGAAGCCAGAGTACCCAGGTACAACTCACACAAGCACAGGGAGAACTCCACACAGGAAGGCCCGAGCTGAGATATAGACTCAGAACATCTCGACTCTGCAGCAGACAACCACGCCAACATTTTTTTGTGTGGAGTTTCACGTGCAACCCTGCCTTTCCTACGGCTTCCCTGGATTTGGGTCCACCAACCTCTGCCTCAACACCACAACCATAACTATAACTTTTTGCTCAAAAATACATTTTTTGTTCTTGTAATGTTACAACTTCATTACAGTTATAATACATATAACTATTCCCTAATTTGCTGAATGATTTTATAGATGTTAAGGTTTATACCTTTTGTTTGTGTGCCATAAAATCAATTCGGTATTTGTACCTGCCAGCGGTTGGGCAAATTGCATCTGCAAGTTATCCTGCCTCTCAGTGCAGTATGGAATGGGCAGAGGTTGTGTTGGTTGTGTACTTGGCATAGCCATTGTTGCCACCGTCTGTGCTCCCTCATTCTGATAACAGAAAGGACCTCCTTAAAATGAAAGAAAAGGTGGTCATTTTTTCACATATTTTATTATACATTTTGGTTGGGCTTGCATTTTTAGTAATGCACCCCAGGTGTTGCTCTGACACAGAAACTTAGCTACAAACCTGTGTGTTAGCTTGTTAGCGCACAGTACTTCTGTGGCAATCACAATGGCAGCGATGTCACTGGGATGTCACTGTCACGTATTAAAAGTCAGCAATGGTCCGATTATTGAATGTCTCTAAAAGATCATCCTAACCGATTGTCCTGTGTTGTGGGTTGTGTTAAGAGTCAGGAACGTACACACATAGACCCCAAGTGGTGCTCAAGCACCTGCCCGTTTGCCCTGGATTAAAAAAAAAAAAAAAGAGCCCTTTTCGCTGCAGCCCATTTTATTCCTCCTTTATCAATATTTAAAATAAAATACAAATACTGCATGTGTCATCAATTCCACCCAAAGTGTTTTGATATGACAGGCATTAATATGAGTCCTTGGAAGAATTATACATATGACATTGATGCTTTTTCAGTTTTTTGTACCTTTCTTCTGACTATACCTTTGAGCAATGAGACCCCTCTGATGCTGCGGAAGCTCTCTGCGGACCATGAAGACGGTGCCCCCCCCCCCCCCATGCAACCATGTTATCACAGTTGTTTATTTTTACTTCCCCTGTCCATGTACATGTTATAGGTTAATTAATATTGGGGATTTTTTTTTATACAAAACAATATTTTTCTCTCACAAAAACCTGCCATTTGAACAGGGGTGTGTAGATTTTTCATATCCAACGTAGTTTCCCTTCACCTTCTTTGTTAGTAGCTGTATTATTGTATTAACAAAATACATAATGCATACACAACAGTTTTTTTCTGAATTGTATACATATTTGTGTCTTGAGCAGCTGCCCCCACAATGTCTGTATGTGCCTGTTAAAGAGGATTTTTTCATCCCAAATGTGCACAGAAAATGGTTGTGGCTGGCAACTGGAAATGTTAAACTTGATCAAGACTTATGACCACAAATCCGTATGCGTGTGGACTACACAACCAGAGGCTGATCGTGACAAAACAATAGCCAATTAGGAAGCGACCTGACACTTTTACGAGACACAAATCGAGAAACTGGTTGTACGTGACAAATCGTATACGTGTGTACCGGACCGGGATTTACAGTAGGCCGAGTTGAAGAAGCAATGATTCAGACCCTCACTTCATGACAATTTGTATGAGTATACGTACCTTGTATTGAAGGGAAATAGTTATTTGGATGATTCCACATGTTTTGGTAGTAGCCAAAAGCATTGGATTCAGGAGCAAGTGTCTGCGGGTTGATTGTCGTCATGGCTGTCAGCGTCTGTGTCCCCTCAGTGTTTAAATTGTGAGACTGAGGAGGCTGAAAAAGTGGAAAAGAAGAATGTTAACAGCAAAGCAATTACTGGGAGAAGGTTCAAAACACTCTGTGCTGGGATTTAGAAAAGCAGCCCCAGAACGTACCTGACCGTGCTGTTTGTTTCACAGTAGGTACAGCGATTTTTCTGTGTGCACACGACACGGGCAAAATCAACGGTACTCTTATGCAATTAAAAATGCACAAACACCACAGAAATAACGGACGAATTTGCTGAACTGCATATTGACAAGACGCAAACGTTTTTGGGGCAATGTACTTGACGACCGAGGGTTTCACAAAAAAAGTGTACCAACAATATCGTCTATGCCTTGTTTACAAAGAAAAGAACATTGTACCCATTGTGAAACACACAGCAGGCTCGGTTATGTACTGGGACAGCTTTGATTCATATGGCACAGAATGTCTTGACTCTGTGCTGAGGGCAAAGAACTTTCAACACTATCAAGGCGTTTTGGAGTCAAATGTGTTGCTTTGTGTTCGAAATCTGGGTGGCGGTTGCAGGTCATGGCTAGCTAAGAATAAGCATCTGAAAGAAGTTGAAACATACATTTTGTAGATGGCACCTTGACGACCGAGGGTTTTTCTTTCACAAAAAAAGTGTACCAACAATATCGTCTATGCCTTGTTTACAAAGAAAAGAACATTGTACCCATTGTGAAACACACAGCAGGCTCGGTTATGTACTGGGACAGCTTTGATTCATATGGCACACAATGTCTTGACTCTGTGCTGAGGGCAAAGAACTTTCAACACTATCAAGGCATTTTGGAGTCAAATGTGTTGCGTTGTGTTCAAAATCTGGGTGGCGGTTGCAGGTCATGGCTAGCTAAGAATAAGCATCTGAAAGAAGTTGAAACATACATTCTGTAGATGGCACTCTTCAAACCTGAGCTCTTTAATCACCAACAGTCCCCGAAAGTTATCAGTGGCAGATTATGCAAGTTCATAGATACAGTCGACTCACTAACAAGCATGATGGATTCAAAGCAAACTGGTTAACCGCATAAGCTCTAATTGAACTCATACATATACATTTTACACAGACTGGATGATTTAATGCTGGGTATTCTTCATTGTTTTATGTTGAGTTCAAAATGATGGGAAAAAAAGGACATTACCTTTGTCTGCACCTTAAAGATGAATAACAATGAGGCAGATCTTGCTTAAGACAAGAGTGTGAAACAGAATATATCTGTTGTATTTGGGCATGGAGGCACCATCAAGTTTATGATGTTGCAAGAAAACCATTGCCTGCTTACTTTTTATCGAAATGACATTTGAACATTAAATTCATGTTTATTTAACAGGGATTTGATATGTCCCTGTTAATTAAACATGAATTTAAAAAAGAACATGGGAACCCCAGAAAGAGTCAAGCTTCAATAAGTCTGTCTTTGGTCAAGCTTCAGAATAAAATGAAAGATTTTTTTTCTTTTTTAAATCATACTGTATTTGTATGTATTTTTTATTTTTAGTTTGTATTTCCCTGTTTGCATGTCCAAATAAAGCACTCAATACATCCATCAATACACAGTCGGTGATTTTAAGTTATGTGTAGATTGACGCATCGCAAGTGATTTATTTAATTGCATTTATTTATTTATTTTATTATTATTAATTTTTATTTTTATTTTATTTTTTTGCAAAAAGGTAGAGTTAAAGAGGGCGTCTTTCCGTAACACCTGCGCCAAAATTTTAAGGCATTGAGCCTAATGGAAGGTCAGAGAAGTGGAGGAGCCCTTCGCAGAAACATTTGGAGAACGCGCGTCCACAATGGCCACCGCGAAAGGCCAAAGTTGAATTTTTTTAAATAATAATCAATGTATTTATTGAGTTAATTACTTATTACTGCAGCACCGTAGACCATGTGATTTGGTATCATTTTTAAAAAATATGCACATGATTGGCTCCAGCACTCCCGCGACCCTCGTGAGGATAAGCGACTCAGAAAATGGATGGATGGAAATATGCACATGTTCTTTCCTTTCCTTTAACCAATTATGAACCATTTCATGTTTTTCTTATGTCGATTTGTGTGTGTGTGTGTGTGTGTGTGTGTGTCCTGTACGACAGAAATGTCGATTTACCAGTCTAAACTAGTTAATAAAATATCAGAACATTTTGGGAATATGCATCTTACATAATAGACTTTTACTGTATTGTGATATAACATAATCAAGGTGAACACAAAACAGCATGCTATAATGATGCCTTTATGGTGAACACAAAACAGCATGCTATAATGATGCCTTTATGGTTTATTTAACCTGCAGAAATGGAAGCACAGGAAAGAGGGGGGGGGGGAAAAAAAAAAAAAAAAAAAAAAAAAAAGAATCAAACCAAACTGGTATTTGTCCTCACTGTTTTTGATTTATTAATTTCTGGAAACGAATAAATCCATTTGTCGCATTGACGGCGGAGTCTCGCGTCCTGGTGGCAAATCATCTGTGCACGGTGACGGTGCGTGCTACTCACATCCATTGGGCGAAGAGACGGAGATCGATCTCAGCTGATCGTTTCCTTCTGAAGCTGCAGACTTCGCGTGTCTCTTATGTCCTTTTGTGCGTAATCATGGTCTTCCCAAAGGTAACGCTTGGGGCAACACACGGCGCAAGGCCAATCCGGTTTCCCTTTCAAGCCGGCCTGTTTATTGCGTCAAAGCTTATGTCACCAAAGCTCTTGTTGACAATATTCGTATTACATCCGAAATGTTGCATAGGACTACTTTGTTGGACGTCACGCAATTCATGCGTCAACTCGAATTTCCGCGAAATTCCCCCCAAACAAAAAAAAACAAGATAAAAACATTTTCGTGTTTGAATGTGATTCTTTTCTGTCATTTGCTTGCGACACTGTCCGAACAAAGGGGATTATTGCAGGCCCAACATGATCAAACATGTGGTCTTAAGCATTTTATGTAAGACTTGTGAGGCATCTGTATGACGTACAATTACACGAATAATGCGAATTCGTTCATTTTTTTTAAATGAATACGCACATCGACCACCCGGGTGAATGAAAAGTTCAATGAGTACAGATAAAGACATTCACGTCTTGATCATTTACATGATTTAAATATTTTAGTTGGTAGTTAAATATTTTATACCGCTACCTATAGTAAAAAAATAAAATAAAAAAAGAAGTCAGAGCCGAGAACACAAACACACGCATACACAGCACAGAAGAAAACAATCTTGTTTATTTCACAAACAATTTCTTAAAGCCATCCCTGCGAGATTTTGATTTTATTTTACGCCCCCATCCATCGGCGATCTACAAAGTCATCGAACACAATATTTTTTTTACCATTGTCTTGAAATTATGAAATTAACATTTTGAAACAGAAAACGACATTCAACATTTATTATTATTATAAATGATAAAAATGAAAAAATTATTTCTACCCGACATATTTCTACCGTGCGTGTGTAATATATTTTTTTTCTCGTGCATATTTGATTAGATACAACTTTATTGTCATGACCGTGAAATGTTGATTAGCAGATGCAAAGAAGCAGTAAAATACCTTTTAATATGGCACATGGGAATGCTAAGTTATTGAGTAGAATACTACTACTATAATAATATTAATAATTAATAATCACTTACGTTCAAAAACAATTACCATGCCTGAGACATTAGGAACTGGAACACAATTTACAACTTCATAATCTGATAGGCTATGTAACGGGGTTAAAAGGAATAGCATTTTGGTTTTATATTTAAAGTGGGGAAAACATTAGCTATGGCCAGAAATAAATATATACAGCACAAAAAATAATAATAATACAAGCCCACATTAGGCCAATGTAAACACCCACTGAGTATATTGGGATAATCTCTCAAATTGATCTATAACAGTTAAGACCCCTCCATTGCCCCAAAGATGCAGAAATATGAAAGTGGTTATTTATTCATCAACATATCGAAACTTAAACTAAACGCGAGATGGGAGTTGCAAACAAGTCTCAAATCTCAATATTTAAGATTAAAATTTTACATAAATCCAAAGTTACTGTGGTATGTAATCGTTTCATGCTTTTTTTTTTTTTTTTGGACTTTTCAACAGAGACGTTCAGGTGACTTGGAAAAGTTGAATGTCCTCTTCCCTTTACGCCACTATTCTTTCATATTCGTTCAAAACGTCACCAGGTAAATGCGTGAGAAAAATCGTATTTTTCGAACATACGAAAAGACAAAAGTGTTTTAAATGAATTCGACTTCACTTGTCCAAGCTGACGTGACCACGCGACAGCGTGTTTTGACGTAAACGCCTCAAACGTCAACCTCTCGAGCCCCCTCACGTATGTGGAAACTTCGTTGGACAAATGTAAATATTTCCGCCCATAAAGCATTATGGGTAACATAATGTAAAGTTTGGCCAAAATTAACCTATGCGAAAAGTGGGTTAAAGGTCGAGACACTTCTCCTAAACTTTTTTCTTTCTTTTTTTCTTTTTTAAAAGTCCTCCAAGGACTTCCGGGTCATCTCGCTCTGATAGAATAGGAAAATGAAATACTTGTTGGGGGGGGTGGAAGAAAAAAAAGAAAAGCAGAATCCGAAGATCAGGCTCAGTAATCCACACAGCTCCTGGCGTATCATTGGAAAAATATTACATAAAATATTTTTTTTAAAAGAAATAAAAATAAGAGTTGCTGTAGCTATTTGCCGCCGCTTGTCAGCATTCCGTGCGGATAAGAAGCATATCTTCCGTGTCGGACGTTTATGTAGTGGAGATCTGAAGCCCACTACAATATCGCTTCCGCCACGTTTTCCTTATTCCCACAACACTTCACATACTACATTTACGCAAACTCGAAACGTATCATTGCTGATTCCGACGCACTGGGAGACCGTGAGAGTGTCGCGTATGAACTTTTATTAGTTGCAAACAACACGATGGCGACCATGTCATTTTGCGCTGGTAAAAGTCTACCAATTCGTAGTTTAGTAGGATTAAAAAAAAGAAAAGAAAAACGCCCAACAAAGGCCTTGGCTCGACGTAGCGGAAAGAAGAAGTGTCTCTTTTGTTTTCGCCAGCATTTAATACCGATTTTACTTAATTACACTTACAATAAAAGTCTGTACTAATTAGGATGTATTTTTCTCAAATGCGTTGGGCCACATCAAGAAAATAAAAACGTTTTTTTGTTTTTTGTTTTGTATTCCACGTAATACACAAGCAACATACTGTATAGCTATTTATTGAGTCCCTATATCTGCAGATATGCTGATGGATTCCCCTCACTATTGTTATAAAAGGGAATTTTGGAGTTTTAATTACACTTAAAACCTAAAGCATAAAGTGGCCATGTGTGTCTGTGATCGTAATGATTCAGCCGGCCACGGAGACGAGTCATTACGTGGTGCGCGTCAATTACCTGACGTGATCTTTATTGACGTCTTATCGAAGTGACGAAACCTTCGCTCTTCGACACACGACGCGCGCACACAAACTTTTCTTTCAAAAACAAAAGGCTCACAATCTTGAAAATTCATATATTTTTTTAAATGTCAACAGTTGGCTTGTCCAAGTCATCTTCAATTTGTACTATAATACATTGGGCGTTGCTTTATATTTGAATCTATGGTAGCTTTTTCATTTTAAGAGTTAATAGTCATCACTTGTTTCAGTAAAATTAAAGCCAGTGCTGTTATAGTATACAGTATTTATATTACAGATGAATGACAGCGGAATACATTTCTGCCTTTCTTAATACTGGGATTGCCACCGTCGTTACGAAATATTGACAGTTGGGGGCAGTAGTTTAATTTTCCTGTTTAAACGAAGCCAAATTGACAGAGAAGAAGAACGTTGCCTGGGTAACGGCAGGAAAAGCTCAAGGGTTCTTTTTGCTAGCTCTGCGGAAACAAACAACAACCACATTTGAAATAACTGGCGAAAAGGACAAAACGGCATTAAAGGTACTTCATTCGGAATGTTTTTGCAAAAGATAATGTCACCGATATAAGTCTTTGAGTGGCTTAGGTTTTGGTAAATTCTCTGGTATAAAAAGTGAAATGTAGCGATACAAAGCATCAAGTGAACATGCATAGGGTGGCCAAATGTATAAATACAGAAAAAAGATATGTCTGTATACACCTATATACCTAAACAATAGGAACCTCACATACGTGGAGGTTTTACTTGTGTGGAGATAGCTTTAGCTATGTTAGCATGTTTCGCTATTATCTTCTGTGTACAAAACAGGACAGCGCCAACGAATTGAAGTTGTGCAGCGCTACACATTTAACTAATCTGCATTTGCATCGACAGAACGAGTGGATACAAATTTAATAAATGCATTAAAAGTGAAGAAAAATTGCAGTTTGGGCCAGATTTTCTGCTAAAATAAAAAAAAAAAAAAAAAAGCAAATCCATTTAGCAAAAAATCTTAAAGTAGACACTTTATTTTCTTTAGTTGGCCACAAAAAATAATGTGGTAGATAATTATTGATTCTGAAGGAAATTATGGTAACGAGTTACACAACACGCGAGCACAGTTACAAAACAGTACAAACATCACAGCAAGCAAGAAAACACTAATGTACATAGGTATACTAGTTAAAAGGCCAAGTACTGTATGCACTAGTAATACAAAGCAACGTAAGTAAAAACAAATGAAAAGTGTTTCATAATTTGAGAATATTGTGAAACCCAAGAATGTAAGCTGAATTTCATAATAATTCCTACATGGCCTTAGAAATGTGTTGAACGCGTGCTGTTTGCATTTACACTTTTTAAAAAAAAATATGCATTAGCTTTCTATACATCCATCAGTTTTGTATGCCGCTTATCATTATTAGGGTTGCAGGTAACTGGTGTCTTCCAATTGACTTTGAGAGGCAAGGTACACCCTGGATTCGTTGCCAGTCAATTGCATGTTCACATTGACAATTTAGAATCTGCAATTAAATCAGGACGCATGTTTTTGGAATGCGGGAGTAAACGAGAGCCCCCGAAGAAAACCCTTCCGTGGGTTCAATCTATTTTATTTTATTTGTTTTAAGTTGTTAGCTTTAATTTACAAGTACTTTTTAGTAGTTTGGTGCCTTCTCATACAGTATGGCACTTCAAACGCTAACCACAAAAATATAATACGCTTCATAAAATGCGATTACAGGTTGCGGCGCTATGGCGAGTCAGCGGCCTCCCTCCAGCATGGGTCGGCCTCTGAGTCGTACTGGATCAGTAGTCCCAGGAAGCGGAAGACCTTTAACAGCAGTTCGACCTCCTCCTACAGCTATACGCATACCAACTGGGGTAAGCCACTGTTTTTCGACTTATTTTAGCTGTGGTTTTCAAATGATGATGATGACATAAATGCACCGATAACATAATTTCATTTGTACTATAATACATTGGGCGTTGCTTTATATTTGAATCTATGGTAAGGGAAAGTCAGTGGTAAGGGAAAGTCAGTGGTTCCAAACCTTTTCTATGCCCCACACCACCCAAAAACTACAAAATTGTTATCTCATTTGCTAATGTATACTAAACTCCAGTGTTGGGCCTTCTCTGCTGACCTACAACCCAAGTTCTAATATTTGTTCCATAAAAATGATTTCATTTTACTCCCAGCAGTCTATTGTCTTCATTTCCTCCCATTTTTGTCTTGGTTGCACTGCTTTCAGTACATGTATGTGTATGGTAAATAATTGTTTTGTGCAATCAGATTCAGTCTCTTTTCTGCAATTCTTTGTAAAAACTGTGACTTCTACTTATTATCATTCAGATGGTTCCAGCTACAGGTGTTCATCCTGGTATGCGGGCTCTCGCGACTACGCCTGGAGTCCTGTCAGCACAGATCAAAGTGACCGATAGGCCTGTGACTCAACAAGGCCTAAGTGGTATGAAGACTGGGTTAAAGGGTAAGCACAGTTTTTTTAAGCTATGTTTAAACACTCAGAATCAGCTCTCATTCGGCGTTATTGTAGGATAGGCACACTTTTTGCATAGCAACAGTGTCAAATCTGTCAATATAATGAAACTGCCCGTACTATATAGATTCCTTAGAAGCAAATAAGGAGTTTGCCAGTATGTGCATTCAATTTGCACTTTCTCTTCTCTGTCTGTTGCAAGCTATATAAAGTCAAAGGTGCATTGGCATTTGTAGTAATGTGTAGTAGTAATCGGCAGTTGCATTCATTGTTGTGAATAACTGCATGTTTAAATAATTGTAAATAGTTACTTGTGCGTATAGTCCATTGTACTAGTGCGCTGTACTTCTTTTGATTTTCTTGTTTAATTAAGAAATTCCTTTAAGCATTGTCCCGGAGAATGTTAAAAAAATTTACTTATGGCCTGACGACTTGTTATTAGCACTTTTTTTCTTGTGGCATTTATCAAGCAATTATGATGTAATGAATCATCTTTGTCTTCATTTTCTCTCGCTACTATTTCAAATCTGCCTCCATCCCCCAAAGGACCTCAAAGACAAATTCTGGACAAGTCTTATTACTTGGGTCTTCTCAGGTAACACACAGACATCAGTCCTTCCACCACTTAACTGCAAGTCAGACATTAACTGAGCAGGTTGAAGTATGTGACTTGCTGTTCTACTTTTTTTGGGATAAAAATAGGTTTAATTTTCCTTAAATACTTTTTATTCGCCCATATGAAAGTGGAGACAGAATCTGCCTGCATGGCACAAAATATATAGGCCAAAAGAAAAGTATATATGTCAAATATGATTTAAAAGCCATTGCCAACCCCATCAGAGGACCTCAAAGTAATTGTTATCGCGATTGTGCTGTTAGGAGTAAGATCAACGAGTTAACCACAGAGATCAGCAAACTCCACAAAGAGATCGACACCTTCAACCAGGAAAACTCTGTCTATCTGTCCTACGAGAAAAGGTCAGTGTGCAGCTCGGTTGGTAGAGCTGACAGAGTTGTATGTGATTAAACGAAAAAAGCAAAGTATTTGTATTCGTACCAACTGAAATAAAACTTTCTGTCGTACGTTCTCCCCTTAGAGCTGAAAGTCTAGCTGCAGAGATCCGAGATCTGCAGGGCCAACTTGCTGACTACAACATGGTAAGCAATTTGAACTCTTTAAACTGCATTTGCCGACCTACACAATGAAACGTCTTTTATCCTGTTGTTTTGCCAAATTTTCCCCAAAAGATAACCATGCAGACTTTATGCCACCTTAAAAGAATACCAAAAGCCTCACTGCTTACAGCGGAACCATAATTTAACAGTGCACGGCTCCTCCTGATACAAAGCCATCCGCATATTTTTATTTTTTTGTCATTTTATTTGTAGTTGATGGACAAGCTTAACACCAACGCAGACATGGAGGAAATGATCAACGACTACAACAGTGTAAGTGTTTTTCGTAAACATAAAATATAAGCATCGCTGTCATTAAATGATGCAGAGATCAAAGAACCTAAAGTAAACAATGCACAAGTAAAGAAATGGCAAATGATCCATTGTAATATACTTTCGCTTTCTTTCCTCCAACTAGTTAAAAGCTCAGAATGACAGAGAGGCTGAAAGCATTGACAGCATCTTTATTGAGAGAAGAGAGTAAGTATTTTGTAAGAGTTTAACATGTGCTTTTGAGCTCACTGACTCTAAATTTAATGACTGTCTTCACGTCATCGTGTGTCCTTTGCTAGGGTTTCGTGTGTTGGACAGGAACAGGCAGCAAAATGCACAAAACCTAGGGGTCCATTTAATGCTGGAGGTCCCTCAAAATAACAGGACCCCCATATTCCAGCTCTAGGAATATAAGATAATCAGATCACCAAAGAGCTATAGTTTTACTTGGAAATCGACCAGTGAATAGATTTGCTTTCATTTCTTAAATTGATATTAAAAGAAAGAAATAATGGTGGTATTTTTTTTTTTTGCAATTTTGGGTACTATACTAATTCTGTGTGGTCCACTTTGCCTCAAATCTTCGATTTAATCCTCAGGGTCAAGTAGTTAACCGCTTGTCCTTGACACAGTTATCTATTTAGGTTACTCCTCGGTCTTGATGTAAGGATCCTCAAAGTAGTGCACATCCTCTTCGCCCTCAGCCCCATGGTGCTCAAAGGTAAACGTCTGATGGTTCATGTATCTCCCCGTCTCTGAATAGATGCTTGAAGCCGTGCGCCCCTGTCGGTTCTCTTCTTGCCGCAGTCGTCTATGTCTGTAATTACGGAAGAGCCGATACCAGGAGGGGGCTTTGATGGCGCACACGATGAGCATGGATGTAGTCAGTGCCAAGGCTGCAACACACGCTGTGAATCTCCACGTGTTTCCGGACACATGCTTTTCGTCTAGTTGGGGATTGAAGACAGTCCGTGCGACAGTTTGTTATATATGCATCCACATATTTCATATAAAATTTCAGAATTCCTACCGCTGTTGTTTGGGCTGGTGGTCAGCATCATTTTTGACACCTTTGGTTGTTGAGAGTGCCCTGTTGTGCCCGTTGGTGGGTTTTGGGGGTCCACAGTGGAGGAAGGTGATGATGTTGGATAGCACTTAGTGAGAGCCTCAAAAAGATGCATTCCAGCCTGTTGCTCTGGTGAAGCACATTTAATATTTGACCCTACTGTGGAGCAAAACATGACAGGATCAGTCATTTCCTGCACTATTACGACTACTTACTAGTTTTGTTGTTAATATTTTTGTAATGAACTCATAATGTGATTGTTAGGCATTTGTTACCAAACTCAGCAATGAAAAGTATTACCAATGGTGACACCTGCGGCTCTTATCTCTTCAATGGTGCTCAGCAGCTGGCAGGAACAATTCCATGGGTTGTCTTGTAGGTCTACCGTCTAATAGAGTCCAGAGTGGATGAGGATATTTCATTAAAACTAAGATACTTTCAACGGCTGGTGTTCAGATGACAAAGAACTAGTTTACTGTCCAATTATCCATGTGTGGACAATACAAATTTCCATAGTGAGGCTGCCTTGAAGCCATGCTATGAAGTAATTTTACAATAAAATAACGGCAAAATAAAAGCTCTGTGCAGTTCTGTACACAAGTTTTAGGGTAACATTTAGATTTGTTGTTTTAGTAGTACTGTATTTTTAGTTACTTGTTTCCTGAAGGATGACAAACAGATGTCATTATGATTATGGGAATGTGAACGCTTCTTCTTACGTCAAAAGTTACTTAAACTCAAACGATAAAATAAATCTGCACCTTTAATTAAATGTTCACCTACATTGAATTAGTGTTGACTTTTGAATTGTCAAAATACTGTGAAAGCGATCTCTAAAACAACAAAGCTTTACCTGGCCCAAGACGTTTTGCACAATATTGCAAATGTCTAGGGGTCCAAGTATATGATTTGTTACCTGTAGATTATTAAGCTTGCTGAATAACTTTGCAGGAAGACTTGTCAGCAGGTTGTGCGACAGGTTCAGCACTGTGAGGTCGTTTAGGCCATAGAAAGACTCGGGTTGTAGGCTGTGAAAAAATAACCCAAAAATCTAATGTACAGTAATTGCAGTTTTGCTTTTGGCTAGACAGTAATAAAAACAATGTTACTGCGAATACCACTATCTACGAAACAGCTTTTTCAGAACTCAAGCAACTCTAAGCGTATTCGGATACAGTCACAATCAAACTGGCATTCACACCGTCACTGAGTAGGAACTGAACCCACGCTGCCTACACCAAAGTCAGGCGAGTGTACCTCTCCACCGTTAGTTTAATGAGCATTACCATTAATAAACTTTCAGGTTGTTCAGCTGACCAATCTTCCAAACTGACGGTCCACTCTAATTTAGCTTGCTCTCAAAACTCCAAGCCATATGTAGAATCAAAGATAGTGTTCAGTTTTTCCTTTTTAAAAATGTGTTTTTTTATTTACCTGCTGATTTGATTCCTTGATAGTGACAGCACGCTGAGTTTGGGTACAACAGACAAGTACCTAGCTGGTATATGGGTCACCTGGTTACCATCCAGGTGGAGGGCCACCAGTCGGGGATAGCTGGCCAGGCAATGTCTATCCCCACTGGTTAAAGTAATCTGATTCCTCTCAATCACAAGACTAGTAACAGATGAGTTGCTGATGCTAGGAGGGATCGTCTTCAGAGATTTGTCGGTTAAGTTATGGACCTGCCACAGAATACATGGACAGATGGATGGTTAGAGCATGAAAACTATGGAACTATACTTTGACTAGATGGGAATGTTGTATCTTAAACAAAAAAAAAAGATATTCTTACATGTGTATCTTCCACAGCAACTGCAGCATCGTTATTCTTTGTATATATTGCTACAAAAGAGACCAACCACAGCAGGCGGAGAAATTGCTGGGGCTGGCCCATGGTCCCCCTTGAAAGGGAACAAAACAAACGTTTCCCTTCACATTAAGACGGTGAACAGAAATCTAGTGACAAACTATATCTCCCTAAAGATCATGATATATATTAGCTGAATAACCTTTGCCCTCTCCATTGTTCAATGTACTTACCGTTGCTCACCGTCATTGATGGTAATATCAGTAGTATTAAGTATTAACACGGACCACATACCTTTTGTTCTGCTCGCAGTAAGAGATGAATACCCACGTCACCCTTGGTGCAGCCAGCGCAGTAAAGGACCTTTGCCCTTTGTTGTAAATTCTGAAGGCTTGCATGCAAGATTTTACTGTCCTGAACAGTTTGATCAAGTCAGTTTGCATTGCACTTTTCCTTGTTCCCGTCGCGGCACAGCCCCGAGCGACGTTAAGTAAACTCTTTTATTACTTCCACACACTGTACCACCTGCATATACAGACCATATAGAAAGTGAACACAATCATGTTAAAATCTTTTTTTACCCCCTAATTTCCCCCCCAAAAATGACACCACGATAAATTTGACCGATAACCTGTAGAGTTCAGTTGAAAAACAACGAGGGAAGATATGAAAAAAACATTAAAACAAATGCACAAAATTTTGGGCCAAAATTGACTGGTATTCAGAACGGCTCATAATTCCATCCACCTTGAATACATCTAGAGATGGGCGAGTACTGATACCGGGTGTCAGGATCGGGCCAATATCAGCCTTATTACAAGGTATCAATTACTCATGAAGGCTGCCGATACTTATGGCCAAAAAAATAAAATAAAATCTGAGTAAGTCCTCCTCGCCAGTAGTTGGCGCTAATCTGCGGCAATTTGACATATCGGCGAATCATGTGTGTCAAAAAGAAAGAACGGTCTTCGTTCACAACTATTTGTCATTGTGTTGATTGAAATTTTATGTATTGAAAGTACTAGTGGTAACTACTATGATAAGAGTAAGTCAAGAGGGAATACTCGTACTGGTATCAGTCTGAAAAAAAGTGGTTTTGAACATCCCTGACTTCATTCCTAATACCACCTGCAGAGAAAAAGATCCCCAACTCATGAAATATTTCAACTTTGGTTTCATTTAAATGTACCAAATGAAGTGCACAGTGAATGTATTCAGATTTCCTGTGCATTCTGTTGTCTTTGCTCTGCAGAAGGGAGGACGCCATCAGGGTCATTGAAGAAGAAATCAAGAAGGAAAGGCGTGTTGCCGAGGAGATTGTCCAAGCCATGCCAGCTGCAAAGCAGAAGAAATATTTCACCATGACGACAGCCAATGAGGAACTACTACAGGCATGTTTTGTATCTCTTATCAGTCAAATGTAGGATTTATTCAGACTATTTTCTTTATAAAAATGTGCCATTAGTGGTACATTTTGTTATTGTGAAAAAAGGTTGTAGTCCTACTTTTCACAACCAGTACTAACTACTGCCTTACTTTCTTGTTCACTCCCAGGAGCTGGCTCTTCTCCAAGAGGAACTGGATGCCCTGCTGACCCGGAAGGAGGAATACGAAGCAGTGAGTTGCCTCAAAACAGAAACAGAGAAAAAAGCAGCAAGAAAAGATTATAGATGGCAATATGCCTGATCAGTGGACTGAGGTTAGAAGCGTCTCTAGTTTTAGCACAAGCATTATTTGTTTTGTTGCATGTCCCTTATGTGTAGGAGCTGGCCCACTCACAGATAAAACAGGAAGTGGTTCGACTCCACGAAACTTTGTCAACACTGGAGGCGAAGCGGGACAACATGGAGGTGGAACACAAGAGCTTCAGCACGCCTCAGGAGGAAAGAGAGAAACTGTTGAAACAGGTTGGTTTATTATTCATAATAATGATATTAATGACGGCAGCACAGTGTGCATGTGGTTAGTACATCTGCCTCACACTCAATAGTTCTCAATTTGAGACTCAAGTTGGACCTCTCCATGTGAAGGCTACTACGACTACATAATAATGACAATATTCATAATAGTAATGTTTTTGTCACACCTTCATGCTTTGTCTTTCAGGTGAAAGAGGACAATCAGGAAATTGCCAGCATGGACAGACAGTACGTATTTGATGTTAAAGCCGTTGTGGGCTGGGTCATGCGCCTCGAAAACAGCTGACATTCTGTTAACATAGAAACATAGATTGGGTAGTTGTGTTGTGACTTGCTATGTAACGTTTGTGCGTGTGTTCAGGCTGGTGGAGATCAGAGAGAGGACCGGTCAAATCGCAGAAGAGATCCGCCAACAAGAGCAGGACTCAGAGGAAGCTCAAGGTAATATGCTGAAAGATGTTATTCTTTTTTAATGATTTTTTTTACTTAGGATACATTCACACTGCAGGGCATGATGCCCCATTCATATTTATTTTTTTTAAATCTGATCTTTTAATGTAGTCGTTCAGGTTACAAAAACAAATGCACACGAGTCACCGTGTTGATGGAAGTAAATATCGTCACTTTAAACCGCATACACGCCTTGAAGTCTCGGCGCCCTTTGCACAATGGTCATTGCACCGGACTAATACAATATTAGTCATTCGAACTGCTGTAAGTGCTAGAGGACTCTGCATCTTTTTGCACAATTGTCAAAAAAAAAAAAATAATAATTTACCGGCATTACCAGATCACTAGCAACCCTTTACTGCTCAGTGACTGTTTTTTTTTTTTTGACAATGTCTTTATGTCTCAAAAGTGTTCTCTGTCAATTGACTGTCTGTTGTCGTACTAGAGCGGCTCCAACTACCGGAGACAAATTCCTTGTGTGTTTTTTTGGGACATACTTGGCAAATAAAGATGATTCTGATTCTGATATGGCCCCTTGCGTAAGTCTCGTCATGACACATTTGTGGGGATTTCAAGGATTTTGTGGAACCGGAGCCAACATTTTCTTAAATTTGTCTACTTCGTCGTTTGGTGTGTCTGTTTTGTCCAGCAATTGTGACTTTTGCGCGCCCCCGTGAGCGTCTATACTGCACTCGCGTCAGATACATGTCCCATTTATATCCACATATGAAAGAAACCTGGGTTGGATATGAAAAAAAATTATACTAAAAAAAAAAAAACAATTATGCTGATAATTTAATGTTAAATATTAAGAATATTGTTGAGCTTGTCCCTTTTTGGCCATTCAAAACATTTGAACATATTGGTACAACACACAATATTTACCTATTAATTACGAACCATCACAACATGATACAGTAGAAGGTGGATAATCTAATTACATCCAATATAAGAACTATTTCAAAAGTCAACCTTTACCAAGATGATAATGGCCAGTCTGAGAGGTGTTAATTTGACAATATGTATGTTTATTATTGCAGTTGTAGTTTGTAGTGGCGTACAACTGCACATTTTTTTAAAAACAGTTTATATGTATTGTACCTTGTTAGATTGCGTTCTGTGCTATGCGTACAAAAGAGGCCAGTGTGTAAATATTAAGCAGATAAAACCAGCAGATTTGAATATACTGTATAATCTGAAGCACATTTTAATGTATGTACTTGTGCATGTCATCTTTTGAAGGGGAGTGTCAGCAGAAGTACAAGGAGCTGAAGAGGAAAGAGGAGGACATTGATGGTAACTGTATACTTATATTTGTTTCTGTTCCCAATGTTCATAGAGTGCAAAGTAATATGCATAGCACTCTATATACAAAACATGAAGACCAAAGAGCAGCCATTGATGGAAATATTTGTATATTTATTGGAGGTGATAAATATAATACAGAATGAGTACAATTTTGAGAGTTTTTATCATTATATCGTATCATTAACTCATTATAGATGCTACATATGTACTATGTAAATGTACAAATCGATATGTAGTATTTATTACACAATATTTTTAGAAGTGTGCACTTGCAGTGAAGCATTGTAATCTTGTACAATACATCACTATATAGCATCATATTAAATAATATAGTTTAAACAGGGTTGTACAGACACTGTATTTATTGAATTTCTTCTACTTGGTCTGCAGGGCAGCAACATTAAAACCTATTTTATATATCCTGTGTAAAATTTCTTTGAATAGAATATTCCATCAAAATGTTTTTTAAACTATTCATTCTATATGGTCCCTTATTTGGCTATCGCATACAGAATGCAGCTCTGTGTAACCTGAAATATGAATTGCCCATTCGCAGGATTCCTGCAGGCCTTTGAGGATTTAAAGACCCAGGAGCAGAGTAAGATGGCTCAGAGCCAGGAGAACATCGTCTCCCTCTTGGAGCACTGCAGCAGGGTCAGTAAAGGAGGATATGCTTAAGTTCCGCTGCTTTTTATGTATTTGTTTTGAATAACAATAATAAAAAAAGGAAAAAGACAATTTGTCACATATTTTTTAAAATTTAAAATAAATGTGTATTTTAACAATATATTTTAACACCTTTTTTTAAATTAACAAAATTTTGATATCGCGCTCATAGTAGTAACTTTGTACTCACTTTTTCACCGATAACACCAAGCTGAGATCCCCCCCCCCCCCCCATTTTTACGTGTTTAAGCTAAAGCATATTGAATTGGTTTTAGCATGTTTCAAAAACACACGTTCAAGTGACCCCCCCATTCCTTTCATTTCTCTGCATGTGGGCATCAGTGGAAAAGTGTGTGTTTATATGCGTATAGAACATGTTGCGGCTCCGTCGGGTGGACACAATTACAGCCAGCGAGCTGAGGAACATGCAGGACGTGCTGGTCAACAAGGAGACGGAGGTGTCGCAGTCAGCCAGCACCGCCAGGGGACTGACCACTGGTCAGCGACGCAATGTAGACCCACACGTGACCCCTCATGAGGCAGACGCCAAATAATAATAGCGTGTTATGTGTTCACGTCCCAGAGTCCCATCGCCTGCAGCAGGACCTGGAGAAAGTGCAGCAGCTGGAAGGCAAGATCACGGGAGAGCTGTTCACACTGAAGGAAACCGTCAAACAGATGGAGTCGGAGCTGCTCACCTACAGGGACCTGGAAAGCCTGAGACACACGGCAGACGAGAGGAAGATGGTAGGAATCTTTGCTATATACAGTACATAAAATGAGTACACTTCATGACAACAGATTTGTTAGAAAACTTTCGGGATCAATGTACGTGTAGCGAAGCCCTGCTATGTCGCGGTTTGTAGCTAGCGCTATATCGCAGATTAAGCAATCAGTTGTTATGCTGTCCAAATTTAGAGTTGTGTTCCTTAAGCGTGTTACCACATTATGTCACATGTTGGGCAGCACTAAGGTCGAGTGCAAGTGATGCAGCCAAATTAAGAGCAAGAAGAAAAGGGAGAGAAGGTTCCCATCTAAGCACTGTGTGTGTTAAAGAAACAGTTGTTTAAAGGTTTAGTATTAATGTAACATTGATGCTAATTTCTATTAACCCGACTACCACGTTTCGCATTATATGTTAACATTAAGCTAGTGGACCTTCCTATAGGAAGGTAGGTTGAACATTTTGGTGTTTAAATATTCAATGATTAATTGTCTTTTGTATTGTGTGGCAGTTTTACAAGCTTGAAGCAAGCACGCTTTGCCTCTTATTTGGAGAACTGTATGAGCGTTAAGTGAGAACAGGCAATGAGGAATACTTTTAAAAGTGTGTTTTAATAAGTAAAAATTTGTGGGAGGGGTAAAACTAACTATACAAACATAAATGTATTAGCGCCTCATCATATTATTACACATACACCACAAATTGACGGAAAACGGATAACTAGTTTTGAAATCAGTACCGGTAGTCAGTGAAAATAACGTACGATCTTGTTGTGCAGAGACTGCAGGAAGAGCGAGTTTCCCTCACACAACGGCGAGATTCATTCCGACAGCTTTTGGAGGAGATGAGCCAGAAATATGAGGCGCTGAAGACCAAACTTGAGGAAAACGAGACCCATGCGCAGGTTTGTACACTAGGAGCACTTTTGAATATGTATGACTCATCTATGGAAAGCTGTTTGAGCATTTATTCAATATCATGGATATCTAGCTTAAGGTCCATGTACTAGTATGCTCTTTGTCGTCTCAAGTAATACAATTTAATGCACTAGTAAAATGAGAAGGTTGCACAAGTAGAATGACTATACTATTAGTTTCACCAGTACTGTGTTCATGCACTACTGTGTTCATGCACAGTAGTAGGACAACTTTGCCATAGTAATAGGACAACTACATATTCCGAGTGAGGCAAAACTGCACTACTAGATAGATATCTGTGTGTTCGATATTAACGAGTACTAGTAGCACTCAGGTGTTAACGAGGGCAGTTTTGCTTCACTAATAACGTAGGCGAATAAGGTCCATGTACTAGGCTTCTCTGTCCTCACTCGTAAGGACAATTCAGCGCACTAGTCTTATTAGTAACATTTTTTCCACTACTCCATGACATGTCTGCAAGGACAACTTTTCCATACTTGTAGGACTACATGTTACTAATAAGGTAGGTAGTACTAGTATCACGCAGTAGTCAAGTTCAAGTTTGGCCTCACTCGTAACATGTCAGTGTTGTCCTACTACAACTAGTATGTCAGTGTTGTCCTACTAGTGAGTACAAAGTGCATACTATTACATTGACCTTAATTAGGCTTCTCTGTCCTCACTAGTAAAGACAATTCGGCGCACTAGTCTTACTAGTAAAATTTATTCCACTACTCTATGACGTCTGCAAGGACAACTTTTCCATACTTGTAGGACTACATGTTACTAGTAAGTTAGGTAGTAATAGTATCACGCAGTAGTCAAGTTGAAGTTTGGCCTCACTAGTAACATGTAGTTGTCCTACTACAACTAGTATGTCAGTGTTGTCCTACTAGTGAGTACAAAGTGCATACTATTACATGGACCTTAATTAGGCTTCTGTCCTCACTAGTAAAGACAATTCGGCGCACTAGTCTTACTAGTAAAAATTTTTCCTCTACTCTATGACGTCTGCAAGGACAACTTTTCCATACTTGTAGGACTACATGTTACTAGTAAGTTAGTTGTCCTACTACAACTAGTATGTCAGTGTTGTCTTACTAGTGAGTACAAAGAGCATACTATTACATTTACCTTAATCTTATCAAATAATTGTTCAAACGGCTTTATGGAAGGCCTTTTCAGCATTTATTTAATATCCTTTATCTAGTGGGAATTTTGGTGCTACTAGTGTGTGACATGCCTACAAGTTGGACCGAGTAGTGTTACAAGCACAGCACAGTAGTTCACTAGTAATATTTTATTGCGTACTAGTAGGCCAAAAGTGGCACTAGTGGTGAACACCACACATTCACTGCCATTGACGGCTGTTGAATTCAAATATCCATATTAACATGGAGGACTTGCAGTGAATTAGTTGTTCCGTGTACTAATGCACTCTCTTCACCTGTAAGATGATTCATCGCACTAATAGAATGACTTTCTTAAGCTATTAAGGAAATCAAATAAATGCTCAAAATGGCTTTCCATCTTGGCATGCTCATGTTGGGGTTTCTGTTTGTAGCTAGCTAACCTGGAGAGGAAGTGGCAACATTTGGAGCAGAACAACTTTGTCATGAAAGAATGTATCCTTCCCAAAAGCATGCTTGTGTGTGGTTTTGTGATTTTGTGCAGATGGTTTTCTTTAACAGTAGTATCAGTCATCGCCTCGAAATCCCAGGAGAGTGACTTCGCCTCCGTTTCCAAGAACGTCTACGAACAGATAACCGATTACAACAAGTGCCTCATAGAGTCACTGCAGAACATCAGGAGCTGAATACACATATAAGTGATCCAGCCAAATTAATCATTCCTGTATTGAATACAAATTCTAAATTACAGTTTTTTGTGTGTGTGTAAAATAGGTTTGATACCGTTACACTAACAGCATAGTTGCCCAAGGCATTTTCAACTTACTGTCACAATATTGTAAATCTTATCAAAACTACCAATGTGTTTGCTAAAAATATTTTTTTTCTTAATGTAGATTGTCAGTCATCCAGGTTGTGGTAGCAAAAGTTGAGTTGAGGTGACTTGAATCTTTTTTTTTTTTCCTTGTTCAAAAAGGTAATTATGCTAGTAGGCTAATGAAATGATGCAAATTGGATTGTTAAATCAGAAAACCTCATTTTAGATCAAATCTGGAATTAAACCCAAATTTCCAAGAATGTGCAAGCAAAAAAGTTTTGAACAGTTCAAACCACCTTATTACCGTTGCGTTTTTACAGTGGTTATTTTCTAGTTGCGTGACATAGCTCAAACGTCTTATGGTTTGGTTCTTTGTACCCTTGTAATACTACAGAAAGCCATTTGAGCTTTTATTGGATATCATAGCCGCCAGTCAATCGCAGCTCACTTGACCTGATGTCAATAAAATGGAAACCCTTTTTTTCTCCATCGTCCTGACAGATGACACATCAGTTATAGGTTTATCTATCTAACTTTCAGTGGACACATTTCTGTTGTGTGGTTCTGGAAAAAAAACAACCAAAAAAAGATAATTTGAATGTGGCATTTATCCAGAATCGGTGTTACAATATAAATAAAATAATTTACAGGTTCATTCTGTCCATTCAAGCAAAAACCCTAATCATACTGGGTAATATGACAAATTTTTTCCCTCTCTCCTTTTATTGCTTTTAATTGAAATGAACACATTTTGCATAAAACCCAAATTCTGCTCTAGAAATATATCTGGCGTTCCAGTATCAAAAGAGTACAGTAAACATTTGAACTGAGTGGGAAACGAGCGACGACCTCTAGCAAATGAACAGGATGTTTTGTTTGTTATTTTTACCACTGAGGTCAACACAACACTCAGCTTTAAGCCCCTATCACTACCCCTCCTGCACACTATATTTACACACAACTTCCCTCTTCACAAGTCTAACTGGTGCACATCAGTAATCCTTGTGATTCAGTCTATCAATTTGGGAAGGAAGAAAAGTCATTTCTTGGAAGCAGTTTGGGACAGAAGTAACTGCTGAAAATTTGTCTTGACAACAGTGTCCCGCACCGCCATTTAAGATTTACAACCTACCGTGAAAGAGATTTACACGCATAGTTCATTTGCAACAGCAAGCAGCTCTCATGAACACAACAGAGGTGGAGACAGAACGTATCAGGGCATTATATACAGTATTGTTACCAAAACCAAACCAATAATGGAAAGCTGTTTCAGCATTTATTCGATATCCTTGATAGCCAAAATTCATTACGAGTAATACAGTGGTTCTAGTGTGTCCTAGTCTTTATTAGTGGCTGAATAGTCTTACGAGTGACCTTAAACTGGACTTTGTTTCATTCATAAGTTTAGACAAGGTCAAATTAAGTTCACCTGTCAAGTGTATAGTGCATTTTGTTCATTCTGAAATTACACCACAAAGTCGAATATCTAGCTAATGTATTCTTTAAGCTTCAGCGTACTTTAGTTTTAATCAACTATTTAATCTACTTGACGAAAATTCAACTCTGACTTGTTGGGATGATCTAATATTTAAGTTTTGCAATGGTTCTCAATCAATCAGGGTTTCCCAGACGTTGGACGCAGAATTATTGAAATATTTAATCTTTTGCCACTGACATTTGCTGTATATCAATTAATGATGATAAAGAACAGGTTTGTGTACCTGCTTGATGATCAATCATATAGCTTGATACATTTTGAAATTGGTGCGGCAAAAAAAAAACAAAAAACTGCGCTTGATCGTGTGTGCAACTTTGTGGGTCACAAATCCAGACCCACAGGGCAAATTATGTCACCACCAAAGTTGAATGAGATTTTGTTTGAATGTAAATGCACCTGAAATGAACTAAATGTATAAAGCATTTATACATAAAATGCATTAAATATGAATTAACAATTCTATTTTTTAACTTGAAAATTTTGAAACACTGCAAGTTGAACCTGATCCACGTTAGCTTCCACCGACTGGTCGGTTGCCCATGTTAATGTCCTTTTGACACATTTGAAGCGTGCTGATGCTTTAGATACTGCACTTCCTAAGACTGTGTTGTAGTCCTATATAAGGCCAACTGGTCAGTACAGTGAAACCCACTACTGCCAATACCAAAAATAGCCTCGATGCCACAAGACGATGGCAAAGCACATTTTCTTTTCTGATTGAAGCTCCTTCAACTTAGCTCCTTGGCAACAAGATGGAGGCAAAGCAATGCTTTTATTCGTTTGGCCTCAGCAAAAAAAAAACAAACAAAACAAAAACAAAAAAGAGGTAAGTTTTTCAGCAAGTTTAAAAAAAAAAAAAAGAATTTGTGAACTCGCAAATGCCAAACCATGAATATGAGGGGGTTCACTGTACTTACTGGACCAAATCAAAACTCAATTTTCTTTTGTGTGTTTACAGTATCTGCAGGCAACAAGCAATGTTAACTATACAGAGTAAAGCCCTGGCTTGAGATTCGTTTCCCCTCTCATTTTGTTAGTGCACATTAGGGAAAAAAACATCCTTCCATCCATTTTCTGTATCACTTCTCCTCACTAGGGTCGCAGGTGTGCTGGAGCCGTACAGGTGGTGTACATTCAAGAACTTACAGTGAGGTCAAAACAATTATTTTCTTAACAATGAATTAAATTTTGATTATCGTTATTTAAAAAAAAAAAAAAAAAAAAAAATCAGTCAAACCTTTCTAAGAACAGTAATGTCGACAAAGCATAAATACGCAAAGCTTTTTGTTTGTTGTCACTCAGGCTTATCTTCACTTTAAAAACTAAAATGTCTCTAAAAGCGCTCAAGTAATAATAACAACCATGATAATCAAGTAGTAATAAGTTAAACGTTTTCCAACCCTCAGTGCAAAAATAGCCAAAATCAACTGAAAGGGGGGAACTCATGTGCATGAGACATTGAAATCACTTCCTGTGAACAAGGTTTAGGCACAAATACTTTTTGTCGGCTTTGTCCGCTGAGCCCTTAGCAGGTTACGCTTTCTCTGAGAAGGCTCCTGTATTTATGTTGTTGTCGCTCTTTTTGAGCACACGGAAGTGTCAGGAAGAAGGGCGGACCACCGTCACCGTAGAAACAACTCTACTTTTTCAGTCAGCGCCGTCGAGTGCCTCTGCAGCGTGTGAAGCTGCATACTTTAACCGGAAGCCACCTGGAGAGAGAACACAAGCGTTCAGGGCGAAAATGAAGAGTATTTCGTGCACTACGGCGCTATGGGACCTTAAAATACTGCTACACTGGCTTTGTAATGAGAACAGTTAGTGTTTGTTGTTGTCATGACGAACCCAGATAATATTCGCGGTTAGGGATTTGCAGATTTTTTGTTAGGGCAACCTATCCTGTTATTTACTGAAAAACTCACCTTGTGAGTTGAGGAGCTTCATTTAAACCAAATTTGTGGCAATAGGCAATTACAGTACAGTATAAAGTGAAAATGTTTTGTGGGGTGTCAACTGTGGATTTTCACTATCGTCACACTACTTTGCACTAGAGTAGAATTATAAAGTATAAGTAGTAGTACAAGTATAAAATGGACTCTGGTAAAAGTATACATTAAGTACTGATTCAACTCCTGAAAAGTACAAAAGTACAGATTCTGAAAGGTACAACAAGCTGACATTGTGAGTTTTTTTGTTTTCTTTTTTTTTTTTAGTGAATAATGAAGGATAGGTTCCAAAAGTCAAAAAAGGTGAATTAACAAATAGAGACTCGTGACTCGTTTGGGGGCGAACATATTTTACTGTCATAAAAAGAGAAGTCCCTGTCGTAAGTTGAAAGCCTCTGACGTCCGTGTATTGCAGCTGTGTTACCTTGCTGTGTGGAGTCGATGGAGGGTTGGTTGCAGTCCTGAGCGTAGTGTCCGCTCACACCGCAGTTAGAACAGGACACGCTCCCATTCTTCTTGTTGACTCCGCCGCCTCCCAGAGTAGCAGCTTGAAGCATCCCCAGGGGATTGGGGTAGACCTGCTGGTAAATGCGTTGGAACGACGCAACGGGCGTCATCTGCTGCTGGAGGTTGTAGCTCGTGGCCGCCGCGGCCGCCACCACTTGCGTGCTCAGCATGTGCGACGGCACGTCCGCGTGGCTTTGTGAATGTGAATGGAGGTGGCCGTAGGCCGAAGGGTGGCCGGGGGGTGGGGCAGTGGGGTAGAATGTGGGCAGGGTGGCGGCCCCGTTGCCATGGTGGGGTGGCTGCCCCTGGGTGAGGTAGCTGTTGATGCACAGGCTCGTCAGTTGGAAGAGAGGCGGCGGGACGCTGAAGACCTGCCGCACCGCTGCCGCCATTTGGTGGCTGGGGAAGAACAGCGGCGCTTGGCAGCCACTCACACCTCGGCTGCCACAGTTGTTGTGGCAGCCGCAAGTGCCGCAGCCCATCAGATGCTGTTGCTGTAGTGGTGCTGGCTGCTGGGGGGGCACTTGCTGCTGCTGAGTTTGTTGAAGAGAGACAGGATTGTCACAGGAAGCACTGGCATTGCTGTAAGATCGACAGTCACTAAGTGCCGTGCTGTGAGCGAGTGCTGGACTGGGAGCAGGGCCTGGGGTGTGCGTGGGTACAGCTGGAGGAATGGGTACTAGTCCGGTAGCTGCAGGTGCACCTCCCGGGGACAAAGTGTAGGGAGATGGCAGAGAGAGACCAGAGGGTAAGGTTAAACCAGGGTGTTTGGCGTGTGAAGCCTCTCCCAGAGGCAGTGAGCGTGTCAGGCCAGAACTTAGAGCGCTGGCGTCCTGGCAGGGCAGCGAGGAGGGGTACATAGCGAGTCCGGAAGACGTGGCGCCGATAGCTCGCACCGGGGCTTGTTGTGCGGACTGGGAGGCAACAGGAGTAGAAGTGCTCTCTGACAAGGCATCATGACCACCTTGGCTAAGTGGCAAAGCTGTTTTGAACCTCTGGACCATAGGCTGCACACCAGGTTGAAAGCCCATAGACAGAACGCCGAAAGTTGGCATCATGTCCCTTTTTTCTAGTTCACCGAGGGCCGGCATAACTGGAACCCCAGGAGGCATCGGCATCATCAGCGGACCAGAAGGTGGCTTTCCATCTGGGAGAATGCTTTGGTTGGGAGGCGGAGGCCCTGTCAGTGGAGGGTCACAGGCGCCATTAGGGAGCACGTCAGGTGGAGGATGCATGAAGGAAAGAGGGGGGAACTGGATGTTGTTCTCAGGGCCGGGGAAGTCTATCTGGGCTGTGTGGTTGTTAGGGGACAAAGGGTGGACAGACATGGGGTTTCCCACGACACTCGGATCAGTTTGATGGGCGAAGAACATGCCTGGGCCTGGTACTTTGCAGGAGTCATCAGAGTGGCTGTCAGTATCTGTGAAATAAACAAACAGGGAAGAACAAGTTGGAACGAATGAATATGAATGAATGAATGTGTCCCATCAATTCATCCTTTTCGTTTTAGATGCCAAGTTAAAAAAAAAAATGGTATTGCATGAAAACAACACTGATGCCTGCAAGTGGACCATTTTAGTACCAAAAGTCTTTTTGTGGTTGTTACTGTATGTTTCTTAAAAAAAAAAAAGAAAATAATAAAAAGAAAGGTTTACATAGATTCAATGCCAACAATGTCCACCTGTAATAATGTCTCACAACGAAGCACACGTAGTTAAGAGCTGTCCTTATTTATCTCCCCCTTAGATAGTAAGGAAACGTAGCGCAGCAAAATAAGTTCAAACCATTGCAGTGATATTTTATAATGCAATCAGCTATTTATTGGCAAATTTGGTCACTCAGTTTTGTTTTTGCATCCATCAGACATCAATTCATCATAAAATATACTCACCCATCTGGATTAATGAATGTTAGTGCATACATTATCCGAGTTTGTCGTTTTTTTAAAAACTTGTTTGTGTTTCCCTGTGTTGTCTGTTTTTGGTTCTCCATACAAATAAACAAGGGTGGAAGTATGCAGGCAATAGAGACACTATATTCAAATTAACTGTGCTGTCGTTTAACCACGTGTTGAATATTAAAGGTGATAGTCACAATACTTTTTGCAAGAATCTAAATGCATTTCATTGAACGACTAAATACTTAAAATAAAGGACAAATACAGCCAGCACACAAAGGGATTGTCTTTGGCTTGCTTACCCACCGAATGTGCAGATGGCATATACAGCCAAAGAAGTCCAACCACACAACCACCATGTGTCAGTGATAGACTCCGGCATGTTCCGACATAAGTATAAATTCGGGTAACGTCACCGCCATAAGAATGGAACCCTAGCGAAAAACCGATGATCCGTGTATCCAATCTTTTTTTCTTCTTTAAATGTTTTGGGCCTTTTTGTAACTTATTAAAACTTTCACTAGACATGGAAACAATCAAGTGCTTGGTAAAGGTCATAACTAATACAACTCAGGAAAATTGTGCCTCAGCCTGCCCTATCTTAAGCTTTATAAAAAGGTTTAAAGTCTTGACTATAGAGAGATTGTTTAATCTACCAGATCTGGATGTCCACAAGAGATAAGTCGTTATGCTCTCGGAGAATCTGGAAAGGACGAGAAGATCTAAACTCTGGAACTACAATTTTTTTAGTGGGGGGATGACACACTTAAAGATACGAATATGCTCCGAGTGTTTAGAGGGAGAAACGCTGCTCATTGTGCCGATCCAAGCAGCTGAATTGCTGAATGACTTCTGTATTAGCTGATAAGTAATGTGATAAAGAATAGACTAAGACCATTATGGAATATCTTGTTTACCATCGATGCGGTCGAGGGCAGAGACAGCTATGTAAAACGTACTATTGGGAGTGTGCTGCACTCCCAATAGTATGTTTTACATGTCAATGTTTTGAGCTGCTGTTTATAGCTGTAAAAATATTTGCCGTCATCTCTTACTGCAAATTGTGGCGACCAGGATTCACAGATAGTCTGAACATGATCAATGTTAAACTTAAATTACTGTCAAATGTGCAATTTGGATTGCATGAAACAGTTTTACAATACAGCTCTTGTTCTTACAAACAAGGATAGTTTTACTCAGTTTTGTTTTTTAGTACTGGAAAATGTTTGTTTTTACTTATCTAAAACCCAAATTTTTATGCATTATCAGCTTTCATATTTCAGACGATAATACATGATCACAGTAATAGAAAGTTCTTAACAACCTGACTTTTTTTTCTTATACAACAGAGTGAACTTTTAATTTTTTTACCTCTATTATGATCATCCTCACTGTCTAGACTTTCTGCTCCTCTGTGTTGAGGACTTGATGGAGAGCTGTAGCTCTCTGAAGATGTTTCACCAAAGGTGTCCATACCAGAAACCGCAACAGCTACCAAACCTGCATGGTGCATAATGGCCATATGGTATTCAAAGAAAGTGCATTCGTACATATTTGACCGACTACGATTATTTGACAACCTTTGTAAAAGCAAAGAAGAAGAAAAATCATTTGATATAAGCAACCAAGAACACAAGGCTCATAGAAAAGAAATCTTTTCAAATTAAAAATATCTCTCTAGAATCCATCCATCCATCCATTTTCTGAGCCGCTTCTCCTCACTAGGGTCGCGGGCGTGCTGGAGCCTATCCCAGCTATCATCGGGCAGGAGGCGGGGTACACCCTGAACTGGTTGCTAGCAAATCGCAGGGCACATACAAACAAACAACCCTTTGTACTCACATTCACACCTATGGGCAATTTTGAGTTTTCAATTAACCTAGCATGCATGTTTTTGGGATGTGGGAGGAAACCCGAGTGCCCGGAGAAAACCCACGCAGGCATGGGGAGAACATGCAATCTCCACACAGGCGGGGTCGGGGATTAAACCCCACTCCTCAGAACTGTGAGGCAGACGCTCTAACCAGTCGTCCACCATGGCGCCTCTCTCTAGAATAATTAAGAGTATTCTGAAAAAAAAAAAACTGCAATTTCCAGCCACGGTAACACAAACACCCACCTTTCTTCTGAGGCAAATGTGTTGGTGCCAGATTACCATTGGTGACATATGAAGATCCCCTTTCTGTGTCTCTGTAAACAAAAGAGATATGAAACATCAAAACAGACTGCTGGAAATATAAATGCTGATTAGTTCCAGGAACATTTCTTTCTCGGTAGATCGAAATTAGAGAGACGCAATGGTCAAAATGATCGCGGTTAACAGTATTATCACAATGTTGTAACTTTCGGCTTGTCCTATCTAGGGTGGCCACAGTTGCAAAACAAATCACAAACACATACACTGAAAGCATTGCAACAAGTTGTACCAAAATGATCAAATCACCACTCGTGACTCTTTTTACACATTAGTAATTGTAAACAGCAACAACAAAAATGAATTTGATACATTTAACTTACAGGAAACTGGCCTTCGTGTGCAACGTCACTGCGTTAATTTTACTCATTATAAATAATGACTTGGCTGGAGGTTGGATGTAGACATAAAAAGACAAACATTTGGAGATTATCAGTAACCTACCTATCTGCTGGGAGGACTCTGCTCTTTGTCTTGGCTCCTGGGTGGCTTCTCTTCTCTGTATCCTGAAGGGACAAGAACAAAAATAAAGTTTTACTACAATCTGCATTTATTTTTGTTTTGTCAAGTTCTGATCAGGTTTTCCAAGTAGTGTAATTTCTCGTGTATAATGCGAACCCATGTATAATACGCACCCCCAAAGTTGACCTCTGGAAAACCCTTCTATGTATAATACATTTTTACAATGCATGATTTTGCTTCTACCCATATGATTAAAACAAAGTATTATCTGTATTTTGTTATTTTTTTCTAATTAGCACAATGAAGCACTTTATTTGACCATGTAATACTTTATATTTATTTACTTGCTCTTATTTTGAAAGTTCACAGCCCTACTTTTATTTAGTAAATAAGAAAACACACAGTTGTGCTCATATGTTTGATTACCCAAGCGGAATTTGTAAGATGTATACAATTCTTTAAAGAAAACATAAGGGCCAGGCGAAACACATTTTATTTTAATGAGATTCAAATTAAACGGTCAAGCATTTCAGAAAAGCACTATCATTAAACAAAACACAACCATAAAGAAATTAATGATGGTTGTTGTTCAGTCATATTTAAAAAATATATATTTCACAAATTCTGCCAGGGAATGTAAGCTTATGAGCGCAACTCTACATATATGCAGTCATACGTACCCCAGTCATATTGGAATGAAAGTGTAGGCTACATCTTTCTCATAACCTCTCGAGGGCAGTGGCATTTTGGAATGAAACTGTACAGCTTTTTCATAACCTCTAGATGGCGGCATACATTTATAAAATGGGAAGGTTTTTTCCATTTCCCCCTATACCTATGTATAATGCGCACTATTGACTTTTGACCATTTTTGGGGGGGAAAAAATGTGCATTATACATGAGAAATTACGGTAAGTGTTGTGTCATATTGTGACAAATATCAATGGAAATGACTTTAGTAGCACAGAAGAAATAAAAAGTTTCAAGCAGTATGACACTACAAGTTTGTTTGACACATCCTGTTCACCTGATCAGGTTCTGGCACGCTTCTCAAATTGAAACCTCTCTTCCTCCTTTCTGCTGGACCACTGAGCTCAGCGACATGAGGCCCCCTCCGATTATCTCCCTGGGGGCCTTTTGCACTAGACAGACTGAAGAGAAGTCTTCTGATTGTAACCAATTCTGAAGGAGCTTTTGTTTGAGGTTATTTTTTATTTTACATTACCTTTGATTTATATTCTTGGCTCCATGCTTTTTCTTGTGGCCCTGGCTGTAGGATTCTATACCTATAAAATATAAAAAAACAAATGGTGCTAAAATGTAACTACTAACTACACAGATGTCATTGAGAAAATTTCAGAGTGAGCGACATTTTATATTAAATTTTACTTATTTTGATGACAACCTACTTCAGAACACAACAACCAATATATTTTATTAGCCTAATGAAGAAGAGTGGTAACGTTATAAGACATGAGCGATTTATAACACTCAAAATAAAAATATTCATCTTGGATGAGAGCTTGTTATTGTTAATCACACACACTGTCACACATAATAATGCAAATGAAGTTAGAATATATATACATTTCTAACAAAAATATAGTTACTCAGTTCTTCCCTCCATGCAACCCAAACGTTTCTTTGGAACCACAATCTCAGCTTTACTGTGGGAAATGAGGAGCAAAATGGTGAGTTCTCACCTTCGCCCTGACTTAAGACATCAGAGCAAACAACTAGTAAGTTTTTCCCCAGGTGACAGTTGCCTACATAGAGAAACAACCCAAAAATTGGACTGTATTGCTCGGCAATGGTACAGGTCCTCCTTACAGTGACAATAAGATCCATCTGACAGGGTGTATGAAAATATCCAACAGAAAATATTTATATTTAATATAATAATATAACTTTTAAATTTGTTCATGTCAAAATATTCCAGTTTGGACTTGGACGTTTAGATAAGATGTCCGGATCTACAAATTCCCATCCTAAACTGTGTGTCTATACTACCAATTTTATTTCGTTATGTTTTCAACATTTGTTTCCTCCTCTCCTCGACCTTCCATTGTTGTTTTTGGTTGTAACTTGATAATTGACCATAATTATTAATTATGGAGAAAAAAATCATAACACTGATAAAAATGTTGCAACTAGCTATTCATTATTACTGTTAAAAGCTTAGAGAAGCATAAAATTATCTGGAGGTGCCTTTAGGTATGCATTCTAGGGCGCAAGCAAGTCAGTTCACAAACTTCAAAACAAACATACACAAAATATACGTGACATAAGATAAAATTTACATTTATGTTATTTAATTTTACTTTATACATCTGATAACAGTGATCTGTGTTGTGAATGATTTGAATTAATTTGTTTCCTCGCAGCTGAAAAACTGAAACACACCAGTAGTTCATCAGGCTATCAGGAAATATGAAATATGTCCTAATTTATTTTTTTGTATTCTTAATGTGAGTGTTTCACTGTTCCTTTCACTTCATTGACATTGTGATGTATAATGTCGCTTAATCCCTGGATTGTGATATTATTGTCATCTTTGGCACAATACAGTGAGTCACTCATTGTATGATTTAATCAAAATATTTGCTCCTGGTTGTTATGAGTTACTTGACTGACTGATACTTTGCTTGAATAATTGGCTACTTACAACGGCAATTTGATGGTTTTGTAGAGTAACTGGAGTCACAATTGAAGAAGCTGCACACCTTCCTGGTCTGTCTGAAAACTGGAGGAGCAGCAAGGAACTTTTCCCTGGAGGTAGGTGTAAAAGGAACATTGAAGCTTTTATTTATTTATTTTTGTGGCGTAAATATATCATGTATATCATGTTCACATTAACTCTCAAAATCCCATTACATTACTGACACCATTTATTAACTCAAAAGGTCAGGCCAGCACAAGAGCACAAGCACAATGAGGTAAGCCAGATAACCTTTGTTTTTTTAAGTTTCACTTTCAGTGAACTGAAACTGATGAGCTCTCATGCTGTTTGTGTGCCTGCATGCACACGTAAGCATGGTCGAGTGGTGGTCTTATGCCAATGAAATGTACCTGAGGCTTTTGTCGTCCTCTCTGCTCTCATAGTGGTCGCCCTGGCTTAAAAGTCTCAGGAGGCCCTTCTTAAATGACTCAGTGCACTGATCTTTAGGAAGCTGCAGAGAGAAGGTTTACGGAAGTCACTACATGTTCAAACATGTTCACATAAATCAATCTGAAGGAACAATTTAAGGTTGTTTCAATTCTGTATTTTCATTCTGATCATGAACGTCTCCCTCATATGAACATAAAATGGACCCCAATAAAATATGCGGTGGGTTTTGCCTAAATTTCATATGTTAGCTTCTAAGTAGCATTCGTGTAACGGACCGTTTTCTTTGTATGGCTGTGGGCGATGCTCAGAGTCATTGGAATTGGAAGGGGGGAGGGACAAGATGTCAAAGAAATACTTGGCCGGTGTGGGTGCTTGCAAAATGTAAAAATACTAATAATTTTATTAAAATGAGCTTACCTTAAAAAGGAAATTTTCCAGTTCCAGATGAGTTTTGGTCACATTACTAGAGGAGGAGTCTGACCACTTCACCTGAAACAGAGTAGAGGCAGCAGAAGTTAAAAAGGGAGGGAGAGGCACATAAATGGCTCAAGGTGAACCAGTAAACCTATATTCTCTTTTAAGCAGAGACATACTGCTGATATAACAACAGTGACACTCTTTCAATAACCATGTGTACAGATATATTAATTTCGACATGGATATTTAGATTATGGTGAAGACAAGATCTCAAAACGTTTTTAGACGACAATTACTTGGATGCAGATTCATTTGTAGATAACTTGGCCCGGCAATGAACCCTCGCACACATAAGCAACTTGTTGCGACGGAAAAACTGCGACCCCAGGTGTTATTATTGGCAAACAAAATTTGAGGTACCACATTTACTGAACTGTAATATTTTTTTATTTAACCAAAGACAACATGACACAATTGTCAAGGAAGAAGTGGATTTCCCCAACCACTGTAGCATTGATAGACTGCACTTGCGTATTTTGGCGAAAGAGACTCTCCACACTTCACTTTTTAGCCTCAAGTACACATGGTATTATAAATAGGGTGAAGTATTATTTTAAAACACAATATAAACATATTCTGTATTGGGCAGCGGTCATCTGGACCTCATTTCAGACCTGGAAACTTAATTTTTGTTATGAAATTCCATGTGATATGACATGCCGTTTTTGACTGGCCGTTATTAAATCTCTAACATTGCGATGCTGTTCACCTGTGATTCAAATTTCTAATTGCAGCACAACTAGTGGTCGGCAGTCGGCCAATCATCCAAAATAGTTGCAGAATCCCACACAGTGCGCGATAATTCATTGGCGTAGGTTCGTGTTGTTCGGTGTGCAGCGGGCCTTAAAAAAACCTCTGTTGGGTGCAGCACTCCATTTTTTCTCGTTTGCTTCAAGGCACAATTAATAATCAATTACAATTCTTCATGATGAATTAATCGACTTGTTGATTATTATACCCATCCCAAATCTAATGTGGATCGGTACTGTATCTCTTGAAATGTTATCTTAGTCACCTATAATTACATACAGGATTTTATAAATCAGGTCATGAAGTTCTGTGGGATTCAAAAGTCTGTCTCCAAGAAAAACAACATCAGCCATGTGTTTCGATGGTTTGGCCCAGTAGAAACAGATGGAAAATGACTCGACACTGTGCTTTAGATGTCACACCTTGAAGACTGTTTGTTTGTAATATCCAGCTGTTGCTGTATATTTTAATAGAAATATTAAACAGTCACATTTAAGAATACATTACAATGTATATATTCTACGTAAACATATGTGCTTTATAAAAATAGTGTCCGATGTGCCCTTAAAAAAAGGACAACCACGGGCCATGTAAAGCTTAGCAGTTTGTAAATAGCCTTATTTGGTTACCATAACACTGAGGGCTACTGTTTAACAACACCAAATATTAAGGTCACTGAGCTGGAGGCTTAAAAAAGAAGCAAACAGAAACAACTGTTTACAGTTGTCGAGAAGAGAACAATGCACCTGGACAATATACTTAAAACAAGCAAAATTGTTCCATCCATCCATCCATTTTCTGAGCCGCTTCTCCTCACTAGGGTCGCGGGCGTGCTGGAGCCTATCCCAGCGATCATCGGGCAGGAGGCGGGGTACACCCTGAACTGGTTGCCAGTCAATCGCAGGGCACATAGAGACAAACAACCATTCGCACTCACAGTCATGCCTATGGGCAATTCAGAGTCTCCAATTAATGCATGTTTTTGGGATGTGGGAGGAAACCGGAGTACCCGGAGAAAACCCACGCAGGCACGGGGAGAACATGCAAACTCCACACAGGCGGGGCCAGGGATTGAACCCGGGTCCTCAGAACTGTGAGGCTGACGCTCTAACCAGTCGGCCACCGTGCCGCCGCAAAATTGTTCCAAGACTGTTAAATATTATTAGATTGCAGTGGATATCTGCCTCAAAAGCTGATTAGATAACCAAATGCTTTGGCATTTTGGAGCACATGGCTGAGTCCCAAGTGAGACATGGGCATAAAGCAGATACAGTACAGTTAAGCAATGGTGGAAAATAATAATAATAAAAATAATTTAAATTTTTTTTTTTTTTTTTTAAACAACATGAACACCAAACCTATTGATTTTAAGTAGGTCTAGCGCATGGACTCTACAAGTAAATGATGGGCATTTAAATACATTTTCTAGCTATTTTACTAACTTTGACCATTTCATCTTTATTTTTAAAACATTTTTATTCTGTTAGTGTGGTTGTGTTGCCATTTACGAGAAGGGAGCACCGTGTGCATAAGAGTGATGTGACATCAGTGGGTTTAGCGATAGCAGTGTGCCTGTGCTGTCAACAACATGAAGTGTGTAAATAAAGACCACACAAGGGTTTAGATTAGTAAGATGAAGTTGTTTTCTTTAGCCAAATTCTATAGGTGCGTTTTGTTCCTTTTTTTTCTCTGGGTGCTTTTCAACATCGATGGTATTGCTCAAAGTCATACTTCTTGATTTACTTGCTCACTCTTGTAATGGCGGATTGCATAGAGGGACCCAAGTTGACCAGACTGATTTTCTATATGCAAGTCTTCCCTCAGTGCACCCATAAATCTCTTCTTTGGTCCTCCTCTTTGCCTCCTACCTGGCGGCTCCACTTCCAACATCCTTCATCACTGTTCCTCCTCTGTACATTTCCAAACCATCCCTATCTCGCCTCTCTAGCTTTTTCGCTAAACCTTCCACCTACTTTGAAAATAGTAACGACTCTTATATGAAGGATTAAAATAAATCAGAAATACATTTACTATCATTTAGTAAAACAAAATGGAATCAATGTATGAATTATGACGAAACATATGTCAAGATATGTTTACAAAACGCCAACAGGTCTTTCCATTGTCCAATCAATCATTTTTTTTTTTTTTTTTTTTTAATATCGCATGGTGCCAGTGATTTGGAAACTTTTGACTTTTGGTATGCGTTTCCACGCTGCAAATAGTTGGTCGAGTTTGCCTTGCCTCATCTGTTCACATCTATATGAGGAAAAAAAAAATGCTGTATGCATGCATGGATGCCAGATATGCAGTATGTGTTACCTCACAATCATATCAGGTTGTATTTGCCCCAAAGGTAAACAGAAATAATTGGTTTTGTTTAGTATAAACAACTATGGAACATAACGTCATTTGTACAAGTCCTCAACAAATTTCCAGTGTATATACAGTATGCGAGGGTGTGCTAAGAATCCTCACCTCAAAGTTGTATTCCTTGTCTATTCTGGTCAGAGAGATACACTTGAGCACGATTGCCTCTATATGCACCGCTGGGGGGGTAGACAATACACAACTTTAGAGATATAATTGCATTTGCAATTGATTGAGTGGCTATCACAAGACAGTATCAAATTAGTCAAATGTTTACAGTGTCTTAAATGCCAAACTTTATCATGTAAAATCAAGTTGAGACAAGCTATAACATTTTTCAAGCATTTTTAAATTTGCAGCAGACCATCCACTTTTGCTGTCGCACCTTTAGTATTTATGGTATGTTATCTTGTTGTGTTTATACTCACCTTCTCTTTGTATTGCCCCGCGTCTGGAACGTCGACTCTGGCAAGGAGGATGGGAGTCTGCACATTCCCCCAAACCCAGAGATGAAGACGGAAGATATTCAACCTTCTGGCCTGGCAGCTCCTGGTATTAAAAAGACACACCGCACACAGTTGGATACATGGTTTGTTTTCCTTTTAATTATGTTTGGGACAGGAGAATGTGCGGCAGCTTTTTATTTTTTATTTTTTAAACATTAATTTTGTCCCAAAGTGTGCCTATGTCAGCGCACTCACGCTGGCCCAAACGTACAATTGGTATTTTAGGTGTCAAGTCAGCTTGAAGCAGCTACCGAGCCAAAGTATCTATCTCAGCGTTCACCTCCCTTATCATTAGGTATTCTTCTCATGCATTCATTAGTTTTCTTATGTATGGGCTTCAAAACATTTTAAATCCAGTCTCAGCCCTTGTTTCAAAGCTTATTAACCCACTTCCTCTGTACATGAAACGTGGTTACATTTGTCCTGACACAGCCCAGCACTAAACATGGCACATGTATTTCATTAGCAGCAGTGCATCTTTAGCACACATGGCCCCTTTCACTCATATTGATGATGACCCTAATTGAGTATAACAGGACCCTTGAAAGATGTCCTCTACATACAGGTGCATCTCAATGAATTAGAATAGTGTCCAAAGCTTAATTTAGTTCCATTCAAAAAGCAAAACATATTTTAGAGAAGCACTACATACACTCAATGTGATTTTTTTCATTTATTTAATATATTATATAATAATCTAATGTTATTGCAGATTGCTGTTTGGGGATGGCCACAGGTCAACAAAAGTAACTATGATAATGTGCAAATAATTTCAGGTGTTAGCTCATCTGACTCAATAACTTCACTATTATAATATGTACAAGGCTGATGCAAGGCTTGCCAGTCAATGGCTAAATGCCAAACAGGTTAATTGGTTAACAATGTCATAACTGGATCTGGCAGCGAAACCACCTTTAGTATCCAATTGTTTCCCCTTTTCTAGAAGTGAAACTACATTTGGAGGGACTAGAAGTTGTGTTACCCAAGTGGTGTTGAATTTGAGTGCATAATATTGAGGTGTTATACATGCATACAAGGTAGATAAATTGGCCAATAATAGGGATATTTGATACCACTTTTTTTCCCAGACCGATACCAGGGATCAATACCACTAGTACTTTTGATACATAAAATTCCAATTAATACAATGACATAATTGTGAAGAAAGACCTCTCTTTCTGACGCACGATGATTTGCAATGTATCAAAATGTCGCAGTGTAACACCAAATAGTCAAGAAGGACAATATCAGATTTTTATTTGCATGGAGTATCGGCAGCTGGTATCGGCACCTTTTACAAGTACCAGATACCTTCAAATAAAGCCGGTATCGGCACGATACAGTACCTAGTATCGGAAGTAGCCCATTCTGAGTCAATAATATCGTTATTTGATCTTGTTGGACTTCTCTCTTTATAAAGACAAGACACTGCAGGTAAGATTGCCCGAATATGGTGACTTGGCTTGCCAAAGACAAAATGACTTGAGGTGGCGTGACTCAGAGGGTCGATTTATTCTCTGCCAACCTGAAGATTACGGGTTCCGATCCTGATCACCTGTGACCATGTCGAAGTGCCCTTGGGGAAGATAGTGAACCCCCAGTTGCTCCAGATGCTGCACCAGCAGTTGGCCAATGAGGAGAAAGTGTTAAAGCTCTTCGAGTACCTTATTGCAGAAAAGCGCTATACAAGTGAAAAGAAAAAAAACCATTTGCCATTGACTCGAGACTTGCACATGTGTAACTTGATCCCCCACCTCTGCTGTGTTGTAAAACTGTTGTGACGGTGCGAGTTGCAAAACTTCAGCCTGCTAGCAAGCAAGTTAGCCTTTTAGCTACGTTGCAGGACCAGCTGTCAGTCGAGAGACGAGAATTAACAGCAGCAAATGGGGGAATTTTTTTTTTGCTGGTATTACTTACCTAGTAGTGACGTGCACATTTAAAAACAAAATAAAACAAAACACAAAAACGAATTTTATGACAACGAAACACGGCGAAATGAAAGTACGAGCTGAATCTGCGACTCGGACGCCTGTTAACTTACTGTTGTTGTTTGTTCGTTTCTGTGAAGCTGACGTCCGCCCTCTTCTATTGCGAGCTCAATTTTGTCAAGTTGAGTCCGAAGCGTCTCGCGCTGGTGAAAATGAAAAGCTGGGTGTAGCGAGGCCATACTGAAAAGAAGGGCTAACTGGTCCAAAGGTCCTGCGGGGATTTCGTTGCTCGAGACGCCGCACGTTTGTTTGCAAGCGTTCCCATCCGGATGGAACGAGTGGTGGTGCTCGGGGTCCCTGAATGAACGCAGGGAGTAGTCGTATTTTTTGTAGAACAGGGACGGATCTACATGGCTCAGTATACGAAAGAGTATCCCGGCGCATTCTCTGCTGTCAGACCCGAGGAGGGAAAGACACACCAGTAGTTTGGACCTCACAACCGGGTCGATTAAGTCCGTTAAAATCCCCAACTCGTGTGGATTATTCGCACGGAACTCAAAGTCCCGTAAAACGTGATAATCCCTCCGAGCCAGATCCTCCAGGTAAGATCCTAAAAAGCGAAGCTCCAGGGGTTGGCACATATGCATCAGCCCGCACATGAACTCGATTCGCTTGGCAGGGTTTACATGAAGGCCGAACCATTCAAAGACAGTCTCCTTGTCCAGCTGGGGTGGATACGCTTGGCCTTTGGGAGAACGCTCCAGCCTGTTGGACACGGAGGTGGGACAGACCACACTGGGAACATGTTGGCGTTCCGACTGATCCAACGCATCTTCCTCGGTCGTTTCGTCGCCACCTTCCTCGGTCGTTTTATTCCGTAGTTTCATCTTCGGCATTATCGAGCGTAGTGAGAACGAGCCCCAAGTCGGAATGGCGGAGCTAAAATAAAAATAAAAATAAAACTACATTATTGACGCTTTTCGGCGTTACAACACATCCTAAGTCAGTGTAAGTCGCTTATAGTGTTGCTGCTGTTAGCTCGCCATTAGACGGGGCGGCCCCATAGTGGGATACTATTTCCTTCTTCGACTCCATTATTTCCGGTAGAGTAACCAGTAACAGTCAGCGCATTGCTGCCACCTTGCGGTTTATTTGTAGTATTTCAACTTTTTCAGCAAGTCATCTCACAACACAGTAGAAGTGCAGGCACAGTGTTGGACAGTAAAAAATTACATGTAACCAGATGACGCAATTGAATTGCAACATCTATGTAACTGTAATCCATTATATTTCTGTGAGAAAATATGTCATTAAATTACAGATGCTTTTTCTAACTTCCATGATTACAGTTTTAGTTACATTTGACAAATAGCTGCAAAACACATATGCCCCACCCCCCATATCACTTCCCTGTAAAGTCGACGCTTGCCATTCTGCAAAAGTCTCGAACATGACATTTTTTAAAAAGTCTTTTCAAGATACGAGCTCGAAGCGCCACCTTGTGGCGCAACCTATTCGATTGTCAGAGATGATGTAAAGATTAGTCAGAGTTACACTTTTGAACACATAAAAAAAAAAACATTGACTTTTGAACAGTTTTAGCTTTATAATTTTGAACTTGGTTTGTCATACAGGATGAAGCGATATTGTCAAATTGTACTCATGTGTCATTAGGTCATCATGTTTTCCACGTTATACGCATATAATGCAACAAATAATTTTTTATTATGTATTTACATTTCATTATTTTTTTAAATGTTTGGTATTTGTGTAAAAAAAAAAGATTATTATGGTTAATGATCTGTGGTTTTAATACACTTTTCTTTTCTTTTTTTTGCAATTACTAACTATAGCTCTGACTGAAAAAATGAAGAAAAAAAACCCGTTACATGTCGCATGGTGTTGTTTAAGAGCAATAGTAGGACAACTTTGCCACACTAACAACTACGAGTGAGTTTGCTTGTGTCAAAAAACACTTTGGTTGCTTATAATGGTTGCTTTGCTTCTGTAGCTTTCAATAGTATTCCAGTCTGGATGTATCTCCGTCTCACTGTCCTCATTGTAAATCTCCAGTAGGGGGCACCAGTAGCTCAACATCCTTAAGAATCTTCTGTGCAAAAAGTAACTGACTCTCATTCAACTTTTTTTCCCCCTACCCAAGACTACTATAGACCCAAATTGACTCAAAAACAAAATGAAGGCTATCATCCCCAAAATACTCAGCGTATAGTGTAGTGGGATAATTGCAAAATGAAAAGAAACATGCAAAATTGTCATTCCCCCCCATTTTTCAAATGTAAATCATCAGTCGTATATAAATGCTTAGCTATTTACTGATGTGAATGGCTTATGGGGGCGATAACTGGTGCAGTATGTCTGGTTAGAACATATTATTGTGCATTTGAGCAATAACCAGGCCAAGTCTATAATGTTTACTCAGTGGTTTCTGTAGAACAAATACAAACACAAATCAAATAACCATGAGCACTGCATGTAAATCCATACTATGACATTGAAATAACATGAAAAAAAATTAAAATCTTATACATTTACGAAGTTAATTGTCCACATAAGCTGTGTAGTTCTTCTTACTTTCCATTAACTTACAAGAATAAATTAACTAAATCATGTTCTTCACTTTTCAATGTACAACAGATGTGATCTAAAATTTATTGCCGAGCCTGTAATTTAATGAAACATTTTCATGGTTTTCAGTTAAAGCACACTGGTTGTTTACACAGT
This sequence comes from Phyllopteryx taeniolatus, assembly GCF_024500385.1. NCBI lineage: Eukaryota > Metazoa > Chordata > Actinopteri > Syngnathiformes > Syngnathidae > Phyllopteryx > Phyllopteryx taeniolatus. Next base: position 8,693,587 of record NC_084521.1, on the reverse strand, counting down.
TCCAGTTTACACAGCATTAAAACCTTTACATATGGTCCCTTTAGGTCTTAAAATAGGAGCCCACAGTTGGATTTGTGTGTTTAGTAGGGAATTTGTGTTGACATCCTCTTTTCATACTACTATCCCTTTGTAAAATCCATTCTTAAAGTTATAAACTAATTAGGTTTCTCACATCGCATTTGATACAAAATTAACACCAAAGGATGTGTAAAACACAAAGACGAAGGCATATGTATTGCTATGGTCCACGGACATGTCTTGTGGACGTCAGCGTCCCGTCTCTGGCTACATTTTGTGGTGAAGCTTGCCACGATTTCTAAAGGCCTGCCCTGACACTCCTACAATTCCGTGTGCCGACCAGAGGGAGGACTGTCACTACCAATTTGGGACTTCATTCTCCTCACTTTCTCATCACAGTCACTTGTGAATACTTGAAGCTGAAGCACACACACGGCGCTGTCATCACTTCTTCCCTCTGCTTCCAAAGAGGGTAAGCAAGCTTTTTTTCTCACTACTGTTTCATGTGCAGGGGGGCTCCCCAGGATATATGATCTAATTTTATGACTTACAGAATAAAAGGTAGTTAGAGTTATATGGAAAGCCGTGTGACGAAGTAATATTAATTTGGATGATTATGGTTATTGCTTATTAGTTTGAATGTGTGCTATAACAATGCCGATGTTTGGGTAACTTTTTGTTGCCCTTCTACGTTTTCATGGCCTGACTTTGGTTTAGCTACAAGTGACCAACCGTCAGGACAATACGGGAAAAATGCTAAATATACCGCAAACATGAACCACTGTGATTATAGGTCAGTGAAATTCTCCCGTCTTTTGGGAACAGCAGTTTCAGTCCTTCCCGTCACTTCTTTCGGTATTTCAAAGACATGCAAGTTAGTAAGTCTAAAATTCTCTTCCACCATAATTATCGGATGTGCAACTATAATCATAATTGCGATTGTGCTTTGATCCTTCCTGTAGTTTCTGCATTAAAAATCCCTATATGTATTTGACAGCAATATGACAGAATTTTTTTAAGGGTTGCAAATTCAAATTAGATTCCATGTCAACTGCAACATTGGAAAAATTGGGTTTTCCTTTTGTTGTCTTATTTATCTTTTGTGGACATTACTTACGTTAACGAATGTTCGAAATTTTAATGTGTGTCAGACTTATTCGCCAAGCATGTTAACACACAAGCAATTTGAATCTGTTGGCTCTGGTTTTATAGAATTATAAAGGGGGTGAATAATTATTTGATCCTGTGCGGATTTTGTTTTTTTACATTTGCCTTCCTTAAGTCTCCAATTTTTGTATAATGGTTTTATTTTAAGAGATAATATCAACAAGAACTTTAAAAAACCCCCGACACATACTGTTTAACAATGGTAATTTTCATTTGAGGGAAAAAAGTATTCTAAACGTTCACAAACTGGTTATATGTCGTTGATGTAAGCAGATTAGTTCTGTCACCTTAAGAAAGTATTCCTAATCTTAATTGGTTAGGGGTTGTGACCCTGATATTTGTGTACAGTATATATGTTCAAGATTCAAGAATATGGAAGATTTTGTCACACGGGTTAAAGATGATTATGAAAAGGGTTAGTGATGAGCCAAGAACTAGATTGGAGGAGCTTGCTAATCATCTCAGGGTAGCAGTCACAAAGAAAACTACTTATTGTAAATCCTGCAGCACGGGCAATGTCATCCTGTTCACGTACCAGCCTTTCTAAAGTTAGAACACCCAAATGATTTACAGAAGGCTTAGGAGTATCTGAGCACAATTGACCTCTTGATATTGATTCAGCTTGCTTTGTTTTGAGGTAGCGAACTGCTGACTGTGATCTGAAGTACATTGTTCCGCATGAACAAAAGTGGAATTGTAAACACGCTGTTTCTCTTTTTAACATACGGACAAGGCGACACAAGAGTGGGTCAAAGAAGAAGTACTTTAGTGTCATGGAGTGGGCAAGCAAGTCTCCAGACTTTAATTCCATGGATCTGAAGCTTCAAGTTACCAAGCAACAGCCTTAGAACATGATGGATTTGGAGAGATTCTGTAAAGGTTAGTGGACCAACATCCCTCCTGAGATGTGTCCATACTTTTAGAACTACAGTACATCTCCATCTGTGCTTTTCCAAGTACAAACTCATGCTTTCCTTTGGGATTTGAAATGCTTATTTCCCTTGAGCAAATGCAAGTTAATTTCTACACTTTCTTCAGACTTGATGCTTCCGATCCTGCTGTTCAATTATTAATTGAATGGACTACAATATTATTAGCCTGTTAATAATCTCTCAGCCTGTAAAGCTGTTTGTAAACTATTGCCCCATTGACAAGCCACCCATCCTTTCCTTATTCTAATCCGGTTCAGGGTCACAAGGAAGGTGGGAGCCTATCCCATCTGATTTAGGCCTTTAGCCAGTTATTTAGTGTCTCCAAATAACCTAAATATGCAGACAGGCTTTTGGAATCTGAAAGGAAGCCTGATTACCCAGAGTGAACCCACAAAACCACAGGCAGGACATGGAAAACACACAAATGTCTAATCCGAATATTCAATTAAATCCCTTCTTGCTGTGGGGCAACAAGACCATTGAACTCATGACATTCCACATGTTATTAGTAATAGATACATGCTAAAAAAGTGAAGTATTGTGTCACAGGTGAAAGTGAACCTTGTCAGTAATAGAGCTGTTATACAGGAACAATGTCAGTAATATACAGAGAACTTAAAGTGGTCTCTTGAATTTGTGGACAAAACCAAGCAAAGGGAGTCAGCGACGTTTGTGCACAAGGAATGTTGTGTGATTCAGAAGCCAGCGGAGGTGGTTGATGTGGTTGCTACACTGCACCATGACTTTGGGGAATGTACTGCGAGGTCAGGAGGAATTTAGTGTCAGTACCCACCTATCCATGCTGTGTGTACATCGTGAATGACATGCTCAAAAATGAAAGCGAGAAGTGACTGAAGGAGAGGTTGTAAAGATGCAACCCAAAAGAAGAGAATTTGGGGCAGGCATTTTTGTCAGGATCCCTGGAAAGACATTTTTAGAAACCGTGTTTTGTCATGATAATTACTGTTTCCACCCCTTGTAGAGCCACACTTGATGACACGATTATCACATTTTTGAACGTTTATTAATAGGCACTACAGATCAAGACCAGTTGCATCAAAGCTGAGTACATGTGGTCAATGGTTGCACAACAGTAAGCAGCGCAACTTTTCATGGACAGTTGTTTGTTGGCCTTGTGATTTATGAAGAGTTCTCAAACAGAGCCGTTAAAACGATGACCATATAATTTTATTTGAACTCCTATAATATTATGCAACTGTAGAATCATAATAACATTCTCACTACTAAATGTGCGTAAGTAATATGTGGTGAGCACAACATGCTTCTCGAAAAGCGTACAGTGGGACAAAATAATAGCAGTGTGCAATACTCTATACATAAGATTGAGAGGGATTTCAAAGGAGTTTTGAGGTTGTTTTAAGTATTTGATCGTTTTCTCTCACACTCTTGTAGATACTTCTTATCATGATCTTATGCAATTAATTTCCGTTTCGAGCTTCCATTTATAATTAATACTGACACAAGGTTCAAATGGCAACAATCCAATTTCCCTCCATCCTATTTCTTTTTTAAATCTTGTACTTGATATAAACGACATGAGCAGCATCAATAGTGCTAGGACAGCATTATAATATATGTAGACTGTGGACATTACAATTGGCAATAATCTTACTACTTTGGATTTGACTCTGCACCAAATTGCACACAAGAGATGATTCCCTTCAATATGTATAATTATTTTTTAACAAAGATCCTATCTGAGGGATATCTGCGAATGCTAAAACCAAACTTGATCTGAAAGGAGACCAATTACGCTTTTTTTTCTTTCCCATTTTAACCCTTCCCAGGTGTCTTCATAAAATGTCTGTGGCATGCTTTCGTCCAAATACAGCAAGAATCAATAATTATAGGCATACATTTACAGCACATTTCTTGCCATGGTGAAATGGTCTCATTTTAGGAGTGTCTATTTCCCATGCAGTATACTAGCCCTAATCCTTCCTCACAAACTGCTGGGCCAATGGCGAGTCTAGATTTCGTTTCAAATAATCAACAAATGGGCAGGATCTCACCTGCAGGAACTCTTCCGCCTCGCTCGGTGGCGAGTATTCTCGGCAGCCAGCCGCTTATTTCTACTGGTGGAAGCAGAGACCAGAGTGTGGAAAACAAGTGAACGTCCAAGACAATGAAAGCATTTTTTTAGTGCACCACATTGACAGTATTCAGGAAGTACACTGGCAGCCACAACAACCTGTCACAATTTCCATATTTTGTTTAATAGTTGCTCTCAACCAAGGCTTGTCCTTCCTTCACTTACATACTGAGCCCACCTTTTCCCTGGATTTTTAAAAAATAAAAAGTTCCATTATATTTCCTGAGGAAAAAAAGGGCTTGAGTAGTGCTTCTCGCATTACAATTGCAACCCCAAGGATTTTAGAGTTCCATTTTATTGATTGTCCCCAACATCACTCACATTTGGGCTAGCATTGCTGTTCAGTGTTTTTGCCCCGAAGGAGAATAAAATTTCTCTTACAATTCTCTTGAATACTTTCATTGTCATGTTTATCGATCGCTTGGATATTGCCGCACTACCATACATGCTATAGAATAGAATGCTTTTTCTTGACACTATACACGACGAGATGGAAAGCAGCTCCTTCTCCAGTGCTAACATATATGTAAAGTAAAAACAACAAGTTTGGCTTAGAAAATCTATCCTGCCCATTCTGCTGTAGTATTGTATTGGCTCACATAGCAAAATATTGTGCAGCTGTGATAGCATCTATTCCAATGCAATACTCTATTCACAATTCCACTACTCTTGACTAGCGACCGGTTCAGGTTTTAACTAACGTCAGCTGGGATAGATTTAGTCCCAGTCTCACCTGTGATCTTGAACAGGAGAAAAAATTCAATTGATGGATGGATGATAATATGAAAATAATTTGTATTACCAGAGCATTCTCCCCCCCCCCCCCCCCATCTTTCCTGACTGCAAAGGAAAGACTTTTTGACTTCACAAACACTGTGGAAACCGAGAAAGATGTTTATAGTCCATCATATAGTTTCTATATTCTTATATTCTCATGTCATTTTGACATTTTACAGTGTTCCATGTTGTCATAAAATTATTTAGGTACACAATTAGGTATAATTGTACGAGAGCAAATTCCATCAGACATGCCAAAAGTGAGAAAAGGGTTACAGATTCTGAGAGACTTTGTGGTATAGCGCTGTCTTCTGTTCAGCTGACTGATCCTCCCATGCCTTTAAAAGGCTTGCCAAAATTCTGCAATGCCCTCTGCCATGTTTATACTGAAGTTTTCCCATCGCTGCTCTGCATAGTGTGCACATTGTTAATTAGTTTAGCTCGGCATTGTGGTTGGTGGAAGCATGTCTGAGCTGTTCAGTGAACACAAGGAAAGGCTCACATCATACAGCTTACGTCAGAAATTACTATACCACAATGAGGGGTGCCACGTGAAAATGCATAGAAAGTTTAAGATGGCATTGTAGGAAAGAAGATGTCATATGAGTATTTTAATGTACACACACAATGTATTATTCATGTGTGCATCTAGATACAATTAAGAAGTTGCCATTGAATTTATTTAGAATTTTCAGTTTTTACAAGTTTTACCTTGACAAGATGCTTTTTGTAGCAATCAACAAGCTTCTGACATAATTCTGGCTGGATATTTCACTACTTGCCTTGGCAGAATTGGTACCGTTCAATTAAATTGGTTAATTTGCTGGCATAGACTCAACTTTTAAGCATAATCCACAAATGTTCGGTACGACTGAGGTCAGGGCTTTGGGAAGGCAATTCGAGAAGCTTCCTTTTTGTCAGTGCTATCCATTTTAGTTTAGGATCATTGTCCTATTGGAACACTCAGCTGTGTCCATGTTTCAGCTGTCAAGCTGTTAACCTGAGGTGAATTTGAAGACTTTTGAGGTTGTTCTCCTTTTATTAGGTTTGGATGTTTAGAAAAAAAAACAGAAACCACCAAGTCTCAAGCCTGCCATGAACGGGAAACAGCTAGAACACAATTGGCGCTGTCCACTAAATACACCGTAACAATACACCACTATCATTGTGAAAGCGACACAGACTATACTGAGGAATTATGACGGACAGTAAAATTCTGCCAACATAAACTACTAAATGTTCACATACTGTATTTTAATTGCAGCACGAACAGGAGAAAATTGCTGATTGACAGTCTATCTTTTTCTTTTTCTTTTTTTACACGACCCTCTCATGGTCAGAAGGTCAGTGGACAGTGATGTGTTTTAAATCAGTCAGAATATAGTTCTAAATGTTCTGAAAATCAGCAGCAATTCCATTGATTTAAGCTTTAGCCCGTCTCTTGGAAGTACTACATCTCATTTCTGACACTGCTGCGACCCTGAACAGGATAAACGGTATATACACTAAATGGATGGATGATAAGTATAAACTTAATTTTAGAAACAGCCACTCATACAAAGCATGTATTTGTATGGAGATGGATGCATATTTTGTATTCTCATGTTGTTTTCAATCATGGTTTAGCCAAGTTGGACTGAACTGAGGGGACCCGCCCCCCGAAACCACCATGTTGCTCTGGGCAGTGTGGAGTATAATTTTGTTGCTGATTCCACTGGATGCTGCAGAAAAGAAAGAGGATGTCCGAGCAGGTAGAGCTGATACCGTTCCATCATGAGACTTCTTGTTTCTGGGATGAAAATCACAATAAATTTTAGTTAATTATGACAGCATTTACAATATTTTCTTCTGACATGTATGCTTTAATGAGAATAAATCTGTGTGTTTGCTTATTTTGTTTTTTAAGTGCTCCTTTGTACCTTTTCTGTTCAGGCTGCAGCACAGCAGTGAATGACTTGGTCTTTATTGTTGATGGCTCGTGGAGTGTTGGCGTTGCTGATTTTGAAACAGCCAAGCAATGGCTAATCAACATCACCAGCCAGTTTGACATCAGTTCCCACTATACACAGGTAGAGCAACTCACTATTTCTCGTATGCACTTAGTATTTAATTCACAGCTTTATACAACAAAGGTGCACAGTGGAAACTCAAAGATCAAACTCAATCCGTTCTGCTTCTCTGGTCGAGCTCTGATTTACTTGGATTTCAAAACATTTCCAAAGAAAATAATGGAAAAAGATTTTCATAATTTTAATTTTAGAGACGAGATAAAGACTTCCATTGAGTGTTGCAAAAGAGCCCCAAAAACCCATAGAAAAAGAAAGTTAAAAAGTTAATCCTTTGATGCTTGCTGAGTTGCAGTATCATGAGTTACACAAACTTCTTGAATGATTGGAATTATTTATTTATTTATTTTTTACAGTATGTGTATCATCACTTAGGTTTATCATCTTGATCAAGGCCAGCAGAGCACTATTTATGTCTGATGTGTCCACTGCAGGTGGCGGTGATCCAATACAGTGACACTCACCGTCTGGAGATCCCTTTGGGAAAACAACAAAGTGCTGCAGAACTCATTCAGGCCATAAGAGGCATCACTTACATGGGAGGAAACACACAGGCAGGCACAGCATATTTGTATTCTGATTATCAATCCTCATTTTTATAATATGAGAGTGAAAAATGAATATTAATGCTATTTTTCTATTATCAGATATCAAACAATGTACAATCACTTCCTTCAAAAAATATTGCAAAAGTGAGGTCAATTCCTTTATTTATTTTGTTGTTGTTGTAGAGTGAAATTATTTGGGTTTGACGTTTGGGAACATGTTATCTTATATTTCCAGGTATTTACATCTGAATATTATTTATTAAAACAACAGAGCTGAATGTCAACACCTGTCTGTCAGTTTCAGATTTATACTCGCCCAAAGTGTAACCGAAGAAAAACCAGGGAGCTGTCTATGGGGGGAAAAACAAGCAATTCTGAAGCTGCACAGGGGATGGAAAAGCAGTGTACATAGAGGGGAAGCAACAAAACATTGAGTTTTGGAAAATGTTATACTGTAGTTATGGCCGGTCCAAGCTGTCATGCTACTGTAAGAATGAACTGCCATGGAAAGTCTCAATTCAATGAAACAAGGTACTATGAACCCAATATGGTTCTGTTTTAAATATTATGTTATGTGAGTTATTAACAAAATGCTTTTGGTAGCCCAAGTCCTTGCTCATGAACACAGTTTTGGTGAAAATTTTAGAATGGATGGTGTTGTGTCACGTATGGGGAGTAGCTGGATCCAAGAGCAGGCGGAGGCAGATGTAAAATGATGAACAGTTTATTGAGGGAAGGTAATGGCGGTGGGCCGAGGTGGGTTGGCAGGCGGTGGTGAGGACAGGCGGCTGGCTTGGCAGCAGGAATGACATGGATCAGGAACACAAGGGAAAACACTGACAACAAGGAGACACAGGAGTCCAAAAAGGGAACAATGAATAGAGTGACTTACGTGAGGTAAATGGGCTGTGGTACCGCTGGAAGTAACTGCAATACTTTGGCGAGGATTTCCTGGAACAGGCAGGCTTATATACCGGTGGTGATGAGGCTGATTGGAGACAGGTGCTGAAAACAGAGAGGGGAGGGGGGGAGAGCGAGAGAGAGGACGCTCCAATAATGGAACTGCAGAGTAGTATAGGACATGTTGACCTGTTCTAAAGTTGAACACTGCGATTGGCTGGCAACCAGTTCAGGGTGTACTCCGCCTCCTGCCCGATGACAGCTGGGATAGGCTCCAGCATGCCCGCGGCCCTAGTGAGGAGAAGCGGCTCAGAAAATGGATAAAGTTGAACATGTCTGTTTTGCAGACTGGCAGAGCCATTAAGTTTGCTGTGGACCATGTTTTCGCCACATCCCAGCGAGCCAGCCAAGTCAAGAACCGCATTGCTGTTGTGGTCACAGATGGCAAATCCCAAGATGATGTAGTAAATATTTTTGATTGCTTGAATGACACATTGTATTTTATTCTATGTCATAATAATTCCAAACCACACTATACATCTGCAGTATAACAAGTGATTCTGTTAATTCCCTTTTACTCCTTGTCCCCGCACAAACACATCCTGCTTTTTAATGATAGTTCCTTCTTTTTTTCTTTAGGTGGACGCCAGTATAGAGGCAAGAGCTCAAAGCATTACAGTGTTCGCAGTGGGAGTCGGTAGTGAAATCACGAACTCAGAGCTTGTATCGATTGCTAACAAACCATCTTCCACCTATGTCCTGTATGCTGAAGATTACACCACCATTGACCGTATCCGAGACTCGATGGAGCAGAAGCTCTGTGAGGGTAAGAGTTTTTGAACATCCATTTACTTACAATATAATATGCTAGTAAAGATAAGCAAAGCTTTTGTTGCGATCAAGACGCAACAAGTAACAATTTACTGTTTTGGTCCATTTAACACAAGCATACAAACATGATTTAGGAGAGGCCATAATGCATTTATTTCTGAACCAATGATTTTTTCATACAGGTGGACAGGATTCCCAATACATTTGAATATATAGCGGCAATGTGTTAAGGCCTCTGTGCCGTGTTACCAAAATGCGTTTTCTGACCACCTCATGGCTGTCTAACTGAATTACCATTTTCCCCTTTAGAATCTGTGTGTCCCACAAGAATCCCAGTGGCTTCTCGAGATGAGAAAGGCTTTGAGCTAATGGTGGGCATGAATATTGAGAAAAAAGCCAAGAAAATTCCTGGCTCTTTGGTGTCTGAGACTGCCTTTGCTCTTACTACCTCGACTGACATTACTGAGGACACAAGGTATCATGTTGTTGAAATGTAATCATGTTCCATTAACAGAATGGGTCTTCATTATGCTAAATCCTCATGTACATATATTTCAAAACAATTGTTTAGTTACTTTGCAGTTTACAGGACATAATGTTATAAAATGTACTTCTTTTTACCAGAGAGATTTTCCCAGAGGGCCTTCCTCCATCCTATGTATTTGTAGCCACCATTCGTCTCAAGGGGATTGCACAAAAGTTGAACTTCGACCTTTGGAGGGTGCTATCAAAGGACAAAAAGATCCAAGCTGCAGTGACACTAAATGGAAAGGACAAAACTGTCACCTTTACCACGACTAAAATAACAAACAAGGAGCAGAGGATTGTCTTCAATTTGGGATTTGAGGTGGGTGGAGTGAATTTGCAGAGGTGGCAAAAGTACTCACACTTTAGGTAGAAATACAGATAGCCTTCTTGTTTAAAAAAAAAAAGGTAAAAGTAGAAGCATTTTTTACAGTCAATTATAGACAATAGCCATTTTGAGAACTTGGCACAATGTCTCTATTTCCATCTTTTTTAGGCTGCTCTGTCTGCAACAGAGTTTCTTTGCTATGTTCACACATGCAACATTGCAACAAGGAGGGAAACTAACTAGTTAGCATAAAATTAACTAAAGGGAATTAGTGTTGATGCACCTTATGTCTTCATTCTCATAAGAAAGTGTTGTTCGACTGTAAGATGGAAAGAACAAAATAGTTTAAAGAGCACCCTTCCTCTTCAGATATTGGCTTACCATGGTGTTGTTTGTTAAGCAGTAAAATTACTTCCAGATAAAACAAAAGCATTAATTTAATTAATCACTAAGGATGAAATATGAAGGATGCCAGAGGATGGCTCAAAGAAAATCTTTCCGAATCTAAACCGTTACATTTCCCCTGTGGAAACTAGCTGGTGGATTTGTCGCACTTGGAACGTGTGCTTCTATTTCCATGGCAGTTTGAGGTAATAACATATCCTGTCAGACAGCAGCCAGGTTATTTTTTCCAAAAGCACACTCCCCCTCAATTCTAACACACCTTGACTGTAGCTTGGCACGCTGAACAGGGTTGCAATTATGTTTTTTGCACTTTTTTGATTTGATTTATTTTGATGTGGCACCAAGTGGTAGCCTGTGATGTGTTATTTTAAAGCTGTTGGCTATGGCTCAGCCCAAGTGAAACAATACCTGCTCCGTTTTTCTCACCTTTTTATATGGTTTAAGCCTTTAATAAAGGACAGTTAGAGAGAAAATAAATAGCCCATGGGATCTTTTAACAAATATTCAACAGTATTTTTGATGATGTAACAAATAATTTTATTGTTTTCAAACAAAAATTTTGTAAAAAAATAATTTAAGTGGCGGCACGGTGGCCGACTGGTTAGAGCGTTAGCCTCACAGTTCTGAGGTGCGGGGTTCAATCCCCGTCCCCGCCTGTGTGGAGTTTGCATGTTCTCCCCGTGCCTGCGTGGGTTTTCTCCGGGCACTCCGGTTTCCTCCCACATCCCAAAAACATGCATTAATTGGAGACTCTAAATTGCCCGTAGGCATGACTGTGAGTGCGAATGGTTGTTAGTTTCTATGTGCCCTGCGATTGGCTGGCAACCAGTTCAGGGTGTACCCCGCCTCCTGCCCGATGACAGCTGGGATAGGCTCCAGCACGCCCGCGACCCGTGAGGAGAAGCGGCTCAGAAAATGGATGGATGGATGGATAATTTAAGTGTTGGCGGCACGGTGGACGACTGGTTAGAGCGTCTGCCTCACAGTTCTGAGGACCGGGGTTCAATCCCCGGCCCCGTCTGTGTGGAGTTTGCATGTTCTCCCCGTGCTTGCGTGGGTTTTATCCGGGCACTCCGGTATCCTCCCACATCCCAAAACATGCATGGTAGGTTAATTGAAGTCTTTAAATTGCCCCTAGGTGAATGTGAGTGTGAATGGTTGTTTGTTTATGTGTGCCCTGCGATTGGCTGGCAACCAGTTCAGGGTGTACCCCGCCTCCTGCCCGATGATAGCTGGGATAGGCTCCAGCACGCCCGCGACCCTCGTGAGGAGAAGCGGCTCAGAAAATGGATAGATGGATGAATTTAAGTGTTTTTAAACAAAAAAAAAAAGGGAAGATCAGTTCACCTTATGTACACCACACACGGTCACCAAAGACGAGGGAATGTGTTAAAAATAAACAATATGATAGAATAATGTAATATCAAAACACTGTAACTCCAGCAGAACTTAAAAACTGACTTCTGCCTCAGCAACAATCAAAACAAAAAACATTTTGCTCTTGGTGGAGTGAATAGATCAGCTGCACCCATCATTCAAAGCTACACCTAACATTTGATTCAGATTCCTAAATGACCTAACAAAGATCAGTAATGGTTCATCAACATTGACACAATTTTGAAATAATTCTTTTGTACCTCGCGTCAGGCTCTATATGATGGAATGTGGCATCAGCTTAAACTCCTGGTGAGGCCCAGCCAGGTCAGCAGCTTCCTTGATGATCAGCGCATTCAGGAAATAACACCAGAACCAATGGAAGCCATTTACATTAATGGCAAGACGCAGGTGGCAAAGAGGCGAGGAACAAATGTCACTGTCCCTGTAAGTACGCATCCTAATGCTGAATCACTGCAATAAATATTAACGAGCTGAAAATTCCATTGGCATCAGAAAATATTAGAAGGTATGATACAATTAGTTAAGCGTGCTTACATGCAAATATCTATTTAACTGTGATAAGCTTCTACCTAGTACATCGTCAGGTAATGTATATACAAAAAACAAAAGGGAATGAAGGTTAATATTGAGTGATACTGTTACGCAGGTATTTATTTCCAGTTGTTATTTATCTTATTTGCAGTAGAGTAGGCTGATAGGATTTCATTTCATTTTTGTTTCTTGCCTGATGAGTACACATTGTACAGTATGTACATGCGTTGTATTGTACACCTGTCTTTGCCCTTGTACGGTGAATGTCAACAGTATTTAATCAAACTGTGAGAAGAATCATGATACTGTATTTAAATTAAACTGTTAGCATACCTAAACATTAATGCTTAAAATGAAAATATATGAATTTATTACAGTAATTAGAAGTAAGTGCCAGTAGAAATAGAGAATTATTCCTATTTCGTGTCATCCAGCCTGTGATCCCTTTCACCATAAAGACGACATTGTGCTTTAAATACATTTTTGTTTGAAGATGTGCAGCACTTTAATTATAAATTGGAATGTTGCCTGCTGTTTGCTTTTTCTTTCTCCTCATCATCACTTATTTGTGCTCATTAATTTCTTTCTGTTATTTGTCTGAGTTCTTTGTGAGGGAAACAATGGCAGGATAATCATGTGCCAATACATTTTGAAAAACAATGTTGTTAGGTGAAACATACGTTTTAATGAAGGTCAGGCAAAGTCATGTTGCTCCAGAACGAACAAACTTTTATTGATTTTATTTAGGTGCAAATCCAGAAACTGCGTCTGTACTGTGATCCTCTTCAGAGTGAGAGAGAAACAGCCTGTGAGATCTTCTATGTGGTAAAACCTTTAACCCGATTGTACAGTAATACAAAAGCCATATTTTTCTGCTTTTTTGTATAATGCTATTCTGAAAATAACTTTCCTCTTTTATTCTCTTTTACTTATGGTTCACAGGATGATGAAAGGGTAAGGGAAATTATATGAATAATTATTATCCCAAATGTGCGTAATACTAGAGTGTGACACATTCAGCCAGATATCTAAAGAAAGAGTAATCTACAATCAGTAAAGGTTTGGCCTTGCTTTACAATCATACAAATTAGCCTATCCTTGTTTTCTCAGTGTCCTCTGAATCGAAAAGCCTCAATTGCAGAAGTGGAAGACTCTGATGGTGCAGTTGGACCTCCTGGGCAGCGTGGCACACCAGGACTCATGGTACAAATGCTCCTACGCCTGAACAATTTTACCCAATTCAAGTCACTTTGTCTTCGGAGAGTCAACAGCATCAGATGATTCTCTGAATTTGTCTGTGGCTGGGTATTTGGATTTAGTATATGTGGAGGTTGATTTTTGTTTTCACTTTACTTCTTGCTTCCATCGTCTCACCCTTTTTGTAGGGATTCCCAACTGTAATTTTAGTTGAAGGTCCCTCTTTTGTCAGTCTGTCATTTTGATTTAATTAATGGCTCTTTGGGTTGAATTTTATTCTTCCAACTTCCTTTCAAAAAAATGTTTTCTCAGAGCGTTAGTGCTTTTTTGTTGTTGTTAGTTTCTCAACTAGCAACCGGGTAGAAAAATTTGTTCAAGGCGGGAACATAACAGATCCCAACACACACACACACACACACACACAAACACATACACATACACACAGAATCAGGACACTGCAGAGAACAAGATCTAAAAGGACTGGATTCAAAATTTCATGTTCAAGTTGTAGAATGTCATTCATGATATTTTGAGACTGAGCCCTACTGTGAATAGTGAAAATCTGTCAATAATTGAGCCACCCCAGCTCAAAAAGGTTTATAATTGCCTATAGATGTCACAAGACGCTGTTATAGCCCTTCTTTTATCTAACTGAAGCTCCTCAATTCACTTTGACATTGTTCCTTGGCAAAAAGATGACATCATAGTAATATTTATGTTGCTTGAAAATGAGCACAAAACAGCAAATAGGTTATTTGTTCCCCAGCCAATAATGTAGGATATGTTACCAAAAAAAAAAAAATAAAAAATGTGAATAGATTCATTTGCGAATGTGGAGCCACAAATATGTGGGGTTCATCCAAATAGTCAAATATTTGCTGTACCCAAAGATTTGCAAAGAAGAATGCTGGTATAGAATACAACATGGGACTTGTAATAACACCAATTTAGTTTGGCCCGAGTCAGCTGTGATAGACTCCCGCTTCCTCTTGATCCTAATCAGGATAAAGGGTAGAAAGCGAATGAATCAATGTACAGAGCGATCTGATTAGCAACTGTGCTAAGCTAAACAGAATGATAAGAGGGAGGAACACGGCTGTGCTTGCAGTAGACCACAGATAAGTGCCAGTAATGATTACCACTCTTTTTTAACTTTCTCTGTAGATTGTTAAGATGTGGCCGATTTAACAGTTTATTGCAGCTCTTGTCATCACCCTTTAGATGTTGCAACCTTTAAATAGTGATTTAGATGTGTGTCCTTCTGAGAAACAGCAGATGTTTTAGATGTAGTTTGGGACTTCGGGTTGCTTTCTGGATACTGTTTTCCGATACTGTTTAAATTCTTAAAACAATTTTATTTCGTCTCCCCTGTAGTGTTTTGTTCTGGTGTTCGGTATATTTAAAGTGTATTTAATTTTTGCACTTCTGTATAAAGGTTTTGTTTATTTTTGCAGGGCGAAAAAGGGGAGGCAGGGTCACCTGGAGCTGATGGTAAGCCTGTGAGTACGCTGTTTATTTACATCATGATTTTTTGGACTCTCACAAATTGCTTTCAATAGTATCTCAATACCTGCCTTATTTGCACATTTGGAAAACACTGAGCAGAACAGGTATTTTGATTCACCCTAAAAAAAAAAAAAATAATCAGTCATTGAATTTTCAAATGTATTAGTAAACATTCAACATATGAAGTTCGTGATTCATATTTTGCAATGTTTTTCTCTCTTAGGGTGAAATAGGGAAGCCTGGCCCTCCAGGAATAATGGGGAAGAAGGTAAATTTACTAATTAACAAACAAACAATAACTAACTAACTAACAGAGGCCGTTGTCCTTTTGTGGTCCTAAATTTGTCATGGGAGTGCTTTGTTCATTATCAAATCCAGTGTGTTTAATATGTGATGCATTTTCTTATTTTGTTAGTGAGATGTTAGAGTTTTTTCTTTGTTTTGAAATGGATGTTGTACTTTTATTGAATTAGATCAATTAGTTCTTCTCTTGGTTCTGCAGGGTGTCGATGGCTCACCAGGACCAAGAGGACAGCCTGGTATCAAGGTAAGACTGTGAAGAAGCAGATAAATGAGTATTGGGTACTGATGATAATAACATCTATATTAAACCTGACTCTAACCAGGGCGACAATGGAATGACAGGCTTAACAGGACCACAGGTAATCTTTTATAGAAATGTTCAAATATGAATTGTATACGTATATACAATAACCTCAGCTACATTTAAATATAGTTATATTTATGTGGAAAATACACAGGATTGTTGCAACAGAGTAGGCTGAAAGCTATTGTATGGATGCATTTTGGAACACATGGTTTATTATTCATGCCATGGCCAAATTTTGATTTAAAATGTATTTCATCTTCAAACTCTATTTTGGTATAATTACCATAATCCCTCAAGAGAAAGTTCAACCTGCAGTCTGCTGTACATTTTTGTTTCACACCACAACAACGGACTGGATCAGATCATATTTGTATTTTTTAAAGAAAGTGGCAAAATACTTAACATGTTGTGTTAGAGATGATCATTTTCATTGGTTTTTACCTTTGAGAAAAAATATTTTGAGAAAATGATATTTTCCCCCCATTTAAAATGACTCTGGGCACTTGTTGCATAGTCTAGAATTATATTCTAATCCATTAAAAAAAAAAAAAAAAAATTGATCTTTGTATTTAGAAAGGGTAATTAAAATTTTTCAACACTGAAATTTCAGAGAAAATGTGAGGCATAAAGAAAATAGTTACAACATGCTGATGCCTGATAAATTCAATTAATCGTATGTCTTGCAGTCTTTTGCTTCTTTTGCACTTCTGTCATTTCATAACAGGTACCATTCACTAGATAAAAGTACTTTACCATAAATGTGACCAATGTATGGATCATTTTGGGCTAAACTGGTCAGTAATGAGCTATCTATTGCTATATTGCAAGTTTACAGTGGACATAAAACAATATATTTCGATATTTATATTTGTGATGCTTCGTCTGTTCTGTTTGCGTTATCTTCAGAATTAACTCAAGGCAACACTTAGGTTTTCCAAGAAATAAATATAATTAATATGTAATATACATAAATTGGCTGGCGACCAGTTCAGGGTGTACATCCCCTCTCGCCCGAAGATAGCTGGGATAGGCTCCAGCATGCCCGCTACCCACGTGAGGATAAAGCGGTACAGAAAATGGATGGCTGGATATACAGAAGTGAGCATATTCCCTTGAGGGCAATTGAATTGCAGCATCACTCTTATTGCCTTAGTGATGCTGGCAATTGTGCTTTACACAGATAAAGAAGTTAATTGCAACATGCAAAGGATTTCAGTGATCATAATTATTCATGTACTTATTTTTTTCTCATACAGGGGCTTCCTGGGGAGACGGGTGAACCAGGACATCCAGGAGAAGCGGGTTTAAAGGTCGGTAGGATATGATTATGTTCAAGCAGTCTTGTGCCAACTATAAACACACAGGGGATGTACTGACAAGAAAAGGTGGAAACGGTTAAAAAAAAATGTGAACATTACACCAGATTTAGCCAGCTAGACGTGTGTGTGTGTGTGCGTGTGTGTGCACGTACATTTCCCCAATCACTGCAAAGTTATTGGTATTGGCTGTGTGGAAGTGAGAACAAAAATAAGACAATTACTATAACAATGTTGCGTTTGGCTGCATTACTGCTCAGAATCTCTAACCAGGTGGAACCGTCCGGGACTCATCATGATTATGCATCAGTGGGCGGGTTGAGGCCACCATGATCAAAGGTCAGAATTATTGGGGATAAAAAGTAAAACAAAAGTAAATATTTCATGGTCCTACAGCTGAGAGAGTCACAGTGATGACAGAGAAAAAAATTTCTAGCTGCTGGGAGACACATGCAAGACACATGACATAGTCATAACAGCAGTGTGTAATTGAATATGGCTCAACTTAATAGCATTGGATAGTGGTGAGGATAGTGCTGTGTGCCAGGGGATGGCAAAAGTTTGACCCACATACATGTAGTCAATCTGAATAGTTCCCTCACTGAAACTAAACGTGACTACGACTCCACACAGTTTGAGCAACTCGAAAACAGCAAGTGACGAAATCAGCGCACACGGAGACATCTGTGAGCACGCCCACTTGTTACATGTGTGCGCTTCTATTTTCAGCCTTCTCTGAACTCCTTTGAGTGTTCTACCACTCTGACTTGCAGCCTAAGCCTACTCAGTAATTTGGGACTCTTCCTGCTATCATAATAAACCATTTTCCCCCTCTGGAATCTGGAAGTGTTTTACACCAACTGGAGGGTGGTGTACATAAACCCTAAGTGGAAAGTTAAAAAGAATTAATATAAACCTATAAAATATTTATTTGAGGAATGGTGTCGTGCTGCACCTGGCCAAAATAAGCATTGTGATGAAAACTGTTAGGATACGAGGTAAATTGGAAAATTATCCTGGCAAAACCAGAATAATTCCACTATTTATTTCCATGGGAAAAAAGCAAAAGAGAATCCAACAGTTGAGTGCTACCTTTTTCTCCATTTGTGGAAATTAAAGTAAAAAAATGGATGCAGGAATAAAGTTGCTCGAAGCATAACACAAAATGAACTATACTAGCATTCAATAGAGTTTAGGACTGTGCTAAAAGGTTCAACTATTTGTTGTAGCAGCATGGGACATGACCAGCGCAGCCTCACAAACACCAACAAACAGATAAAATGTCTTTCTGCAACAATGTCAGGGAACATTAAACACTCTAATGATTTACTGGAATCAGTCTGCTTTAAGCAGATCACAGGGATAGCAACACAGTAATTGCCTTTTGAGTGTAACTTAATAATTATGTCTAGATTGTCTTCAGACCATATGACCATTGTGCTCTACGTAAGGTTTGGCATGTTGGATTATACATTTTATTATATTAAAAGAAGAATATACTGTGGCGTGTGGCGTTTACCCTGCTAATGAGACCTAATGACGATTAGCTGAATAGAAAATAGATGGATAGATACAATATTTATTTAGTACATATTTTTGTAATTACATTCTGCTTCACATGCGTTTCCTGTTCTGACACTGAACCAACTAAACAAACCAACATTGGGTTGACGTACAGTATTTGAAGTATTTTGGGTGCACGTTTTTGGTTTTCTTTTCCAATTTTGTTGACATTTATTTTGGAGCAGTCTGAGTTTGAATCCACCACAGGTGAGCTGAAGCCCTCACGACTCCAACAAAGACTCAGTTCATGTCTAGTACAAGAGACCAACTAAGCTAAGTGGTTGCATCTTCCTAAAGCCACAGTGAAGGAAATGTGCAGCTGTTTTCATAGAGACAGTAGAATTTGAAGGTGAAATGTTGACGTATTCCCTCTCTTTGTAAATGGAACAATGCATTAGGTTGTTTTGCAGTGGATAATATGATGTTAGATTTTTTTCTTGATTTAGTTACATGACAATTTCAAGCTTACACTGTTAATTCTTCACTTTCAAATATGAGAAGAATGTAACCCCAAAGATCCACTGAATAGCTTGGACGCTTATCACAGTTCCTGACAGCCCAGCTATTATGGCTTGGCAATGTCTTTCCAAGCCAAGTTAACAACATGGTTGCTAGGTTGTGATGGTGCTCTGACTGCTAGGTTCACACTTGCAATAGTTTAAAGGTTATCATAAAGGTTCTGTCAGAACACTTAGTACATAAATTATCTAGCTAGCGTATTATGACAAAGAAAAAATAAAAATAATGATAATGATAATAATAGCCCCTCTCTACTTGTTGCTGCAGTACATCGCTACCAGATAAGGACTTTGATTGCAAAGTCGCTCTAACTTCCAATTAACGCAAAAAAAGGTGATGCTGTAGATTCCCGTGCTACTCCTTTAGTTATCACAAGTTTGTAAGAACACCCAGAAGTTAGCCTTGGAGTATCAAACAAAGTCAATGTGTTCATCGCCTGGGGAGAAAGAACTCCCGTCAACTGATAAACATGTCTGGCCCCCATTCATGACAGCTCCATTGACTGTTAATGAGTCGTGAACGTGAATACACCATAAAGCCCGAAACATTGGCTTTAATCGTGTACATGTTTGAATTTGCTTTCCCACCGTAAACGTCATCAACCTTCAAACGTTGGAATGTGAAGCAACCTGATCAGCTTCCTGTCTGTTATTATACATTTTTTTGACACATTACAGAGAGATGCCACCTCTGTCATTCTCCCTCCTCTAATTAATGACAATTTCACAATTTCTAAATGCAGTAGGCATCTTTGTGAACCTTTGACTGATGAAAGCATTCCCCCCCACATGTCTTCTCTACCTATAAAACGTTCACTTGGGAAGATTTTGGATGCCTGCAATTTTGCTGCTTAGATAAGCAACACTTCTCCCTTTTGGGACAAGCATGGGTTTAATGGAAACATTTTTAATCTTTTCTCCTCTAAAAAGTTCAGAGCAATCCTAACTTTTAAGTTAGTTTGTTGCACCCCGCCAACATGTATCTAAATTGAAATATTGACTATAATTAAATCATCAACAAGGAGTGGCCGAATTTAAATGGAAACTTTAGTTTGTTCTTTCACTGTTGGTGTAAAATGTGTCCATGCAGAATTCTGATGATTCAAATTTGGCACGATAAAATACAACCTCACTGATCACCGCTTCTACGGAAGCAATATCCATTGTTAGTAATCAAGTCGAGGACCTTTAACATCTTTGAGACATTTATAAACCACTAATTTGAGTTGAAGCATGATCACGCTTAGGACCACTGAATTAATTAATCACACTAATAGCAGGACTGGGGATGGCCTGCTACTCTAAAGTCATTTGGATGGCTACCAAAGGACAAAATACAAATAAAAAACACAATTACCGTATTTTCACGACCATAAGGCGCACCGTATTAAAAGGCGCAGTCTCAGCTACGGGGTCTATATCTGTATTTAACACATACATAAGGCGCACCGTATTATTGGGCGCAGGCATGGTAAAACATACGGTAGCATGCATGCACGCTAAAACATAGGCTAGCATGCATGCTAGCGTATGTTTTTAAAAAGGCAGCGGGAGCAAAACTGAGTTCGGTTGTACTTTATTGAAGTATTTAACAATGTACTCATGTTATTTTTTGATCAATCCTCATCCACAAATCCATCAAAGTCCTCATCTTCTGTATCCGAAATTAACAGCTGGGCAAGTTCTCCATCAAACATGCCGGGTTCCCTCTCGTCATTGTCGCAGTCAGTCTAGTTGCCCGGGGGGCTGTTCAGCAATGATGCCGGCTTTCGCGAAAGCTCGGACAACAGTCAAAGCAGATACCATAGCCCAGGCATCCGGAATCCATTCACATATGGTGGCGTAACTCGCCCGGCGCTTCGTCTTCTTGACTTGGCGAAGCTCCTTTTCCTGCTTCCTCCACTTGTGAACCATGGATTCGTTGATCTTGAATTCTCTCGCAGGTGCTCGATTCCCATGTTCCTCCGCGTAACTGATTGCTTGCAGTTTAAACTGTGCTTCGTAAGCGTGTCTCTTCATAGGGGTTCTTAGCCAAACTGATGTTGTTTTGCACAATGCACATACCGGCGCTATATACCTACTGGGGGCATGCCTTTAGCGTCCTCTGTCACGCGCACCCTTTAACATCCGCATGCTGTCCTCAGTCACGTCCGCCTTTCCTCTATATAAGCAGCGTGTCGGCAGGGAATGCTCCCAGTCAGTCAAGCGGAGCACTCATCAAAGTCACACAACAACATTTACAGATTTTGGAACTCGGTGCACACATAAGGCGCGCTGCATTATAAGGCTTATAATTTAAGACTTTTAAGTGCGCCTTATGGTCGTGAAAATACGGCACATTTGAGAGGGCAAACATTAGCAGAGGCTCAATATTCTCCAAATGAACGAGAGACAGTCCACAAAACACTTAACTGCAGCCCCATAGTCTGATTAGTGGAGCAATTAATTAAAGTGATAATGAAGGAGGTTGGCCATACTCATGAGGCACATCCTCTGACACATGAGGACCTTGCATCCATAAATCCGAACCAAAGGATATGCTATTATTTAACACGTCATAAGCTATAGCTGGGTGTCATTGGCACAGGACTGTAGGTGGCGGTAATGTGCATCACAACCTTCCAACCACACATGGTAAGCTTTTTTTTCCGCTTCATTTCTATCTGTGGGATCAGGTTGGTCAGTGTCAGTGTTCCACATGGCCAAAAATGCAAGCAGATCATAATTAGGAAATTGATCAGTCCGCGTTTTTTTTTTATTAGGATCTGCATCAAAGTTAATCAGTTTGTCCCTGTTCCATGCGCTATCCCGCTATAGTTTTGTTTAGGAAGACGTCCTTGGGTTTTTGAAGAGAAAGTAGTCAGAGGGAAAGCAGCGGTGTTCGTAGAGGGTACAGGCCAAAACATTTGTTGGACGCTCTGACTGTCGGTGCCAATTATTGCTGCACAATATTAGAAGGGAGGGCAGAGATGGAATAATACTGGCAGTATGATGCTGATGGGCGAACAGCCAATTGAATAAGGGCAGGTTAGTTAGTTAGGAGATGACAGGATGTAAAGAAATTGCATGTAATCACACAGGTAGTGGGTAAACAAAGAAAGGGAGCAAAGGAAATTTAAACTGTATCGGAATCTATCCATCAATGTATTTTTAATGCCACCTATCCTGGTCAAGGTCACCGGGAACTGGAGTCTATCCCAGCTGGCTTTGGGCTAAAAGCGGACTAAACCCTTAACTGGTCACCAGTCAATCACACGGCACATCTAGTGACAGACAATCGTTCATATTCACACCGTCACTGTGCGGGGACTGAACCCACTATGCCTGCATGGAAGTTAATATAGTTAACCATAGATGTGTAAACCTGTCTCTCCAGCTGTAGCAATATATAGAAGGGTGTATCCAGTAAATGTAAAGAGCATGTTACAGGTCAGCTATCACTGTACTGTACTTGTATATTTGCTCTTACTTTACACACCCAGAGATGTGATTTATTGGGTTGTGATGGTCTTCTTGACTTTATAATTATGAAGTCTGCTGCTCCACGTGCTTTGTGGGGGAAACACTGACGGTGTAGAGAGCTAATTCAGTTGTTTCTTCCCTGCCAGCATTCCACGTTTTTCACTTCAAATACATGGTTGGTGAACTTGGAAGCGTAGGGGCCACTCCAAGTCCCAAGAGGTGGAAAAATTACAGCACACTTTTTTTTTTTGACTTATGAATAGACAATTTAATGTCATGTTGGATCTTTTACGACAGATTTTTGACACTGAATTACAGTGGATTCCTTTTTTTTCTTTTCACCTAAGCTTGTAAGCCTATTTGAAAGACAAGTTAATCGTTTACTAAGTTCAATTAAGTAAATAGGCTGGATGGTTTCAGGTGTGAATTTAATGTCTGAATTCTAGTGTGAATTGGCAAATGAAGCAACGTTAAATTTTGAGTGACATGCAAGTAGAAAGGTGCTACACAAGTGCAATGAACAGATTTTTTCCACATTTCTATTTTCCGTACATATGATGACTTGATTGTGTAAGTTTTCTCCGGGTATTCCAGATTCCTAGCTTACTCCAAAAAGTTGCATGGGAGGTTTATTGAAGACTCTAAATTGTCCGCATTTGTGAATGTGTGTGTGAATGTTGGATGTATAATCCAGGAAATGTATACTGTAGATAAACAACGTGGATAGTAGTAACACAAGCACATGAACACCTATGAGAGCAGAGTCTTCAATGCACCCATTGTGGGCTTTTCCGAGTGCATTTCTCCAGTAAGGGAACTAAACAGTCTTTTCTATTCTTATTTTAGAAGTTTGTGTATTCATTTGAAACCCCCTTGTATCAGAGCTGTTCTGTACACATCTTAAAAACCAAGACACAAGGATATTATCACTGTCGGGCAGAAACTTCCTATCTCCAAATTTGGTCAATTTAGTATTTTTTTCACGATTCTGAACTCTTAATGCATCCCCACGTGGGTCTGTTATTTTTACAAATGACTAAAAAGTGATGGTTCTTTTAGATACGAGGAGTCCACCCAACGCCAGCGATATGAGATATAAATTTAACAGCCTGTTTCACATGTTCATTGCCAGTGAAGCACACTGGAACAAATTCCCTTGCAAGTGAGTAATTATACAGTATGCTGGTGCTGTTCAACAAACAACATACAAGTACTGAAAGGTTGGAGAGCAAAACCAAGCAATAGAATCTTATGACTTGGGGCAGGTTGAAACTTTAATTATATGCTATGTTGTGGTAAGGCATGTGTTGGATTGTTGTGTCGCTGGCCACAAGGCTCCCCACAAATTCCGGAGATTCATTAATTATACTCTGCAGTCCATTGAAAAAATTTTAAGTTAGGTAGCACAAATTAGCTGCGGGGATGAAAACCTAAGGCAGGGGATGAAAATGTCATAGTGCACTAAATAAATAAATAACCAGACACGAACTATGCTATTGGCTGATACAGGAGGACCGTCTTACTGATATTTTAGTTTGAAAACCGCGAGTGAATAAGAAATGCTGAGTAGCCAAAATAATACCTTTGAAAAATGAAAATGACTTTGTAAAGCAATGACTGTTCTGTTGCTCCTTTCAACTGTATAAAATATGTGCATTCTTGTTTTTAGTGCATTTGTCACCTTCAGTATATGGTGCCAGATCGTGGGTATAGTTTGTATGCATGTATATTTGTATACAAAGAACACTAAAAATATTTAACATTTTTAAAAGATTCAAAAATAGTTTTTTCTTTCTTTTTTTGTCTTCTGTAGGTGAAAATCTGGTGCTGTCAAATGTTGGAAAAGTAGACTGCAGCAATAGGAACTCCCCATTTAATTCTAAACTACCCTCTTTTGTCTCTCCTCAGGATGTGTTTGATGAGTCCTTCTAATCTTATCCTCTTTTCAGCGGTGTTGACAGGA
Organism: Phyllopteryx taeniolatus; assembly: GCF_024500385.1. NCBI lineage: Eukaryota > Metazoa > Chordata > Actinopteri > Syngnathiformes > Syngnathidae > Phyllopteryx > Phyllopteryx taeniolatus. The sequence goes on along the minus strand of NC_084521.1, from coordinate 8,668,913 downwards.
TTACGTGACGAAATCTCGCTTATCATCACACATTATTCAGTGAGCACACCGGATCTTGTAAAGCACTGACACATGTGTCATGTCCTCAGGGAGATCCTGGTGCTGTTGGAGCTCAAGGAGCCCCGGTGAGTAGATACGTGACAGACATTTCATATTGTATTACACTGAGGGGTTGAATTATTCAATGTTAAATGAAATATATGCGGAAATTCTCTATGATCAAAATAGCATGACTGTAGAGTGAGGCTTTTCATAAGAGATGCTGTAAAACATATTACAAAATAAAAGTGTTTTGTGGGTATGAGACTGGGCACATAAAGATTTGAAGGAAAAAGTAATTAGGACATCACCATGAGGACTCTTATTAACATACAGCCTGCATTTAAACGAGCATGTACGCACGCACACACACACACACGCACACACACGCACACACACACACACACACACACACACACACGCTAACCCTAACCAACCCTTGATAACTGGGTGGGCAGAGATGTCCTGGGCCTATACACATGTATATACACAATGTGCAGTCACAAGGAATAAAAAACTTGTGGTTGAAATAAATCTGCCTTCATGTCTGTAAGTAGTAAAACAGTTAGTAAAACTAATTTTTGTTGACATCTCTGTACTGATTCACTTGTCCCAATTAGGTGCGGACACCTTGGGTTCAATGCCCACTCAGTGACGTGAATGTGCGCGTGAATGGTTGTCTTGACTGGCAACCAGTCCAGGATGTATCTGCCTTTTTGCTGGGACCAAGTCCTGCCACAAATTGCGAAAACCTGACAACCCCCCGCAAAAAAAGGATAATTGCCTGTATAAGCCACAAGATGGAAGTAAAGCACTACCTTTTTTATTAGTTATGGCTATGGCCTGACAAAATGAAGCTCCTCCCCTCACTTCAACATCTTTCCTTGGCACCATGCTGCCACAGGATGGCACCAAATCAATACTGTGATATTTGACAGGGCTTTGGCCTGCGCAGAGTGAATAGGTGCATTTTTCATTGATGGTGGAACACTGATTATAATGGAATCTATCAAATTTTGAAGCAAAACAAAGAATAATAACAGCAATATTTTTCTATATAGTATCATAGTGACACAAGGAAATTATGTTATAGGAGAATCTATCTAGTCTGTGTAATCAATGTCATACTGATGCAGTCGCTCCAGATAAGAAAAAAACTGAGATCATTTACACTAGGTTAAAGCAAATGTGGGTTTACACTGAGTTGAATAAGGGGAAGTTTTTTTTTAAAGTCAGAACATTTTAGAAAGTTTCTATTTCACCCAAGTGTTATAGGAAAGCCAAATCTGCCTCCACTCTCACATGTGGTTTTTATTTTAATCTCCTGCTTTGATGTTTGAGTTTAAATAAAGCAGTGTGTATTTAGTGCAATGCTATTGCTTTTTTTAAATACTTGATGAATGGAGCATGTTCGCGTGCCCTCACTTAATTCAGACACCTGGAAGCTGAGAGTAGCTACAGGCAGCTCTGGTGTCCATCGGAGGAGGTAAGGGTGAGGAGTCTTAGGCAAGTTGGAGTGAGTGACGAGCAACATCGACTGAGTGAGGAATAGTCGACTTTGGGGTGAACTTTTCAGGTGAACTTAAAATGCACTACAAAATTTACAGGTGAACTTAATGTGACCTTGTCTAAACTTGTGAATGCGCTTCTCCAACTGTTCACTGTTTCAGTACTTTTTGCACAATATGTTATTCTCCAACAGGGAGCTGAACGTCAAATTCACAACAGGGATTTAATTCATGGAACTTTCCAAGGACTTATACTTCTTTGCCCCTTCCAGTCTTTCTGTATCTCTATTGCAACCTGCTAATTGACAATCATTGACACTCTAAACTCATTGGCCACTCCCCTCTGCAATGGTGACGTACTATTGATCAATTGCTCGGTGTCGTCTTGGTCTCAAAATGTCAAAATGTGAAACGCATGATGAAGATGACTGCTAAATGTCTTGGTCCATTCATGGATCAGTGTATTTTTTTTGTGAGGAGCCCAACTCTAGTAGAATAACCAAATGGCAAATGTTTGCCCTGTAAAGGCATTGTACCAGAGGCCTCCATCTGAATTTCACAATGTTTGAAATCATCATACTGTACATCTCCACAACAAAGGTTCTAATAGGTCTTACTGTTGATTCAAGTTTATTTGTAGAAGCTACACTGCTAGGAGATCCATAGGGAGATTCAAAGCTGGGCTCACTTCTCCCTGTTGGAAATAGGGAAAACATGTTATCACCTTAATCATTGCATGCAATCTCAAATTTCAAGTATCAACTCTAAAATCTGAATTCCACATCTGCTTCATTTTATCTATTCATATTGATATGTTTTTTTTACCGATAAAGGGGAAATAATGCATTTGATAAAATGCCTGGCGGCACGGTGGCCGACTGGTTAGAGCGTCAGCCTCACAGTTCTGAGGTGCGGGGTTCAATCCCCGTCCCCGCCTGTGTGGAGTTTGCATGTTCTCCCCGTGCCTGCGTGGGTTTTCTCCGGGCACTCCGGTTTCCTCCCACATCCCAAAAACATGCATTAATTGGAGACTCTAAATTGCCCGTAGGCATGACTGTGAGTGCGAATGGTTGTTTGTTTCGATGTGCCCTGCGATTGGCTGGCAACCAGTTCAGGGTGTACCCCGCCTCCTGCCCGATGACAGCTGGGATAGGCTCCAGCATGCCCGCGACCCTAGTGAGGAGAAGCGGCTCAGAAAATGGATGGATGGATGGATAAAATGCCTTAAAACACAGAAACAGCACTGATGTTATTGAATTAACGCCACAATGTCTAATGCCTGCAGGTTACCTGAGTAAAAATATATTGTAGATGTTAAATTCACTGCTATGACTTATTCCTTATTGGTGAAAGGGAAATTTGTCAGCAATTATGGATTTTTTCTGGAACTGGTTGACAAAATTAATAATTTGGCTGCACTGCTGTTTAATTATTGCCTTTGGTAAAGCTTTATTCATGGGATTTTAAATAACTTTTCTTTCCACATTAGAAATGTTCTTTTTTTTCTGTATATAGAATGGTGAAACAACTATGAGGGAATAAAGTTAGATTCAATTTCAGAACATGTCCAAAGTTCGTGGAAACAAATACATCAGTTTACACTTAACACATACTTGTGTGTTGATTGCAGTTAAAAACTGCGATGCACGAGGCGCATCCTAAATGAGACTTACAGTAGCTTGTATATTACATAATTCACATTAGGTTTGCAATAAATGTGAATATAAGAAAATGAAGGCAAATATATGGACTTGTTAGAGGGAATGAACTGAAACACTGATTAACGCTGGTTAATCAGTGAGCTTAAATGTTTGATCACTAAGACTGGAACCATTGTTGGGGTTATAGTCAATATTTTCTTTAAACCGTAAGGATGAGTTAAACATGACTAAACACGTTGCTCTGACATTAACAGGGTGCCCAGGGACCTCCAGGAGAAGCAGGCCCACTGGGACCTCAGGTAACATCACATCCAAATGCATCTTGGCAGAATGATGACGGTGACTTCTAATAAATGTATTGTTTGTTTGTTTTTGTTTTTTTGTTTTTTGTTTTGTAGGGAGAGAAGGGGTTGCAAGGACCACCTGGCATACAAGGAACACCGGTTGGTTTGACCTTGCTTTAAAAATCTTTAACTTTGCTTCATGGCTTTTATAAAAATTTAGTATAAAGGTTAAATTGTTAATTATAAAATCAGTTCCTAATAGTGGTCCCTCAGTCATGTTGGTGTTGGTTTGTTGTCGCAAAGGGTACTACAGAACGTGACTACTTATTAGTTATTGTGTGTAATTGTATACTGTGTGTCACTGCTGTAGGCTTCCACAATTATCAAGCGACACATTTCCTATGTGTTTGAACAGTCTGGATAATTGTCCAGTATGTCGTCCTTAGCTTTGCTCCCCTCTTGTGACATGTCTGTAAACCGAGGTGCTAGAAATATGAAGGGGAGGAAATTGCAACAGTTTGACAGTGATTTTGTTAAAGTATAGCCTTCTGTAAACCACAGCTACATCTTTATTAGTCCCACATGAGAGAAATCCAAATTACAGCAGCAAATAGCACAGCTACTATGAAAACATAATTTATCAAGATAATACAATATGTATGTCACTGATAATTTGTCTGACTTCCAGCGAGCAGAGGGTTCGGTTCAGCTCAGTAATGGTGTGAATATGAATGTGAATGGTGAATGTAAATGGTTGTCTTGTGATTGACTGGCAACCAGTGCAGGGTGTAGTCTGCCTTTTGCTATTAATCATTTGGGATATGCTCCAACTACGCGCAACTCTGTGGTTTTCGAACATGGATTGCAGGAAAAGAAAAATGGATGCCTAAGAAAAATGAAGTGTGACCAAACTAAGGATTATCATTTGACTACATTAAAGTTAGGGTTAAGATTAAGGTTTAGTACTTGGTGTTTTTTGTTTTGTTTGTCTGTACTAACCAGCAGCAGATTCGCATCACCAAAACAAGAGCAATCTCTACTTTGCTCAAATTGACAAGGAGCAGTAAGTGGACTGACATTATTTGCTGCTGAAACTGAATGATCTTAATTTATTGGGGCATTATGAATAGAAACTGTTCCGAGAAAAGCTCTTCATAAGATGTATATGACAATTATTATCATTATTATTACTATTATTATTATTATTGCTAATCATTACCTAACAGCGCACCGTGTCGAATTGTGCGATACGAGAAAGAATTTCTTTTTTTTCCTGTCTTCTGCCTTGTCGCCCAGTGTAGAAAGTGAGTACATATTTCAGGGGATAGGGACAAAGACCGTCTACCGCGCGTCGTGAAAATTTGTGAGGAATTGACGCACCCACTAAAAAGGTTTGTAATTGCCTATAGATGCTACAAGGTGGCGGCAAAGCAATACTTAGGCTAAACCAAACTCCTCAACTCACTTCAACATACTTCCTTGACACCAAGATGCTACCAGATGGCACAGATTGTTTTGGCCTGAGCATAAAAACACTAAATGGGTGAGTTTTTCAGCGAATTACAGAGGATAGGTTGTTTAAAAAAAAAAAAAAAAAAAAAAAAAAAAACTCTGAATAGCAGACTATGCGAATGCCGAATTGCAAATATGCATGTGTTCAATGCAGAATAATGCTGGCAAACAACACAGGTCATGTCAGTTATTCAGTCTCTTATATGCCACTTATTTTAGTTTGGATAACACTGTGTTAAATATTACACAATTATCCTAAAAGGGATTAAATGTATTAATGTTGACAACCTTTGGGGAGGGGACTAGGAGCAGGATTTAATTACTGTACCATCATTGCATCTTTCTGGCACTGTCGGTGCTGTCAGAGGATGCTGCATGGGATGAGAACTTGGCCGGCGTTCTCCTCTCAGACACCCACTCCACTGGGTCCAGAGGTTGATCCAGGACATGGCTGGCGCACCGCTCTGTTTGTTAATCCCACTTTTGTCTGCAGTTGAGTTGCTGCTTCCCAACAAGCCACATCATAAAAGATGTCTGACGGCACCACTGTGTCGGAGAAGGTCTTTCAGAGCGTCCCATGGACTCCAGATGGCCTGCAGTAGCTATTGTTAGACCTTGTTAGGAGAATAAATCAAGTAGCATGTCAAGTGCCCAAATCAGTGTATTCTATCCAACAGGGAATTGAAGGACCTGTGTGTGTGTGTGTGTGTGTGTGGGGGGGGGGGGGGGGGGGTTTGATGTGAAGTTCTTGGAGTTGTGTAATTATAGTCATGTTTATCACTTTTACATCAGATTGTGTAGCTCAGCTACAATTAACATAATTTCATCCCTAAAATCATAAAATTCTATGATTATACAGTCATCAGATTTCCCACACTATTATCGCCGGCTTGGAGAGTCACTCATCACACATGCAGTTACAATTTAACAATTTTTATGTTTACAGACAGAAAGGGAGGAGGGGGTGCATTCGCTTGAAGTTTTGGCGCTGAGTCAAATTTATTGTTTCACTGATCCTGCTTCAATGTTAATGTTTGTGATTCACCTTGCTTCTGTAATGTTACAATGAACAGTTAGAATTTGTGTTCTAAAATTATAATCAATATACAGTATCTGATGAACAAATGACTAAACAAAAAAAGAAGAAATGTGTAAAAATAGTATTTTAAAAAAATCTGTTTAAAAACACTGTAAAGCACTGTCATGCTCACATCTTTATCCTTACCCATCACTCATTAATTCATTCACATCCTTACTCATTAATTTATCAACATCCTCCTTGTTACAAAGACATCATAGAATCCTGTTAATTGAAAACTCTAAAGTGGACCCTGCTTCTCGCCCAAAGTAAGCCCTGTGACCCTGAACAGGATAGGCGGTATATAAATGCGATGAAAATTTTTAATTTTTTGGATAAAAACAGGGGGAGAATCTTGCTTTTCATTAACCAGAAATGCATTTTATGAGTGGTGTTATACTTAAGTATATAGTGATGGATGACCCTAGATGCTATTTTGGCACGCACTGAAAGCTCAGTCTTTTAATAAAATATAATTTCATATGTCTAAGTTATGTGTTCTACCTATTACATGATGACATATAAAATTAAGGACCTTTTGATGATGTCGCATAAATCATCCATGTGCGAGTGTGCAACTCAACTCCGTGTGGTTTTTTTTTGGTAAAAAATGGATTTTGTAATACAATTGATATGTGCGTTTACTTTAAGATATAAAATGCAGTGGTCCCCAACCTTTTTTGCGCCTCGGAAAAAAAACCAATGATGAAAAATACACCTGGCCTTTTGGCTGAATGTAGTAGTTGTAGTGAAAGCGCTGTGCTTGTTTCTTTTCAACATGCCTGTCCCATCTTGGTGTAATGGGAGACAATGACATCCCAGAATTTTTGGGGAATCAACTGCGGCCCAGTAAGTGGGGACAACTATTTTAAGGAATACCATACTGTAGAACCTAAATGAGGAGATAAACATACTGTAAAGCAATGATAAAGTATGAGTATGGGGATTGTTTTGGGAATTTCATATTACCCATCCGTCTTTAACAAAGTGTGTTTGGTTTTTCCTGGGCTGGTGAATGCAGGGAAGAAATACACAAGCCGGGCTCTCAATACAGTTGCAACGCTTGGTTGCATATGCATAGGCAATGTGTGTCTACCTACGACAGAATGCAAATACAGTGTGCGTGCATGCGTGCGTGTGTGTGCTTGCATGTGTGTGTGTGTGTGTGTGCATGTGTGTCTGCATGGACCTGAGCCATCTCATTTCTCCCCAGTGCCTCCTGACGAAGCCGTCATGCACTCAGTCACATTCAGCCCAAAGCACAGTGTCTCTTTTATCCAACTCTCTCCCCTCTCATCCCTTTCCTCGCTCGTTCCCTCACATCACTCCATCTCTTCTTCTCCCTTTTCATTTTCTCCTCCAATATCTACCCTCAATACCAGGGGATCCAGGGGCTGCCGGCAGCGATCGGCCAAGATGGTCCCAAGGTCTGTGTGTTGAAAGTTATACTTAGTTATCATGCCACTCCCCAGCCGATTGGCTATCCTCAGCCTGTTTGAATATCGCCGTCTCCCACTTTATTCACTTCATGTTTCCGAAACTTCATTTCGCTCATTTTGCAGAGATGCAGTAAGCATCGTCATTCTGTTTGGTAATGTGAAAATTGCCATTCTGTTTACATTTTGAATACACACACACAATTTTATTAACAGTAATAGCATTGTTAAAATTTGTAAAGGCACCCTGACATGTAAACAAGTTTTCAATGCGTATACACAATCCAGTACAGAGATGGAGGGTGCAGTGGAGTTGAGTTTCTTTTCAAATTTCTTTTTCAGAATGCAGATCTCGTTTGTTTTCACAGGAATGATAATTCATAATTTGACGATTCAATCAGCTAGCACAAAATAAATAGCACATTTGTGTGGCATTTTCTGAATGCTTCGCAACACTTAATTAACAGAGGAGATGAGTTTTGAGTGAACTAGCAAGTTTTCAGTCGATTTTATGGTCATTCTTATCAGTTGATGTCATCCTTGCATGCTTTGGAAAGCTTCGAAAAGCTAATTGAAGCCCTTAATCACTGAAGAAATACAATCTCTGTTTAGTTTTCATTATCATGCTGTAGTACAATCCACATATATTTCGCACCATAAGAAATCACGAGTCTTTTATTCATTTGAGTCCAATCAATGGCAGCATTTCACTGGTGGACGACAAAGGTCATTTGGCAGCAAGCAAGGATGTTCAGATTAGAGATAAAGCAAATCCTAAAACTTTTTAGTTTTTTTTCCTGGCCCAAATACGACTAAACAAATTATTATTGTGTGGAACATTTAGTTTCAAAATAGTTTCATTTCATTCACCTAGTGTTCTGTCTAAATAGAGATAGCTGTAACCTCCTGCATAATGCATACTCCATCTAATGCACATGATAATACTGTCGCAGCTGTATGGTCCGCCCTCTCTCACTTGTGAGCAACATTGTTCAGATAACAAATCTGATGTGTTTTTTTTTTTTTTTTTTTCAAGGGGAACTGCGGTGATTCGCGGGTTAATACGTGTCTCGGTTCACCAGGGCAGAAGGTGAGTTGAGCAGATTATATTGTTTCTGTCATTGTTACGATCTGACCTTTTGGCTATACAGTGGATATAAAGTCTACCCACCCCTGTTCAAATGTCAGGTTTGTGTGATGTAAAAAGATAAGACCAAGGTAAATCATTTCAAAACATTTTCCAGCATAAATGTGACCTATAAACTGTACAACTTGTAAATTGAAAATTAAACACTCCAAATCTGTCAGATGACAGGGCATCTCCTGTGCACAACCCTCTTCATATCACTCCACAAATGTTTGATGGAACTGTTCATAATTCCCTCCACCTTGTCTAAGGCTCCTGTTCAAACTAAGGAAAACAGCCTCGGAAAGAACGTTTAAAAATAAATAATAAAATAGTGCTAAGGTGTTATTTTAACATTTTAAATGCATCTGTTACAAATCAAATGACAAATATAGTGTCCGTGTTTTAGCTAACACCATTAATACAGCTCATATTTCCCAAACTAAAATAATACGAATGAGCAAACTAGCTCATTGACAACAACCACTTGTCATTGCCACATATTTCACCTTTTATATCACACTGCTTAAAAAGCTAAAAGCACGACTTCGATAGTGGCTCTTGCTGCTATGAGTTATGATAACTCGACCAATCTGCTTGCTTTCCCATTCTGCAAATACTGTATATATTTTTTATAAATAAAGCCGGTTTACCATTGCCTGCAGTTATGTTTCACTTTTAAACATCAACTATACTTTCATTGTCCCTTCCTTATTTTGGTTGGCTACTTGTTTGATAGATTGATCACAATCACCTTTGATTGGCTCCGAGTACAGTATTTGTATGTTATTCAGGCAATTGTAAAGTGTATTGCATTTTAATTTCAAATGCGCTAAATGTCAATGTATCCCACATCCTGCATATCAAGTATCCATCCATTCATCCATTTTCTAGGGTTAGAGGTGAGCTGGAGTCTATTACGGATGTCTTTGAGGGAGAGGTAGGGCCCACTCTGGACTGCTCCCCAGTCAATCACAAGCCACATAAGATGAACAATTCCATTCACTTCTATGGGAGGTTTAGACTCTTCAATTAACCTAACATGAATTTGTTTTTTAATGTGGAAGGAAACTATAGACTCCTTTGATACCCTGCGAGACAGATTTTATGACCACACACACCACCGTGCCCACCCACCAATAGAAATGTTGCGAAAAAGGCAATCTCGTACCAATTTACTCCCAAATTTACTAACAAAGTGTGAAATCTGGATCTGTTTCATTGAACACAAAACTATTATCCTGTTGTATGAATGGCAACAGGTCGAAACACAGGTGCTTGTATCTTCTGTCATTTAGTGAACTAGCATTTAATTGTTCTTCCTTTAACTATAATTTGCTGGAATATATAAAAGAACAAAGATACATTCTTTTTTTTAAATAAATGAATGAAACGCACTTTGATAATTTCCCACGGGATACTAATGGTGGTTGGGAAGAAATGCAGTATAATGTACAAGTAAAGCTCAGTGCTTTTGGATTCCATTCAGTTTTGACAAACGGTCAATTTAAAATTCTGATGTTTTTAAATGCCTTTGCCTGAATCCCTTTTCCAGGGGTCAACAGGGGAGCCGGGGTTTCCAGGGCTACCAGGTGCCCCTGGGCACCCGGGGTACAAAGGTCATTGGGTAAGAGTCCCTAACAATACACATAAGCAAAATGTTTTAGCCTTTAGTAAAAGATAGGCAAAAATTCCAAAGTTGATGAATAATTTATTGGTTTGCCATGAGGCGTCTACATATTGGAGTATTCTATGTTGTGTATTATCCTTTTTACTTTAATGACATTACTGCAGCTTAACGTCATCATTATGCATTGCACCAAATGTGCTGTACACCATATTAATTCCGTCTGTTTTAATACTATAGTTTGTTTTCTTTGTATTGTTCTTCTAGGAATTAACATAAATATTTTCCATAGGGAGAGGTGGGAAAGCCAGGCCCAAAAGGAAATAAGGTACAATTTTTTTTTTTAAAATATTACTCATATTTTATCTAAGAAGACCTAAAGCAGCCATACATCCTGTAACTAAACTGAGACATATTAGGATTCCCCCAATCTAAAACAGTTCCCAGGTGTCCCAATAATGTCTCTGACATGTTTTTGTCAAAATACCCCAAAAATAATTTATGTAACATGTTTTTATGGAGTCGTCCTTTCTCATTCAAATGAGCCAAATATCACCTCGACCCCTCTACTGCATAATGTCCTCAAGGTCAACTTTGTGACTTTGTCACTGTATTTAGCAAGTATTTAGACGCCTATTGTGACTTTTTATCCATAAAGTGGCATATCTAACGATTCTATCAAGTGTTATTGGACACTTTTGTTGACTCAAACTCTAACAATAAAGAGTGAAACAGCAGGATTGTTCCAGATATTGCTCATTCATGTTTGCAAATGTTTTCAAATATACAGTATGATTGAGCTGAGGATATATTTGAATTTCCCCAATGGATACTTTAAAATTCCAAAGGCAAATTATACTGCGTATGCTGACATGCATCATATAGAAGTTGAGTCTGCAAACTTTTTAATGGTTTTCAACAGACAATGGCTGTTCCGGAACAGTGGTTTTAGAACTCTTCTTAGCTTTAAAAGCAGCAGCTCGCAAACAGAAGCATATACATTCCTCTACAGCAACAAGTATTTTATCCGTTGCTTCATCCCACCCCCCAATTTATTTATTTTAATTATTGGTGCAAAATGGACATTTAACAATTGAAATAAAGCATGGCAAAACAGAAATCCTCCTCAAACTCAACAATTTAGATGTTACAATTTCCCATCTGGCAACATTGGCAGGGGGAATGACTGACTTTATACCACAGCCAGCCACCGGGAGGCAGTTGAGGTCTTTTGGCTTTACTTTTGATCAGCTCTCTATATGCAGTATTTTTGGACTCCTTCTCCTGTATATGAAAGCCTCACATCAAACCATGGCAACAGGGCAGTGAACCAACAATATTATTGCACTTAAAATGAGACTGATGATGCATTACTCCATTCCAACTGTGTCCATGAGATGTGCAAGCTGAGATGTAGGCCGATTGCATTCAATTTCTGGCTGATTGCCGAATTTCCATTCATGAGCTACAGTTGGGTACATTTAGTTAATCACTGTTTCAGAGGAGCTGAGCATGAACACATAAACTGTACGTGGGTAATTCCAGAAATTGAGCACATTTTCTGTTCCCCCCACAAAATCCCAAAATATCGATACATAAAATACTAAATCATGCACTTGTTGTGTAAATAATACTTGTTCTGAGACACCTTCCTAAATATTATTTAGAATACCAAATAGCTATTGAGCACTCCCTAAAATGGCCTTCTTTACTTGTCCCTTTCTCTCGATGACCAACTTAGTGTACATATCAAAATATAACAAATAAAATAAGTTTTGAGGAGGTTTTTGGTCTGATTTTGTTTATGTCCTCCTTGTCATTGTTGAAACATTTTCTTGAATAAGATATGCTAGTATTACGGGAATGTGTCTGAAGATGTCTCAACATACGCACAAGTCTGCTACTAAAACCTTCTTCTCCATCTCAAGGAAGAGAAAAAAAGTGAGCGACATGACTCAGCAGAAATGATCATCAAGCTAAATTTTCTCTTCTGTTTTTCCCCCCAACAAATTCAGCAGTAATGGAGTGTGTCATCAAACCAGTACAAACAGACATTAATAACATTTTTTGTTTTATTAGATAGCTAAAATTGTTCTGACCGGTTAGCATAGCAGCTAACAAACATTACATGTAGTCTTGAGCAAAAACTCTAACATTAGCATGGATTTTCACTGTAATTAGAGTAGTACTGAAGTTCAATTAGGATTCAATTAGTTTCACTTCATTTATTGTAAAGGATTTCTTTTGCGATATTTTTAAAATATGTGTTTTTCAGGTATTATCATTATCATATCAGGGTTATATCAAACACAGCAAAATACATTTTATGACAACTAAAATATCTCATTAAAAGTGTACCGTTGATGGATAAGCTGGATGAATGCAATTATATGATGATTTACTGTCTGTTTTTCTTAAAAACATAATAAAATACAAAATAAATTCAAACATGTTGGTGCCTTAATTGTCCTCCAATTCTGGAACGATCCCAATGCAACAGGATTCCGATCAACCTTTTAGTCGACCGCGCTCCAAATAGAGCAATCAAAGCACGTGATGAATGCTCTGATTCACTTTCTGCACTCTATATGCACGAATGGTGAAGAGTGTGCTGGCCCAGGGGGGTGGAGGAGGGAGTAGTGAGTATCAGGGCTTGCGGATGTGTCTTTTGTAAGTCGCATACAAGATAGAAAGAGTCGGGTTTGTTAAAGGTCACTGCTAGCTAGTTCTATCCCTTCTCTCTGTGGGGTTCTCTTATTGGTTGCGAGAGGTAAGCATGACCTTTTCTCCTCTTTCTGTCTCTCTATTTCTGACACCCACACACAAACACACACGTGTGCACACACACACATGTACACACACACTTCCATCAGTTGTTGTATCCATTCAGTCTCATCCACACACACACACACACACACACACACACACATACACACACACACACACGAAACAACACAAAAAGAAATTCACGTAGGATGTAAACAAACAGACACAAACTTTTACCTTAATTGTGATGTGTCTCTTTTCAGGGCGACCGAGGGAGAGATGGAGAGCCAGGGACTCCTGCTATACCTGTAAGTCTGGGCTTCTTCTGCTTCCACTAGGTGACAGTAAACTTTATGTTTTTGTAGCTGCTGCAGAGGGACTGAAATGGGAATGTGTGTTTGTGTGAATCTTAATGCGTTTATGGAGAACAAGTGTCTGCACATGGGCACGGGGATGAGGTAAATCCTGCACAAGAACAATGTCTTGGCTTCAAGACCTGATTTGGGAGTTACAGCCTTTTAATATGGCTTGGGGCTCATATTTCTACCCGGAACCAGTCCAAGCAGTGACCGTGCCCATGCTGAGCCCAAATCATAGTGTTTCTTTTTTTTCACTCTGTCTGTTCAAAATGTAAAAATAAAAACAAGCCATAAAACAAAACTAACAACGAACACAAAACCCCACAGTTATATTATGGGGATTTGACTGGTTATTGGAGAAATATAGTCTTTTCCCAAACCACTGCTGACATGCCCTTGAGCAAGGCACTATACCCAAGACTGTGTGACAGATGTGTGACAATATTGGATCTTCATCATCTCCTCAGGGAATAGGAAGCATTAATCATCCAGTATGAATATGAATATTATTAATAGTTACAAATTTTATGATGATAACCTGATTGCCATTCCTAAATCTAGTCTGATTATTTAAGATTGTTCAGAACTGGCTCGTATTTGTTCCTGTCTGACCAGGTACGCTTACAATACGATAAGTACGACAGTGGTGCCTTGAGATACAAGTGCAACAACATTGCCTTAACAGACCGCTAGCTTAACGCTAACATATAATGGAACGTGCCGCTGACATCCTAAAGGTTAGCATGATTTAAGCAACAGATTTTTGATCACAAACAATGAAGCAACACATGTAGACAGAGGCAAATTTTCTTTATCCTCTACGAAAAATGACTAATATTACACCATCTTACTGAGTCACGTACAGTAGTAGTAGTAGAAGATGTACAAGTCTTCCTCGTTTGTGTCTGCATGACTGTATTATACGAAGACATGCACACCAGAAGGAGCAGCACAATGGAATGAATTGCAGAATTAAATCATAATGCACAAACTGTTTAATTCTTTACATTCTATTTAATTATGTTATTACTCTGTTTTTATCAAGTACAATATCGCAGAGAGATATTTTTACTTTTTTCGGGCAGAGGCTGGAATGGCTCAATGGCATTTCCATTCATTTGAAGGGTGAAAGATGATTTTGGATACAAGTGTTTTGAGTTACGAGTGTGGTTACTGGACAAATTAAACTTGTATCTTAAGGCACCACTGTATTTGATATGGTCAAATTGTAATATAAAGAATTTTTCAAGATGCTTTCCCCTAGAACAGCTTGGACTGGTGAGTGAAAATACAGTAGAATGTCGAAACATGCTTGTGTATGTCATCACTGTCGATAACTTGTGGCGTTATGATGATACACATTTCTGTGTGATCTGCAATTTCCAACTTCCAAGCCAAGATTTTTATTTCATTATTTTCCTAATGACACTGAATAAGTTCCATTTGAGACAGAGTCCTAGTATTGATTACTGGGGTATTGATCTTCACATCCCCCGAGAAGGATTAGGCAATGAATCCAATCATAGTGCGTGCGCAAGTGTGTGTGCGTGTGTGTGTGTGTGTGCGCGCGTGTGTGTGTGAGCCACTGTAGTTTGTGTCACATGGAGACATAGTTGTGTAATCTGGCCGGTGACACTTGAGAAATGTAAAGCAATTATATTTCTCAGTGTGCAGGTTAAATGTTGACTCTGTTAAGTCAGTGTTGGGAGCAGCACAGCCGCCATGCAGCAAACTCCCAAAGTCAAACATATCAGCAGTGAATCACATATGTGTCACTGCTGCAATGTGCATGACGATTTGTCTTCCAAAAGACTTCCTAATTCCCACGGGGTAGAATAAGTAGGGCTCGGCAGTGCCTGGTTTTCCAGTAAGAAAACAGGACTTTTGTCTTCTAAGCTGCAATGACTATAATAACAATATTCATAATCTTTTCGATATATTGCATTTTTAAAACAATGTGGTAAGTCAGTTGTGAAATGTCCAAAATATTATTCCAAGACAGACTCATAGACTGTACAAGGTCCTAAACGAGAACACAATTCCACAAAGCCAAAGTGCAAAAAAACACAACAGAGAGGCCAGCTGAAAACTTTTTTTCCTTTAAAAATGTCTAGCCACGTGATAACAAAACGATGCCGATAGAGACTTCAGGATTTCGTTTACCTATTTGTTAATGTTTGCATGTGCAACTTTGTGTTTTTTTAAATAATTTGTACACTACAGTATATTGTTTCAATCATTACATTACATTACATTTGACCATTTGTTGCATAACATAATATGTACATCCCTTCTATTACGAAACTTGGGTCCAAATGAGATTTTATTAGTACAAGTATAAAAGTTATGCTTGTTTATGATATATCCATCCATCCATTCTCAACACCACTTATCCTGATTAGGCTCGCGGGGTGCTGGAGCCTATCCCAGCTGAATTTGGGCGAAAGGTGGACTCCACCCTGAACTGGTCACCAGTCAGTCGCAGGGTACACATAGACACGGACAACCATTGGCACTCACATTCACACCGTCACTGAGTGGGAACTGAACCCATGCTGCTAGCACCAAAGTCAGGCGAGTGTAGCACTACTCCATCAGTGATATGATATATGAAAGAAAAACTATAAATCATCATTTGTTTATTTTGAATAGTAAATGATACATATATTTCAAAGAAATATCATAGAAGCACTCAGCCATACGTGAAATAATATGGATCCTTTTGTCCTCGTTTGGGTTACGGTTACAAGTTACATTTTGTTCGGACTTTGGAACAAATGAGAACAGAGTGGACCATTCCCGCCTGAAGTGTTTTTGCTTGCCAACTGTGGGAGGGGGCTACTGAGCTTGTTCAGTTTTTCGGTGCCCCGCTGTGTGTGATTTTGAATCATCAAAAGTTGGGCCTGATTCACATGGCATCTAACCTACTTTTGGGCCGCAAGCAAAAAAGAGAAAGATCAACGAAAAACGGGAAGGTTTATTTGCATGTGTTTCAGACTTTGTTTTATATTGCATTGACATCTGAAGTGGCGGCACGGTGGATGACTGGTTAACACGACCACTCCACAGTTCGGAGGTCATGGATTCATATCTGGTCTCTGACCTTCCTGTGCAGAGTTTGCATGTTTTCCCCGTGCTTGCGTGAGATTTCTCCAGGCATTCCGGTTTCCTCCCACATTCCAAAAACATGCATGGTAGATTAATTGAAGACTTTAAATTGTCCTTTTTCCGTCTGAATGTGCCCTACAATTGGCTAGCATCCAGTCCAGAGTGTCTCACCACTTGCCCGAAGTCAGCTCGGATAGGCTCCAATACACCTGCGACCCTAATGAGGATAAGCGGTGTAGAAAATGGATGAATGGATGATATCTGGAGTTATGTGTTTTTTTTGTTGTTGTTTTTTTTTCGTTTCTTGTGGGTTTGTGCCTCCCGTGTCTGTTTCTTGTCATTGTCTCCCCTTGGTCAACTCTGCTCTTCCTGTGTTGGCTACTTCCTTTCCCTTGTGGCTTCCCAGCAATCCCTTGCCCTTTGATTCGTCACTGAGCTTGTAGTCTCCAGCAAAAGTGGCACAAAGGGCGGCCGAACACGAATGAACAACTAGTTTTCATGATTGGCTGACTGTCATCAGCTAGTTTTGCTGTGATTTGAAATTTGCAGGTGAACGGCGTCGCAGAACTGCAACGTAACGGCCAATCAAAAATGCTATGTTGTATGCCCCCAGTGTCTTTTTGTTTAATTATGATGAAAAAGTGGTTTAAGTAAGTTTGATCTCCTGACTGCTTTACTGCATTTGGGCTCACTGGCCTCTGCTTTCACCACATCACATACTGTAGAAGGACCCAATCGTAACTATCGACCCAGCAGACGAGCAAGAAATTCACGTTGCCAGCATTGAAATGGAAGGAGACATTCATACAGGCCACATTTCTGACACTTAGTGACACTGTCTAGGCCATATTGGAATCAGAGTCCCTAAGAAAATTTCAAAGGTTTTTGTCAGCAAACCCTTGGCCAGTTAACTCCTCAGTCTGCAGGCATAATGCCTATTCCCACGTCACCTACGCTGCATTGACCCAGCTCAATAAATGAGCCTCAACTCTGTAGACGATGGCGCAGGACATGTAAACAAATTAACACAAGTACTGTATGTCAGAGCGTGACGTAAACCTTTACCTCTTCACAACTTCCACTTCTACTTCTAGAAGTTTATTTGGCGTAAGACCTGCGATATTCAGCTGAGCGCATCCTGTGGCCGCCATCAGAGCTTCTACCCAAGAAGCGTGCAGCCCACCGTTGGAATTCTCTCTGCGTTCCTGATTGGCCAGAGGATTCCAGTGGGCTTTGCATCTTGGGAAAACCTCTCATGCGCTATAGACTCAGGCCAGCCTCTTAGTATCCAGTCCTTCTTCTTTGTTGGGTCCTCGTCAGCTGTTTGATGTTGTTCCTCATGCGCCTTAGTATTTTGAGCTTTTTTTGATAGATTTTTGACAAAGGATTTTGTGTTTTCCGCCACCTAATCTCCTGGCTGTTTGATCAGCCCTGGCACATCTTCAAACAGAAGGTGGAGACGCACAAGGTCTCTAACATTCACTGGCTCAAGTAGGCCATGTGAATCAGGTCCAACTTTTAATGATTCAATCACACGTGGGGGATCTACAAACTGGGGAGGTTCAACAACCATTGAGCAAGAACACTTCAGGCTGGAATCATCCATTCTCCAGTGCAATATGGATATGGTATACTGTACTTTGGGTTGGATGGACTCCCAAGCTACCATTTCTGTAGGATTCAGCTGCTAGGTACCTGTTGGTGTTGTGGTCGCCAAGTTAATGTGCTTTCCTCTACTTTCGCCGTCTTCATGCACAGCGACATTTGATGTAGCAAGTCAATGCTACATTACCACACACAAATATGTAAAATTGCCAAGAGCACACAATGACATTATTGTTGCTAACTTTAAAACAGGGGTGTCGAACTAATTTTTGTAGTTTGTATTCCATTGTAGTTATGATTTCCCTCAGAGGGCCATTAGAACAGTGAAATGTTTAATCACCAAATCATATTATTACCATTACACAACAAATTGAGGGATAACTAGTTTTGAAATCAGAAGACAGGGATAATAGTTTGTTCAAGTATTGTTTAAGTTACTGTAGAAGATGTGTTTGGTAACAGAAAAATGCAATATCTCAACATTATTGTTTATTATTATGAACATTTGGAATTTGGGTACAGATTTTAGCAAAAATCACAGAGGTTGACAAGCATGATTTGCTTTCACCCAAAAAAGTTGAATAATATAAAATAATTATATTGTAACGCATAATAATAATGATAATATATTTTCCTCCCATTCAAAATAGTCATAATTTTAAAATACTGTTATAAACCCAGCATGTTAATCTTCCAAAGACGCCTGTGGTCTGCACAAAACAGAACTAAATCTGCAACAAACTAACATAATCAAAACACACGTATCCCTTTGGAATGCAATTTCCCACAAATTAGCCTTTTTATTTCTAATCAGCAAACATAAGCTCGGTCAAAAGTTATAACTTTTTATAGCTCAAAATGTTCAATTTGTATTGCAGGTCCAGAAGCTGTAATGTCGCCAGGTTTTACCCTTATCTGACACAGATATTGCCATTTTTTTTAATAAAATCAAATTGAACAGAGAGTCACTTTTAACATTTTTGGCTGCTGTTACAAATATAATTGAAACATGTAATTTGTTTATGCAGTTTTGCTTTGATTCAATGGGATTTTACTGCATTTATTTCCCATGGATCCATAAAGACTTTCTGTATTAGATGCAACATTACCTCCTTTTTAACTATTAAGATCCAGTATCACCCTTTTTTTATATTTTACATCAAAGGAGACAGGACGCATCGTGCTCAAAATTAAATTCAGGACAGCACAGCAACAAAGTGAACTTGCCTCAGTGTTCGCTACCAAACTGTTGCCACATATTGGTTCATTAAACATCTAATCTAAAAAGTAATCTCAAAAGACACGTTTAAATACTTTGAACAGACAAAGCTTATTTTCTTCGTTCAGCACTTGGATGGATAAAATGACTCGCCATGGGGCCTGTTTAGAAAAATGTAATTTGCAAGCTTTGATTTGCTATGTGATATTATTTCCTCTTGCAATATCATTGCTAATCCAAATAATGTTTGCTACCCATGCTTGTGAATAAAAGGGCCTCAACTGAGGCAACAATCATTTGTGAAACATGACACTGCCTTCAGAAAGGATTTGTTTAAAAAGAAGGCATTTGGAGGGGAAATTGAACACTCCGAGAGTCTTAGATATATGTTAAAGTGTTTAATTCTGCAAAACAGCCTTTACGAATTGGTGTTACCGGCAGATGGTGTTTTCAAAGGAATAAAAGATTCACGAATGCATTTTTTCATTACGTTACAGCAAGTACAAAAGGAGTGTTGGAGATTGCATTGGAATAAGCAATCTAAAACGTTGTGTAAGCCAAGGGCTTTGACAGGGGGAAAAAGAGCAGCTCTGCATCACCAATGCAGAGCTGTGAGCATCGCTCCTCTGACACTCTGTCTCAGCCTTTGATATGTAAGCACTCATTTCTAATGTTTCTCCATTTCTTCCTCTTTTTCTTTTTTCAACCCCATCCTCTCTGCTCTCTTTTCTTTTTTACACCAGGGCCAAGTGGGACCCAGGGGAAGGGAAGGAGAGGTATGTCAAATTAGACTTTGCGGTATTAGATATAATCCATTCTCTCTCATTCTGCCCCACAGTGAGGAGCCCTGACAAGCTTGTGTGCAGGTTCTTTGGAAGACTTACAGAGCCAATACCTTCAGGCCTGGGGAAATCGAACCCCACCCCCCCGGGCATAAATATACATCACAATAGCATTCTTTCCAAAGCCAAACGCATTTGAAATAGCACGCACTTACTGTACTGTCTGCAGTATTAAACATTTATGGAGTTACAGCGTCCCCCCCAGTTATGAACCTGCTGTCTGATTTGTTGAAGATGCATAAAACACACATTTCCTCCAAATAACCACTGCAGGCTTTTTTACCATTACATAACCACTTTATGAAAGAAGAAAAAAACCTATTAGGTTGGTAGTTAAGTGGTTAAATGCAGAAATGTCAGTGGAAATTGTGAAATTACATGTTAAATTACAACCTGAATGGAGCCTGATTTAGTTTTCGAATTGTCTGTGGTACTATTTTAGTTGGTCTGTCACCACCGCTTGAGGTTTGCGTAAAAAAAAAAAAAAAAAAAAAAAAAAGAAATGTTGATTTTTTTTTTTTTTGCATCAGGAAGGCTGATATCAGAGTATCGATATTTCACTCTCGATCCACCTAACAGAAGTATTGATATACTTTTGCTGTCTGGCGTCTAAGTGTGTGGGGTTTCGAATGGCTTTTTAATGTGATGATGAGAAATACTCACATTCCTAGTGGGGGTGCGAATCACATAGTAACACGTAATATGACATTATTGCAATATTTTATGATAACGATATAATTGATATGAGAAACAAAATTACCTTGTTTTTATGGAGTGACCCTGTCTCATGCAAGGGAGCAACGGGTCACCGTACCCAATACGTCATCATCACCCACACGATATAATGGATGGTAGATAGAGAAGTATTTATAAAAAAAAAGAGATACAAAGAGCCCAATTAAAGTAAATCTTGTCATTAAGTGTGAAACTGCACGTTTGCATTAGTACTAAATACAACTGCAGTTTACATTTTCAGTACTGTGCTTTGATTAGATTTGTCGTTTTGCCAATCATATGATGACGCCATCAAGGTCATCGGACCATATTGTGCATCTACTTTTATTGGCTGTCACTATAGTTGTGATGAGGGCACTGTTCCAATTATGCCTTTGTAACTTTGAAATTATATTTCTTTTAATTTACCTTTTTATCCGGATCCTTACCCTCTTCAAAATTGTGCAGGAATCTAACTGTATCCATCCTACCGTTTATTGTGCTGTTTACTATGTCAAAATCCCTGCTGTTGAAAAGCTCTTTGGAAAAACAAAGCTAGAGTGGCCTAATACTTTTCATAGTACTTTATATGTAATCCATTTATGGCTTGGAGAAGGTTTCATGAAAGATTAATAAACAAAATGAGGATTTCAAAGCTTGAAATCTGTGTTTTGATTAATTGCTGCAAAAACATGTTCTATCACTATAACGCAAGGTTTTCTCTCATCTGTCTTCCTTCAGAAAGGATTGAAAGGGGGTGAGGGCCCAAGAGGGCCTGAGGGAAAGAAAGGGGATATGGGTCACAATGGCCACATGGGTGCTGTTGGTCCAAGGGGATTTCCTGGCCTGGACGGGTTGCCAGGTCAACCAGGTCAGCCTGGATTTCCTGGAAAGCCAGTGAGTGAATTTGTTTATTGGTGTCTAAGTAATTGAAAAGTCAAGTTTGGGGGCACTAAGGTTCCACTGTGAATGTCAAGGCTCGATTAAGATTAAGATCTTTTAAACCTGTAGCTTGTTTGAGATTTCTTTTTTTTTTTTTTTTAGGGCAAAACACCATCGGATGAGCATCTTGTCAATCTCTGCACTGATGTCCTGCGCAGTAAGTATCCATTTTAATGTCCCTGTGCAGTATAAAAAGTCAGTGTTGGAATAGGATTCAGACAGATTCAAATAAATCAAATGCAACATTCCAGTAACAGAGGAATTAGAAACTGTAGATTGCACATAATTTTATGAATGCAGAAAGACTGGAGAGAATGCAAAATGCTAATTATTTTTACTCATTGCAGCAACAGAATGCGGCACGGTGGGTGACTGGTTAGAGCGTCTGCCTCACAGTTCTGAGGACCGGGGTTCAATCCCCGGCCCCGCCTGTGTGGGGTTTGCATGTTCTCCCCGTGCCTGTGTGGGTTTTCTCTGGGCACTCCGGTTTCCTCCCACATCCCAAAAACATGCATGGTAGGTTAATTGAAGACTTTAAATTGACCATAGGTGTGAATGGGAGTGCGAATGGTTGTTTGTTTGTATGTGCCCTGCGATTGGCTGGCAACCATTTCAGGGTGTACCCCGCCTCCTGCCCGATGATAGCTGGGATAGGCTCCAGCACCCCCGCGACCCTAGTGAGGAGAAGCGGCTCAGAAAATGGATGGATGGATGGATGCAGCAACAGATTTAGACAAAAATCCAACACATTTATTGGTTCCATAATATTTGGCAGTACTGCAAGAAGATTGACACTGGTATCATGGACATACCATGAATAATGTAGTAACCGTGTCAAGGAAACATATTAATAATAAGATGATTGATATGGTATGATATTCTACTCAGAGCTCTTCAAGGGCATATTTGCAATTTACTGTGATGCAGCGTTTTGAAATTCATTTGGTAACAGACAAAATGACTATCAGAAGTACAATTCCAGTTCTTTAACATTTTAACAACAATTTACAATTTTTTTAAAGCATTTTTGACGGGAAGGGGAGTGTCATAAAGCGATAAATGTTCCACCAAAGCTTAAGGGGTATACAGTAATAATGCATCATGCATCCAAAAATCTCATCAGCGTGCCGCACTTGATTTCAGCTTCGCTAGCATCAAATGATGACCTTGGGGTGTGTTTTGCTTTTTCTTTGCCTTTCTCCCCCCCTGCAAAAGACATGCAATACTACAAAATTGTAATTGACTTTCTGAAAGTCACTCACTAATATCCCATAATGTTACAGAGATTTACAAACAGTCGTTTGCTACATACTGACACTGTAAATGACTATTCTCCTAATGCTGGTATCATAGACTGTGATTGAGTACAAGTTGACAAAATAATGACAATGATGTTTTAAAAAAAAAAAAAAAAAAGTTTCGGGGGTAGGATACCAATGACGTCTTACATTACAAACTAGCAGCTGCAAAGGAAGTCTCAACAGACACAATTAACTTGAAGGAATAGACGTGGTGAGACAAAAAGAAGGAATAGTGACAGAACAAGAGCGACGTGAGGAGGGGCAGCTGTGTCGTTGATTTGGATCGGTTATCCTGGAAATGTGAGACAGTGAGAGGCAGCATGGATAATTTTTGTGTGCGCTCTGATTCATGCACACCTGTTGTTTGTATGTAACAGGTGATGGAGTGTATGCATTGGTGTTTCAATTTACAACATATATATTCTCTATATTGTACATGACACATAACCCCCTGAACTATATTAAAGTCTATCAATCCATTTTCTAGACTGCTTCGTCCAGTCACACAGTGTACATTCCCATCTATGGAAGATTTAGACTAGTCTTCAATTTACCCACCGGTGGTTGTGAGGGTTTTCTCCAAATACTTCAGCTTCCTTCCACATTCCAAAAACATGCATGTTAGGTTCATAGAAGATTAAAAATTGGCCGCAGTTATGAATATGAGTGTGAACGGTCGTTTGTCTACATGTGCCCCACCTCTCGCGCAAACTTGGCCGGGACAGACTCCAGCTCACCCGCGACCCTAATAAGAACAAGCAGTACGGAGAATGGATGGAAGAGGTTCTTCTGAAAGTTATGTCAATGAAGATGCTTCGAATGTTCTGTACATAAATAGAGTTTTTTTTCAACGTGCTGTACCTTAAGTCTACAGAACTTTATCCACTCCCATTTCACCTGAGTGACAGGAAGTGGATAGCCAACATCAGCAGACCCTTGAGGGGAATGATGGAACGCATAATTAACTGTGGCTGAATGGTAAACAGAATCCTGATTGGCTTCTCATTCAAGTTTGGTGGCACAGAAAAGGAGAGGTTAAGAGAATGATAAATAAGATCAGTAAACTGGTTCTAGCTATGTTTATGTTTCTTATGGACTTTAAACTGTGTTTGGAGATTTAAGTAGCTATTCACAAGACACCATTGGACTAAAAATGCATGAATATTGCGTTGACTCGTTTGGGCCCTTCAATTACACAACAACGGGCTTTTGGAGCCTGAAAACACAAACATTTAAAAGTGGGTCTCAAAGTGGAAGGTTTGGAAAAACAACATCGTTAAAATTTGGAAACACTAATAATAGTAATCTATGAAAAAGGAAAAATGTGTTTAGTCTATAGTGATTTCCAACCACTGTGCTGTAAAAGATCATCAAGTGTGAAATCATCCAATTTCATTTAATTGGTCCAAAAATTAATATTTATTTACGACAAATAATTTATCTTTGTGTATCTATCTATGCCAGTGGCTTATAGTCACAGGTAGGACAATTATCTGCTTTTCCATTAGATGGCAGAAGATACAATGAAAATGTGTATCCACCTGTTGTTGTTCATAAACAGAATAATAGCTTTGTATTCAACTAAACACAAAGGTATTTTTATTTTTTATTTTTTTGGGGTGGGGGGTTCCTGGTTGTAAACAGATTGTTGTCATTTGACGTTTATTTAGGCACTATTTGTTTGTCTTTGCCCTTTTAGTTCAACTCCCTGCACTTCTCCGGACCATGGATACATCAGCGTGGTGTGAACCCTGCCATATTGTGAAGGGCCCCCCTGGTGAGACAGGTGCTCCAGGACCGAAAGGCTCCATGGGAATCCCTGGATATCCTGGCAGCACTGGCTCCCCAGGATACCCCGGAACTCCTGGATTGCAGGGTTCTCTTGGCCTCAAAGGTAAGCAGTGTGAAATGACTCCTTTAGGCACCAGTGGACAATATTAAGAGATTAATCCTGGTCACAGATCAAAAGTAGTACACAATGATGCTTCTGAGTGCATGGTCTGACCCACTTGCTTAGGTCTGAGTGAAGATGTTCAGTTCCCCAACGGCGAATGCAAAACAATGACAACACCTCTTCCTGAAAACCAAGAGCTTGGGCAAATTTACAACTCGCTTTCAACAACGATTAAAATCAAAAGAGTGCCAACAGCTAATAAATTGAATGTGTTGATGCTCAATGCACCCCGTAAAACAAGCTTATTAAACAAATGAACACCAGTCAAATTCAGCAACGCAAAATAAAATAAATATTGCATGCAAAACCAACTTAATGAGCTACTTTTGATTTATCATCCCTTCTAATCATCTGTGAAAGATACCGAACTATAATGTCTCACTGTGGAATGTGATTTCACCTTGTTAGTTTAACAGATGACAGCTATAAATAAATAAAAAGTTTTTGTCTAGGTGAATAATATTAGGAGGAAGCGAGACGGTTGATTAAGAGGCAGCACACCACCCTGAAAAGTAACACAAGATGAACAGTACGATATACAGGTAGATACAAATGACAAAGAATTAAACAAAATACCACACATTTTATTCTGACATTGACAAAAAATGACTTACCGAGGCAGGTACAGTACATTACATACATGCAATTTCACAAATTCTCAGCCTTTCAAAATGATACAGTATATTTGTAATCTTATATACTATTCCCAGGTAAGATTTGACTAAAATTGACTTGAGGCTTAACAGCTGAATCAAGTAAAATGGTGATAATTGTGGGAATGTTAAATCTGTGAAACTGCATGCCATAAAGCCGTGTATTTTTTAAAAAGGGACAGTGGTAACAGTGTTCACTAGCTATTTGTTTCTCCACACATTTGCACAGGTTCCTGCAGAAACACGCACCCATTAGTCCCAAGGGTCATGGGCGTATCTTGAAACAGTGAAATGGCAAAACAGCATAAGAATAATCATACTGTACATACTACACATTAGGAAAAGAAGTCATACCGAGGTCAGAAGGTGCCTAGACACAGGCGAGAAATCCACATCTGCAAAACAAGTGGTTGCACTCTAGCAAATAAAAATACAGTTTCCCTTTACTGTACGTCACTGAGGCTGTTAATACGTTTGGGAATGATTTGTAGTTCATAATTGAATATTGACAATTATGATGATGATGTTCTTGGCCCCGGGTCAAAATCTATCCAGAATACACTGTGTGTGTGCATGGAAAATGAACAGTAAGGGTTCAAATACGACTGCACAAAGTAATTAATTATCTGCAGTGGAAAGTCAAAGCCACCCTATAAGCAGCATGGAAGACTCACATTTTAGATCATTGATATTCACATTTTAGATCATTGATATTCCACATAACTCCAGTAGGTGCTGATAAAATGCTTTCAAGCTGTTGTGTGCATAATTATGTTTCAGCTGTCTATGGACTGATACCAAAAAAGGCCAACAACAAAGCATGTTTTGCATTCATTATCAATATACAATAGCAACTGTAATATATACCCATATTCTAGTGCTTGTCCTCATTAGGGTCGCTGGTAGGCATGTTTTTTGAGTGCGGGAGGAAGGCACAGTATCCAGAGAAAATCCTTGCAAGCACAAGAGAACATATCAAATCTAGGGTTAGGGTTAGGTTCAGGGTTAGGAAGTCTTAGTAACAGAGTTTTTGTTTTTGTTTTATCTTTGGCTATGAAACAGTTATCCCAAGATCTTTTTGTTTTTCTATACCGCTTGTCCTCATTAGGATCGCGGGTGAGCTGTAGCCTATTGCAGTTGACTTTGGTTGAGAAAACAAAGTTATTTTGTGGAAAAATCTCCTCAATTTAAATGACAGTAAATTGTAACTAGTATTGCAGACAAAGTGGAATGTGCTACAGTTAAGAGACATCTCATCCATTGTGACTTTTAAAGTAATCTTACTGTTGTGATATAGTTAGATTTTTAAGTAGACATGATATGTTCCCAGGTGACACAGGACCAAGAGGGTTCAAGGGCAGCAAAGGTGAAGGTCACCAGGGACGTCCAGGACCACCCGGGCAGCTAGGTATGTAAAAGTACCTCCTCAGTCATTTAGCTTACTTTACTGGCCTACACACATTACTGCGATTTCTAGAGATGCAACTATTTCAGCAACTGACATCTGAGCTCTCATCAGTACACGAGAGCACTTTTAATGGAAACGCATCTAGGATGTTCCATTTTTAACAAATATGTGGGCAGATGCTTTTTGTGAGCACTAACATAACATTGTTTGGTGATGCTTTGTATTTGTGTTTTTGCATAAGTTGTAACAGTCAATCAGCTATAATTTGTTTTGCTCCTTCATGATATATAAAACCCAGTAGTTGTGTGTATTTATATTCTTTGTCCCTACTTTTTCCCTACTAAAGGGGCTCAAGGTCCTCGTGGCTTTGATGGAGTTGGACAGCCGGGCAACCAGGGAATTCCTGGGAAACCAGGAGCCCCTGGAGATCCCGGTAAAAGGGGTAATCCAGGGACACCGGGGGTATGTGATTTATCCATGTGTTATCAGACCTACAACCTAAGGGAACATTACAGCAAAGGACCCAATATCTGATGGCATACGCAGCAGCGAGGGACAGAAGTGCCACTGGCTTTAACACCCACATGTATCCAGAGGCCATTTACTGTATCACTGATTCATGTGTGACTGTTGACTCCTGCAGAAGCACGTTGTGCGCAGCACAACAACACTGGTGGCAGAAATAACCTCATACGTTGAGTCAAACTGAAATGGGTGGCACATGATTCATAGTTACGGAATTAATGGTCAAAACATCAGCTGAGGGAAGTATTCTGGGACACAAATTGGACTTTTCAGTTGGAGCGGGTTTATTAGTTCAATGTAAAACAGATTAGCACTAATGTTTATGACTTAGTTGTGTTTTGCTTTTGTGTAACTCGACAGATTATTAGTGGACGAGATTGAAGGTTAGGCTAGCAGCAGTCCAATGAGTATTAACACCGTATGTATAATACTCCGCGACAGCGGTTCTCAAACACCACCACACCAAGTACCATCTAAAAAAAAAAATACTTCGCACTCCAAGTCCCAAAATTCAAATACAGTAGCATAGTAGACCCAAGTGTTCATCAAAAATAGACTTAATAGGTCAAAAAAAACTGCTCTACGACACTAAATTAATTTCACATGGAATCAGGAGGAACACTAAAACATAAAAACCAAATCCAGCAATAGATTTCATGTGGAAGGATGCATTCATTCGATTAGTGGAAAAGATGGATGGTTGTGGGTGTAAAGTGACAACAAGTTAGCTTTAATTAATCAAATAATCTTACTTGTGTGTGGAGTTTGCATGTTCTCCCCGTGCCTGTGTGGGTTTTCTCCGGGCACTCCGGTTTCCTCCCACATCCCAAAAACATGCATTAATTGAAGACTCTAAATTGCCCGTAGGCATGACTGTGAGTGCGAATGGTTGTTTGTTCCTATGTGCCCTGCGATTGGGTGGCAACCAGTTCAGGGTGTACCCCGCCTCCTGCCCGATGACAGCTGGGATAGGCTCCAGCACGCCCACGACCCTAGTGAGGAGAAGCGGCTCAGAAAATGGATGGATGGATCTTACTTGTTGAAAACATTCTCCAAAACATGAACGCAACTCCAAGGTGGCATTAATGGGTTTACTGTATCTACAAGTTATTTCTGCCTTGAGCGCTTAAGTGCTGCCCCATAATAATGATTGTATGAAATGTGGGAAAATGTCAGCACGTTCTTGAAAAGTGAATCTGTATCGCGCGGATCAATATACATCAAGTTCATCTTGTTATTTACTTTTAACTTTTAACCTAATAGAAAAAGGATATATTTACTTCTGGAAGGTTCGGACGATAAGTTGTCAATGATTTTTGCCCATATACACCATCACTATGTATTTGAAATAAAACAATGAAGGTGTCTATGTAGACTTTCATCGTTAAAAAGATGACATTTACCATTTCCAAATAACAATCTCTTTATGCATAGTATCTCCTTTATCAGTGCATCAAAAGTATTTGCGCAAAGTGACATTTTTCTCTACAACTGTATATTGTTAGCTCCTGGTAAACGTCCTTTCAATCATATCATATGCTTGTTAGCATAGCATGCTGATTTCAAATCAATTGTAATGGTGTATAAAAGGCAAAATCACAAATGTTGTCATTGTCTAAATATTTCTGGACCTCAGTGTAGGGTTACCATCCAACCATCAGACCTCCCTTTTTGGAACACGCTTTATGACTGACAAGGTATGCGTTCATCACATTGTAGTTGTTATGTCGTCTGCGGCCTTTCTATCCCCCTCTTTGTCTTAAGCACCAAGGTTTGTGCTAATCCAAATATGTCCATGTGACAAACAGGCTACGAAGAATTCTGTTTTTTTTACATATTTATATTGACCCGCTAAGCAATACTGACTGGATTTGCATGAAATGTCTGTGCATGGATAGAAGAAGACTTTTAAAATCTCTAATTTACCTCACCTATACAATAGGAGCTAGGCATGTACATGTATTTACGTTTTTAAATTTAAATCTTATCATATTTTAAATAGAGGCCTGTTAACTGCTGAAACCCCCCCCCCCCCCCCCCCCCCCCCACGCTTTTTTAGCACAAATTCAATGTTTATGCTTTTCAGATTTTTGATCAAATAAACGCACACCATTTTTATTTATTTTTTTGGTAGTGACCAGGAGCGTTTATTTACTCAATTGTCTATTACAAGACCACTGTTTGAGGAAATACAATAAGGTTAGATACATACCATTCTAAAATCATAGCAGTATAATAATCAGCGGAAACTGAATTGTTGCTGCTCTGTGTTGCTTTCCTTTTTGTGCATTCGAAATCCTCCATTATCACTCTGTTCATATATTTCTGGGACATGAAAAACTAGGAGACTTTGCTTACTGTCATTTGTCTTTAATTGCCAAATTACAAGCTTTCCAAGCCACAAAACGGTTTAATCCACATAATTCCTAGTAGGTTTTCAATTCCTAAACATCCAAGCTGAATATCATATTGCACTTGTTGGTTGCTTGCCTACATTTGGGAATACAACAACAAAAAGCATGCATAATAATGGATATGCTGACACATTATTTTTAGACACTGTTGGAAATTGTTTTTTTTTTTTCATTTCTATTCATAGTGCTCCACAAATGTTCCATGAAAAAGGGTTAGGTGGAGCATTGTCAGCACATCACAAAAGGATGTTTAAACTTTTGACATCTTTGCACGATTTCCCAAGCAGAGTCAATTCCAATACAAAGTAATTCTGCATGGAGCTTTTTGTATTGAGTGCAACTGAGATTTTTCATCAATTTTAACGGTAAATTCCAATGTCATTTGTGGATTGCAGTGCTCGTGATAGTCTGGATGATATACAGATTATTGCTTTTTACTTTACATATCAGCTGTTATTATTTTAACTTCATCAGTGAGTATAAACTAGAAAAGGTTCGATTACAGTCACACAGGAGCACATGGTGCCAATTTGTATTTTGAATAAATTACAGAAAGTTGAGCGCCAACTAATCACCTAGCTTCCAATGATTGCCACATCACTTCAGTAAAGCAAAGCAGATTAATTGAGTCTCGAGATTCGAGAGCTTTCCAGTCATCTATTTTGTTAGCTGTTTCAGTGTTTTGCCCTGTTTCATGTTCTTGCCTTCAATGTGAATTGGTGAATTACAGCAGCAGTCGTCAGCAATGTAACATTAGAATTGCCCGTGATGCTTCCAAGGTCTAAAAAGAGGGAACTGAAATGAGTTCAGTCATTTACAGCTGTAGAGACAAACAGCACCTATTTCAGACCCATGCAGATAGATGCATTTAGCATTCACATTAACTGCTCCAGACAAAAAGAAACACATTTAACTATAAATGTAGGCAGCATAAAAAATGGGTTTTCAAGGAGCAGAACAATTTTTGCTCAAACTGAGATTATCACCACCCCACATTTAGTTGCGGATTAAATTTAGTTGCCTTGTAAGAAGTGATTTCTTTCTCAATTTCCACAGAAAAAGGTTTGGGACAAACGTCAGCGCAAAACTGTCATATGGAAGCGTCAAAAATGCCTTGAGGGATAACAAACCTAACAAGCGCCTCTCTCTGGGGTTTGCGCATCAGGAAGCCGTTTCTAAACTGATACTTTTCACTTTCATACGGTACATTTCTACTTGTCAGATTTGGCAAGTTTCAAAGTAGTCCCCAAAGAATAGGTAACTATGGCGTCGTTATTCACAGCACACGGATGACTTTTGGTGTGCAAATACTCCTGTTATCCCACTTTTAATTATTGCCTATTGATCTAAAATATTAATCTCAAATAGTGACCATGGGTGTTTATTAGAGGTAAGAGGAGGCCTTTTTATGTATAAACATTTCTCAACGAGTTTTTGTTCCCAAATAATTGCAATTGTTATTTAGAATATAATTTTTTTTACTGTACAGTAATACATTCTTATAACCCTAACCCCCACCTTTTAAAGATGAGGTGCTTATTTGTTCAAGTGGGTGAAACTCCCATTGAATAATTGAGACACAGTGTCTATTAGAATGTTTGAGCAAATAATGGCTGGATATTAAAATTTTGACCCAGAAAGGAAAACACTGAAAGCACAACATGACACTCATGTCCACGCTGACCACCATAATTTTGTGCTAACAAATAATGTGGACTAAAGTTAGTTGACTCAACAACATAAAATGCAATTTTGATTTAGTACAAAACCCATATAAGTGCTATTATCCTAAAGCTATTAGATATTGGTGGAATGACCTGAACAATAATTTTTAGTTTTAAAAGTTTTTCCTGCTGAGTTTGTCCCCCAATTTTATTACACTGTGACTGAGTTTGACAGCTATAGCAATTATAGTGATATATTCTTAGACTGTTCTTTTAGTTAATTATTTGTATAGTTTTTTTTTTTTCCAAACCTGGTAGTGCAATGATTTATCACATTAAGCCTTTGTAGTTGTTTATTATTTTGAAGTAGTTTCACATTGCCACAAATGTATTTGTAATATATCCTGAGATGATAAATCGTAATTTCTATTTTGTTGGGCATTATTTATCTACATATCATTTGGTAAATGTTCATGTTAATATTTGGAAGATATGATTGGATTCCATTTGCAATGTTTTTGTTTTTTACAAATGTATTTTATATGACAATAAATATTGTTGACAGAAGTTTTTAGACCATCTTGTATTATTTAAGACCGAAAAAAGACTTCCACATATCCACCGAATCTATCATACATTATTACTGTACACTACATTAGTCAAACTGTTATTAATACAACAGAAAATAGATCAAATACAACTGAAACATCCACTTCAAAATGTTGGGGTCATAGAGTAATCAGCTCTCCATTCCATGACAGCCAAATTTAATCATACGCTGACAAAATCTAGAGTTAATGTTCATTTTTATTTGGTGGATTTGTATTTTTTTTTTTTTTTTTTTTTTTATAAAACTGCAAATGACACAAAGTGACTAAAGACTATGATGTTCTGCGAATATTGACAAAAAGTTCCATTCCCCAAATTATTTTCTTTATCAATGTAGGCATATTGCAATGTTTTAAATGTATTTCATCCCTCCATTTCCGAAATCACTTGAGAGTCACGGGTAAACTGGAGCCTGTTTTAGCTTGCGCTGAAAGACGTTCACCAGAATATGGCAGAACAACTACACCACCAATGTATTCATCCTTCAGAACTGTGCAACAGATTGCATTTCCTCAGAATGCCAGGGATATTACATATAAAAACATAGCAACTGTAGACTATTTTTAATAAATATCTAATCTAAAGTCTTGGAGGCACGGTGGAGGTTGAGGGTTTGAATACGAGCTGCAGTC
The DNA here is from genome assembly GCF_024500385.1 of Phyllopteryx taeniolatus. NCBI lineage: Eukaryota > Metazoa > Chordata > Actinopteri > Syngnathiformes > Syngnathidae > Phyllopteryx > Phyllopteryx taeniolatus. Next base: position 8,635,927 of record NC_084521.1, on the reverse strand, counting down.
TTTCTGTGATTGAGAGGGAGATGAGTACAAACGGATTAATTCTAATTTGGGGTTTATTTGAATTTATATGAATTTAAAATGCACACAAATCAAAGCTCAAAAAGTCTCATCGAGCAATTGTTGTTGCGTTCCAAAAACAAACAGGAGTCACGCACACATTACTGCATTATTCTCGGACACTTCCTTCCCCTTGCCGGCTGATTTATCATAGAGTGACTTGAACTCACTGTGAGTCAGCTTGCTGCTTTGCTTGAGCCCTCGGAGTCAGAAAACAAGGACGAGGCCAGACGGTAAGTCAGCTCTAGTTAGCATGATATTCACTCAAACAAATTTGTGCATTTTTACGAGAGGTCCCCTAAAGGCTATTCAGTTTTGAGGGCTGTTTTGTAGTACTGATGCGTTTGCTTCCTCTACCGACAGAAGCACACATTCAGATTATAGTGGCTCAAATACGTACTCACACATCAGATAAATAGTGCAAATATTATTTGTTTCTGTGTTGTATTTTACTTCTTAGAGTCAAGGTGAAGATGGAAACGACAACATATGATTATGACTACGATAACTACAGTGATGATCCGGCCACACTTGTTGCACCGTGTAATCGGGATGTCGACAACTATGTGGGAGCTCAGCTGTCCGTCCTTTACTACTTCATGTTTCTCTTCAGTCTCTTTGGCAATGGACTTGTCTTGACCATCATCTATCGGTGAGTGGACGCTTGAACAACCATTGGAACTGCTTAAGTCCATGCAAACGAAATACAGTGAGAATGACGTGAGCATAAGAGATAATGTAGACAAGATTTAAAAAAAAAAAAAAAACACTTGTGACTACAAGGAGGTCCACAAGTTTCCAGATATTAACATGTTCTTTTTAAAAATTCCCTTAAACAAAAGATGTGGGTAAAACAGGTGTTTGGCAAATATATTATTTGGAAGTCTGAAAACGTATGGCTCACCTCGCACTTAATAATAAATATTTTTTTTAATTAGCATTTTAGGGCAGATTTTTGGGAAACTACACTACGTTGGCCCACGGATATGAATAAAGTTTTCTAAATCTGAATTCATGGGATAGTGTTTAACCTACGAGGTTCCAGTTTATCACTTTAATGAATATCAATGCTTACTGAATTTGTTACTTTTAAATAACAATGACCCAACTGCAGGGAATTTGGAAATAAAAACAGTAGATAAATATATAATATTCTTTTTTGAAACATGTCTGTCAATCAAATATCCTGTTACTTTCCGAACACCTTATATAATTTTAATCTGCACTATTACTCTGAGTAGGGCCATTTTGGAATGTGGTGTTGGCATGAGCTGCTATCCCATTCTATCCCATTCATAATCTTGATTACACTGCCATGTAGAATAGACGTCACTACTTTTTTTTCTGCTGCCAAACCCCAGAGCCTTATAATGCAATTAAAATGTTGCAATTCAGTTTAATAGTTTCACCCACAGCTACTGTAAAAAAAAAAAAAAAAAAGCAGAATCTTTGAGGCAAATCCTTTTTTTCGTGATCAGTTAAATATTTTTAATTATAGTTTGTTGCTTGGGTTGATTATCAAAAATGGATTTCACCAAATACTGTATGTAACTAGGTTGTCAGAAAAATAATCCAAAGCCAATGGTAAAAGAGAGTAGAGATGAACACTCCACCTGCTCAATGGCGCTACTTTCAGCCTTTCGAAAACACGCTGAGGTCACCTTCACATTGCTCACCAGCTACCGCAGTGTTCTCTATTCAGTCTTTTGCAATAAAAAAAATAGGCTTAAGGAAACCCAAAGAAACATGTGTGGCAAAGACTTGGAAACTTGTGTGGAATAACTTTGTGCTCATCATCAGTAGACTTCAGTATATAAAAGTGCCATGCAAAAGCCCTGATGAGAAAGTCAAAAGGGAACCTAAGCACTTGGTGGTTTAATGTTTAGAACTTTAAAAAAATCACTCAATGATTAGACAAACACTCCATATATGGAGAAAAGACAATCAGATGAACTATAAGGTGAATGTTTCTGCAAAAGTAATATAAGTAAAGCATATCACAAGGTTGAGACGCAGCCAATGTTTCTTGATGGAGTCAGTGAGGAGATTAGATATATATGTATATTTTCAGTCAATAAAAACCTTCATTTACATCTAAACCATGACTGTGGCTTTATCATCTCAAAAGGATACTGGTTGGTCGTCTACCTTTTTTTTTTTTTTTTGGACTAACCACAGTCCTGTCAAACATCATATCTTAATTAGATTGAATCCTATTGTATCACATCTGCCTTGGTGATACATATGCACATCCCTAATCCAGAGACTTTGATTTATTACAGTCAAAGACAGTGTTTTATGTGTGTGTGTGTGTGTATATATATATATATATATATATATATATATATATATATATATATATATATATATATATATATATATATATATACATACCAACTGTTTACAAGCTAGGTTCATAGTTTCACACAAAGGGGTACAGTAGGTGTCCAGTACTGCCCCTCAAGGTGCAATTTTCCACTAATAGACTCTAATGGGTTTGTCTAACGACAAGGTGACAGTTTGTCTTTTCATTGGCAAAAAATGCACAAATAGGTCCCCAAAATGAAAGACAATAGTCAAATGCCAAGTATAAAGGCGTTACCTTCTTAGTGTACCACTCTACGTTTTACCATTTTACACTCATTACTTTCGGGTATAACAAGTGATCAGTCTGTTTGAAATAATGGGTGGTGGTACACATATATTATTCACAGTTACCCCTCAAAGTTGAGGTTTGTCCTTGTAATTACATAAAGACACTGACAGCAAACAGTGTTCATTGACCGACTGAATGTCCTTTCATATAGGTGACTGAAGGACAATTAATGCTATTCACAAAATAGACTCCATCGGTTTTCAAGGTTCAGATTTTCTACAGTGAAAGCGTAGATGTAAAACATAGGTTAATGATAGACTACCACGCGGTTCGATTTACACTGTACAAATTTGGGGTATGTGGTTCCCTTAGGAATGGAAGGAGTGAGGAATGTGTAAGGACCACCCCTTGTGTTCAACCTTTCAGTATTGGTGGACTCTGGAAAGTGAAAGACATTTAAAGCAGTTTAAAAGGTTCATGTCACACAAAAAAAAATGCATGCATGCAGCGGTAACATGGCTTGTTAACACCAGAGGTGGGCATATAATTAACTGATCGTCAAGAATGTGCTCAATTTTGTGGAATTGATTGTTGATTAGTGGTATCTTGCAGCAACTGTGGCAAAATGATGTGAACTACTGTTGTTGGAAACAAGCAGTTTAACAGGGATTTACATCTGCTTCTCATACAAATTTAGAAGATAGCATTATCTGTAACGAAAGACCCCATTTTTAGGTGAGCAAACATACAACGGACAGCAACAAACTTAAAATAAAATGAAGTGAATCTGATTAATTAATGAAGAGAATAATATTTACAGCAGTTGCAAATAATCTGCTTGCAATAATTGTATCGAACCACTGAGCTCACCAAACTTCAAACGTCTTTTGTGATGCTTTTCCAGGCTTTCAGTTACTATTTGTTTTGGTGGATTACTCCATTCAAGTGTCAATATTTATCAGATAAAAACCCAACCATGTATAGTACAGATTATTTTTTTTTTTACAAACTTTAGGCTTTCCTCACACTTTTGGTGACGATTAATGTTTGTCTCATCAGTCCATAAAACGTTGGTCCAGAATTTCTGAAACTCGTCTCTAAGCCTATTATCATCGCTGAGGAGTTATTTCTAAATTGTGGTACAGCCTCTGTACTTGACTTGATTGAAGTATTTTGATAACAGTAGATTACAATAGTGCACCTTTACGCTTGAGGTTGTTGCTGATGTCAGCTCTAGTAGTGTTTCTGTCCCTAACGACTGCTGTCTTCCTTGATCTACCTGCTCTATGTCTGTTACCAGTGTTTTCCTTTCACCCCCAAGACATTCCAAATGGTTGCACTGGCTATGGCCAATGTTTCTGCAATGGCTCTGATTGATTTGCCGGCTCTCACCAATTGCTTGTTTTTCAACACTAAGTTAGCTTTCTGGTTTTCACACTGGTTACACCTTTTCTGAGTAATCAATAGAATGTGAAACACATGGGCAATAGCATAGAGCAATACTTTTGTTGACATGGAAAATGGGATGGATTCAAACAAAAGTTGTGCATCAGATCCAGATGTAAATATCTAGAATAACAGAAATAAATGTCACTTTAAATGCAGGGGAATAATGACTGAGGGAATGTATTTAAATGCGATAAATTCAATGAGAATGGCAAAAAACAAATGTTGATGTGCATTGTACATGCGACAAAGTATTTATTAAACTGCACGGGACGATTAACATACGATCCACCATCACTGAATTTTGATCTGTTCCTTATAGGTTCGAGAAGATGACCACTGTTACCAACATCTTGCTGTTAAATCTGGTGATGTCCTCACTGATCTTCATGAGCAGCCTTCCATTTCTGGGAGTCTACATGCAGCTCTCCAACTGGATATTTGGCAAAGTTATGTGCAAGATAGTAGGCACTGTCTACTATCTTGGTTTCTACAGTTCTGTCCTCTTTCTTACTCTTTTGACCTTTGACCGCCACCTTGCTGTTGTTTACTCCTTGAGTACATCTCGAATTAGGAACCAAAGCTATGCATTTGTCTCCTGCTTTGTGGTTTGGTTGATCAGTAGTTTGGCGTGTATTAAGCCCATAATTCTCCACACTACTTTCAGTAATTACATTAACAACAACACATACTGTCAAGAATACCCTGGAGACTATCCTTCCATAGATGTGTCTCAGTTAAGAATATCTGGGTTTTACTTACAGCTTTTACTTTTCTTTCTGTTCCCCCTGACAATTATTGTGTACTCCTACATTAGAATTGCCATCACTGTCATATCATCCAAACTGGTTACAAGGTTCAAGACAGTGAAGCTGGTATTCATCATCGTGCTGCTGTTTTTTATTTGCTGGACCCCATTCAACATTGTACTCCTGATACATAATGGATCTGCAAATTGTGAGCAAGCACAGAGACGGAGCTATGCCCTTCACATAACACGTAACTTTGCTTACATCTACTTTTGCATCAGTCCCATCTTTTATACTTTTGTTGGGAAAAAGTTCCAAACTTACTTTCAACAGTTGATAATGAAACACTTCCCACAGTTAAAGAAGTATTTCAGAAGCTCACAATACAGCCAAACCAATACGTCCACTAAAAGTACACCATACTAGTTTTAAGAATGTCAAGGTTTCTGTTTCTCAGAACTGTTAGACTGCATTTTACAGTGTCTAATTCTGTCTTTGCAAGCAACAGAAAAATGCGTCATAATAACGGAGTTCTAGAAGGGATGTAATGTTTTTCAAAAAAAATGTTTTTTTTTTTGGTACAATGTGACCCTGCATGTTTCCATCCATTTTCTATACTGCTTAGCAGTATTTTTAAATGTACATATTTAACAATGAAAATAAGAAAACAAATACATTTTTGGGGGTGGGGGGTGTTACATTTATTAATTTAAGGATGGCCCATTTGACGCCCAACATAACATGTTGAATTAATAAATTAATTCTGAATAATAGAAACAGATGAAAGAACAAGAGGTGCCCAACTCTTGCGGATGATCAGAACAATGCCTTTGAAATTATGTGGCGAGTTTGTCAACAAAAAGAAATACAAAACAAAAATAAAACACAAACATAAATAACTAAGAACATTCCTACTAACTGTATGAGTTTACTGAAATACACATTGAAACTGAAAGTCCATCCAAATCAATTGGATATAGAAACAACCTGTTTCTATCATAAAACTCTGTACAGGCATTTTTAGTAATTTGATATTTTATCATTCCTAACGTCGTACAACGGTTAAATGACGTTGACCTCCTTTTGGAAAAATAAGTTTCACAGAGAAAAAGCAGCATGTTATATGCGACCTAAGGACTGTTTAACTTCAGAGGTTTCACTGTAGTAGTTCTGGTACCATGATGGAAGAAAGAGAACTTGCTGGGTTTTTTTTCCTTTTTTTTTGTTTTAAACAGTCACTTCCCTAAAACCAACTCCAAAAATGTTGTGCCTGTGAAAGCTATGCAAAATTATAATTTGACGGCCACAGTTCCATCAGTTAAGAGACAACCCACAAATCCTAGACAATACCCAGCAAAAAAAAATAATTAATTAACTTTCCAAATAGTTCGCTGTAAGCACATTGAGAACTTTATTTGTCACAGTGATAAAATAAAGACAGAGGAGATACTTTTACAGTATCAAGCAAATGACAAAAAAAAAAAGGTTCTGTACATAAAGTACATCAGTTCACTTACACCTTGGCTATGTCCGGCTGCTTCATTATATTCACTTACAAATGAGTAAGTGTGACATTTTGTACTCTTGTGATTTAAATGAACTTGGGAAATAAAGCCAGTAATGAGTAATTGCACGACCAGAAATATTGCTGACAGAAAACAAGGTCATGGAAGGATTGTGTTAATAAAAACTACAGACTTTGGTAAACAACCAATATTGCAGGACATATTTTCTGTGCACCAATATAACTTGATGCCCTGCCTGGATCCGCAGTTTATGACATTTTGGACGGCAGGTCGACTACTCAGCATAATTATGATTTTAAATTAGATTTTTGAAAACTATCTTATTTTATTATTTGTTCCTAAATCATCACCTGGTCATCTTCATGCTTTTTATTATGTATCATTGTGAGTATGCGTGGGGTTGGTCTCGTTCCATCCCTGATTTAAGAACTAACTGATTCACCCTTTTTTCTATTTCTTATGGAAGCAGTTGTACAAGTTGATTCATGGTTTTCATATTTGAAGTAGAACACAACCATTTCCTTCACGAATTTAGCAGCACTCAAAGAAGATGCATCTCTTGTGTAAACAATGCTGGTGTTCATCATCTCAACTCTAGTGGCAGTAATTCCAAAGAAATAGAACCTGGCCAAAGATTAGTTGAGAAAATATAAAGCCTACACGGCACCAGCAAACATCATCTCCAACATACTGTTGCCTTTCATTTATCACATTCCCATTGTGCAGTCCCAGCATGAGATCTGATTTAAAACAGCAGTAGATCACCCACAGAACTACCCTCCAGCCTTCAGTGGCTTTAAATCCCTTCGACTGAGCTTCACGCCGTGTATGCTGTCTGGTGATAAACTATCCATCCATCCATCCATTTTCTGAGCCGCTTCTCCTCACTAGGGTCGCGGGCGTGCTGGAGCCTATCCCAGCTGTCATCGGGCAGGAGGCGGGGTACACCCTGAACTGGTTGCCAGCCAATTGCAGGGCACATACAAACAAACAACCATTCGCACTCACATTCACACCTACGGGCAATTTTGAGTCTCCAATTCATGGATGTTTTTGGGATGCGGGAGGTTACCGGAGTGCCCGGAGAAAAACCACGCAGGCACGGGGAGAACATGCAAACTCCACACAGGCGGGGCCGGGGATTGAACCCCGGTCCTCGGAACTGTGAGGCAGACGCTCTAATCAGTCGTCCACCGTGCCGGGTGATAAACTAATCACCTAAATTTCTGCCTTTCTTCCACTTGTTGAAGAGGTATTTTGTCTTTGTTTCTCTCTTCCTTCTCGAAACTTTGTTCTGTTCGACTGATCAAGTCTGATTCTCAATAAACCTCAATTAAAATACAACAATGGAAGCTTAATAACTCCACTGTGACACAGTAAAACTGTTCCGGCATGAAAGGGATACAGATTTTCCATTCTGCTTGACCTAACAGCCGAACAGGACAAAAAAAACAAAAAAAAAGAAGAGATTGGGAACACTGAAAAAAAGGTGTCACAAATGAACTACAGTATTTATTAAAAGTAAGAGGTACCTTGTATTTCATGTCTCTAGGTATTACACATGTGGGAAGAAAGAGGAAGAGGAAACTTTTTCCAAAGACATTTCAAGTGGACAGATATTTATAAGCAGGGAGAAAAAAAGATGTGCAGCAACACCAATGCTAAAGTCACACATTGAGGAACTTCTCTTTCTCTGCTTTTAGTGTCTTAGTTCGGCTGCATCTCTTCCATGGTAACATGCCCAGCATGTTGTGGCACAACATGGAATTACAGTATCGTTGTGCAACTCTTGATATGACTTGCCTGTATATGAAGGAAAATAATTATTGAAGATGTTTCATACAAGCAGGAGATCAGCAACTGGGCAAGACCTTTTTAACAACAAGCAGCCAGGCTTAGCATGACTTTCCAACAGTTTTCATTAGCAGCGAAAGAGGTAACAGATAAATGACTTTAAAATTCTTTAATCTGCAAGGATCAGTGAGCGATCCATATGGCAAGATTAGCAATGTTCAGACTTTTATGAAGTAGTAGTGTAGTATCTGGCTTTGATTCTATACGGTACATAAAGCAGACAGATGTATGATTAAACTACAAAATCTTGTCATTTGAAGATTAATGTGGCATTGTTTACTGTCAGAAGAAAGAAAGAAGAAAGTTACTTTACGAGAATTTGGTACCTCATCCCATCAAACTTTTGACTTTGTTCCAGAGGACGATGAGTAGTGTCCAGTCAACATTGCGAGGTTAGCATTGGATAACCTTGCAAAACCATACGGGCCATAACATCAGCTTTTGCGGCTACACTGGGACGCTGGATGAACATGAGCGCTGCCTCTGGAGCTGGATGAAGACTTCCCCCTTTCACAAGATGGGGTTCCTAATGCTCAAGATGGTTCGGCAAGAATACCGGTGTGGTCCAAAGTAGGTCGCCGAGAGGACCTGGCCAAAGGAGGTGACCGATGAGCTGGCGCCGGGGAGCTCGCGTATTGAGTTTGCCCAGGTTTACAACATTCAATGTAGGCGTTCCCATGAAACTCAGGGTCTTGCTCCTGGTCACTCGACGAGTACCAGGTTGAATTTATCATTATTCAAGTCCAGGGTGGACGACGAGCTTAACCACTTGGACACGGCTGCCCGTACCATTTTGATTGACTCAGCGGGGTTGTTGGGGTGAATTTTATCACTCAATTTATTTTCAGAAACCCAATTTGTTCTGAGTTTTTGTTGAATTTTTTGTTGTGTAGAGTAACAGTGCTGATCATGTTTGAGTTTTTTTTAAAGCATATACTGGATGTGTTGTGATGTTAATAATTCATACACGGAGAGGAATAATTTGTGTCACACATCGTTATTAATTGACCTTTCATTTTTAATAAAATGTTGATATTGAGGAGTGGACATTTCATTTCTCCAAAAGTGTCCCTCCTCGTTCCTTAGGTGACCTCGACACCTCAATGGGATCTGTGGTGGAAGGAGCTAAGATGTAAACAGAGGTTTGAGGGCCAAGGAGGTTGAAAATAAATTAGATTTAGGCTTTTTATATCTTGCATCAGCATTGCTGGCAGCACTTCCAGTTAACAGAAATAAAAAAAATTGGGCAAAAATAGGCTGCTGTCATGACTTTTTTTCACGACCCTTCCAAAGATCCCACTTTACCAGTTTTTAACTTTGGTCTGCAGTTAAAAAAAATAAATAAATAAATACAAATGCAGCTATTAACAGCCAAGTACACTGTTCCCCTGGGCTACAGTCAGTCAACTCCAATAGTGGCCTGCTGGAAGTCATCCAGCACCTACAGCCATTACTGTGGCAGTCATCTAATCCAGCAGCTCCTGAATTTGTCAGCTAGCCAGCACACACACTTCCAAGTAGTAAACAGCCACACTGCAACACCAAGCTGCTCGTATTGACTCTACATGCCCTCTTTTAGTTTCCCTTTGAGAAAAGGGTGTGTATTGTGCTATTGATGTCCAGAATCAATGTGACGTATAACTAATGTTCGAGGAATATCAGTAGTAGTATCCTTTTGGTACCATCGGCATCACACACCAAAAGTTAAACTCCTGTATCGAGACACAAAGCATAGAGAAAGTGAGGTATGAAAAATTACTCATTTAAATTTTGTTCGGATGAAATTAACCCAATCAAGCACAGATGGCTTGCAATGGCAGAACATACAATACCCAATCAGTGATGTACTCTTCTTAAATCCCATCCCATGGTGCCATCTTGTTTAAACAATCAAAACATTTCACATTGAAGTCCGTCTTTTCACAAAAGGTTTATTTTCTACGCTTTTTGATAATAAACCGGTGTTTCTGGTGAAACCAACACATTTTCTGCTGCTGATTTCTAAAGAATGTAAAAAAGATTTTTTTTTTCTGGTGAAATAAGCGTTTACTCTTGGTAGGTTTTGTGAGTCATAAAAGTTCAGTCAAAATGCTAAAAAATGGGGCACCTCTGCTTTGAAAACGGCAGGCTGCGAATGACTTAACAACTTGGGACTAAATGAACAGTGAATAAAAACCAAGGCAATGACAGTATAGTTAGGATTATTTAATGGGGACTTTAAAAGAAACGTAACCCGCCCATGTTGTGAAAAAGTCTATGCCGACTCAGATAATGAAATCCCAGCTGATGCTCGCTAATCAAATAGTAACAAATAGTGCACATATGGTCAAGTCATAACAACTGCTTATACAATGCTAGATTTTGTTCATAAAAGTACACTATCTTTCCACACAGTGTGTGTTGTGTAAACCTCTTCTTGATAAGCAAGGCAGACATTAAAAAAATATCTCCCCAAAAATTGTTCTTTCTTTAACCACATTGTAACAGCGAGCCTTATGGGTTGGGGTTAGGAGATATGATTCATAATCAAGCTATGGCAAGACGAGACTACCGTCAGGTAGGTCTCGCAAAACCGTGGCTCCTAACTTATTATCCGTTACAGACTGTGGTGATTAGTTATATAATGTCGATTTGAACTAAAATCATCCTCTCTGCACTGCGTACCTGGAAAAGGATTTTAGGGGAATCAGTGCAGGACTTTAAACACATTGCAAGAGATGTGATATAACATGGCTGCTATTGGGTAAACGACAGGAGATCCATCGACACACTTTAGAGGAGAGAGAGGAGAGAAAAGGAGAGAGTGAAGAAGGAATTTCAGAGCACCATGGAATGTCATGTAAACTGATTGGTCAGACAGTAATGTCAAGCAAAAAGGAGAAGAGTCTGTGCAGTACAATAGGAAATTGAGTCTGTGTAAATTATAGTATGCAGATAATTTGCATTAACCACTGATAAGGACCCATTAGAAATGTAATTACTATTTCTTCTCCAAATTCTCCTGCCACTGTAGAGAAACACTTTCTGTTCTGAATGCCAGCTCTCCCCTAAGTCTTTTCATGCATGACAGGAGGAAGAAAGAAAATAAGAAAGAGAATTTAAGTACTTGCCAAAAACTTTCCTCTCCATTAAGATGGGCCAGAAGAAAAGAGATTCCTCTCATACTCACCTTCATGCTGTGTTTCATTTTTACTTTTTAATAGAAGTGTCAAGAAAATTCTCAGGGGTCATCCATTTGAGGGGAATGAGAATTAATTGGAGGATTAAAGCTACATTCACCCTGCACCCAGCCTTTGCTGATAACATGCCTTTAGGGAGTGCAGTGCTATGGCTGACTGACAGGCTGACTGACAGACTGACCGACTGACTTGCAGGCGCATGCGGATCCACATCAAGATTAAACTTCTCTGTTTCGTCTGTCAGCTCTCCTGTTCGATGCAAAGCCACCTGGAGAACTACGGATATCCCTGCCCGGTGTTGGCACTGAGCATCGCACAGTTTTCTCATAGCCTTTCTTTCTTAAAGAGCAGGTAGCTCCAGGCAAAGCGTGAGTATCTTTTTGGCTTGAAAGGAACATTTCATGTCTGTGTTCCAAAACTCTCAGACGTGAAAACTGAGCATACGACAGACACTGACAGTGAATCTTGCATTTACGCAGTTGAAAACAATGCAGATATAGCATACGACAGCTATGACCATTTTCCACTGGAGTCTCAACATGGCCACAGCTCTCTCAGCTACTGACCAGGGTTGTAATAGTTTGGAATTGTTCATTGATTCATTCATAGCGTCAAGAAAGACGCACAGCTCCATGCTTTTCTGACTACACAATTCCACAGTTTGCGCACCTTCTGGCCATATACGCACTCTGAGTGTAGTAACCCTGTAGTGTTGGCGTTCTGCCAAAGACTTAAGTGCGTTTCCTCATCTGCACTCAAGGGGGTGTAGTAAGTCTACCGCCCTGGAAAGGTCAAACATCATATTGGATGCTTTGATTCGCTGGTGCTGCTGCGATAAAAACGGTTGTTAGAGCAGATTAGCTATTCCAAAATACTTCAATAGTAAATACAGTGGCACCCTGACTTACTGTGTGTGTTTAATTTGTTCTTTGACTGAGCTTGTAACTCAATTTACTCTCATCTGTAACTGTGAGTGAAATGCGGCATGCCGGGCGGATGTTGTGGTGTTCGCTCGAGTTGCCTTGAGTAAGTAATCATCGCTAACCGTGAGCTGCTGGTCATAGATCATGTAAACAGTATGACAGTGTAATCGACTTGCTCTGATCTTTTTCATATTTGTGGTATGTAGACACAAAATGAACTCTTGGGGGGTTGAAAAGGATGTAACGAACACCACTGTAAACAGACGTTTCAGGATATTTTACTGTAATAACTGTAAGGTTCTAAGCAATTGAGCCTCAAAAAGCAACAACTTTTTAAATCTCAGTTTATGGTAAAAGTACTGACGAGAATTATACATGGTGAATTCCTTTAACCATGGTAACAAGCAGTCCTTCACTGAGATTTATTGGATGGACAGATTAGCATGAGTTAACAGCATTAGCTTCTGCTAAGCGGCACTTTTGCTTATTGAAGCTGTTGACGCAGTGGCAGTGCAGGAGGGTGTTTGTGTTGGGCGATGTCTTCATGCGCCGCATGCACATACTACGGTATGGTTTATAGTTTAAGAAATGCTGCCTCCGTGAAAAGTCAGTGAAAATGCTTTCACTGTTTTAACGGCGCTCACTTTTTTATTATTATTTTTTTTTCTTCACACTCCACTCTGCATACTAAAGTAGAATTAAGCAGCCGTCAAGATCCAGTCCACTGGTTGTCATTGTAATGAGTGCTGGGCTGCATGTGCCCAGCAGCGTATGGGGTGGATGTGGGCTGGCGGCTTTATTTTACCAAGACAAGAAAAATAGTTTCTAGTTTCCTTAGGATATTTTCAAAGGGTGTGTTAAAACAAAAGGGAACAATTCTGTTGTATTGACAACTTCAATGTGCAATTAAGTATGTGCTGCATAATCCTACTTCACGGTTTTTCACCTTTCGCGGGTGGTGGGTGAATGTGAGTGCGAATGGTTGTTGGTTTATATGTGCCCTGCGATTGGCTGCCGACCGGTTCAGGGTGTACCCCGCCTCCCGCCCGAAGATAGCTGGGATAGGCTCAGGAAAGCGGTCAGGAAAATGGATGGATACTAAACCATGATTTTTTTTTTTTTTTTTTGTGTATCGTTACATCCCTAGTACATACACTGCAATACAATACAATAGTACCGCTAACATTGACAAAGTCAAGCTACCATTTCCACAATGAGGAGCGCAACAGAGGATTCACTTCATCAGTTAATAAACAATGAAAAACCACCAATATTGTATACTTTAAACTCCATAATAATGAAAACTAAATACACGCTGCCACAAAAAAATCCTAACATTCTATCAATCCTAATATTTTCAGATTCAAGCATCGCGCTCTTTTCCATTTCTTTGAGCAGTGCCTTGTTTCATTGCCTAGAACTACTTTTGTCTCCTTAAAAGGTTCAGTTTTTCTGCTTCACTAGCTCATAAATATTGTTATATATAGCTCATGGCTTCTTTGCCCTCTTAGTAGTGATTCTTACCACATTGCATTTCTTTCTTTTTTTGTTTTGTTTTGTTAGCTAGCAGACAGAATTGACAATGAGGCGATGCAAAATGAATTGTTTTTGCCTCCAGTGTTGTGACTCAAAAGAAAGACCAGAACCACACCACCAAATATTCCTTTTTCTTGTTGCACTCAAATGTAGTAGAATACATGCAAACTGTAAGAAAAAAGCCGAAAGAAGTTGTCATCTATAGGCAATTATTATTATCATTTTTTTTGGGGGGGGGGGGGGGGGGGGGTGTCAATAACTCTTATATTTTTGCTATTCCTGGCAGGGTGAATAGCAGAGAAAGTCATATTTTCTATATGTTAAACTTCTTCTGCGGACATTCTGCAAGAGTTTGGAATGTCTGTGTGTATTTTTGTCCATTCATCCAGCATATCTGTGATGTTAGCTCACCATCTCTGTTGTACTTCATCCCAAAGGTGTGAGGGGGTCTTGAGGTTAGGATGATGTGAAAGTTCTTTTTCTCCTGCCAATCTATTTATACAGTATTTTACGTCAGCTGAATCAGGTTCAACTCCCCAAACGACATTCTTCTTCCTGAGTTGGCTTGAGGGACTTTCTAACTACTTTGTAACACCCCACGTTTCTAGAAGTTACACAATTTATTCCTCTCTGCTGTCACTCCACCTTTATCATCACCACCGCTGAGTTACATGCCAAATTCATTTTCTGAGTCATCACTTGCCTCTGCTATCCGTTGTCCACTCACAGCCTCGTTGCTGGCCAACCGACTATCGCAAGAGGCACTGCATGAACCTGAGAGGTGAAAACTGAATACAGTTGTCTTGACAGTAAGTAAAGAATTATTTTAATATTGACGTCAAAATATGCTAAAGTCAGCTCTAGTGTTTGGATTTCATCATTTCATTATTTGTTACCAAATAAAAAACACAAAAGCAATTTCCACAAAATTTAGAGGGGTGTGACATGGGGAAAAACAACAACAAAACATTACATTTTGATAAAGATCCAGGACTTTTCTGCCCGCTACTTGGGTGCACTTTTTACCTTGTATCGTGACGTACATGTTACCATATCCACATTGCAGTAATTTAGGGACTGAATTATGAAGTCTTCTGGCTTCATTAGTTTCATTAATTGCCTGGTTCAGGCTAAACATCGCCCTAATGAGGCTTCATTGTGTTCATCAAATAAGATGGTAAATTAATGGAAATGACTGAAATGAAATAATTATGAGCAATATGCATATCCTAATGTAAAACAATGAGGCTACACAATGGCCAAACAGCATCAGAAGCAGCTGCTCTGCATTATGTTATTTTTACAAATGAAAAGAGACACACAACACCCCCCCCCCAAAAAAAACAAAAAAAAAAACAGTCATCCTCCCCTTTGGACAATTGTATTACCTTTTAAATTTCAGTTGTCAGTGTCACAGCTGTGAAAATTGTTTGCATGTTTGATCCTTTGGCTAAGTTCTCCATTTACCCACCTTAACTATTACTATTACATCTTGCATATGGCTATGGTTGTCTTAAGATGTTTTCCAGCCATCCCCGGCTTGGGGGTTATGACGTTTTTCAGCTCTTCACTGCCAATAACTTCTATGTGGATGGTACGGTCCTCCAAAATGTTTGCTATTGTCTTACAACGTGTGCTCATTCCTTACGAGGGGGGTGCTCTGTTTGGATTCTGTGCTGATATATGATTTGGAGTATTTATATCTAGCTGTACTTTCAACAATACATAAAAAAATGCATATAAGCTCACTGACGAGGTATAGCCGGTCTTCTGCTTATACTGCAGTCACTTCTTGCAAATATCCGATTCATATACTGTATATGCTGACAAAGGTTTCAAAAGCTCTTCAAGAATGAGGAACTGGTAGATGGGTTTTTGTAGCCGAGTTCATTGGTCTTTCTATGACTATGCTTCTTTTGGATTACGATTCACCTCATGGGAAAATGACTTATTCTTACCATACACGCACTAGATAGTTTTTAGGGCCAAGATTGTCATCTCTTATCCAACTTTGGGAATGTACAGTATAAATACTGATTGCCTAGTCGATGCTTATCTTTTACATGTAGATGAAGCAGCCAAGCAAATCATGGAAATCAGACAAGATGACAATCAGTCAGCGGACATTAACTGAAAAATGTTTACTTCAAGTATCTGTTAGCAATAATAAATGAAGAGGGCTCCAAAAGAGAAGTTAGGGCAATAGCTGCAGCTCCAGCCAAATTAAAGACAAGGGAGTTCTTAAGATTCCATGAAATCAGTAAATTCAAACTAACATTATTTTCACTGGTGATCGAATACTGGCTACCCCTCACTAAAACAAAATAACCAATTGTTTGCTGTTAGTTGCCTTTCTTGAATCCATTGGCTGGGGGACCTTTCGCTAGAGGGTGGCATAAAAAATATAATATTTACATTGCATATATTATTACATACAACTGAATTACAATAACAATCAGATCGTCGTCAATTACTACAATCATCAGTCTTCCTGAAGGGATGGAAACTGACCTAAAACAGTAACATGTTGTAACCAACCAACCCAAATACACCATCGCAACGCCAATGGACTGAAAAAGCTTTTCCTACTCTCAACTGTTTCTGGGTCATATAAGTACTACAGTTTTGATAATGAGAGGTTACTACAGTATATATCAGAACAATTGCTGTTCAACTCATTTTAACGGAGCTAGGAAGGTTTCAGATGTATTCCCACAACACTAAATTGCTAATTTCTCTTCAAGCCTATTCAGGGATTTGGTATTCCACTTGTATCTGCTTCTCTAATAAGAGACGTGTGGAATCTCAAAATGCATATCTTTATTGCTATGCAGAGGACAAGATCTTAATTAGACTATCTGCTTGACAGCTTGTGTAACTGTAATTACCATAGTGATATGTAAAATAAACAACACAGCTGAAAGTTATCCGAGGACAGATGCTTGATGACTTGTCTAAGGACACTGAGGTTTACCCATGTGGTGCTTTTAACTGTTTACAAATTACAGTTCAAACAAGTCCAAAATTAGTATGCAGGAAGCTATCACAGACTGTGTTTAGGGGGACATTTATCCACACTACAAGCTGCCTTAATGACATCTTTTAAATAAGATTTTTATGTTAAGGAATCTTATTTAAATAACTGTGTAGGCATTGCGTGGAAGTATTAACCTCCTACAAAATGACGGAGAATAAAACTACTGACTAATAACTTTTGTCATGATTTTAATCTGAATTTCATTTTGTTTCCCTGTGACTTCACTCTCATCCCTGTTTCTTTTCTCTGAGACCCACCCGTGACGTGTGAGAATTTGTGATATAGATAAACCATATAATACACATTTTTATATAGTTATAACGTTCCCACACACTTTTAACAGATCAAATCTTTTCCCTTAGTATTCCCTTGCGCCTGTTCTCATTCTCTCGCTGGCACAGTTCTTCAAATAAGAGGCCACTAGTTTAACATCTTCACGTTCAAACAGCTCCTACTTTAACAAACACAGAGCAGCAACACATACAGCAATATTCACAGGCATATAGTCTCTCTGCTACTATATTAAAAGAGCAAAAGATTGGAAATGTATTACACTAAAGGGGTGTCCCTGTCTTCCTCCTATTAATTAAGCTGCTTCACTTCCAGTAGACCTGAGTGCTGCCCGGCATGTTGCGCCTGTTATGGCTCTTGAGAATAACTAAGAATCACAAAAAAAGTGGGACCAAATCATTTCACTACAGGGGAAATCCTTGCCTTCCTAGCTCCGTCCTCTTACCTATCCATCTCTCCTCACTGTAAATCTCTCTCGCTCTCGGTCTCTATACAGTATATTATTATTATTATATTTAAGAATATTGAAATAAGAAGTGTAAGTACTGCAATAAATGTGAATATCACTGCGATTCAATAATTCAATAACTACCCTACACTCCTCTCCGAAAGTATTGGAACAGTGAGGCCAATTATATCACTGAGGAATTTGGTTTTGACATCCAAAGATGAATATGCGATAGAAGATCAACACTGCAGCATTTATGCACCCCTTGTGTGACACGAATAAGTATAATTAATTCAAATTCAAAATGTATTTCCAGATATTGTCCTCCTCGGTGAAAATGGGGCACGTGAATGTGTAGCAGTTCATATTATTACTCTTGATTTATATCTCTTTTGTCACCGAGTATATGTGAAACCAGCTTAATCCACACTGACAAGATTTTATCTGCATTTGTACATCACTGGTTTGTTCATGCGGTAATTGAAAGAGTCGTTCCAATTTAGGTTCAACAACAGCTCCATAATGAATGTACTGTAGCTCTTCAAATATTACAGAAAATGCTGTTGCACATTATGCTGAATATTGAAGTGTGGTTCTTTGTGCAGAGATGTTTCTCTTTCTCTCTAATTTACTAAGTGCTTTAATGGGAAATTACTTCAGCTTTATAGCAAGGGTGTTATGACACAGAGCCTGACTGAGCTTAAAGTTGACCTCAGAGACCAGTCACGCTCTTTTAAAAACCATCAGACTGACCAGAAATATGAGTGTGTCTTTTTCAAAAAAAATAAAAATTCAACTCAAACAAAATGCAATTAGATGAAGTCTTGCGAGAAATTCAGAAAATAAAACACCCCAAACAGAAGTGGTGAGGTGTAATAAAACGCGGTATCAAATTATTTTGGCATTTGACAAATAAAGTACAATGCAACGAATACAGCAAGGCTTGATTTACACTGCGTGGGTCTTCCAAATGTGGATACAAAATAAGCTACATACAAGATAGCTGTCAACATGAGTGCAGCGTATAAACATTGATCAGCTATATCCCTTCAGTGCAAGCTACGCATTAGAAAACACAAACACAAAAGCAGAGACAATTGAATGTTATCTAAATCTGGTCAATTAATTGGGATTTAATATTTAGCATTAGTTTTCTTCTCCGTTGTGACTGCCCCTTATTGATGTTTGTGGAGTTATTTCCATGAAGATTGGGCATCTGTGTTTTTTTTCATGTTTTCCAAGAATGTGAACACAGCCATATCTGATATGTCATTTGAAATGTACATGTTAAAAAAAACTGTCAAAAACATTGGCTATTATTGTAGGATTTTAATTGGGCACTTGGACCTGCAGCGTAAATCCATTTTAAGACGTGTGCATGTATGTCTCTAAATATGAGTTAATTTGACATAATCTGTAGGCTCAACGGGCATGAGATGAGGCATTAACCTTAGTAGTTAATGGCTCATCTACTTTGCCTCAATTACATTGATTCCATTTCACCCAGAAATGCACATTGGCATATTATGAAATCCATGGCTGACTTTTGGCATTAGATTTTGCTTTGCATACATTTTTTTTAGCTGATGGAATAAATGATGATGTTTTTTTTTTTTCTTTCTTTTTTACTTCAACAGTGTACATGGAAAAGCCATTGACTCCAGCATAGCAGGAGTTCATCTCTAAGGGTTAAAGAGGCTTTCCCTACACGACTAGAAAACCAGCGTGAACACAGTAGGTTAGGCAGGATGTGTGAGAGTCAGGGCATTAATGTGCATGCACGACTCTGAGCTTCTCGTTTCTCTTCAGGCTCATGCTGGAATCAAGTCTCACTGGCGCGTCTCAAAACACATCATCAGTCCAATTAAACATGCTGCACACAGACATAGTTTCTGTTGCCCTTTTGCGAGAACTCTGGAGGAAGCCAGAGCTCTTACGAGACACTAAGAACCGGATTATGTGAGCTAAGTGGTAATAGCATGTCTGAACAGCCATTCTTGAAGGCAGAGTGCAAAGCTAGATGTCAAAAGCCAGCAAGTAGCCATGATCAAGTTTGTATATACAAATATTGTATATTTTTGGACCTCTCAGTTTGAGTGTGCCTTTTGTCTTTATTACAAGTCTGCTGCAATAGTACAATATGCAGGGTATTTAAAAAAAAATATTTCAAAAAGCTTCGCAAATGTTAAAAAATGGGCACATAGACAAGTTTTGCTTTTTGCTTCACTCAATGTTTTTGTGCTATGTCCAAATCTTCTTTCCAGTTGGGGTATTTTTATTGAATTTCTTGAAACTCTCATTTGACTGTGTTTGTGCATACTTTAAAACACAAAATGACATTTTTTTATTGCCAGTGAACGTCATGCTCCACTCCGAACAAAATGTAAAAGTACATGAAACCAACATTGAACTTCAACTCAAGTTTAGCGTTAACTTTTAGCTGTTTTTTCCACCTTATTAAAATTTCAGCAAGCTTTAGCTACTTTATTAGATAAGAAAATTCTGTCTTTTTTAAAAATTATTATTATTTTTTAAACACCCTTTATTTTCATTGAAGTACAGATGATATTATTCAGCCTTGAAAATGTCCAGTACCATTTAGCTTAATCAGAGCAAGTACCCCATTTCTTTTTGAAAGGTATGTTGAATGGTCTCTGTGGGAAGATGACCAAGGTAGCGGAGGTCAAAGGAAAAAACTGTCAGGTGTTTTGTCTCTGCATCCTGAGATCTGACCCTTCCCATGTGTGCGTGTGTGTGCGTGTAATTGCAGGTTTGGACACTGGCTTGATGGTGCTAGTCGGCAGCTGCACCTTGTCCAACTACTTGTCTTATGCCAGTGGCATGCAAAAGGGGATGGGGCTGGATAGGGCGGTGGTCCCATGCATTCACCCGGGCATATTTGATAAAATATTTTGCCATTTGGGTAACTTTAAACATTAGTTTCGAGTGCAGCGAAATCCTTCCGGGTATCTGTACATTGGTATCCACCTTGTTTTCACTCACATCTCCCTATATCATTCCCGCATATCTCTATGTCTCATCAGCCAGTAGGTAGTCTGAAGTGTCTCGACCACCACTTGGGGCTACAGACACTTCAATTCCTTTGGCAGAGTAATTATTAGGCTCTTTTATTGTGGGATGTGTTGCTGACGGTTGGCCTGGGGGGAAACAAATATATCTTTTTGCCACAAAATTTCTTGCACTCGCCACCACAGCCCCTTGCTGCTTTGAACATATTTCTTTCTTTCTTTCTTTCTTTATTTTTTACCTCGGGTAAAGAAGAGATGGCCACATTCACTCACACTGTCAAGGTCTGCTCCATATTTAAATCATATTTGGTCCGTATATTCTTGCAAATGCAATAAAGAAATGGCCTAAAACAGTTGCTTGTGGACATTCAATTTTAATAGTGTCATGAATGGATAATATAATTTTGTGTTAATCTATGGAATTGCGATTCTTTTGTGTGCCTGTACTATATGTGATAGAAAAAGAGAGCGGTCAAATATAATTTAAAAAAGTTAATTAAATTATGGTGTGCCCCTAATCTGTGTTTAAATATTAGTAGCATTAAGGAGGCTTTTGCATTAATTGATGCTTAATGTGATATGTCATTATGGTCTGTTTAGCAGCTGTATCTCATTAAAGATGATGAGCAATGAACATCTTAAATGTAATGGCTTATGAATGAATTAAGAATGAATGAATGAATCTTAAATTTGTTGTTGCCTGAAAAAAAAAAAAATCATTTGTGCAAATTTAACTACACAAATCCAGGGTGGGCGGCACGGTCCCCGGCCCCGCCTGTGTGGAGTTTGCATGTTCTCCCCGTGCCTGCGTGGGTTTTCTCCGGGCACTCCGGTTTCCTCCCACATCCCAAAAACATGCATGAATTGGAGACTCTAAATTGCCCGTAGGTGTGACTGTGAGTGCGAATGGTTGTTTGTGTGTACGTGCCCTGCGATTGGCTGGCAACCAGTTCAGGGTGTACCCCGCCTCCTGTCCGATGATAGCTGGGATAGGCTCCAGCACGCCCGCGACCCTAGTGTGGAGAAGCGGCTCAGAAAATGGATGGATGGATGGATGGATAATCCAGGGTGTGCCACGCCTATCCCCCTAAATCATCTGGGTTGAACTTCAGATCACCTGACCCTGAACTGGATAGAATGGATGTTTAATTCCTGTGGAACAAAGAGATGAAATACAGTCACTTCAGGTATTTTGGTTTAAATTAGTTTTAATAAAATAGAATAGTACTGTATTGGATATAAAATGATAAAATCCTTATGTGTGATTAGCACAGAGGTCAACTGAGCCACGGATTGTGACATAAAGCGGAACGGTAGTCAATAAGGACGCAATCGGAAGCTTGAGGTGTTGCAAGACACAAATAGAGGAGCAACATTTCAATGGAGAGTGTTTCTATAACGTGTCCCCTCAAGTCGTTCACCACAGTAAAAATGACAAGTAGAGTTTGCAACCGCTATGTAGTTAATCAGTTCAATCGAAAAATGTTGGCATGCATTTTTCATTCACAGTTCTTGCTTTAGTAGGGCATTATCAGCACTGTTGCCTCACAGAAAGGCTCCCTGTCCAAATCTGCCAACCAAATGGGGCACTCATTGCCGCGAATCACTGAGACAAGTAGAGGAGAAATTAATCAATTCATTAATTAACATGTTTGGCTGACATGAATATAAATAAGATCATGTCATACAGGGTAATAGCTAAAGAAAAATACAGTATTGTAGTAATGTACATTACTGTGAATAGTGTTAAGTGAGAATAAATCAAACTGATCACATCAGTGGAACTAATTCTTCAAATTCAAGGGCTACGTACTTTATAATTTAAATTGTATTTGTTCTGAGGAACACCTCATTTTTTCCTGCTTGCTGATAGACTAAAATCAAACAATACCAATTTTAAAAGCTGTGATGGGGAAATGTCATTAAAGATAATAATCTAAATTTATACAGAGGAACTCGGTAATAAACATCAATGATTAGTTTAGAAACATCATGTATTTCCTTATCTCACATAAAAAATTATGTTCCTTCACAAGATCCCAAATTACGAAAATATATTGTGTATAGAATAAAGGAGCCATTTTCTCAAGACGTTGTCTGCCTGCCTGACAATCAGTAAATTAGACAATTGCCTTTCACTCCAACAATCAGTGACCCAATAAAAGCTGCCATTCTGGGTCCTG
Organism: Phyllopteryx taeniolatus; assembly: GCF_024500385.1. Classification (NCBI taxonomy): domain Eukaryota; kingdom Metazoa; phylum Chordata; class Actinopteri; order Syngnathiformes; family Syngnathidae; genus Phyllopteryx; species Phyllopteryx taeniolatus. The sequence goes on along the minus strand of NC_084521.1, from coordinate 8,613,073 downwards.
ACCCTAAGTTTGTTTTATTAACTAACCTGTTCTGGGCCCGCCCCATGGTAAAATTTACACATCATCCTATATTGTCCCTTTCATGCATTTTCTACCATTTATCCTGTTCAGGCTCACAGGTAAGATGGAGCTGATCTCACCTGATTGAGCCAGTAACAGAACAAATGCTACATTGAATGGAGGAAACCGCATATTATTCCAACTGAAATATTTTTCAGTTTCAACTGGAATAAAGTTTTTTTTTTTTTTTTTTTTTTTAACTGAAGATGGAAAAAAATACTGAGAATTCATAAACTCAGTTTATAGTTTTAAAAAAAGGGTGGGTGAGCCTAGAGGAAAAGGGGAGATAGGTACTGTAATTTTCTAGCATGTTCTGTCATTCAGTCCATGTTCAGAAAGAAGTGATATTTTATCTTTTTTACAAGGTGAAAAAAATAAAGTTGTACTGCACATGGTGTTGCCTATCAATCATTTATTTTTATTTTTAACTTGCATGGCATTCTGGACAGTAATGTAATCAACTTTGTTCCAGACAGAAATAGCTGAACTGCTGGATATATTGCAGTACAGTATAATATTTTTTTTTCAGGTATCTGGGATTTCTTGGAGATAGTCAGTACTTACTTACTTACATTTCTTTCTTCAAATATTTCTTTAAAAAATAAAGAAATATATATATATATATATTTTAAAAAATTGCTACTAGGACTGGTAAGATTCAGCTCTTGTATTATACCGTATAGAGGAATAATAATAATAGCTCTTATAGTATTGTGTATGCCACTGAATGCTCATATAGTATTGTGTATGCCAATGAATTGAAAGGACCAAAGGACAACATCACAGCATGATGTGTGCCAGCAATCAAAACTGTTCTTGCAAAATAATTTTTTTTCAAGGGCATGACCAAACTACAAGGTATACTACACTCTTGAGAGAAATGAACACAAAGCACTTCTATTAGTGTTTGGTGCTGTGTTGGCATATTATTCTAAACAGGTATCTCATAACCCTCATTTCCTCATATTCCTCAATGTTATGTTCGCAAAATGTCTGTAGCACGCAACAGCTCTAAATGGCAGTGACTATGTTAGTGATGTGGCAGTCGTATCTCTTCATGAGGCATCACCATCTTCCCTTCAAATGGCGAAATGCTCTCTCCAGAGGCTGAGGCGCTTGTTGAAAGCCAGCTGGGCAGGGGTAATTTGACGGTTTTCAGGCTATGGCTTCATCAGCCGTGGTTGTTGTGGATAGGCTGCATCATCTAACTGGCATGTTAATGCCTCCAAACCACTGCGACATCAGGAAACATGAGAATTTTTACTTCAACGACCATTGGAAAATGTGTTACTTACTCATGTTGTGTTTTAAGCTTGATATATTTTCATTAACTGGCTCCTGCAACATTTTCCCCCCCTTCAAAACAAATAAAACTATATTAAAGGTCCCCTTTCATCTTTATTTTTTATAATCTTTGATGTCCGTTTATCAGTTTTGCAAGATTATTTGTGGTGAAAATGCTCCAAATCTTTTTTTTCAAGCTATTCTAGTTAGTCATACTTTTTCTAAAGTAATGGTACTCTTACTTGAGTACAGTTTTTGGCCGCGCTACCCACCTATGCCCATATTCATCATTATAGGTCATATGCTGTGTGTTTTGCCAAATGTTAGCAACATAAAATCATTGGACACACTCTCCCAGTACTTCTGGAGGGCAGTGTACCTCGTAATGCAAATAATATGACTCCTGATTTATTCAAACGATCACTCATTTCATAAAAATCGAGGCTTGCGTGTCTGCTACTCGGAAAGAAGAACATATGGCTTCTGGACTTTGCTGGCAACAGTCTGAATCGCCCAAAGCATATGGCAGGCACAATAAATAAACACAACAAAACTGAACAGTAATACTCATTGCTGACCATATTGCACATTTTATGAGAGAGACCTTCCACCCCTGATGCCCCTGAACACAGAGAGGTCACAGGACATATGAACTTAATTATCAGGACGCTTCTATGAATACGAAAAGAAAATCATATTTGGCAACCATTTACCAAAGGAACCCTGAACTATAAATGATTAGTAATAAGATAATTACATTAATTTTGTGCCCATCAAAATTTTTAGCTCCACACTGAGGTGGTGGTAGCTGTGGTAGCCAATAATGTGTCTGTGGTGTGCTGTGGCGAAACAGAAATAATAATGAAGCTCACCAAATACTATTTATTTGAAGCTATGGGTTTATATATATATATATATATATATATATATCTGCACAGCTGGTGGTTTTCTGATATTTGTATTCCTTACCTTCTAACCCACATTGCCATGAACTGCCACATGGCAGAATTTATCTATAAATACATTTTTAATTTGCTATCTCGAGCAATATTTCTTTTGTAATGGCTCAATGGCACATGCTGTTAGACAAAAACATTCAACTTTTATTATGTTGACTATATTTCCCTGAGGCTTCTACTGAAGATCATTACAATACTTGTAAGTGTTGAATACTTTTAATAAACATTTACACTTTGGCAGTGATTACGACATGTTTTGAGTCCAGAAACATTTGAACACAAATATAAAGGCAACATTTGTTTTTGCTTTTGTTTGTGAATTAAACTTACGGCACTTAAAGATTTGTGACTTTTTCTACGTACACAAAATGCCTCTTTTTTCCTCACATATTTTTAACAAATCTGCCTAAATCTTTGTCTGTTCGCACTTCTCCTTTACAGAGAATCCATTCACCTCACAGGTTTGACAAGATGCAGATTAGACAGCATGATCACTGCACAGGTGTGCTTTGGGCTGCCCACAATAAAAGGCCACTCTAACATGTACAGTTTTACTTCATGTGGGGTGTCAGAAAACGAGTCAATATCTGTCGTGACCACCATTTGCCTCGCACAGTGCAACACATCTCATCCCATCGCATATTTAGATTCACGAGGAGCTTCTCCGAGACATTTTCTGACAGTTTGTGAAGAAATTCTTTTGTCATGCAAACAGATTGCTGCGGCAGCTGTTCGGGCGGCGCGTCTCAGCCGATTTTGGAGATGGAGATGCTGGATGTCGAGTTCCTGGGCCAGTGTAGTGACACATGGTGAGCGGTTGTTGGGCTGGAGACGGCTTATGGAGAAAAAAAAACAACATTCCTGCAATCAGCATGCCAGAGGCATGGACGGAAAAAAAAGAGACCTTTTGTGAAAAAAAAGTCCTCTTTGAAAAACAGGAAGAAAAACAAAATATTCCATTCAAATTGTTGTTCAATATATAAATATGCATGGCTATGTTCATTCCTACATATGTCCGTTTTACAGAAGTTAGCATAGAAGCAGCAGAAAATTGAAAGGGTAGTGATGACACTATGAAACCAGTTTATTTCTTTACAATCTCTATCGCTATGTTTTATTGTTTTTATATAATACAGTGCTATTTTACTTTATTAGAAACACGTAACAAAAAGATGTTTCTTTAGGGGCTGGAATTGATCAATGGCATTTCAATTCATTTCAATGGGGAATATTACATGCTGAAATTATACGATTAAATTGTGTTACCAGCTTGGTCATGGAACAATTTAAACCTGTATGTCATTGTGCATTTGGAATACAATATATATATATATTGCAGGGGTGGGGTTCATAGACCCTGCTGGGAGGCCAGTTTCGTAGTGTACATGCTCGCTCACTCACTCACTAAGAGGAATGGACTCACTCAAGCTCATTAGTACAACCACTCATATGCTATATATCGGGAAGTGTAATGTAGATGGGTTCCTTTCTCCTGATGCCTCATTGTAGAGGGATTTGGGAGGCAAGGCAGGTCTCTAATGAAGCCTTTTACATCATACTCTGAGACAGAGGTTAGAAAGACAGAGAGGCAAAGTCAAGGCGACAATGTTGAGAGCAAGAAAATGTCAGGAATGACTCAAAGCGGGAATAATCACTTTGTATCACCGATGACACAGTGCCCTATGAGGATGAAATAAGTGTCTTATAAGAATTTTGCCTGTCTGTATACGAAAACAAATGTCACATTTGAATCACGATGTATCAACTTGGCATTGTCTTCATTTCTTTGGGTGAACAGATTTTCCTAATTCAAGCATAAATTAACAGTCAAACTTTGAAGTGTGTTCATCATAGGTCAGTTGTAACTGCTGTCAGCAACGTGTGATGTTTTGTATAATTGTGTATCTTTATTGTAGGTGAAGCAAGCATCAGCCATTCAACCCTCAGCCTTGCTGCGCTGATAAAAGTAAATTTTGACATGAGTGATATGCAATCAAATTTTGCTGACATGTTAAAAAAGAAAAGCCGACTCAAATTGATTTTGAGACTCAGTTATTTTGGATATAAAGTACATGATTATTTGTCGCTCCGCAGTGAATCGCGCAACTCAAAGTCTTGATTTTTGGCTCCTTCAAACACTGGCAGGTCTCCTGGTGGCAGGCCAAGGATACACAGAGATGACTAGAGTATCTCAAAACAAGATACCGGAAAGCAAAATGAATTATCGATGAAGTTGTCACAACAAGCAACCATTTTCTTATGACACACAGTGATGAAATATGAATTAGAAAAGCTTTAACCTCAATCAAAAAACTTTACCCAACATTTGCATTAACAACTGAACCAAAACTCTACGGTCATCTCCCCCAATCATTATGAATTCATAGCAAGAGTCTATAAAAAATGAAAAACAGGACAAATGATGAAAACGAAAGACTGAAGGAGACATTGCACACTTTCAGACTCTGCTGCCAAAAGATGTCACATCTGAAGCCAAGAACAGGAGTGTCATTAGTGGCAAGCCAGTGGAAAGAAATACAATTTTGCACGGTTATATTACATTAGCTTTTATTCACTTTCCACTGTTTCTTGTACCCTACATGAGGTTATACATTGTGCAGTTCTCTGGGCTGGAATTAATACCTGAACATGCATGTGAAAAGAAAAAGGCACAATGTATGGGTGAAGACATTGAATACATTTGTGAGGGGAAAAAATTGTGACAGAAGAATGTATATCTGAAAGTAGAACATATATGTATACATAAGTTATGATGCATGAATGAGGAAATAAGACACTGAGGTAAGGCAGTGACAGGATAAAAACACAGGAAACCAAAACAAACCAAACCAGGTTCTCATTAAAAACACAATGAAAATACATAAATGCACAGTCCAAAAAAGAATCCTAACAGTTGGATGCAATTGTGCAAATGTTTGTGTGTGTTTTATAGGTTTAACAATTCATTTATAATAATCACTGATGAACATGTGATTCGTACATCAAGATAGACAATGGGTGGTGGCCTCAGACTGTTGGATTTGGGGTGGCGTGGCAATTTCTGTTCTTCTGTTATCACCATTTTGTTCATGTAAACTGTAAGCATATTTTGTTTTTTTAACAATGCACAACTTTTTTTTTCTCATGCATTAATCATGTATGAATACAACTTTTTTCTTAGTTTCTGACTGCTTGATTTGGCGGCCACTGGCTCCTCTTCTGATCTGTGTGTGTGCGCACGTGTGTGTGTGCATATGTGTGTAGGTGTGTGTATGTGTGTGCACGCGCTTATGTAAATTAAAATGCAGTGACATTCAAAACATGTCACCATAGTGCTAGTGATGCCTTTTTTTGGGGGGGAAAACCACAGAACCATGCTACTTTTATCTCAACGCCCACTTGGGACTATCCAAATGTGAACACTTTGTTATGCCTTTGGCTCGCAGACGACAATGGATTGCAACATTTCAGACTCAGCAGTAGTCCGGGTGATGAGTTGGAGCACAGCTATTGAATGGAAATAATGGTAAAGAGAAACCAGGAATGTCTTTACCCAGTAAAAAGCATTGTGAATATATATATATATATATATATATATATATATATATATATATATACTGGCTGAGTCAAAGCGTAGTGGGATCATACATTATACAGTGTGCCCTTGAAACCCAGTATGAGGAAAAACAACATCACCTGTGGTCCAGAGGTAAATGCACAACACTATTGGTATGAACATGCCTGTAATCCCTTCTTCTCATTGGACTACAATCTCAGCATTTCCTAAATTTTTTCAAAACCGGAATAACATTCAACATTGAAAACAACTCATCCCTTTGAAGTTAGTGTACAGTATATTTGAATGAAAACGGACCTAATGGTAATTTGACTTTTTAGCTGCTCGCATTCAATAGTTGGGTGTCTGGAGTGCCTGAGTGTGAAATTAAACCAAGTGAGGATGAGCCGCCAGACACAATTAAAATCTTTTCAGCACGGCGAACACAAAATCTCATACAACTAGACAATTAGTTTGCCAGTAAACAACTAGGCCAAACTTGGTCACTATCATGACATCAGTGTTTTCAGGACTGACCAATCAGTGATGGGTATTGTACAAAGGGATATCATATTGAGTATATTAGAGTATATTAGTTTCCTTATTGCTCATCAGTCTTTCCTGGGAGATGCTTAAACAAATTTGTGCTCAGCCATTTGAGAATGAATTCTTTGTGATCATATCCTGCTAGATCTCCAGCCAATTATTCAATTTTTACTTAAACTTCAGAGTCTTCATTAAAGTGTAGGACACAGAATATGGGAACCGGATTTCATCTTTCCAGCTTGACCACCGCGGTTTCAGTCGCTGATGTATTCCTAATGCGCTTGTTGATCTCGTCCAGGGAGAAGTTATCGGTGGTCCCCAAATATGTAAACTGCTGCACGACCTCCAGCTCAGAGTTGTCCATGGAGATGACGAATGGGGCTGCAACACCTAGTCCCATAACATTTGTTTTCTTTAGGCTGATGGTGAGAACAAAGTCCTTGCAAGGCCTGGAAGAAGTGAGTCATCAGTGTCTGATGCAAACATCATATCCCTAATAACGACCACCCTGCACATTTTATTTTGGCTCTAAAGAGGGCTAGATTGAATAGCTTGGCATCTTATCTGGTTTGGGGGTCGATGCCTCTGTTGTAGCCCCAAGGGCAGGGTGCAAAGGCAGGGCAAAGAAAATCCCAAAGAGAATATATATTCCTCATGTTTTTTTAGTGACTTGGATTTACACTCTTTTCTTTCAAACCTCAAACAAAAAAAAAACAGATGGTATATCTTCACACTGGTGCTTGTGTTTATCAACTTGTTTCATAATTCTTTGGCACTATCCAATAAAATAATATGCATCGAATGAGCACAAAAAGAGCACATTTGCACCATAGTTGGAGTATTAAAACTCAGGCTAAAGCGATCACAAACTTCTTAGTTCGATGACAGCAAAATAGACCCCCTACCATGCCCTTTCAGATTTTAAGTCAAACGGCATCAGTCACCAAAAGGACCACTAATAACAAGTTCTTCAATAATAATATGAATTGCCTGAATTTACACCACATTAATTTTTTAATCAACTCACCAGTTAAAATGTAATTTACGGCCGACGTTGTGTCTCCCTTCGAAGCAGTTTACCTTAAATAACATTCCTGTCGACTGAAATATCACAAATTCAAACTATGGTAGTAGAGATGAAAGATGAACTCATCATTCAAGCCATTTCAATTGCTCTGCCTTTGTTAAATGACATGTTAGGGTTTGTTTACTTGTGGTGCCATCAAAGAACACTTTGCCTCTTGCCACCTGAGAGATCGCGTGAGGTCATGGTGAATTGGTCGATAATTATATGTGGAGGACAAAAAAGGTCCAGCCTGTAGAGACAATACCTGACAATTGTACATTCTTCTCAGGGCTTCAACTTTTTCAATTTTAGTAAATAAACAATTCAGTCGTTAAATGTTTCAACTTTTACTGCATGCAATTGTGAATAATGCTTTGAAGTGTACAAAAAAGTCTGACAGCAATATACTGTTGTGGGGGCTGAATGGAGAAAAAACATGAAAAATATTGTGATACACAGATAAGATGGGTTCAATGCAAGAATCTATAAATATCAAACATTGGAGGAGGAGTAGGGTGGGTTGCAGAGCGGGTAGGTACACAAAAGAATAAAGTGAACTAAGGGGAAGAGAAAACAGAGGAGCTGTGATTAAAAAAAAAAAAAAAAAAAATGAACTGCAAGTATTGTGACCACCCAGAGAATTTCCGTCAAATGATAGCGGGTAACTGTCTCAAGATCTCAGCACTGATAATAACACAACTGAAGTAGGAATTGGAATCTTCACCAAATTTAAAAATCATATTTTTGTAGATGATCCTAAACAAAACAACAACGGAATGAGACAACTTGCATGAGAGACAAATGGAACGGGTGGAGGTCAGGAGTAGAGTGCCACATAAATACTGTGCACGGAAAGTGTGATGGGGAGAGGGAGGATTGATTGTTGCCCTGCAGGCCAGGAAACCATCATGGAGCTGCAGCAATCATGACCTCCTGCAGAAGACTTTATAACGTGTGTTATCCGCTGTTAAAAGAAGCTGTGTTTTGCTGCAGAGACATCTTTCAAAGCTGTGCAGACATTTGCGTGAACCTTTACTTTTAAAGCAAGTAACTGATTATGTTCCAGTCACGGGCCATGTCAGGAACTCCATATACTAGTTTTATCAAATATTTTCTTGTGGCACATTAATTGTTTGAAATAGTTTAATGGAAAATTGAATCACTGAATTTTGACACAAGTATCAATTAGCCAGGGTTCAGCAATTTTGGATCTTTATCGTGAAAAATCTGTTTTAAACTTTCTGTTCATTTTCCCATGTTGGTTTATGAAAAAGCAATGACTTAACACCATTCTTGATGAAAAAAAACAAAAGAGAAACCAAGTAGTGTAGCAGAGCAGCCCAATGTTATAAATTGCATTCAATAAAATATATTTTCATTAAACATTTAGATACATAGCATTGACAGTACATGAATGAGAATAGTAAAATTCACACATTGAAAAGTCAAACTTTTCAACAATTGCGCAATTGCACATATAGTGTTCCCCACATATTCACAATTTGCGACATGTGGCTTCACCTATTGACAGATTTATTTTTGTCTAACCTGATTAAAAAAAAAAAAAAAAAAAGCATTGGTGCCAAGAAACTACAGTATGTCAGTTGATCTTCATCAGTAGTGCTTTAGGGCCAACCTGTGGAATGCTGGTGCCAAAGAACTATGTTAAAGTGAGCTAATTATTATTATTTAATTTTATTCATTAGTAGTACTTTGCTGTTCAAAGGTATCTACAGGCAAATATGATGTTGTATCAATACTGAGTCATAGCAATATACACGTGATAGCTATTTTTATCACAATTCACAACATAAACATACAATATCATCAGCTTCTGTTACATGTCTGCTGGATGTGTGTATGCAGCTTGCAGGCCATTTACCAGTTTACTATTTATTAGTATGGTATACTTGGGAAATTCAGTGTGTTTTTATTTGGAATACATTAATTTAGTACTAGGAAAAAGTGGTATATAAAATGGTTAAGGTAGTACAGAGGTACCTGAGAATAAAAATTTCCCATTTTGTTTTACAGTGACATTCATGTTAAGCTGATAGCACAGGGAAATAATCACAGATAGAGGTCAACATGCCTTCATTTACTAAAAAAACAGACTATCAATGCATGTTACTTTTTATTTTGGAGGAAAAAAAATCCTTTCTTTTTTTTAATTAGTCTGTTTTTTTTCTCTTAAAGAAGCACATGGAATCACAAATGGGTCTTGATGAGCAGGAGATTCCTGGAATTTGATGGGGTTTTTTATGCAAAGTATAAACTCACCTTCAGTGCATTGCACTCCTTTGAAGTTTTACCATTTATTATCCCAGAGGAAGAGAACTGTTTGTTTCAAGTTTATTTTCATAAGAATGCCGTGCGATGCAAATTAATTTCATCAAAAGACTGCAAGCCTTAGTCATTAAGTGATGACAAAAATAAAAAAAAATTAAAATAAAAAGGTGATCCATTCAAATGTGGCTTCCAACCATTTGACCAAATATGTCTCAATATAAAACCATTTGCAGACAAGATTCCCTTTGTTCTTCGGAAAAAATTATTTGGCAAATCTATAAACTGCTAAATATTTTTTTTAGAGACTAGTCAATAATCTGTGTCCAATGTGTTGCCAACTTCTCGGCAAGGAATGTTGCTATTGGCTGTCCTAAAAGTCGCTTGAAGTCATCCAAGTGGAGGCAAGGCTTCATCACCAAGCCTCGGAATTACATTTGTCAATTAGTCTGCATCTGTGCATGTGGCACATGCAGTAAACCCACTGTTTTCATGCACTAAACACATGGCACACATGCGAGCAAAGGCCGTATTGCGATCTTCTCCGTTTGTTAACACTGTACAAACGATCCTATTGGGGCAAATTAGCAGATAACATGGACACGGATCAGTGTCGGGGTTCTTACATAGTGATAGGCCAATGACAGACATAAATCAATAAGGTATTAATGGTATAGTGCTATGTGGCAGCTGAGTACACCATCCATCATGCTGACTCGTTTTTTCAGCATGCAGTCTTATCTCACCTGCAGACTGAGTGGGGAGACAATACCTTCAAAGGAAACTCTGCATCCTCCTTTATGTGTGTGTGTGTGTGTGTGTGTGTGTCAGGGAGAGAGAGAGAAATAGAGAGAGGTGTGCCGAGGGCGAAAAAAGAAAATGGCAAGCAGGTAGATAGACTTAATTCCTTGGAGGGTTTGAATGAATGCTGACTGCAGGAAAGGAAATGCTTGTGAAAGTTATACGCTGTTGAGAAGCTTGCTCAGGGCCGTCATGCAGATGGACACACACACACCTACACGCACACACACACACACCAAACTCCTCATATTCAAGTACAGGCACATAGTCACTTCTCATAGACCCACACATAAAGGGATCTTTAGACTTGCATCCCCACTCTTCCTATCTCACCAAAAGCATTGGGAGATGAAATATTCTCCCCAAAAAGCTTTCATCATTGAGGTGTGTGTGTTTGTTTGTGTGTATGGGCTTATGTGTATGTTTGTGAAAAAATTGTTCCCCATTAAAAAAACAAAACAAAAAAAACTGTGAAAAAATGGTTCCCCATTAAAAAAAAACTATGTTGGCAGAATTTTGTAACTGACCCTTGTGGCATCTTTAGAGAGATTGCAGTCTGTAGGGGATCTTCTTCCCTGTGCTACATTAATGATAAAGGTCTTGGCTGGAGACTTTCGTATGGAGGACTTTTCATGGCACCACACGCACACACACACACACACAACTAGGTTTATGCTCATCTTTTTTTTTTAAAATCGTCTGTCCATTTTTTTTTTAAAATCACTGGTCTTTCACCGATATTTTCCGAGTACTAAAATAGTCACAATTCCCTCGTGAAGTAAACTTTCGAAGTAACGTGTCATGAAAGAGACACAATAACTTGCTTTTGAATTGTGCTGTGATCCGCTCGTCATTTCCTTTGATGATTAATCTATGGAGCGGGACCACAGCTTTCTGTGCTCGGCATCAATAGGTGATGACCCCCTGCTTCTCTCCTTTAAACAAGATTGTGTGGAAAGACCTTTCTGTGCAGGGAGACCAGAAAGTTCTCAGTGAGCTTTTGGTGCATTTGTAGCCTATAACCACATATCTGTAACATTAAGTTTAGTGTGATTGGCGTTTGGTTTTTGCTTCTGTTGTTGCTTGACTGTTGACACCTTCCTTCAGTCACATTTTACCGATAAAGGAGCAGACTATTTTATAGACGAGAATATACTGGTACATGTACCCAGAGGTTTTAAGGTGGTCTTATGCTGTAGCTGTTCAACCACCCCTGCTCTTAGCATAAAGAAAAATATATGTATAAAAACACCTTGTAAGTGTATTGTGCGTTTCTGTCATTGACTGGATTGTTTTATTTATTTATTTATTTATTTCATGAGAGTGATTAGAACCCTGCCAAATTGGTTATACCTAAATCGTGATTCACCGAAGCTGGTAGCTGTGCCAAGATAAATGGGGGTGACAGCAATAAACTGGCCAACACACTGTACAGTTGAAAAGTCAAGGAGTTGCTTTGGTTTTCATCGTGGTGCTGTGAAACCCAGACCCAATGGATGTCTCACTGCTGTTCTCTACGACCGGCATCACACGTACAATATATAATTATTAATTTAAGTACGCAATTCTTGATTTTTCAACTAGATCCCACACAGACCTACAGCTGTATATTCTAAAAATAGTCATGGAAATGTTTCAACTACTTAAATAAAGCAGAGTAAAGATTTTTCCCCTATGTACAGTATGAGCCTGTCACAATCCCTTCGCAATTATTTTTGTTACGACTGTCTTTTGTAGATGTGGAAGCAGCTAGATTTAGGTTGCTATTTAGTCTATAATTCTAGTGTGAAAAGTTTTTGAATCTGGCATACTTGTAATATTATAGGTAAATTCGGTTCACGTCTCCAATAAGTTAAAGAATGTGTTTACCCATTTGTGTCAAATTGATCAATGTCAGTCATTTGGTGGAAAACATTCACATGGTCTTTGGAGGGAAAACAAATCTAACATTTCTCAACTGGTAATTACCGCATAACTTGATGAATTACACCAGCTACTTCTCGGGTATTTGCATTTTTTCAATAAAATGATGAATCGATTCTGTAATTCACATGTAAAATGTGAAATTCACACTATAATTGCAACCTAGTGTTTTTATGTTTTGAACTCCTGCTTTAGGTTATAGGTATAGTATGTTCTAAAGATGTAATTTTATTATAATAGTTTGTTGTTCAACATGGCAACACAGTGGGTTGTGGTTAGGACCTGGAAAGTTTGCATGTTTTCCCCATGCTTGTGTGGGTATCCTTCGACTAAACAGACTTATCAGGTGCTGAAGTCTCATCGAAAGTTACATAAATAATTTTATTGCCATGATTGTCAGTCGGTTGTGCAAAAAAAAATCAATAATTAAAAAAAGAAAATAAAAAAACTTGGGGTCTCACAAACTCTGCTAAGTCTACCTGTTATTTCTCACCACAAGCTAGTGTGGCTCATTAAGGATCTGTAATTACAAGTGGAGCCAGAAGCTCACAGTATATTTGATCGAAACCACTCAAACAATGACAGTCTTTCCCATTTGCACATCTGGATACACTAAATCCCTGCGACAAAGAGCTGCGATAACAGTAATTGCAATTCCAAACACAATTATAGCCCTCATTTATCCATTTTCCTCTGAGTTGTTTGTGCTCATTATATTCTTGGGGTTGGAAAGGAACGGGCAACGGCTGTAAATTGAAAGTAGGCAAGCAGTCTTTGTCACTATAGATTAATTTTGATGGTTTCCCACCTCTGCAAGACTAGGTCAGATAATAACAAGCCTGAGTCACAGTCATCCACCCAGGACAACAACATCTTTAAATGCATCCAAGTTTTTGTTGGTGATATACTGTAATGCAGACTCCACTTGTCTATCTGTAGATATGTAATATTTTAAATATAGACTTGAGTACCTATAACCCCTAAAACATCCAAATGAGGACTTAAAATGCTCTTAGCATTTCCACAGAACATGCCATTGTTTAGAACTGCTGAATACAGTGATCCCTCGTTTTTCGCAGTTAATGGGGACCAGAACCCCCCGCGAAAGGTGAAAAGTAGGATTTGCTCCCCCCCCTAGGAATTTTCGTGTATGTGTATGTGGGTACCAGAATGTTTAAAATATGTAAACAGTATTTATACTTTACATATTTGAGACAAAGATTACAACAGTACACGTATTTAGTTAAATCTTTAATTATAAAACCTTATACAGTAATTAGCATTCATCAACATTGCCTTCTGAGAGAGGCAAAGAGGCTTGCTTTGGTGGCGGAGGAGAGGCTCTCACTTGACTCGTAGAGGCTTTAGGTTCACTCGGAGACTCTTCTGCTGGAGGCGCTGAAGGTGTAGCGGGGGTTTTACCTTGAAGAAAAACATGGTGATGGCTAGTTGTTGTCTTTGTTTTTTCTTTTGCTTCAAAATCCCCCTGTACAAGGACATAACCCCGTCTCTTATTATACGGAGTTACCACACGTTTCGCTTCCTTATTGAAGCAGTTTTGCGGATGTTTGCTTCCTCTTTCTTGATGTACCGCACTGTAGATTCTTTCACGCCATAATGGCGTGCCACAGATGCATAACCTCTGCTCTCTTTGATCATATCTAAAAGTTTCTCTTTTTCGCTGATGGTCATCATCATCTTCTTCCTCTTGGGCGCACCCGGAGGAAGCTTTCGCAGGGGCACAGCGCTTAGGCGGCATTGTAAGGACTTAACTAATCAAAAAAAGTTACCGCTTAAAGTTATCACGAACACAACACTAAGATACAGTATGCGAGACAGTCAACAGCGTGGACGAGACTGGCGAGACACAACAAGGGAAGATGCTGGGTGAGGCTGCGATGATGCGCAGCCAATCAGCTCACAGGATAAATCCACTCGTGTTCTCATTGGTCGATGTCGCGCCGGGAACGAATCACGCGCCTTGTATGAGTACCCGTGGCATGTACAGTACAGTACAGGCATGTACAAAGCCTCTGAGTCAACTCATCTCTTTGTTTGGCATGCAGGGAAACCTTCTCTTTCGTGCATCCACATGAAACAACGCGTCTTTCCGCAATATGGCTGCTGATATGGCTGTATTTTTTCATTTTTATTTTTTGATGATTTTTTATTTTTTTTTTTGATGAATATTTTGGAAAAACCCGCAAAGCACTCAAGCTGCAAAACGTGAAGCGCAAAGCGGCGAGGGAACAATGTAATCTTAAATGACACTTTTCTAAATCCTCTTACCAGTTTTCATCTGTGACTATTGTTAAAATATTTCAGTCATGATTGTGTTATCATCTTTTGAACTGATAATGTATTCAGAGACTGTAGAAAGAAGAGTCATTCATTGTATCCACCTAAAAAAATAGTTGCTGTTTAACCACAGGCCAAACCAAAATTGGATGGCCCACCACATAATGCTGGTAGTGGTCCAGATTTTATACAACAAAGTATGATCCTAACCGGAATAATGTTTCCCTAATATAATTACAAAGAGGTGTGCCATTTCTATTTAATCACATTTACAATATCTATATTTTGTTGATTATCAAAAATGACCAAACATACCCATACATTGCAGTAACATTCTACGGAGAGTTTCTACGTTCAAACGTTTCCCAAATTTTTGCAACCGTGTTCATCATGTTCATGCTTGTACTCACAGCGAATTATTTGTTCAGTCTGCTATACAAATTTCTGATTGTTTTTAGTGGCTTGTTCTCATGACATCTCTAAGATGTAGTTGTCAATCATTCTGGTGAGAAAAGAAAACAGCTAATCAAATGATTCTCTTTCATTCTGAGAAACAAGGTGAGCTTTGTCATCAAAAGAATTTGGAAAAGCCCGATCATTCCAAGCACTCCCTGCAGACAGGGTTAACAATTTAACTCCACTCAGAGACACTACAAAAGCATTTTGTTGCATCTTTGCATGCACGGGCTTTATTAATGGAGTCAGAAATGGCAATTTAGAGAGTAGAGAGGTTAAAGGTTGGTTAAGATTAAAGATTATACGCAAGAGAAATTACAAAAGCATATTCAGTCACTACAGCAAGTGACACGGGTCTGTTCCGTCTATCATGATCTGGCAATACTGGTAAAATGAAGTGCATTGTTGGTAGGAATAAAGCAATTGCCTGAGACTAGAACAACTAAATCCAATACAGTGATTAAGGACAGAGCATAAACCTTAATAGTCATGTCTGGCCATCGTATATATCAAATCTTTCAGGTGGTTGGGACAGGCAAGTGAGATGCCATTTGTTTAGGCCGGGTCAGCTCAAGTACATTGTTTCACTTCTTTGTGGACACCTTGCAGCACCTTGTCTGCAGGGCAATGACAGTTTTCCCAGACAGCCCGAAGGGTGGTTATGAATGTTATTGATATTCCTGTTACCTGTGCATAGTTTGCGGTACAGTATATAATTGCATATCTTAAGCTGGCATTGATGTCATACCAATGAAAGTTCAGAGCATGACCCGAGGAGCAAAAACTGTCACAGGGTAATAATAGTCCAAATCCACACTTCTGACAAACAGAAAATGGTGACGCACGGCCAACTGTGTGCTGCAAAATGCTTGCATATTGAGAATGAACGGCTGTATATATTGTGGCAGTGCAGATAAGCCACAGGTTTGCTCTTTATTTTCCATTCAAAATTGCCATCAAAGCCATCCAGTGCGGTAGGGAAAATAACACAGCCTTTTTTTTCTTTTTTTTGTTGACAAGCAAATGGGTTTTGTCATTTCTGTAACCCATGAGAAATGAAGAAATACAACAATTGCATAATTTGTGACTTATTATCTGGTTGGTAATGTGTCCGGGTGACTCTCACGCCCTACCCTTAGATGTTAAGAAAACATAAAATGTTTACACGAGCAAAATCTGGACTCTGGGACAAATAAGAATTTAATTCATGTTACCACACTGGATATTAATTATGCATCAGTTAGATGAAAGATTTCGAGGGAATCCACTTGCAACTACTAGTATGAAAAATGTGCACACACAAACATTCGGTCCCTTTCTTCAAACAGCATAGACTTGAATGAGAAATAAAAATCTAGCCTAAATAAATGACTGCAGGGAAATATTTGATCAAGTCAGAAAGCGTTCTACCTTTCTAATATTCATAGGATCCTCTTGCTGCAGAAATGTGAATAGGAATGTGTCATGTATTGTAAGTAATAAAACAAGTACTGTGCCACAAGAGACAAAAGAGTAGCTGAGGTAGGCCTGCACAATTCAATTTAAAAAACAAGGCATTCTAGACAGGAATGATGAAAACATACTAATAATAGGAAAAATCATTTTTAAAACTATGATGAATCCATTACTTTTCTACCTATTATCTACAATCAAGTTGCAGTGTTAGAAAACAAACTATTGAAAAAAAACCCCAAATGAAAATAAGTAATTTTCAAATGTTTATTCTAAAGAGGACTCAAATGATGTCATTATGCAGTGGGGAGGGTTTATTAACTTATGAGCATGTGTTCTCAAATAATCATGAGCACTTTAATAATTGTATTTCACAATGTCACAATTTTAAAGTGACATTTTAAATTTGGAGTAAGTGTCAGGGTTTATGGTGCGGGAGGAGGACCCCAGAGCTGACACATGCAGAAATGTTTATTAAATCTGAGGGAAACCAGGGGGTGAATCCGGGTGGGGGTGACGAGAGGTCGACAGCTGCGTGAGTCGAACAAGCAAGAAACAAGGAAGAACTGGGAAGGCGTGCAGGTTCTCTGAGCAGAAAACAAGAACATGGGATAGGATTCAAAGTAGCATAGAATATGCAAAAGCTGAATGTTACTAACTGGGTGACAGAGTAAATTGATCTGGTGAAGAGCTGAAGAGAGTCCGGGACTGGCTTAAGTATGCCACTGAAGATTGTTTGCACCTGGCCTCAGCTACAACTCGTCTCTCCAATTCTACATGTTGACACGTTGACACAGAAAGGGTGCTGAGACCGTAGACCTGACAATAATAATTTTAATTGTCTTACTACAAATAAAACATTCCCCTTACAGTGTATGTTTGCATATCTTGTAGCAGTAGCACCTTTTTATTTCAATATATTTAATAACAAAAAGTAAAAGTATTATAGGATGTATAGAGTGGTAGTCAGGAATATTTCATCTTCACAGTCATTTTTATAAAACTGGATTCCAAATGTTTCTCTTTGTAGCAATGGAATTATGCTGCAAAACAATGCATCTCTCTGAATGGCTTGAAGAGTTTTACCTACTTTGCTGGCAAATTAATTCGAGAAAAGATTATGAGTTTGTAAGACTTCGGGATAACAGAAATATTGAGAAAGTGAAATTCTCAACTCGGGAATCCGTCATATTGCCAAGATTTAGTGGTGGAGGCACTTGGACCCAAATGCAGACAAAGCAGCACAGGCAGACCGAAAAATGGAAACAACTTTATTTTTTAAAACAACCAGTCAAGCATGTGACTTTAAAGCCAAGTGAAGATAGAACAATAGCAAAAAGAAAAGAGAAAAAGACCCAAAAACGACTGATCGCCACTATTTCATCTTATATGGCGTCAGCTCAACACAAAATGGTTAAGCCGCCAACTTTTGGTTAAATGAATGCCTATTAGAAGTGACTTAATTTGTACTTTGCCGTTGGGTTATGTCATATTTTATGGAGTATCAAGTGTGATCCCCAATACAACAATGACTTTGACAAGACAAAAACCCAAAACAACAGATTTCACAAAATAATAATAAGCTTAATAGGCATAATTTCCATTGAATTTTTGTAACGTACTTTTGTATTATATTCCAGTAATCTTTTAAATTTTTTCAGTCAAAACAATGACAGTAGAGCTTTTCTATTTACTCAGAGAACCTTGTTGAGATTGGCCTGCTTAGATCCCCATCTGGTCTGATATTCAGTATACAGCATCTGTGTTAAGTAAGACTGCAAGAAGAGGTTATTACACTCTACTATCTGTCTGTTCTGATCTGTTTGAAGTATACAGTAGTTGCATGCGTGATTGTATGACGAGAACCAGACAGGTTCTGTGTGGTGTCAAAACTTTGTAAGAGGATACAGGTACGTATTATCTCAAATAAGCACAATGGTTTTGTTTAGGATATTAAGGAGTGATCTAATGCTAAGATAGAATATTTGAGTTGAAAAAAGAATCAGAACAGAAATGCTTCAGTTTGACCCCCTGTTGGTGCTGCAACAGTTTTTTTGTTGTTGGTAACATGTTCAATACATTCCCTTGGTCTACGTTTATATCCACAGTATCAAATGGTTTTCCATTGACAAGTTTTATAAAATTTTTATCCCTTAAAGATAGGGTGAGAAGCTCGGTCATCCGGGAGGATCTCAGAGTAGAGCCGATGCTCCTCCACATTGAGAGGAGCCAAATGAGGTGGCTGTGGCATCTGATTCAGATGTCTCCCGGACGCCTCCCCGGTGAGGTGTTCCGGGCACGTCCCACCGGGAGGAGACCCCGGGGACGACCCAGGACACGCTGGAGAGACTACGTCTCTCGGCTGGCCTGGGAACGCCTCGGGATCCCCCCGGAAGAGCTGGATGAAGTGGCTGGGGAGAGGAAAGTCTGGGCGTCTTTGCTAAAGGTACTGCCCCTGTGACCCGACCTCGGATAAGCGGTAGAAAATGGATGGATGGCTGGATAGCATATCAGCCACGTAGACTTGTCAATATTTCCACCAGAACACCTAATTTGTGACTTCAGACCAAGCATTGCTAGAGGTATACAATTGTTCCTTTATAACCTATGATCCCTGTCAGATCGATTGTGTTAAATGACTTGATGCTAGTGACCTTATTGTACTTGACCTGAAAATCAAATATCAAATCGATCAATCTTGTGTAAAAAAAATAAAAATAGAAAAAGGCAAGCAAGGGAGGTATTTTGTGAGACACAGAGGGAGGTGAAAAGAAACTGACCGCCAATAACAGCTTCAATATCCTTTTTATCATATAGGAGGATCATAACAATGTAGGAGAAGAAAATGGCACCTGGTTTGGCAATGTTATGTTTCATGTCAGTCTGTTCACTTGTCAAAAAAAAAAGTTTGAAGCGCTGATTGGGTCTCTCAAATTTGAGATGTTGCTAGTTTAAAAGCCAATTTGACGCTCCTCCTCTCCAAACCCCCTCAAATTAATATTGTATAGTCTCAAACTGGGCAGCACGTTGGACGACTGGTTACCACATCTGCCTCACACTTCTGAGCACCAGGGTTCAAATCCGGCCTCGCCTGTGTGGAGTTTGCATGTTTTCCCCGTGCCTGCGTGGGTTCTCTCTGGGTACTCCGGTTTCCTCCCTCATCCCAAAAACATGCATGGTAGGTTCATTGAAGACTCTAAATTGCCCGTAGGTGTGAATGTGAGTACGAATGGTTGTTTGTTTATATGTTCCCTGCGATTGGCTGGTGACCAGTTCAGGGTGTACCCCACCTCACGCACGAATAGAGCTGGGATAGGCTCCAGCACCCCCGCGACCCTAGTGAGGATAAGTGGTACGGAAAATGGATGAATGGTCTCAAACTGCTAAAGATGACTGAATGAAGCAATAGATATAGCAGTTGTGAAATGGACCAGATGTCGAAAGAGCAACACTGCAAACTTGTGCACATTACTGTACCCTGAAGAGACACAAAAGAAACAAAAATCTAAACAAAATTTGGTGGTGGCAAGGGAGATAGTGGGTAGACAAACCATTAGCTACAGGATGAAATGTAAAAAAAAATTAAATAAACAAATAAAAATAAAATAAATTAAGGTATTTAACAAAATCACAATGCCAGAAACCAAAATCCCATGTAGTCAACAGATCTTAATAGGCTTACTTTCCACTGAAATGTTAAATTATTTTAAATGAATTAAACAGTAGTGATTATGGGCCAATGCATTATCTCCAGCAGAGTGATTATTAGTGATGCATTTGTTTCCAGCATACTGAAACTGACAAATGTGTTCAGCAACTTAACGATTTCACACACTGATCTTCTGCATCTCCAGTTTGAAGTTATTTCCTGGAAAGTGAATCTTTCCCTACTGCCTACTCCCTCAGGTAGCCGCTATCGATCAATGCAAACTAAAACAAGCAGACATTCCGACAGCTTCTTCCCTCTTGCCATTAAATTGCTAGAGGACTCTGCATTATTTACGCAACTGTAATTATGTCAGCATTACCACATTACCGGTAACCTCTCATTGTTTTTATGTCTCAAAAGTATTTTTTTTTGTCACAATGGCTGTCTATTGTCGTACTAGTACGACTCCAACTGTAGGAGACAAACTCCTTGTGTTCTTTTGACATACTTGGCAAATAAAGATGATTGTGATTCCGAAAATAAGTTAGTAAGCCGTTGCTGAGGTAATGTGGGCATTAATATGTTGTGTGGCTCTTTGCGTTCAGGTGGCACATTTATGTTTTAGCTCTTTATGATGGTAAAGTTGGCCATCCCTGCCATTCAGGTTATTTTCCATTGCTGTCCATCTCTATAAATATCAACATTGTGTCAGACTGGATGAAAAACAACCAGGTCATTTGAATTCTTACTTCATTTTGTCTGGGAGAAACAGATAGAGAAGCGCAATTTCCATTTAGATTGTTTCAACAGGAGTAAATTAACAGGAGCAACGCATCCCAGCCAATGTACTTGTTTGGAATAATATCTACTGTAGCTAAGCAGTGGAGCAATGTTAAGACAGGACTCTGATCATTTTTCAATTTAGCCACCAATTGAAATGTGCCACTAAATTAATATACTAAATTCATTATACTCATGGATCATGGTTGACTAGTTGAACCAGAAAAGAATGATTTAACCAAAGGTGACTCTGTGGGTACGGTGTATAAAAATATAAATGTGGTTTGGACAGGATGTGTCTCAGATTGAACTAAGATTTAAGTAATTGTTACAACCCTTTTGAAATGAAACTGTGGAGTAGACGCGAGAGCAGCTGTGAAGAGAGGTGGAAGATGGACAGAAATGGCAATAAAATAATATTGTAGCATTGCTCAGGCTTTTGCCTGCTCTCCATGCAGACATTTTCACGAGGCGCATATGCTCCAACACATGGAGATCCCAGTGTGACTTTGCCTATTAAAGATACTTCAGTTGACTTGGGCTGTCTCAAGAGTTCCGATTACCTGCTAAAGACCAGATATTCTTCAATGTACCTTTTGACAAAGCAAGTACCGGATTGAGCAGACGCCTATACCTTTGCACAGCAAGCGACAGACCACAGCGTTTTCTGTAAAGCACCAGAAATTCTACAACACTAAATTAAACAGAAGCCATTTAAAATTCATAACAATGAGGAAGGAAAGAAAGGAGCACAGTCATCCATTAAGACATTTGTCGCAGTCTTCATGGGTTCACAGGGGGTAATACGGAAAAAAACACAACTCTATGGCCGTTGATAAGATACTGACAATTGCTATAATTGACATTAGGATATAAGAAGGATGTAGTTTCGAAAGGGATGGCTCTGGAGCAAAAACATCACAGTTTCTGACAGCGGAGGGGGAAAAAGACAATTTGATGTGTCTCACTTCTCAAACTACAACCGTTCAGTGCTTTAGTATGAACTTTCATGATTGACAGGTCACAGAACAGCTGGAGCGAAAGGATAGTGAGCCTTGAGGTGAAAAAAGGTGCTTAGAACATAGCCCACTCAGGTTTCCTTTCTCTGACAGGAAATCTTTTACCTTGTGTGGTTTCTGAGTGCAGGCAATGGGAACAGACAGTACAGACAGCCAGTGTACCTAAATGGTAAATGGGATGCATTCACAGGCATATTGCGCATTTCTTCAGAGAGGCACTCTAAGCGCTTATACAATGTCGCCTTTTTTGCAAAATGATAATGGTGCATGTTTTCTGATGACAGAGTACAAGGGGTTCATAATCTTGTTCAAGGACACTTTGACAGGACTTGAGGGATAACTGGGAATCAAACCAGATATTTTCCCAATTGTTAGAGGGCAATTCTTCCTCTTGAGTCAATAAAATATAGGGTGACTGTGACAATCCAATCTGTTGATATTGAGGCGTTCTGGTGAGTCTCAGGCCTGTGGGGCCAGGGTTTTCGTTGTAGACCAATTTTTAAATAGCCAATTCCTTACTACAGCTTTTGGCAGGTTTCAATTTAACGGCAATATGGAATATGGCCTTTTCCGGGACAAATCACATAAATTGGACTCCTCAAACAACATTATACATATGCATACAAAATTAACAAATGTTTAAGGCACTTAATTTATAAAGATTTGCATAGCTACATAAACAATAACTTACTTTGTGGCCATTTTCTTTCTTCTTCTTTTGCTTCTTCTTGCCAGCACTGGCCCATCGGGGAAATCCCCGGATTCCCCGTAAGCTAGTCCCCCCCTTGGGTGAAAGCTCATGCATATTTTTGATTGTCTGTTACATCTATGACATTCAATGCTGTTCACTGGCGATTCCAATTTTTGAATCGGATCACACCCAGCGGCAGAACCCTGCACTCTGCATGACAGTTAAGTCAATTTTAACTCTGTGTGCAGCAGGCCATATAAACGTCTTAAATTGGAATACAGACAAAATAATTCAGTTTTGCATGCATGATTATGTTGGCAGTGGAGTGCAGTGTTCCATTTCAAGTAGGCACTGCACAGATTTTCATCTTCCAAAAGCACTGATTACCTCACTGTCTTTTTCTGTGTCAGAATAAACATGATGCAAACCCCTTACTTGCAGCCAATAGTCGATGATGGGTATGCAGGAGTGAAAATATCCAGTGTTCGTTACTTCCATCTCCTCTTCCATCCCCAGGATGGGAAATTTGGAGACACCAGGTATACACTAATTATTTGCTTCACTGTCAAATATATTTACCATGGCTGAAGAAACAAAGCAGGCCCAGGATTGAAGCAGTATCAGAAGCTTTGGTTTAGTCACACTTTGGCAGAGACTTGGTCTGCTCACAATGCTCTAAATTTTCCCAGGAATTATTCGGGAGTAATGATTCATGGGTACAATTGAGAGACTGCTGGAGTAATCATTAATACTTGCTTTTCCATATTTAAAGCTTTATTCAGCATAGGAGCTTATAGAATCTCTTTGTTACTTGCCAATAGTTCCCAAACTCTCCCCAGAATATTTAATTCGGTATTTGAGCAGAATGTATTATATTTGGTTTGGGACATTAACAAGCTTCAATTGGAGAGAATTACATAGACCAGTCTGTCTGTCCATCTGTCACAAATGGACTCCACAGAACTCTTATAATGCACTAAATTAAGTACTGTAACTCTCTCTTCTCCCCAAAGTTAACCCAGACAAGTCAAGTAACTAAGTCAATAAGGTGTGTAGTTGTTTCACTGCTAAGCATACATAATCGGACCATAGCTGCTTCTACTGCGATTTATTCTTCTTCCATGTATTTTCTAGCAGCCTTCCGGCACCATGCTGTCACTTTCAGGTCAGTCTGGTGTAGCGGTCATGCACTCCGCAACTTTGAGGCGTCACAGAGACTCGCGACGACCTGAGAACTCCCACTCCTCCACGCTGCCCTGCTGTGAGACGGTGACTAGGACAGGGCCTGGTGCACGTCAAGTGGACCTTAACCTAATTAGCAGCTTCCCGGTAAGTCTTGATTCCTGTCTTCAAAAGACCCCTTCCCGGACCAAATGGTTGGGGAAGACTATGTGGTTAATATCCACTGATGCGCGTGAGGCTCCCCCCACTGGCGTTGAGAAGAACTGCAAACGCCAGAACTTGTGGACGTGCCTATGATGTTTGTTAACAGAAGATAAAATGTCCGTTTTTATGTCTTGCAAACTCTGTAGACATATTCCAAATGTATGCCTTGGTGTCTGTGTCCCCATTCTCACTTTGACAGGTCCTCTGCATGATTTTGAAGGCTGTTCATGATTTGAAATCAAACAGTACAAAATGTTGTATTGAACAATAAGCAACCCATCTGCCACAACCAAAGTTTAAACAATGATCCTATGCGTGAGAGTACAAAGTTGGGAGTGCTTTAGATTAATATTATTTTAAAATCCATTTACTAAAATTTGTAGACAAGATTCAGGCTGATGGGTGTGGTCTTCTCCAAGTCGGCACTCCCTCTTTCTACGCCCCGCCCCTGGGGTATTTAACTCTAAACTCACACCTCTCTCAGGGAGTTGAGTTCAGGCTAGTCTTGTTTTTCCTCTCCTCGTACCTTGCGGGCAGCTTCCCAGCCAGGCTGGCCATCTGCCACCCCTCCCTCGTTTCCCCTTTTGTGCGGGCACACGGCTTGGTAAACCCGAGCCGGGATCGAATGGACATGGCTTCCCAGCCTAAACGTGGGCCTTCGCTAAGCGATCAGAGCCGCTACTATGAAGGTACCGGGTCCGCTCCCAGCCAAGCGGGATCGCTCTGAAATTGCCAGCGAGCCACGAAAGAGGCAGGAAGAGAGACGTCCGGTTCTCCCAAGAAGGCGTGACAACCAGCCATTTTTCTTCTTTTTGCACAATTGTTTTTGTCAATGTCTTTATGTCTCCAAAGTGTTCTGTCAATTGACTGTCTGTTGTCATACTAGAGCGGCTCCAACTACCGGAGACAAATTCCTTGTGTGTTTTGGACATACTTGGCAAATAAAGATGATTCTGATTCTGATTCTCTTGTTCCCTTTGTTTGTATTTTTCTACATCTTTTTCGTCTGAAACAAAATCTGTCGCTTGCTTCCAGAGCCGCTTCCAAAGGAAGACGACCCCTAAAGACCAGCTGATCAGCGTTCGTGGGTCGACACTGCAATCCTTACTATGATGTACAACATCAGTTCATAATAATTGTGGGGAAATTACTAGCTTCATACGAAATCCCAACTTTGCCTTCTCTCGCTCTGACTCAACGCATTCAACGCTCACACGCTCATTTAGTTTAGCCCAGCGACCACACACGATGTCCTCTTTTCCATTTTTGTACGCCTTATTTTCTTTCTTTACCCTTAGTGTTATTTTCTTGCTGTAGATTGTAGTTGTAGTTGTGTGTTTCATTAAATATACCATAAAATTCCACTTGTGGTCGTATTTTGTGTGTGTTCTGAATTTAAGTAAACCTCTGTAATCTAGGACTCAAAATGTCATAGAATGTAGCAACCTCCAGATTCTGAGACTGATTGAAAATGGTTTGTCGTCATTTCGCCTAAAGTTAAACTTGAAAAACATGACGTGGTGCCCTTTGAGACATTAGTTTGATTTTAATAATCAAATCGAATTTTATGATAAACCGGAAGTAACGCAAATGTCGCTCACGGCTTATTACTTTATCCTAAATTAATTACAATTCTTATTTTACATACATAATCGCTACACTGGGTACTATGCCAGACTTCTGGGTTGAGAGACCAGACTCTTGATTGTCAGCTGAAATAACATTAATGCTGGACTTTGCAGTTAAAAAAACAAGACAACATTTTTTGTCATATGTTAAAACTGTCTCCATGACCTTACAGTGTTATATTATTAAAATGATCAGCAGGTGTAGAGGTAGGAGGAGTGACTGCAGATATGTAAATCATTATTTGCTCACGAGCCTCGCGGGGACACAGCAGCCTGGCGCAAAAGGGAACTAAAGGGAACTATATACTGTAGTTTCTTGGCCGGTTTATTTAGCTCCGGTGAGCAACAAAAGTTAAAAAGAAGGAATTGAATAACTCTCTACTCCAAATCAAGCGTAACTGTGGTGTCCTATACACATAGGGCTGCATATTGCTGGGATTGGAAAACCACCAACGTACAAATGAACGGTGACTTCATCATTCTCATCAGGTTGTCAGGTAAGTTGATCACCTCTCTTATATATTTTTTGTTAATTACTGTGTCTCAAGTATTTCAA
This sequence comes from Phyllopteryx taeniolatus, assembly GCF_024500385.1. Taxonomy (NCBI): domain Eukaryota; kingdom Metazoa; phylum Chordata; class Actinopteri; order Syngnathiformes; family Syngnathidae; genus Phyllopteryx; species Phyllopteryx taeniolatus. The sequence continues at coordinate 8,586,677 of NC_084521.1, read as the reverse complement.
GTACATCACACACTATAATAATAAGAACATTACACATTTTTTGTTGTGTGTGGGGTCTCTCAAAAAAAATAAAAAATAAAACATGGTCCCAGCTTTAGTTAAATGCTACATGAAGTTTCACCGCCATCATAAGGCTGCTCGAGGGTGCATCGTTTCCCTGACAGGAATTAGTGTTAGAGTCCACACTCCAATGTACATTTTTTCTGAAGTCGAAAAGAAGTTACCATCATCCCATCCTATTTACGTCGGCATTAAGGGCATGACCACGTTTACAAAATCAAGAATCAGTCTCTTGCTGACTCAGGCCCAAAACAAAAGAGCCACAGCAATTCCTCATCAAATGAGTATGGATGCCATTTCGCCAAGGGAAAACAACACAATGAAGAGTCAGGTGGGTTAATGATACTTGTAAATAACGCCCCATTCAGGCTATTTCAAGTTAGCTTTTGTAGGACAGCAAGATAAAGAAACGGTAAAAGCAAGAAAGAGGATCATGCTCTGTGACAGTGATCTGTGTTGTATTTTCAGTCACTACTACTTTAGGGATTAAAAAACAATTAAGAAAATGTATATTTAGAAGGCATTATTATGTATGAGATGCATTGTTCTCCTTGAGAACACGTAACTGTAATTAAAGCGAACTCTGGGTTATATTCGACATTGTTTTTGGTGGCAACAAAGAACGACGCGTGGATATGTTAAGTATCTGCATATGTTAACATTTTCCACTTTCAATGACGAAGTATAAAAATATTTTCTGAGAAGGTAAGCAATGTCGGAAGATCACGGGGGGTTGGGATCAGTTAGTTTTAGTTACCTACCGTATGAAACACTAACTGTTCAGTGTTGATATAATGAAGGGTTGGCATTCTAACTGCAAGCAAATGAGGACAGAAAAAAGGGCAATTCGCCTCTTGAAGTTTATGTCATTGAAACGTTTAAAAGTTCAAACAAAACCATGATTATAATTATAAACATGACTACTATATTCAGTCAGATAGTATGTCTGAATTAACCGTTCCACTTGAGAACAAATGTCTACAAATAAACACTTTATTTCTTTGAGTTGTAGGTGGGGTTGTGGCTGAGTTTGACAACAAGGACATAAAAGACATACATGCTCATCTTTTCACTTGGACCTGAAAGAGTTAACTATTTAAACTCAGTTGTGAACTGAGAAGAGCTGGAAAGCAAATAAACAGTCTTTTAGATGAATTAAAGTGCAGTGCCTCAACTGCTACCAGTAGGATGCTGTAAACAAGATCCCTATACAGGATTAAAGATGCTTTTACGCCTCTGTACGCGCCCTGCAGTGTGGTGTGCGTCCTTTTTTTTTTTTTTTTTTTTAAACAGAACTACACATCCTCAGTTTAATTCTGCCCTGTCTGCCTCTATCCAGCCTGTCAAGGTTCCTGCATTTACTTTAGAATTGCTCTTTTATTTAGTTTTAAATTGTGTGCACTGGCAAAATATGGTAATATACAGTACTTACTTTATATTATCTAACGTTAATAATAGTACCAATATAATAATGAAGTGATGATCATTGAGTGATGATGTGAATATGGCCAGGGAGTCTGAATTTCTAGTGTGAGGTGGAAGAGTGTTCCAAAGGTACTTGAATACTTGAGTACTTGGAAGTACTTGAATGTATTAGAATGACCAAAGACACAGGTGTCAAACTCAAGGCCCCCAGGTCAGATAAAGGCCACCAGATGATTAATGCAGCCTGTTAAAACTCTCCACAATTCTTCCTTGACTCCAATTCTTCCACAGTTCAAAATTAGTTATTTATCATACAAATGCATGGAAAATTACACATGTTGAAGCAATGATAGGGTTCTCACACAGAACGTACTGTAAAGGCCTCTTTATACTCCCGCGGTCGCACGGCCGACAACGCCCGCATTGCATCACATGACCGATGAATTGCCCCGCATGTCTGCATAGCTTGCCGCACACCCGACATAACGCCGCGGAGATCATCTCTCGTGATTGGTCCGTTTTAGTCACATGCTGTGATGACGTACAAGCGTGCCCATTGGTTCTACATACCATCTACGTCACCGCCTTCTCGATCGATTTTGCAGCATAATTAAACGTATCATCTGGTCATCTAGGTCCATTTGTTCTGTCGCGGTCCCCATTGTTGTTGCTTTGTTCCTTGTTACTGAAAGGAAAGGGAAAACGGCTACAGGAAATGGCAAAAAAAAAAAATGCAGAGGAAACTCCACCCTGTGGTGTCCTAACCAATAACAGCTATAGCGACACCCCCGACTTGGAGGAGAACTGCAGCATACTTTTAAAACAGCGCGCAGGGGTTGCGCTCGAGTATAAAGGCAAACTACGCGTGGGACAGCCGCAGTGATGTCGGCGCGCTCGCCGTCCGCGCGAGTAAAAAGAAGCCTTAAGAACAGTAGAGAATAAGAAGTGTGACCAACTTGTGCTCTAGCCACACATCCATTCAAACAAATACAGTGCAATGCAGCTTCTGACTAACAGACTGTATGACGAGTGACATGCAATTGGCAGGATGTCAAACATGTTAACTAATCTGAAAAGGCATCACTGCAATGTAAATATCAGTGCTGCATGCACACAGTGCATGCACACAGTGGCATTTCAACAGCTTCTCAGCTCTTGAGCTGGAGCCAAAACAATAACAAATCCCATTGTTTGTTTTTATATAACATTTTTTTTTTCTGTTCAAACTGTTAAGGTTAAACTTGTCTACATCCTCCATTTCTTAAAAAGAAGACAAACTATTGATGTATTTATTGTACAACCCCAATTTCAATGAAGTAGGGACTTTGTGTTAAACAAATAAAAACAGAATATAATCATTTGCAAATCGTGTTCAACCTATATTTAATTGAATACACTACAGAGACAAGATATTTAATGTTCAAACTGCAGATATTCATATAAATTAGAATTTTAATCATTGGAATTTTATGGCTGTAACACATTCCCAAAAAAGCTGTGACAGGGTCATGTTTACCACTGTGTTACCTACCACACCTTTTGTTTTAACAACATTCAATAAACGTTTGGGAACTGAGGACACTAATTGTTGAAGCTTTGTAGGTGGAATTATTTCCCATTGTTGCTCGATGTACAGCTTCAGCTGTTCAACAGTCCGGGGTGTCCGTTGTCGTATTTTACGCTTCATTAATTCGGCACACATTTTCAATGGGAGACAGGTCTGGACTGCAGGCAGGTTTCTCCAAAACCTGTATGTACCTTTCAGCATTAATGGTGCCTTCACAGATGTGTAAGTTACCCATGCCATTGGCACTAACACAGCACTCTTTTACTACAAAGCCATGCTGTTGTAACACGTGCAGAATGTGGTTTGGCATTGTCTTGCTGAAATAAGCAGGGGCGTCCATGAAAAAGACGTCGCTTGGATGGCAGCATATGTTTCTCCAAAACCTGTATGTACCTTTCAACATTAATGGTGCCTTCACAGATGTGTAAGTTATCCATGCCATTGGCACTGACACAGCCCATACCATCACAGATGCTGGCTTTTGAACTTTGCGTCCATAACAGTCCAGATGGTTCTTTTCCTCATTGGCCATTTCCTCATTTCCAAAAACAATTTGAAATGTGGACTCGTCGGACCACAGAACACTTTTCCACTTTGCATCAGTCCATCTTAGATGAGCTCGGGCCCAGAGAAGCCGGCGGAGTTTCTGGGCATTGTAGATAAATGCCTTTTGCTTTGCATAGTAGAGTTTCAAGTTTCACTTACGGATGTAGCGCCAAACTGTATTTACTGACATTGGTTTTCTGAAGTGTGCCTAAGCCCATGTGGTGATATCCTTTACACATTCATGTTGGTTTTTGATGCAGTGCCGCCTGAGGGATCGAAGGTCATGGGCATTCAATGTTGGTTTTCGGCCTTGTCACTCACATGCAGTGATTTCTCCAGATGCTCTGAACCTTTTGATGATATTATGGACCGTAGATGATGAAATCCCTAAATTCCTTGCAATTGTATGTTGAGGAACATTGTCCTTAAACTGTTCGACTATTTTCTCACGCACTTGTTCACAAAGAGGTGAACGGCGCCCCATCTTTGCTTGTAAATAACTGAGCAATTCAGGGAAGCTCCTTTTATACCCAATCATGGCATCCACCTGTTCCCAATTAGCCTGTTCACCTGTGCGATGCTCCAAACAGGTGTTTGATGAGCATGCCTCAACTTTCTCAGTCTTTTTTGCCACCTGTCCCAGCTTTTTTGGAACGTGTTGCAGCCATAAAATAAAAGTTAAAAAGTAAAAGTAAATGATTATTTGCTATAAACAATAAAGTTTATCAGTTTGAACATTAAATATCTTGTCTTTGTCGTGTATTCAATTAAATATAGGTTGAACATGATTTGCAAATCATTGTATTTTTTTTTATTCATGTTTAATGACAACCTCCCAAGAGGCATGGTGGACGACTTGTTAGAGTGTCTGCCTCACAGTTCTGAGGACCGGGGTTCAATCCACGGCCCCACCTGTGTGGAGTTTGCATGTTCTCCCCATGCCTGCGTGGGTTTTCTTCGGGCACTCCGGTTTCCTCCCACATCCCAAAAACATGCATGGTAGGTTAATTGACAATTCTAAATTGCCCGTAGGTGTGAATGTGAGTCCGAATGGTTGTTTGTTTGTATGTGCCCTGCGATTGGCTGGCAACCAGTTCAGGGTGTACCCCGCCTCCTGCCCGATGATAGCTGGGATAGGCTCCAGCACGCCCGCTACCCTAGTGAGGAGAAGCGGCTCAGAAAACGTCACAACTTCATTGGAATTGGGGTTGTATGTAGAACAGGTGTGATGTGATTTGTGTGAGGGGATCTTGTGAAAATGCGAGTAGTGGATTTCTGGACCAGTTGCAATGTACAGGTGGATTTGTTCGATAAATCCACGAGTTGCATTTTTGCTTTGACTTGCTTTGTGGTCTTCATGTGTTGCATGTATTATTAATATTATTTAAGTTTGTACTGGAATCTAATATCAAAATAAAATAGTACAGCATTTCATTATGCAGCCACTCATTTCCTATTGTGATTATTGTGTTTAGGGTTGCGGAAGAGTTGGAACCTATCCCATCTGACTTCTACACCCAATCAATCACATGGTGTGTGGCATTGTCAATAATTAAAACAAAACCTTTCTTTCAATGAAGAACATATCTGACCACAGATTTTAAGATAGCAGTTTCAGCTGCAGGCTTGGTCTAGCAAATTTTCCATCAATGGATGTGTGGTACTTAGCCTACCAGCCCTGTCGCAGAAGTTGAGGATATTGTCATCTTCCTCCTTCACCGACATCATTTGATTTCTCCTAGTGCTTTCAACACCCTCCACCCTGGACTTTTGAGGGACATCTGGAGCACACTGGCTTTGACAATTATCTCTACGGCTGGATTTTGCTCTTCCTCACAAACCACTCACAGTTGTGAGGTCAGTGAGGTGCCAGGCATTGAATGAACACATTACTGTGGCACAGAAAAGAAAATGCATTGTTGTGATAATTTTGGGGAAGTCAGCAACCGGATAAAAGATATGTCACAATCATTTTTGTTTCTTCTTTTTGAGGTTTCAAAAATGTCACCTTTCATTTTGCCGACGGTAAACCGGCATCGTTTTGCGTGCTGGTTTACACCTGTCTTTTGGGGGTGTGCCCAGTTAGTAGATCAGTTTACACATCTATTTGCATGAGCTCCATACAGTATTGGCGTATTTCACAAGATGATTTTTAAACATAGATATGTTTATTATGAATTCCTACCCCTGTCACTAATTTAATTGCATTCCTTAGCCTGCGATTATAACTTTTTCAGTTAAGTAAAAACACAAGTACCACTGTTCCCACTTTGTATTCACCACGATTTGTAATACCTAACCATTGTAAGGGGAGCCTGCCTTGGAACAACAACTGTTCCCTACTCCCACTTGAAGTAGTTATGTTGGCAATTTAAAAAAATACTAAATTTCAGCACATAGCCAATTTTAAAAGCCAATCCTATTTCTGATGAACACTCAGACAACCACATGGGGATCACATCAGAAGGCCTCAAGACCCCCCAAAAAATTATTTTCTGTTGACGCGTAAACACAATAATTGCCAAATAAACTCATCCTTAGCTCCCCCTCTCTCTTTTTCCATATTCAAGCATTGCATGCAGGCAGACATCAAAGGCAAGTCCGCCTCTGTGATTTGCCGGTGGTTGTCAGAAACTGCTGTTTTTAGCATGCTCCATGTGGAACATGCACAGTATTTGCACAGTGCGGATTCATTTGCCAGAACCAAGAGGTGACCGCGTACTTTTGCTAACTGCTGCAATGTGTTTGCTCGGCCTAATTGGGTCCCGAAATAAAACACCCATAATGAATTTTCTGCCGGTGCAATTATGGTGTTATCATAACACATCACCTTATCAAAAATGACAAGGAAGTGGCAAGTTCCCAAGACTCAAACAAAGAAGCCATTAATTAATCATCTAACATGAGGCGTCAACATATGTGCAGGTACCCTCTGGGACTGACTAAGTAAATTGAATCGTTAGCATGCACTGTGTGTCATCACAAGCAGTAGAAAAAGAAAATACTTTGAGGGCAAAAATGAACTATAACTAATTATATATACACAGCTACCCACCAGAGCAATCCTTTGCCTTTTTCTGACAGTCCTTCTGGTCGCACCTGAGAAGCTTGGTTATCATGTTGTAGAAACAAACAAAAAAAATCTCGTTTTGATATATACCCGAAATAAATCTTTAAAGACAAAGTAACACTATAGATTGTGGAAGGCATTATGTCGGTTTTTGACCCTGAAGGTCCCAAGCACAAATGTTTATACCTAACCGCTAGGAGTTGAACCGACTAATCGACGCGACAACTTCACTACTCCGAATCAATATTTAAAGCTTGAAAGTGATTAATGGCGAAACAGATGTTTTTTGGCTTCTTGACTTCCAATTGGCAAATTTACAGACGACTTTCGACTGGCCCTTTCGCTGTCGTCGCCGCACTGTAATGCTCTGTGGAGCAGCGAAATGACGCCCGACAAGGCATTGTTTTCTTTTAGTAGTTTGGTTGGATCTCATGTTTACATGTTCCTTCTGTTCAATAAAATTCTGTGTAACTGGTCAATCTTACCAGTCTGCCTTGGGGTCCAAGGTTCGGCAGTTATGCCTCATTACAGCATGCAGCTTTTTCCACTTTAATATTTGGTGACAGGTTCGAAGCAGACACATGGTAGTCACTCCCTCATCATCCAACTAACCCAAGTGTGGCTTCCTCACAGTTCAGTATTGAGGGCCAAGGAACACAAATTAATTTAGTCCTGCTGTAAAATACAACATTTTCTATTACACATACACCAGAGGTGTTATGTATGTAGAGAATTATAGGGACATACAGTACATTAAGTAATCACATATCTTTTAGTTCCCTCGAGATCTTCATCTTACGAAGACATTTTGGACAATTCTACACAGGGGTGCCACCAGGTATTTGAGGCTCCCTGGAAAAAAATCTCGTTTACCATTTTCTAGGGACCCTGCTGGTCACAGGGTTCCCAAGCATACGCCAATAAAAATAAATAAATATAACTCTGGACAATACTGTCTAATTTCAGTGTCTGTAGTTGTAATGGTGTGTACTTCGATACATGTTGTGTGTCATTGTGCAATTTTTTTCCATTAGCGCAAAATGTTTTATATGAAATCCTTATCTGACAAGATAAAGTATAGAGACAAGCCAACAAAGAACACCACACACTTTTGTGTACAGTATAGGCTGTTCTAGAACATGGTGTTTCAAAGAAAAAAATATCTGACTCAGTCTTCATGTGTTCCTTTTTTAAGTTGCTGTTGCGTGCCTTCTTGTTGGTGTTTGTCAACCACCACAATGTCTTGTTGACTGACCATCATGTGCTAGATGTGGATTCGTGATGCTAGGGGCTTCCAGCCCATGAATGTTTCTGTCTAGTCTGCCAGATACATGTTGATGGAATTCAATATAGGCTTTAGTGGACTGCATCTTACATCTTTAGATTTATTTCAGGACCTTTAGCAACACCAGAAGCTGAAAAAAATACCAATGTCTGAAAGAAGCTCTAGAAAACATGTGGAAAGGAAATGAAAATTAACAGATAATGAAATCACATTAAGTGATTAAGTGGGGATCTGCCACATAAATACAAGATCCGATAGTATGTAAATAGTTATTGTAAAAAGTTTCCCGTCTTATAAATTTAAACATAAGTAGCTCTTGGATGCTTTCATTTGGTAGTTCTCACAGTTTAAAAGGTTGAAGACCCATGCAATAGCGGTTTACTATCAGCACTTCACAAGTTAGTCACACTTAGTCACATTTTCAGGGATAATTATCTCACAACCAAGAAAAACAAATATTCATTTTAAATGAAGATGAAATGAATCTAACTCAAGAAGTGGCTCGGCTGCCACTTCTTGTAGCTGAGATCAACCGCTCAATACTTTCAACCAAACCCAATCCATTGTTCAAACAGCTTCTTCTAACAATATTGCTGCATTTTTATTTTTTATTTTTAAATTAACTTGTCCTGTTCACCTGCTTAGCCTTGCAGAATGGGAGATCTGTATGCCCTTTGTGCTGGAACAGTTTTGCTGTGCAACAGGGGAATTTGCTGCATTTTCAATGTCCTACTTGGAGCTAGTTTGGACCCCAAAGTTGATTCCAGTGAAACTTCAAAACACATTTGACACCCGAAAATGTCAAAATTGATATGTTTTTTTAAAAACACATTTTACCCAATAATTATATCACAATTTCAAGATGATGTGGGGTTATGTTCATACTTCATACAAGGGCCATTATTTTGGGGGGATTTTGTTGAAGTCATCAAATAGAAACGCCTCCTAATGCACTTGAGCTCGTCAGTGAGATACCTTCTGACAATGATGGATACAGTGCAGTTCTTGCTCACCTCCCTGACCAAGGCCCTTCTCCCCGATCGTTCAGTTAAGATGGGCGACCTGCTCTAAGAAGAGTACTGGCGGTTCTGAGCTTTTTCTATTGCACAGTGCTCACTGGGACCTTCAAAGCAGCTGCATTTTTTATCTTCACGCTTCCCCAGATTTGTGCCTGCCTTAGAGGTCTCCAAAGACAATTACTTTTACTTAATGTTTGGTTTGTGTGCTGACATGCGCTGTCAACTATGGAACCATATATCGGGATGTGTGAACCTTTCCAAATCATGTCCAATGAACTGAATGTACCACAGGTGGACCCCAATTACGTCGTAGAAACATGTCAAGATCAGGGGAAACAGGATGCACCTGAGCTCAATTTTGAGCTTCATGGCAAACGCTTTGAATAATTGTTTAAATGTGATTTCTTAGTTCTTAAATGTTTAATCAATTTGGAAAAATCGCAAATAAAAACAACTTTGGGACGAGAGGTCGCTGTGAGTATAATTTTTATGGAAAAAATTAAATTAATCCATTGTGGAATTAGTTTATAAATAAATGTGGAAAACATAAGCACTCTCCTGATGCACTGTCTACTACTTCTTTTTAGGACTTTTGCCCTTGTGAGTGCAAAGAATGATACAATGAGTAAGTAAAGAGTCTTACATGGCTTAACACCGCCAACAGCCTGGTAGTGAAACAAAGCGTCCAAGCTACTCACAGTATGACTTTGGGTAAATGTCCAGTATGTTAGAGAGAATGTAACTCAAAGTTAGAATAATCCTTTTAAACACGGGAATAAAGCAGATAGTTGAATAACCTGCAATGGAGATTGAGGGGCGAGCGGTGTGTCACAAAAGGCGAAGGGGTAGAAAAAAAGGTCTAACTGAAAACGAGGTATGTAAAAATAGGCCAAGTCTTATCAATTTCCCTCCGTGATGGGTTTCAAGAAAGGCCTATTAGTTTTATCACACGTGTCAGGTACAAATATTACTTCCATTCACTGATCTCCTCAGTCATCATGAAAGTGATATTTGTTGGACTGATATATAGAACTATTACATGGTATTTTGCCATTCCTGGAGGAATGTGTAGTTGAATGGCCACTGTCTGAAGTGTCTATGGGAATAATTGACAGTCACTGGTGTGTGTTACAGAACTGAATGGCCAGTCAGTCCTAATGTTTTTATTTTATTCTTGATCATATCAAATGTATTTGCTTGTTGTAGTGATTTTATCTCTTTTAATGCCATTTACATATTTGCTAAATACTGGTGAGGCTGTAAGCTTTCCAAAACTTACCTTTTAGCATTTGCATGTAAATGGTTAAAACTACTTTTTGGCTTGTTCCCAATTAATGGCAATTGGGTGTTCTATTAATTTTTTTAAATGAACATATCTGACAACAAATGCATTAATGCTATTGCCTCACATAATCCAATTTAATTTTGTCTAATGGCAGGAATACAAGTGCTTATTTCAAAAATATTTTTAAAAACGTTGTACAAGTACATCTTGTCATGATGTGTTTTTCACTTGGTTTTGATTAGATTTAGTTATTTTTATGTTTTATCAACTTTTCCTGTGTCACATGTTCATGTTTTTTCTGCTTGTTTGGTTTTCATCTCCACCTGTTCTCGTCAGCCTTCTCTCTTGTATCAACCAATCAGCTCCCTCCAGCGACTCTCGTCTTGTCCAGGTGTGCCTCGTTGTCTCGTCAATGTATTTGTATTCACTTCTCGTCTGTTTGGGGTTATTTCTGTTGCTGTAGTCATGTATCACTTGTCAAGTTATGTTGGTGAGTTTATTCCTGCTGTTTCTTTGTTACTTTGATTCTTGATTTTCTGGGAGTTTGTTAATTCAGTGTTAGATTTTTTTCCATGATCCTTTTTTGTTTTTGAAAATAAATCCTTATTTTGAGACTCCTGCATTCCCGCCTTGCTTCCCTGTGCTGGGGTCCTCAGTTTTTGTTTGTTTTTTTCCCATCACCACAAATCATCCATCCATCCATTTTCTGTACCGCTTTATCCTCACAAGGGTCGCGGGCATGCTGGAGCCTATCCCAGCTATCTTCTGGGGAGAGGCGGGGTACACCCTGAATTGGTCGCCAGCCAATCGCAGGGCAACCACAAATCATATCAAATCTTAATCTCAATATATTGTGAAAAGGGGGGAATGTGTATCTAAAGTGGTAGCTTTTTCAGGCTTCTGGTGAAATAAAACAGCACTTCAGAGCCTGCAAATGCATCTTTATGTTCTTGTGTGCCCATGGTGACATTCCTCTCGATCAGGAGAACTCATTGTCTCTGCCATAAACAAGTGATGAAAACCAAATATGTATGACCCTGTGATTAAATTTACTAAATATCATTTTTGAAATATTAATGTGCCACAATGATATATTTACATTTCAGGGTCTGAATATTTTATCTGACGGTAATAAGATCAGCTGGAAGCAAATCACATTTTAGGAACACAAAATCAATTCGTTTTGATATTAATGGCATTTCTTTATTTTGTTTTCTTAGCTTATGAAAGATATGTGCCCATGATTATATTTGACATGGTCATTTGTAATCATCAGCCAGTGACAAACACTCATACCTCAACTTGTATTCCCTTACTCTTTAATACAATTACAATGGCGGTGATACACAAAAGCAGGAAGGATGTAAATATATTTCATTTTGTTGCCTGTGTTTCATGCCCTGTAAGAGAGAATATTTTGTTAGATAGGAGCAAGAATGATGGTCCAACAAGCTCAGTGAAGAACCATATCACTTATTGGTCCAGTAAATTCTGTGCATACAACCTACATGATGACCTTTATGACGTAGTTATTTGTTCAAGATGTTTTTTTTTTTCTCCTATTCAGTATTTTCCTAGGTAGCACAATATTTTAGAATGAAAGCTCCCCTAGTAGATACGTTCATGATCTTGCATTTTTTGTACAGAACACTGATCAATACTTTTTGTTACGGTGAAGGTAATGGAAAAATGGAGGGAGAAAGAAACAGACAGACATTCAGCCGCTGTTGTTGCATTTATAAACAGTAATTAGGGAGTGCAAACGGCAATCTGACTTGAGTCTCATGTTAACTCATCTTGACTGTAAACGGGATTCATGGTGAACGAAAAGTACATCGTCCGAGTTCAACACCATTTTAGCTGCAGGAGAGCACATGAGCACATCATTTTTAAAGATTTTTCAAGATTGTAACACAACGGCGGAGAAAAAGGAAAAAACTTATTTAACTGGGGAAACGTTACAATGCAGGTTAAAAACAGGATCCCACACAAATCAGAACATTCTGAAAGGGGATTCTGTTTGATTTTGGGATCACTGACTATGACATGAGGAACAGAGTGTGCCCAAGAGTCCATTACCCACTTGAATTAAGCACGTTCATTGTAAATACACTACTCACAAAACATTACAGTGAGTATTGGGCTTTGTAGTAAAAATTCACAATAGCCTTAAGAGATAAACCTAATTTGACCTTTGAATCCACATGTCCAGCTATTCAGTGTTTCAGTTCTTTTGCCCATCTTCAAATTGAATATTAACTCCTCTACTATACGCTCGCAAAGGCATTCCAAAGAAGTTTGGCAGTGCATCAAACTGGCCTCACAACCGCAGACCACATGTAACAACACCAGCCCAGGACCTCTGTACAGGACCATCTTCACCTCCAAGATTATCTGAGACCAGCCACCTGGACAACTGCACAAACTATATCAGGGAAATAATAGGTTTAATTGTGTGTTTTTTAAATTAAATTCAAATGTTTTTGAAATGGTCTCTCTACAGCGGATATTCACCTATCGCAGGTGGGTCTGGAACATATACCCTGTGATAAACAGGGTATATTTAATTTAATCTGTTTGTGAGAAAACCACAGACAGAGTGGCTAATCAGGTGAAAAGGGAAGATTCCCACAACTGTTGACTGTAATTATATTTGTATTTTTATTTCTTATTTTGTATTGGTAACAAACCAAAAAACTTCCAGCAGTTATTCATTAACAGGCTTAACAAAGTCTTTCATGGAGACAAAACAAAAACTGAAAGTTTTACAAAGTACAATACAATACAAACTTTATTTGTAGCAAATTGCAGCTTACCATTTTTTTCCCTTTTGAGACAGCTAAGACATTCCATGACTCTGATTTTACCTCGAGAAAATTAAATTCATAAAGCAAATGTTTAATATTTGATGATTAAAATTCAATTTCCTCAGTGCAATCAATGCTATGTACACAGTCTTGTTTATGAATTGCACACAAAGGTTGGCCCGGTATTTACTATAAGTATTTAAAGAGACTGTAGAAAAAGTGTTACTGTGAATTCAATGCATCCATCATTTTCGAAAACGGCATCCTGTGCTCCTTTGGGTAATGCTTTGTCTATTTAGTGTCAGTAACCTTGTTCTAATCGTCATGGCTATCCTAAACTTTGGGGCAATGTTGCTTCTAACTCCAAACCTCTGCTGGTGTGCATTTTCTTTTTCCATTGCCAAACAAACAGTGCTTGACATCACTGCTGACATTGCCCTAGTCAGCAGCAGTAGCACCACAGGATGGTGTCATTTGAAATGATGTCACTGACCTGGGATTGATAAATGGGTCCAATTTTTCTTTCTTTCTTTTTTTCTTTTTCACCAACAATCCCCTACCAGCATGCGATCACACTGACTCGCAATACTGATTGGACTAGACAGTCTCCCCTTTAGTGTGCTCATTGCAATGACAGTCAGTCAATTGGCCAACTGAATCATTTTGTATTTTTCAAATTGGAGATAACTTGGATAAAAATGTGGGTCTCTGGAGTGTCTTCCTAAGCATCATGTGTAAAATTTATACATCTTTTGTCAGGTCTCCATTTCAAAAATGTGTCAGTGAGCAAGCCATTTGGAATTTGAAACATAAGTGTTACATTTAAGTGGAACAAATTAACACGATACCGCCCCCGGCCCTGAGTATCTCAGCCCATGACTTGGTAGCTAGGCTGGGCACTCACCATTTTTAAGTGATAATACATTGTCTGAAACACTATCATCAAGCCTAACAATAAACAGAGCTGAGGTGTTTGCACATATTAGCATTGACTATCTGCGTTATCAGTATTTGCTTCTGATAACCAGCACATACTTCAATGTTCAGCGAAGTTGCTGCAACGGGGGCAGGGATTATTTGTGTTTTCCAATGTGTCAGATCCACATGTGGGGCATGTAAGTGTAATTCTGTGGTGGCTCGGTAATAACGTGCTGCCTCCATGAGTGAAAATATTTATGGGTCCTTGGGGTATTCTGACCTAAAAAAAAAAACGTTATTAAAACAACTGGGACCTGTTTTTAATTGTGAACAAAATATACATTACCATTGTGTTACAGCAGTGCAACAAGTGCAAACCTGAATAAAAATATAATAGTTCATTGTTAACCAATGTAACACTTGCCCCTTATAAGGCAAAAAAAGAATAAAAGGACAACCAATGAGAAACTGCAAATGTGAGACAGTTACACATTCAATTGCCATTGTAACATGGAATTAGCAACTATCCATCAACTAATGTACGGACATCGTTAGCGTGTAAAACTCCACCTTTACACAAGCATTATCACTCGTAAATAGACACCACCTGGTGAGTGGTAAAGGCATATTACGATACCTGAAAACAAATTCATATACTGTCTGATTCAAGGTTTTCTGTTCCCACAAAATTCGACATCTGTCATCTTTCCGTACATGGAAACACTGACCATGTGCCCACAAACGTTTACATCTCTGCATGTATTTATATCAGTGACCAAGCACATTTGGGTAAAAGAAATCCTCTGCCATTGTGAAATAGTTGCAGCAAAATTTTATTTCTTTTCATTGTTCTCAAAGTAATGCTGATGCAATGATGAAGATACCACATAATTTCCTCAGTGCAGATAGTGTCAAACACCTCTGAATTGCAACCTTATTCTAGCAAGTTGTGTTCATTTTAGCAAACTGTGAATGTTTTCGTATGCTTGGACTTCTGAGTGGATTTACACTCATCCAAGTCCCTATATCTAATTTTCTGTACTGTTTATTTAAACATTCTTTTAACACAAATGTAAACTATTATGAGGAATACAAATGTTAAACAATTAGATGTTTTTAATGTGTTTATTTGGACAGATGTGAGTGTGCCACGCCAATCATGCCACACCAATTTTAATACCTCACAATACAACCCAAGTAAATATCAAATGCAGTTTCTAAATCATGATTTTATTTACTACGGGGGAAAAAAACAATCCAAACCTACCTGACCCTGTGTGAAAAAGTAGATGCCCACTGAACCTAATAACTGGTTGTGCCACCTTTTGGCAGCAATAACCGAATCAAGTCTTTGCGATCACTGGTGATAAGTCTTCACATCGCTTGTGGAGGAACTTTGGCCTGCTCTTATTGGCAGAATCGCTTTAACTCAAACTTTTGAGGGTTTTTGAGCATGAACAGAATTTAAGGTCGTACCACAGAATCTCAATTGGATTTAAGTCTGTACTACGCACGAGAAAAACCTTTTGTTTATTTTTAGCCAATCAAAGGTGGACTTGCTGGTATGTTTTGGGCATTTTTCCTGTGCATAACCCAAGAGCACTTGCCACTTAAGCTTTAGAGCACAAACTGACGGCCACATGTTCGCCTGCAAGATTTTCTGGTAGATGGCAAAATTCATTGTTCCAGTAATCACAGTAAGTGATGTCTTTCTTATGGGTGAGTGGTCAGTGATGCGTGCAGTTCTTTGGATGACATTTTGTGTTCTTTTAATGCCTTCCTGGAGTAATTTTGGTTGGCTAACCAGTTCTGGGAAGGTTCACCATGGTTTCCAGTTTTCTCCATTTGTGTGTACTGTAATGGCTGTGACTGTGGTTCGCTGGAGTCCCAAAGTCTTGGAAATGTCTCTGTAATCTTTTCCACCCTGCTTTAGATTTAAATAACGTAGTTTATCATTTGTTCTTGAATGTCTTTGGACCATGGCTTGATGAATTTTGTTTTGAGATCTTGTAGCCTACTTCACTTTGTCTGGCAGGTTCTATTTACAGTAAGTGTTTTCCTGATTCCACAAATCTGGTGGTAATCAGAACTGGGTGTGGTCGTTAAAATAGAACTTAAAACTGTGGTTAATCACAGTTAACTGATGGTTTAACAAGGGGGGCAATTCACATAGGGCCAGATAGGTTCAGATTTTTTTGGGGTTAATAAATACAATTGTCATTTAAAAACTGCATTTTCTTGCACTAATATATATCCACAGTGCTTCTGGCTTCTTAGGTTCGAGTTTGTATTTACCTTTTAAAGTCAGCTCATGAGGGCCAGAGTCCAGAGGTTCTGGATTCAAATCTTGGCTCGGGCCCTGTGAAGTTTGCATGTTGTACCTGAGCTTTTGCGGGTTTTCCCCGGGTACTCCAGCGTTCTCCCATGTTCCAAAAAGTATGCATGTTAGGCTACCTGAAGACCTTAAATTGCCTTAAGTGTTACTGTGAGTGCAAATGATTTGTCTGTACGTGCCATGCGAATGACTGACTCAGGGTGTATCCCAGCTCTCACCCAAAGGCTCCATCTCACCCAAGATCCTTACGAGGACAAGCAGTCTAGATAATGGTTGAATGTATGGTTTCAATGGTGAGGTTACTTATCCTTTAGGTTTGAACAATGATGTGTATCAAAGTGTGACTGAAAGATACCATGTTAGCCCAGCATGCCCTGCCTCATAACTATGAGTCATTTTGACGAAAGACAAATCAAGGTGAATAGTCTTCTGCAAAAGTACATCTGGTGTAGTGATGAAAATGCATCAGTGCTTTAAAAGTTTGTGTACCCCATCTTTTATGAAGGAAGGGTCTGAATGAATTATCTAGATGTCATCGATTGCCATTGACGTCTGCAGATTTGCACACATATCACAGGGGACTTTTGGGGGTTATAGTCAGTTGTGGAGGTAACATGTATTTTCACCCTGGAGGCAGGGATGCAGAAATAGAGCACGGATGAATAGACAAGAGTGGACAACCAGGGGGGAACTGTGATAAATGAGCTGACAAATGCTGTTTGTGTAAGATCATGATAGCCGTGAGAGAGCTATAATCCACACTGGCAAACTGAGCCAGTGGGCCACATGTGGGGGGTAGAAAGCAGGAAGAAAACAGAAGATTGTGTGTGTGTGCGTGTACAGCGTTGTGTCAAGTAAAAAATATGCGAAAAAGCAAAAGCTACGCCCAGAGAAAGAGACAGCTAATCCATATCTTCAGCAGCCTAGCTAAAAGGCGTTTCTTTAGCTATGTTGCAACAGGCTTCATCTTTTGTCCAAACAAAGAGCCGTTTGATGAACCGTGTTTACAAGACCACGACATCAGCGTGTTGCTTCACAGTCAAACGTCTCCAGCTGCTTCCATTTACTTTTAGAATGTGTATAATATTTCTCTGTATCATCTGCAGCAGGGAGCCTATCATGATGTTTTGGCTGAGGATACATTCAATACAAATGTCATTGCCCACCCACCTGCAATAATAGTTGCAATTTTTTTTTCTGCGCCAATTGCCAATTAAATAATCAACAGTAAATTGTTTTTTGGTTTTTGTATAGCAAGTGAAACAAAAGTCAGAAATGTTCTCATAACTCTGTGGAAACCAAGCCATGTATGCTTTTCTATTAATTATATTATAATCGTTATTGTTGTGCTGTTTTCAGACTAGGAGGTGGAATGGTGGGTGACTGGTTAGAGCGTCTGCCTCACCGTTCTGAGGATTGGGGTTCAATCCCCGGCCCCGCCTGTGTTCTACCCGTGCCTGCGTGGCTTTTCTCCGGGCACTCCGGTTTCCTCCCACATCCCAAAAACATGCGTGGTAGGTTGATTGAAGACTCTAAATTGCCCATAGGTGTGAATGTGAGTGCGAATGGTTGTTTGTTTATATGTGCCGTGCGATTGGCTGGCAACCAGTTCAGGGTGTACCCCGCCTCCTGCCCGATGATAGCTGGGATATGCTTCAGCACTCCCGCGGCCCTTGTGAGGATAAGCGGCTCAGAAAATGGATGGATGGATGGATGTTTTTAGACTATGTTATACAAAATGGTAGGTGACATAACACAGTGGCAGAACCTGAACTGACCACAACAAAAACAACAACAGCTAACTAAGGACAAGATTTGGGATATATATTGGGCTAATATCCATGCAATCACAAATTTCTTGATTTTGAGTACTGCTTAGCCAATGGCAAGTTTCGCTTTTGTTACTAGGATGACTGATTACCCCACCTGATACAGCAGGTTCTGATATTTTTCTGTCATTCTAATTTTGACATCATTTTACAGTGAATCCAAAAGTTATTCAAAGTGCATTATTTCTTCCACAGGTTACAGCCTTCTTCT
This sequence comes from Phyllopteryx taeniolatus, assembly GCF_024500385.1. Taxonomy (NCBI): domain Eukaryota; kingdom Metazoa; phylum Chordata; class Actinopteri; order Syngnathiformes; family Syngnathidae; genus Phyllopteryx; species Phyllopteryx taeniolatus. The sequence goes on along the minus strand of NC_084521.1, from coordinate 8,568,320 downwards.
ATAATTAATTAATTTCCTTTTTAAATCAAAATTCAACACACACAAACCCATAATAAAAAAATGTAAAAAACATTGTGGAGATTTGTGCCAATGTATGAAAATAAATCACATAAACACAAAACTAAGCTCAGATGAATTATGTTTCCAAGTTTCCACTGCTCACACATGCGATTCTTCTACAGCTAAATTGGAGACCACCTGTGGTGCATTCAGTTGATTGGACATGATTTGGAAAGGCACACAACCGACTACTGTGGTACTATATAGTCAAACTATGTCGGGACACAAACCAAGCATTAAGTCAAATAAATTAATAGTAGACCTCTGAGACAGGATTGTCTTGAGGCACAGATCTGTGAAAGGGTACAGAATTGTATGAATTTATTTATTTAAATTTTTGCTTCTTTGAAAGTCCCAATGACCATTGGCCTCCGTCATTTGTAAATGGAAAACGTTTTGAACCACCAAGACTGAAAACCTGCTCCAGAGCACTGTTGACCTCAGACTGGGTGACGGTTCATCTATCAGCAGAACAATGACCCTATATGCGCACAGCCAAGATATCAAAGGAGTGGCTTCGGGACAACTCTGTGAATGTCTTTGAGACTTGAATCCGATTGAACATCTCTGGAGAGATCTGAAAACTGCCGTGCACCGACCGAGATTGAAAGGTGCGGCAAAGAGGAATATGCAAAACTGCCCATATATTAGTGTATGAATACATACTGTATGTAAGGTAATGTAAGCTTTGTTATGTAATGTATTGATGTCTAAATTTTTACATTCATAAAAAAATTTCCGGCGGCACGGTGGACGACTGGTTAGAGCGTCAGCCTCACAGTTCTGAGGACCCGGGTTCAATCCCTGGCCCCGCCTGTGTGGAGTTTGCATGTTCTCCCCTTGCCTGCGTGGGTTTTCTCCGGGCACTCCGGTTTGCTCCCACATCCCAAAAATATGCATTAATTGGAGACTCTAAATTGCCCGTAGGCATGACTGTGAGTGTGAATGGTTGTTTGTTTCTATGTGCCCTGCGATTGGCTGGCAACCAATTCAGGGTGTATCCCGCCTCCTGCCCGATGACAGCTTGGATAGGCTCCAGCACGCCCGCGACCCTAGTGAGGAGAAGCGGCTCAGAAAATGGATGGATGGATGGAAAAAATTTCCCAAAACATTTTTTTATTTATTTTGTAACAAGGCTGTAAAACGACAAAATCTGTATAAGGGAAGCATTTTAAATGTTCAAGAAATTCCTTTCAGAATTATAACCAGCAGAAAGCACATCAAATAAAAGTGTAGACATAGTTTAATATTGTGATGACAGGTGCCAATAAAACACATTACACAATGACCTTTAATTTCAGCCTTTTTTATTAGACTATGAGGACTTGGTGCTTTGGAGACACGACATTTGGAATGTCATGTGTGTGGCTTCACAACCCCCCCCCCCCCCCACACACCCACACACACACACACACACACAGACACACACAAGCACACACATGCAAAACCTTAAACTGATATGATATTATTTGCATCTGTAGAGTAGCTTTGGTCCTCAAAAACAGGAGCAAATGGGTCATGATGTGATTGAATAAACATGTCCCCAAAACAATGCAATGCAATGGGAGAAGCACACGCTATGGAATTGGCATTTAGTATTTCTTTCCATCACTCATCCTGAGCCTTATCTACTTTGTCAGCCGAAAAAGGTTTTAGCAGTTCAATGATATGCTGGCTCTTTTAACTTTAAATTGCAAGTTCTTGATAATCCAAAATCCCCTGATCAAAGGTTTGGTTCCATAATTCTGATAGATCTTCCACACATCCGGACAGGCAAACTGGTTGCTGCTGTAAGCTCAGTAGGAGGGTAGTAAAACGCAAAGCAGCGAGTCCAGACAAATGTTTAAAGCAGCATGATTTAGTTTGTACATTGGTGATGTCACAACTGTGGTTTGTGTTAGGGGTGCTAAGTTGCAAGAACCATTTCTGAGAAAAGAAAGATTTTGTATTATTGATAAATAAAAAGTATATCTGTATGATTTTAGTTGGTATGTGGCAAAATTATCATCTTAATTGGAGACAGTTTACCCATTCGCATGTGTCTTGATAAAAGGTTTCTGACATTCTTGTGTCAAAATATACAAAGGATGGAGAAATACAGCACACTTATCATCCACTTTTAACAATGCGGGAACATTTATTCATTTTTGGCTGGCAATTCTGTTTCGTGAAGATGGGCCAGTGCTCAACCTGCTCCCCTGCACAGCTAAGCCAATGCCAGTTATCGTGATGACCAAGAGTGGCGTGAGAGCGTTGCGACAAAGCAAACGCCAATTAAGATTATATTTTATTTTCACCTATGGAGGCAGCACTCCATCTCCGACACACCACGCTTGTCAATTAATATAGCACATTATTATTATTATTATTATTAGTAGTAGTGGTAGTAGAACTAGACTTGGCTTTGACATAAATGTGCTTCCATGTAGTCCGGGCATGACTTGAAAATAGTGTCTCCTCCTCACCAGGCCAAATTGTCTTGGCCGGAAAAACTCGCTGATGGGGCAATAATATGAAAGGCAGGGTGTCGGGTTTACTTGGGAGAAAGCTTGACCAAGTGTCCTTACATCAACCAGAGTAAAACTCTTCGTTTCCTCAGGTAAAAGCGACGGTTGAGCTGTGTAAAAAGTCACATTCTGAGATACTAGACTACTGATACCATCGATCTTGCTTCAGAAATGGTTTGCAAAGTCCTCGCAAGAGGTCCCCTGGTGGTGTCATGGGAGTTTTTTTTAAAAAAAGAAGCAAAGGAATTTGGGATTATTTTTGTTTTCTGTGATGAGTTTTGAAAAATGGGACATTTTTTTCAGTTTGACTGCATTATTGTCGGTTTTTGAGTTGTTCATAGAATATTTCTTGGTGAACTGTCAATTTGCTTTTTCTCCCACCTCCTCTCTGCACTCCTGCAATTTTGTTTTAATATTTTGATTTCGCCATTTCTCCATGGTAGTGTAGGTTAAAAGTGGGGCCACAGAGTTCAGTTTTTAATTCAGTTTGTAGTTAAAATTGTCGACAATAAAATCACATGGTGCAAGTAGCATGTCAGCAGGAGTGCTCTGTATATATAATAGTGGCAATGTTAAAATACACACAGTAGTGGTCAGACACAGCCAGGTCGACCAAAGAGGACACAGAGATTGACAAGCCGTACGTTATGATTAGATCCAGGGTATGTCCTCTGATGCGAATTGGCTATGTGACATGCTGTCCAAAGTCCATGCAGCTTAAAAGGTTAAAAAAATGTTCTAAAAAGAAAAAAAAAAGATCTACTGAGTTGCTTTTTCTCGTCTTTATTGAATATAACAATAGGTGCAACACAACCCAAGCCTCCTGAGAGGTGCCTTGCTCACTCACGAATGATGACTGTTCACACTGACTGAACTAAGGGGGGGGATTTATTTTTATAAAACTATACACATACTGTACACATTTTCTACAAACTTCGAGGTCTGTATTTTTTTCCATTTGGTCAGTGCACAGGTCAGTGGGGTACCAGTCACATTTATAAATGTGGAGTGATTGACTGATTTATTTTTAATGAGAGGTGCAGAAGCTGGTATGATGCTGTGGGCAGTCTCAAAGTGGCGACACGATGGTGCAATCCTGTGAAACTGTCACAGTCCTGGTCGCCTAACAAATGCCCACCTACTCCCACAGTTGAATTCCCTTTGGATTCAGTTACCATTATTCTATGCTATTTTCTAGACAGTGGAGCAGGATAAATGACTACAATGCAAATCTCTGTGTGCAGCCTTGCACCATCTGTTTTGATCGTTAGAATGCTTTGTTTGTCTGTGTGAATGTGCAAAAAGAGGTCTGCATGTCTCTGGTACTTTAAAGTTAAACAAAACTGGCGACGGGAGCCATTTCTCTCAATGTATTGGCATGAAAAATACATCTCAAACAATGGCATTTTAAAAACAGCAAAAAAGGTACTGAGTTTGAATCATTTTGGCTATAGCCTGCCAAGTTCAGACGTCTATTACTGTCGAGAATACATAAACACTAACAATGTTTTAATGCTTTGAATTTCGCCAATATCTGATCTGCCATCTTGTACAAGCATGCTAATGCTAATTTAAATCTAGGTTATACTCCACACACACACACACCTCCACACACCTCCACACACCTACACACACACACACACAAGGCCTAAAAACCAGATCCGGTTTACCGCATCATTTTATGTGGACTACGAAAGCTTGGCACAGTCTTTCCTTGACTTTTGGTCAAAACTATCCATAAAGATGATTACCATGTGTGATGTGGGTGATTATTAGTGTTCTTACATGGAACATATGTATAACATAGGTAAGGGACAAGAAATTTGTAACTGCATGCCTCAAGATCTAGCCACATGCCTAGTCCGTAAACAAACAGCTTCTGGCTAGCAACTGTCATCGGTAGTCATATATTGGGCTAAAGCAATAACTAATAGTTTGTGTTTTTATAGAATAATAATTCACACTCATACTGTTGCACTTGTCTTTCATTTCCTTGAAAGAAGACAAACTATTAATGTTGCAAAGTGTTGGAGTTTGATTTAAAATACCATTAAATCTGCCCCTGTCTATATAAAGGATAAGCATCTTTATTCTTTTACTGTACAAAATGTGAAAACGAATAATAAATTCAATGGTATGTTTACATTCTGTTCCACTACAATCACGTTTCGCACCACTGTGGGTAAAACGGAATGGAAGTGAGACAGCACGAGGGAATGGAGAAATAAACGTGACAAGCCGTATTTGACGTGGATGCCAGGTCTGGCTTGGAAACTGTAAAAAAAAAATTACGCTGTAGTCATGGTGCAGATGAGAAACTTGGTTGACCGGAGTAAAATAGGTGGGAACTGAACAGATTCCGTGATAAACCATCAGAAAACGTGGCTAGACTTGGGAGGAAATGGCCAAAATCCAATGCAAATGGACTGTCATAACACCCCTCTGAATAATCATAATAATAATGCTCTCTTCATTTTCTATTTGTCCCTCTCCACTGCAGGCAGTACAAAATTATCCATTTTGCCTTTTTTTTTTTTTTTTAAATGAAGATAGTTATTTAGTCTTTTTACAGTTCACATCCCCTCAACTGACCCCAACCATGCTACCAGGGGAAGTGTGCTTCACAAATGCAAATAGGCCACAATAGAGAAATAAATCACTCCAGTCCATTGACTTAGAAAGCTTGGACCTGAGTTTTAAAGAAGTTTTAAAACCACTGATGACAAAGTATAATGGATTGCATAAGTCAGCAATGAAGTATAAAGTTGAAGTAGTGACCCACTAACATTTTATTGCTAGTATATTTTGGAAAAATATCCAACTGTAATACAAATGTTATTGCTACAGTATGAAATTGTCAATGCATTCATCATGCAGTGAGAACAAAATACCACCTGTTCTCCGATGGCATATGGTAATAAAAGTTGCTGAATGACAAAAGTATTTAATGAGCTGTACACCTTTTTATTGCAATTAGGTTTGTCGTAGTCAATAGTTATTGCATTCTTGATCTTGTCTGTGTTTCTCTGTGAGTAAATGATATATTTGAGTATGAAACTGAAGATAAAATGTTCCTGAATACACTTGGGAATACACTTGGCCACACTGGGCTGTGCTTCAATGATTAGTGGGTAGACAGTAATTAATTCCCTAACATGCACGTTTCTTGACAAAGTGCTACACCAAGTACTGTTTTTTTTTTTTTTTTTTTTTTTAGCATTTTCAGATGATTAGGAACCCGGACAGTTTTGAAAAGTTCATCTGTACATGAAAGGTTTTGAAAAGGAAACAAAACCAACATATTTTTACTCGTTGGATGTCATGTACATACATAAATACATACCCTAAGCCAACAAGCTTTGCCAACTGTCCTCTTTATGAAATGGTTTGTGTTATGCTTAGCAGAGTTAATCCCCTTAGCTGCACAGTTAGTGGCACACTAAAATAGAACAATAAATCATATCCTAAAATGTTCTTTATGACAGCAGAGTTGAATGAATGATCAAGGAATGTTTATTTGTAGAGAAACCTGAGAGCTGTAGCTAACATACAAATGTCATTGACTTGAGTGAGTCACACTTCCAAAACTTTTTTCTTAAGGAACTGAAGACTAAAACTCAGCACTAAAGGTTTTTCCTCGTGGAAATTATGGTTTCACTCTCCAACAGACCCTAGCAGACTTACAATGACTTCTTGTCAAGCTAAACAACACATTTCTTCAAATAGCGACTGGGGCAGACGGTACGCGATGTTTATTTGAGAGTAGGCCTTCAGTTGTATAAATGGTGTTTTAGTGTGGAATTAGACATAATTATTTCCATTGATTGGTCGAAAGAGAATTGCTACTTGCCCGTTGTAGTGGAAATGAAATGGGTAACTTTCTTACATTAACAGTGAGAGAGCATTTTGCAATGTGTTTGTGAATAACAAGCTAGTTTACATTTTAATACAAGCGATGGATTAGTGAACTAGTCAATCATAGAAAACTAATATTATAAATCAATTATTGAGCGGCAGTATGTGAAAACAAAAAAACCTGCGCTAACGCCAACACTGGAGCTGGGCTTGGCAAGGGATCTTCATTTGACTCAGCCTTGGCCACAAAAATGCTCCAAAGCTGTCCGCCCGCAACGTTTAATCAGTCGTAAGTCTTGACAGAACATTAACAAAAAAATGTGAGGGACCCCATCAAATCTTGAAGGGCCAGGAGGGAATGTATTGGCATCTGTGGTATCCTTCATGGATACGATGATTGACTGTGAGAAAACTTAGCAAGACTTGAATAGGGACAAAAAAAAATTGCCAAAATCCTATGGCACACTACGTTTCAGGCAAACGGGGCTCTCATGGCTGTCGAAAACATGGCGTAAAACCCAGCCTTAATTTCTATTAACAAAACAGTAAAGAAGGAACCATTTCCTACTTGTTTCCTTACCATCACTTTAGGTAGATATACCTCCTGAACAATGCAACTGAAAAGGTTTATGTTCCTTCTTGATGTGATCCTGGAAGAAAGGATGAGATGCATAGGTAAGGTGCATTTACACATTAATTTTTCCTCTGACTCGGGGCAACACTGGTTCAATATAACACAAAAAAAAGATGGTAAACAGTATCCATCTTCTTTAGGCAATGGCGAGATGCATTCATAAAGGGCAAATCACCATAATCCAATCAAATGGAAAGGCCCTGTCTGAAATAATTCCATTGCTTAGAGGGGCTCATAAGATGAATTTTTATAAAAGAAAACAAACTACTGCCATAGTGTGAACACAAAGGCTAAATTAAAGTGGGGGCTTCTCTGTGTCAGCTTTTGAGTATATAAGCTTAGTAACCACACTCTTGCTATTTGATACATATAGATATACTGTATGTGGCAAATAAAGACGCACAATGAATACTTACAATTGTATAGAATTTATGTCGTGGTGATAGTTTGATAAGATTTGCCATATCATGATGTCAGATTGGATAGATAGATAGACAGACAAATCGCTATAGACCATTACATTTTAAGTTAAGTCACGTGTAAACAAATCAAAACACAGCACATATTATTTTGGGGTGTGTTATAGAATAAAAAGTGGCCACAAATACAATTCAAACCCACACTGACAAGCATCCTCCAAATTCGACTGGAGTCTGTAATTACCTCATTTTATCTAATCATGTGGCTTCCCAGAACCGTTGATACAATCAGCGGTTTTCTCTGTTTACCACAATTTCCCTAAAGTAGGTTACATGATTTTTTTAGGCTTTAGACATGGCACATTTTGCTTGCAGAACACTGGCTAATGGAACTTTATAACTTAAGAGCCATGGTGTCTACAAGGCTGGATTTAAGGTGCTAAATTCAGATTCAGTGCCGACTTTACATGTATTTTGGAGTGACCATATCTGCAGGGGTGGCTCGCCCATTAGGTTGGTAAGTGGCTTCATAGGGGGCCGCTAAATCAGGGTGGAAAATAGTACACATTTAATAAAAAGAGTAATTAACTTAATACGGAAAAATTAACATAGGTTCGCATATAAATCAATGCCCAATTGATATTACTAGAAATGACAAAAGTAAGAAATTTTCGAGAAAGTGTTACTTTTGTTGTTGAAAGAAGTTATACCGTATATTTTTGTGTCATGCACTCTGCAAACCTGGCAACTCATTTGAAAAGATGTTATGTGAGGTTTAATGCAGCCCTATGGGGGCACAAGTCAGTGCAAACTGTAGGCCGGTCCCAAGCCCGGATAAATGCAGAGGGTTGCGTCAGGAAGGGCATCCGGCTTAAAACTTTGACGAACAAATATGAGCGTTCATCCAAAGAATTCCATAACGGATCGGTCGTGGCCCGGGTTTACAACGTCCGCCACCGGCGCCGTCAACCTGCAGGGCGTCGTTGGAAATTCAGCTGTGGGTCGAAGTCAAAGAAGAAGAAGAGGTGGAAAGCGGGTTCTTCGGCATAAAGAGAAGAGGAAAGCACAGAGCCTAGAACTGAATGTGGGGACTTTGAATGTTGGGACTATGACAGGAAAATCTCAGGAGTTGGTTGACATGATGATGAGGAGAAAGGTTGATATATTGTGTGTCCAGGAGACCAGGTGGAAAGGCAATAAGGCTAGAAGTTTAGGGGCAGGGTTTAAATTATTTTACCATGGTGTAGATCGGAAGAGAAATGGAGTCGGGGTTATTTTAAAAGAAGAGTTGGCTAAGAATGTCTTGGAGGTGAAAAGAGTATCAGATCGAGTGATGAGGCTGAAACTTGAAATTGAGGGTGTTCGGTGTAATGTGAATAGTGGCTATGCCCCACAGGTAGGATGTGACCTAGAGGTGAAAGAGAAATTCTGGAAGGAGCTAGACGAAGTAGTTCTGAGCATCCCAGACAGAGAGAGAGTCGTAATTGGTGCAGATTTTAATGGACATGTTGGTGAAGGTAATAGGGGTGATGAAGAAGTGATGGGTAAGTACGGCATCCAGGAAAGGAACTTGGAGGGACAGATGGTGGTAGACTTTGCAACAAGGATGCAAATGGCTGTAGTGAACACTTTTTTCCAGAAGAGGCACGAACATAGGGTGACCTACAAGAGCGCAGGTAGAAGCACGCAGGTGGATTACATTTTGTGCAGATGATGTAATCTGAAGGAGGTCACCAACTGTAAAGTAGTGGTAGGGGAGAGTGTGGCTAGACAGCATAGGATGGTGGTGTGTAAGATGACTCTGGTGGTGGGGAGAAATATTAGGAAGACAAAGGCAGAGAAGAGAACCATGTGGTGGAAGCTGAGACAGGACGAGTGTTGTGCAGCTTTTCGGGAAGAGGTGAGACAGGTTCTCGGTGGGCGAGAGGAGCTTCCAGAAGACTGGCACACTGCAGCCAAGGTGATCAGAGAGGCAGGCAGGAGAGTACTTGGTGTATCTTCTGGCAGGAAAGGAGAGAAGGAGACTTGGTGGTGGAACCTCACTGTACAGGAAATCATACAAGGAAAAGGTTAGCTAAGAAGAAGTGGACACTGAGAGGACCGGGGCGAAAGGAATACATTGAGATGCGACACAGGGCAAAAGTAGAGGTGGCAAAGGCCAAACAAGAGGCATATGATGACATGCATGGCAGGTTGGACACTAAAGAAGGAGAAAAGGATCTATACAGGCTGGCCAGACAGAGGGATAGAGATGGGAAGGATGTGCAGCAGGTTAGGGTGATTAAGGATAGAGAAGGAAATATGTGGACTGGTGCCAGCAGTGTGCTAGCTAGATGGAAAGAATACTTCGAGGAGTTGATGAATGAGGAAAATTAGAGAGAAGGGAGAGTAGAAGAGGCAAGTGTGGTGGACCAGGAAGTGGCAATGATTAGTAAGGGGGAAGTTAGAAACGCATTAAAGAGGATGAAAAATGGAAAGGCAGTTGGTCCTGATGACATTCCTGTGGAGGTATGGAAGCATCTAGGAGAGGTGGCTGTGGAGTTTTTGACCAGCTTGTTCAATAGAATTCTAGTGCGTGAGAAGATGCCTGAGGAATGGAGGAAAAGTGTACTGGTGCCCATTTTTAAGAACAAAGGTGATGTGCAGAGCTGTGGGAATTATAGAGGAATAAAGTTGATGAGCCACACAATGAAGTTATGGGAAAGAGTAGTGGAGGCTAGACTCAGGACAGAAGTGAGTATTTGCGAGCAACAGTATGGTTTCATGCCAAGAAAGCTGTACCACAGATGCATTATTTGCCTTGAGGATGTTGATGGAAAAGTACAGAGAAGGTCAGAAGGAGCTACATTGTGTCTTTGTAGATCTAGAGAAAGCCTATGACAGAGTACCCAGAGAGAAACTGTGGTACTGCATGCGGAAGTCTGGAGTGGCAGAGAAGTATGTTAGAATAATACAGGACATGTACGAGGGCAGCAGAACAGTGGTGAGGTGTGCTGTAGGTGTGACAGACGAATTTAAGGTGGACGTGGGACTGCATCAGGGATCAGCCCTGAGCCCCTTCCTTTTTGCAGTGGTGATGGATAGGCTGACAGATGAGGTTAGACTGGAATCCCCGTGGACCATGATGTTTGCAGATGACATTGTGATCTGCAGTGAAAGCAGGGAAAGAAGAGGAATGAAGATTAGCCAAAGTAAGACAGAATATATGTGCATGAATAAGAAGGGTGGTGGGGGAAGAGTGAGGCTACAGGGAGAAGAGATAGCAAGGGTGGAGGACTTTAAATACTTGGGGTCAACAGTCCAGAGGAATGGTGAGTGTGGTCAGGAAGTGAAGAAACTGGTCCAAGCAGGTTGCAACGGGTGGAGGAAGTCTCTGCTCGGATGAAGGGCAAAGTTCATAAAACAGTGGCGAGGCCAGCCATGATGTACGGATTAGAGACAGTGGCACTGAAGAGACAACAGGAAGCAGAGTTGGAGGTGGCGGAAATGAAGATGTTGAGGTTCGCGCTCGGAGTGACCAGGTTGGATAAAATTAAAAATGAGCTCATCAGAGCGACAGCCAAGGTTCGATGTTTTGGAGACAAAGTTAGAGAGAGCAGACTTCGATGGTTTGGACACATCCAGAGGAGAAATAGTGAGTATATTGGTAGAGGATGATGAGATTGGAGCTGCCAGGCAAGAGAGCTAGAGGAAGACCAAAGAGAAGGTTGATGGATGTCGTGAGGGAAGACATGATGGTAGTTGGTGTTCGAGAGGAGGCTGCAGGAAATAGGCTTACATGGAAAAAGATGACGCGCTGTGGCGACCCCTAACGGGACAAGCCGAAAGGAAAAGAAGTTATGTGAGGTTTACATTTAAAAAAACAAGTTGATTCTAAAATAGATTTGGTGGAAATTCAGCAGTTAACATGATCATTGAGGGACTCGCTAGTTCATTGACTTTTCTCTTTCTGTGGTTAATGGCACAGACATACTGTTATGACGGTGAAATGGATAGTGTGCTGTAATCTACTTAGCAGACTAGTCATTATGTTTGTTTATATGCTAAATTATATGAAGACAACCCAACCAAACATTTTTTACACGGGCCTACCTGTGAGAAAATGTCTGTGAGAAAATGTCTTCCATAAACCTGATGATGGAGGTTTGGCTTCCAGTATGTCGCTTAAGAGGTGGCTACTATGCTACCAGGTAGTCTTGCGAACTTCTCTGTTAAACTATTAATGAAATCCACTTGATTTATCCTCCTGACCCACAGGTACCGCGAGATTAATTTAGATTTTTATTGAAGGAAAAAAAAAACCCTGAAACCTGGATTTTATCTAGCAGCGCAACTCTAAACGCAACAAGATGATGCCATCGTTTAATTTCAAGTCAGTGGTAGTCAATAGTTTTTCTGCACAGGGAAGTGTCCTGGCAACCATTGTTTATGAATGATATAAAATGGTCCATTGTATTTCAACAAGTTAGGTGAATTATTTAACATTTTGAATTTTCATATGGATGTGTCATTCATGTACAAATAAAGCCATTAATCGTGGCCACATTCGTTAGGTTTAGTGTAATGTTTTCTGTACGGGGCACAATGTCACACGGTAGAGTGCCGTCTATTCAAACATAACCCATGGGGTATTCTTTTGTAGATGTATGTGTGACCATGCTGTGTGGCATTTGGTGCCTTTGCTTATCTGGCTGCCGAGAGAACTATGAGAGCTCGCTGTGTAATTGAAATGTCATGCGTACAGGAGTTTGACTGAACGGGGAGCCCTTAGCCATGCCCCAATGAGCCCATGACAGATGAGCAACAGCCTCCCCAATGAGAAGTGGCATTCCCCAAACCCATTCCTCCTCCTCTGTCTTCCCCTTCCCTCATCCGTCATCTCATCTTGGGCCACTTTCCAATCTTGCTTTCTCATGTTCCCTACTACCTCTCTGCAGTCTTAAAGTGATTAACGACAGCAGTTGCTAGTTGCGGAGATATTAAAATAAATGGACGACTTTGTCAGGATCTGAAGGAACACCAGAGGTAAACTATTGTGTTATTGATGGGAGCAGTGAACATTCAACTGTACTAATGTAGGTGGAGAAGAAACGCCCCAAGTTTGATTGCTTGACAAGCAAGGGGACAATACAGTATTTGTCATTTTCACATAATCAACAGTGATTCATAAGACTCTATGCATCGTTTTTAATGGGAGCCAACACCTGCCCTCTTCCACTCACTGCATTCTCATTATAGGGAGCTATAATAAACAATAAACCTATGATGGGGGGTGGGGGTTGGTGGGGTCAATGTAATCACATCTCAGCTCCATGATAATCCATCTGCAAAAACATTTTCCATTAGGCTGTCAACAAACAGGGCATGATTTTGAGAAGTCATATGGTACAGATGTCTTTACTGGAGTGAATTACTACTGAAAAATAAAGACATTCAGATACATTTGTGACACTCACTTAACAAAAGCTCTTCAAATACTGTACATTCAGTAGCAAAAAAAAAAAAAAGAAAAAAAGTATATTTTTTTAACCTCTATTATAGCCAAGCAGTGGTAGAACCCTCAATTTAGCATCTATTCAGTCCCACAGTGGGATCAAATGGATAATTCAGTGTGTCTTCATCCCTGTGTGAGACATTATATTTTGCCACTATAAAAAAATATGTTTTTTTAGGTCTGAGTCTACCTCATTTTTTGCCATTTACCAGATTCTCAAAATGCCAAATGTATAAAAGGTAGGGGGTTAAACCCTGATGTATATTCAAATGATGTACAATGAATTCCATCACATAGCTGTTTTGAATGTGAGGAATATAACAGCTGCCTCAACTGATTGCGCACAAAAGAGCAATTTGTTTGCAGCTCGCCAATGGCATTCTGCACCCAGTGGCATACGTCTGCTGTGATTTCACCAGCTGCTTTCAGCAGCATGGGCTTCTTTTAGTAAAGGTGAGTTCAAGAGCTGCAAGTAAAAGCAAGGGTGTTTTCTGTCAGTTCAAGTTCAACCAATCACTTGCCTGAACTTTGAGAGTAATCTTTTTGGAATGCTACTGATTATATCTGAAGGCAATCTGTGAGTGCTCATATTTTCAGCAGTATCAGGCATATGAGTGTTTGTTTTTTTTTGTAGGTAGGTACTCTTCTAATGATTAGGCATTAATTTCAACTTTGGGTTGCAATTAATTCTGGTTCAAAGTCTTGCATTGTTGTCAACAGTAAACAGTTGGAAAGATAGAATTAGCAGATTTATATATTTATATATATGCGGCACGGTGCACGACTGGTTAGAGCGTCTGCCTCACAGTTCTGAGGAGCGGGGTTCAATCCCCGGCCCCGCCTGTGTGGAGTTTGCATGTTCTCCCCGTGCCTGCGTGGGTTTTCTCCGGGCACTCCGGTTTCCTCCCACATCCCAAAAACATGCATGGTAGGTTAATTGAAGACTCTAAATTGCCTGTAGGTGTGAATGTGAGAAATGAGTCACTGATGGTGTAGTGGTACACTCGCCTGACTTTGGTGCAGGCAGCGTGGGTTCAGTTCTCACTCAGTGACGGTGTGAATGTGAGTGCAAATGGTTGTCCGTGTCTATATGTGCCCTGCGACTGACTGGCGACCAGTTCAGGGTGTAGTCCGCCTTTCGCCCGAAGTCAGCTGGGATAGGCTCCAGCGTCCCGCGACCCTAACCAGCATAAGCGGTGTTGAAAATGGATGGATGGATGGATGTGAATGTGAGTGGGAATGGTTGTTTGTTTCTATGTGCCCTGCAATTGGCTGGCAACCAGTTCAGGGTGTACCACGCCTCCTGCCCGATGATAGCTGGGATAGGCTCCAGCACGCCCGCGACCCAAGTGTGGAGGAGCGGCTCAGAAAATGGACGGATATACATATATATATATATATAAGCATAAGCAGCGAAAAAAATGATGGAATGAATGCAATAACAGGAGCATATTGAATTATTGAGAAGCTCCAGTGTTGTAAAATGTGCTTATTTTAGATCCAACTATTTCAATGACAATGTACAAGGCACATATATCAAATAGTCATTATAAAACATGATGACTAAAATCAAGTTTTAGCTCACGAGCAGATGCAGCAAATAAATTCAATAGAATCGCTTTAACTCCTAATCATGTCCCATATCAGCCACTTGAAGAGTAGTGGTTAACAGCTGGCTCGGAATTCACTTACAGTTGGCAATCTATTCACAAATGTACTGTGATCGGTGACTAGTACTGCTCTTTTGCCCACAGTCACCTTGGGTAGGCTCCAGCCAACCTCTCGCATCCCTGAACGAGAGAATAAGCTGTATAGAAAATAGTTGGATGGATGCCAGTCACGCTGACTATGCTTTTTCTTTGGCAACCAGGGGGCAGAGGGCTCTGGTCCTTGAATATGGTCAGGAGTTTCACAATGGGCTATGCTGACTGGATGTAAAGCATATTTTATTTATTTATTTTTTTAGAAATAATGCATTATAATATGCCTTTGTCATTGTGACCCACTTGAATTCACAAAGTTGAACTTAACTGTACATTTGGGCAGTAATTTCACAGAGTCTGCCGCTTAGTTTGAAATAATCTTATTTACTGTATTTGATAAAATTGGAAAACATCGTGTTTGACCATTACAGTGAAGACATGCAATATATATACAGTGGGTACGGAAAGTATTCAGACCCCCTTAAATTTTTCACTCTTTGTTATATTGCAGCCATTTGCTAAAATAATTTAAGTAATTTTTTTTACTCATTAATATACACACAGGACCCCGTATTGAATGTTTTGCAGATTTATTAAAAAATAAATAAATAAATACAAAAATAAATAAGTAATATATGGCGGCACGTTGGGCGACTGGTTAGAGCGTCTGCCTCACAGTTCCGAGGACTGGGGTTCAATCCCCGGCCCCGCCTGTGTGAAGTTTGCATGTTCTCCCCGTGCCTGCGTGGGTTTTCTCCGGGTACTCCGGTTTCCTCCCACATCCCAAAAACATGCATGCAGGTTAATTGAGGACTCTAAATTGCCCGTAGGTGTGAATGTGAGTGCGAATGGTTGTTTGTTTCTGTGTGCCCTGCGATTGGCTGGCAACCAATTCAGGGTGTAACCCGCCTCCTGACCGATGATAGATGGGATAGGCTCCAGCACGCCCGCGACCCTAGTGAGGAGAAGCGGCTCAGAAAATGGATGGAAGTGCCGCCTATATATATATATATATATATATATAAACTAAAGCGAGTGATATATAAACTAAAGCGAGTGGTATTTAATTTAATTTAATTTTTTTAACATTACATGTCAAATCAGTTTCTAATGTAAGTGAAATGGTATTTCTGGTAATCTTCTAAGAGTTTACGAATGAAAATGATGTTCTACTCACAAGAGAAGGAAGTCAGGTCTGGCAATGCATCTTGATGTCTCAAAGGCATATTGTGCAGGAAATACAGATAGATGTGGCTCTCATGGGCTGTAAGCATGTGTGTTCCCACAAAGTGCTTAAAATAAGGCATGCATAACACACGCAAGTGGTTGCACACACACTTACCCATCCTCACTAACTGATGAGTAATTTTTTACAGCCCGTGGTTCTCCCCAACTCAAAGAGAGGCGGCATGCTGTTACTTCCTTTAAATTAATCCCTTTTACAATTTTCTGCGCACAGGACAGCACACTGTGATTGGTATTCATGTATGAGATTTGTTGAAAGTCTGAAAGAACTGAAAAAGATAAAAATGGCTTTGTTAATTACCTTGACTGTATGAGTGCACTGAGAAAAAGAAATGTCCACTTAGGGCAAGAATAGATCTTTTGGCGAAACATTCAGAACATCCATCTTTGACCTTTATGAATTCTACAGGATGATATTTTAATTTGATTATCTTTCTTCACTGAATTTTCTTTTTTTTTTTTTTTACTCTGGAGCACTCAGTTTTGAATTGTATACTACAACCCCAATTCCAATGACATTGGGACATTGTGTTAAACATAAAAACAGAATACAAGCTATCTTTAATTGAATACACTACAAAGACAGTGTATTTAATGTTCAAACTGATAAACTTTATTTTTTTTTAGCAAATAATCATTAACTTAGAAGTTTATCGCTGCAACATGTTCCAAAAAAGCTGGGACAGGGTCATGTTTAACACTGTTTTACATCACCTTTTCTTTTAACAACATTCAATAAACATTTGGGAACTGAGGACACTAATTGTTGAAGCTTTGTAGGTGGAATTATTTCCCATTCTTGCTTGATGTACAGCTTCAGCTGTTCAACAGTCCGGGGTCTCCATTCTCCTATTTTACGCATCATAATGTGCCACACATTTTCAATGGGAGACAGGTCTGGACTCCAGGCAGGCCAGTCTAGTACCAGCACTCTTTTACTACGAAGCCACACTATTGTAACACGTGCAGAATGTGGTTTGGCATTGTCTTGCTGAAATAAGCAGGGGCGTTCATGAAAAAGACGTCGCTTGGATGGCAGCATATGTTTCTCCAAAACCTGTATGTACCTTTCAACATTAATGGTGCCTTCACATATGTGTAAGTCACCCATGCCATTGGCACTAACACAGCCCCATACCATCACAGATGCTGGCTTTTGAACTTTGCGTCCATAACAGTCCGGATGGTTCTTTTCCTCATTGGCCCGGAGGACACGACGTCCACAATTTCCAAAAACAATTTGAAATGTGGACTCGTCGGACCACAGAACACTTTTCCACTTTGCATCAGTCCATCTTAGATGAGCTCGGGCCCACGCACTTGTTCACAAAGAGGTGAACCTCGCCCCATCTTTGCTTGTAAATAACTGAGCAATTCAGGGAAGCTCCTTTTATACACAATCATGGCACTGACCTTTTCCCAATTAGCCTGTTCACCTGTGGGATGTTCCAAACAGGTGTTTGGTGAGCATTCCTCAACTTTCTCAGTCTTTTTTGCCACCTGTCCCAGCATTTTAGGAACGTGTTGCAGCAATAAAATTCTAAGTTAATGATTATTTGCTAAAAACAATAAAGTTTATCAGTTTGAACTTTAAATATCTTGTCTTTGTAGTGTATTCAATTAAATAAAGGTTGAACATGATTTGCAAATCATTGTATTCTGTTTTTATTTGTTTAACACAACGTCCCAACTCCATTGAAATTGGGGTTGTACATCTTCCATCCTATAATGCATTATGTCCATTGAAAACAAAAAATTTTCCACCTATTTGAGAGGCCGTCAAAATATTAGCTGCATTAGCTGTCCCTAGGTGACAATATCACTCTGCAAAAACCTCCCTGTTCCCTTTCTATTAAGTGTCAGCCAGGCATCTTCAAAGGGTAATTTTTTTTTTGTAAGGGTGAAAAGTTTTACTTTATAGACCTTTTCACCATGATGTCTAGTGTACTTCCGGGTGGCAAAAGTCTGAGTCGGAGCCTTCGCCGGTGTCTCCGCTAGCAAACCAACCCTTACAAATCATTTGATCAAAGCAGAGCGATTGAGAAAACAGGGTAATGGCTTAATAATGATTTTAGCCTTCTTCTACAACTATACCACAGTAGTTTCTAAATGTGTGAAGTGTCAGTCGAAATGAAGATGTTACGTGAGGTAAATTGCTTTGAAGGGAAACAGAACTCAGGCTGTAAATTACATGCCAACAGGTAAGTTGATTTGAAAATAGACGTGATGAAAATTTAGACATACTAGATCATTGAGGAACTGGCTTGATGAAAGCAGTCTTGTGATCATTTCTGTACAACTATTCACGGTATCCACTCAATTTATCCTTCTCCCCCACAGGTTCCACTGGATTAATTTTAATTTTAAACCCCTAACAATTTTGGGACTATATGGAGGTGCAACCCAACCTCAAACACAACAAAGTTTTTGTCATCGTTTTCAGTTCAGCAGTAGTCACTCGCATTCTGCTACTCCAAAGTACCCTGGCACTGATTGTTTAAAAACATTGACAAGGGTCT
Source organism: Phyllopteryx taeniolatus (assembly GCF_024500385.1). Classification (NCBI taxonomy): domain Eukaryota; kingdom Metazoa; phylum Chordata; class Actinopteri; order Syngnathiformes; family Syngnathidae; genus Phyllopteryx; species Phyllopteryx taeniolatus. The sequence continues at coordinate 8,549,884 of NC_084521.1, read as the reverse complement.
ATTGTAGTTATAATACAGTTGTTAACTCTTTATACATGGATGACTGTTAGAATTGTTAAAAATATTATTTAAATATGTCCTTTAGATTAATTAATTATTAATTAAATTAAAGGTTTTCTGGTAGGGACTGTTGGTACCTGGAACTAATTTGCTTGACATAATTTGCATTTATTTTGAAATTAGAACTTCAACTAGGATCATAAAACAGAGTGTGGAAGTTTCACTGTAATTGGCTTAAGACAAGGCCAAGCATACATTACATCCATACACAGCCAGGTATTGTGAACATGGCACGATACACCTTTGGCTAAAGTAAAAAGAGGATGTTGGTTTCTGTTGCTTTCAAATGAATGTTATTTGAAAAGTCTCACCATTCTCCGGAGTCTGGCATGAACTCTCACCACTGGCACTGGCAGTGTATAATGCTGATGTTACAGCTTGACACTAGATTTAATTAAATGATACCAGTATGCATAAAGTTCCTTATGATTTTATTGATGTCTCATCTTTGAAGTCATGACAAGCTTATGCACACTGTCCCAACCAAACATTTCATTTGTAGTTATTAAAACAGTATTAAGGCATGTATATTTGTTGTGGAATAGTATGCTGTTTTTTTTTAATATAACAATTCATAGTTATTGATATTATGATGCTAACATACATTTTACTCTGTACACATACACATAATGTCACTAGAAACAACAATACAGTATACAATGCCTCTCTTAAGCTCAAATGTCCTATGATTTATTCAAAACTATGAATTAACCTAACTCCAGATGGCCATATCATTTATATTGTTTCAATGGTTCTTTGATGGCTTCAAACTGAACATTTTGAACGTATAAAGTCTATCAACGTTTGAGACTCAATTTTCTTCCCATTTTTAGTTGATATGTCAGTCATGTTTAAAGGGTGCAGTATTTCTATGATGCATTTTGTGTCTTTGCATTATAGGGTTTAAGTAATGAAATAAAACCTACTTTGCATATGCAGGTGTATTCAAATGTTTTTTTTTTTCAACCTGTTCAGGTTCTTGGTCAGACAAAATAGTCAATATGTATGCCATTTTATACTGGAGCAGTTTTTGTGTCTTCTGTGTTTGAGGAACTCCCTCAGTGGTTGTTTGTATTGTGCTCTTTCCTGGAAATACAGACAGACAGAACAAGATATGTGAGGAGACAGAGAGAACACCATTTTCATTGTAGGTGACCAGTTTATCCAGTTGGTTGTTCCGTTTTGCTGAGATTTTCCACTAGTGTTGTAGCTCTAGTGTGGTCTCATGGTTTAGTACAATCTTTCATGTGGACATTTCCTTATTGACAATGTTTTGTCATAAGGCTGAGATGTTTAAAGGATTTTGTGTTTGTATGTGGGTTTGGACCAAATTTTAACAGTAACTTGTTTTGTAAACAGAATCTACTTGTTTTAAAACATACTACCGTCGTGCATGTGTGTTTTCCGTCCAAGAGGAATTTCTGCAAGACAAGGTCGTAAACTACAGTTTACTGCGTGTTTCTGTGAGTGATGTTACAAAGTGTTGACACTTGGCAGCCAAGGCTGATAAAACACAATCAGTTATAATCAGTGGATCAAACATTGAAAATGTGGTCGCAATGGACAAAATCTTCCAACTTCAATGGCAGGATGATCATTATTCTCAGCGAGTATATTCCCATTTCTCTTATCTGAAACATGCACTAAAGATCAGTTCATCTTTTTTTATTTCATTATCATATAAAATTTTCAAAGGGGAAACCCAGTAGTTCTGTCCTCTAAGGGCCAACCTTTTCCACAAATGAAAAATGAGAAACTTAGCAAGCAACTCCATATTCTTCCACCTCCTCTTTGTTCATGCTCTTTATATCTGCTATACTACCTGCTGATGCCGGGCGGATATTAAATGCAAGATAAAATAGGGAGTACAAGTGGTGCCAGTAAGGTTGACTCTCTATGAAAATGACTGCTCGCACTTCATCATGTAGAAAACAATATTCTTTTCTCCACGTCGCTCTTGAGACTGTATGATCTTGCGGTCACTTGTCTGATAAGTAGTGACAAATGTTTTGTCTACCTTAGACAAGGATAACAGAAGTGTAAGTTGATAAGCCTACTATTACTTTTTAATCAGGATTGTTTGCTATTGAGTGCATTCCTACAGCTTCTTGTACATCTATAAAGTGATGCTGCTTCACTTCAAGTCAATGTTCCCGCGATTCTTGCATGGCTAGTCTTAATAAAACATAAACATACATCACCCTAACTCTGTGAAAGTGTGACGAACATGCTCTTGTTACCTGCTCACAAGCCAAGTCAAAGCGTAACCGTTCCTGAGGTTTGAAAGGAACTCAGTGCAGTGGAGCAACCATAGTCACACAAGGACTGACTTTTGTTCACTTAAATTTGCAACAATAGCAACAACAAAATCTCTGTTATAAAAAAAATAATAACCTGAGCCCTCTTTTTTTAAATGAAATAATTTGTCCTTGTAATAATAATAATAATAATTATTATAATAATAATGATCAAATTAAGAACCATTAAACCCTGAATGTGGAATTCCTTAAATGGACAACAAAAGCACTTGCCTTTACTTACATTTGGTTGGCAAACAGCCATCTATTGGTCTGGAATATGCTGAGAGGCAGCTAGGTGTTTGCTGTCAGGATGTGTTCCCATCTGTGAAAAAACTAATTAGATAAAGTACAAACTGGAATATCTTTACAGACAGTCCGCACTTTTGGAAAATGCAGGAGAGAATTAGAAATGACTTTCACTGGTGAGTCTTCCTTCTGCTTGCCTGTCTCAGTGACCTAAAATGAATTGCCTACCACAAAAGGGGAAATACATCATTACAAAATTCAGTTCAAATAAATGGCAATGGCATCTATCTAGGGGCTATTTTCTCTGCCTGGCCCACTCCTCATACAACTGTGACTAACTCATTGAGACAAGACATCGCCTGTCATGCATATTCACTGAGCATCAATCTCAATCCCTTCACTCTGATGCTGTCTCTCCCTCTGCACACTAAAATAGGGCTTTGTCAATACCAATGAGAGAACCTAAGAAATCCTCAGGGATGGTTTTATGTGTTAAGCTTTATTCAAATTTTTTGCTCTTTGCTAACCCCTCTTTCAACTGTTTCCTCCATTCCATTTAACAATGTGCATATTTTCCTTGCTTGAAAAATTACATTTTATTATCATAGTATGTTTAAGCGGATCATTAGTTCTGTTATTTGTGTTTCTCTTAGCCCATCTCTGGTGTTTCCAATTGTGTGCTACCATTAAGCTAGCAGACGAATGTTACACCAACGATCAAGTTTAAAAATGTTCTTTGAATGAACATTTATGGTGACGAAAAACAGCTTGAAGCCAGATCACTTTGCCTCTCATTTGGAAAACAGCTCAACTAAACATTGCACATTCAGCATTGCGACAAAACAAAATCCGACAACTATAGGAAATAAATCCAATTGGAATCAGTACAAGTAACTTAAAGCACAAATACTGCTTGTGCTACAACTAAATATGCACTACAAATATAAGGTCCGGAATCTTAGGATTCAGCTCATGTTTATTATGCTGAAATGGTCTAATTTAAGAATCTATTGCACCTTAGACCAACACAATAAACCAGCAAGCCATTGTCAAGGGCACAATGTATTTTGTATTACTGTTTCTGTTACTTTTAAAAAAACATGTGCTACAAATTATTAAAATACAATTACAAGGTCAGTTGCCAGTTCCCTTAAAACTAAAAGAAAAATGATGACATGTATTTGCTAGGCACTAAATGACCACTCAAACCATCATGAAGGATAATTCATACATCACGACATTTATCACTATTGCTGCAAATGAACGATGTGTAGACCATCCGGTGATTGCATGAACAATGACAAACAAATGACCAAACAGTGGTACAATAAGATCACAGGAAGGCAGGGCCACAGAAATGCAAGCCATAATTCAGTACAAGTACACTACAGTCCAATTATAGTCCAAGCCAAATCAGTTAATGAAATGCTAGACAAAGTCATGTAGGTCTCACAAAGTGGATGCATCATTCCCGAAATATTGGATTCCTGTTGTTGCAAGCCAGTGGTCATAATAGAGGTCTCCGGTCTCAGCAACAGCCTCTGGAGGATGCCCTCTCTAATACTGTCTTCCCTTTGACAAATTATGCGATGATGTAGTCCCATCAGGGAGTACTTACACGTCTCATGGCCTTTGCCTTTTAACCAGACATGCTCAAACTTCACTGACGAGGGAGCCCTTACCGTACAATCAACTGGAACCTTGATGTCTGAGGAAATTCAACGGGTAGTAAAAATGATATAGCAGCAGCTGATTTGGCCATACAATGTGTTGTCACAGTTTAGGTAAGTTCTATTTTCCTGCTCTCTCATCCTTGTAACAGCAGTTTTCTGAAATATGCACTATTAATAAGGTGCTGTCGTACCAGCCTTCAGTCGGGATTAGGATTGTCAAATTGCACCTCACATCCATTCACATCTTCAAATTAACATGCCACTACTTACAAAAGTATTGGAAGGAATGTTTAATACATCTCTCGATTTAGTTGGGCTGGTGAATGGGAGCCTCGTCTGAGAGTTTCTTCCATCTGAAATGCTACAGCTCATCTAGACAGACTGCAATGACAGGACCTTTTTCTCCTGACAGGTGAACTTGAAGTGAGTCCTCTTGAGACTTGATTCTTATCCTGTTTTTTTTTTTTTTCTTTTTTAATAATAGAGTCTCACAAAGATGTCTTCAATGTATTGAAGACTTACACAACCTGCATAGTAACAAGGTAAAGAAACATAACTAATGTGACAACTGTCACACCCTGTATGACAAAAGGCTTCATGGACATCATATATCAATCAAATTTACCAATTTAATGGGTCTTCCACATATTCCTGCCACAAAATATTATTGTTGAGAATCATGACAAATGTCCATCCATTTGCTCTACTGCTTATCCTGTTAAGGGTTGCGGGGAGCTGGAGCTTTTCGTAGCTCAATTCGGAATAAAGGCAGACTACACCTTGGATTTGTCGGCAGTAATGAAAATTCTATTGGAGCAACAGAATCCCGTGTTGATTAAAATTTGCTGGTAAAATTGTCAACAATAACAAAAAATAAAAAATAAATCAGAGGAAGAAGGTAAAATGTTGGACCAAGTGTCCCATAAATACAATTTGCAATGATTTCAGAGTTAAGATAGGAGTTCCTTACCGCTCCTTAAGAGACGTTTTCCTGATAAAAAACATTGACAGTAAAAATAAATACATAATAATAAATAAACGATAACTTGCTGATTCGTTTGGTGGTGATAATAACTGTGATGTATCCTGCCTCTCATCCAAAGTCAGCTGGGATAGGATCCAGCTCACCCGTGAGGACGAATGCTACAGAAAATTGAACAGATCGATATTCCAAAACAGAGCCCATGAAAGTTATACATTTTCTCGATGAAATTGCTTAATTGCTCTTTGTTGGCTCGATTTCAATCTAATACAGGGACTGGCTGATTAAAGCACTGATGTTGACTTATACCGTTTATGTACTGTAACATAGGCTACTTACCTACAGCGCAATAAAGACGATGCTTAAAATAATTATGTTAATAGTGATGGACATAACTCAAAATCAAAATGCTCCATGGTCACCAATCAGTTGATTGTGATTAACCTGTCGATCCCTTCCTGATTGGTTCAATCCTGTGTGCTTTGAGGAATGCATCCATCCATTTTCCGTACTATTTCTCCTCACTAGGGTCGCGGGCATGCTGGAGCCTATCCCAGCTATCGTCGGGCGAGAGGTACACCCTGAACTGGTCACCAGTCAATCGCATGGCACATATAAAAAAACAACCATTCGCACTCACATTCACACCAACGGGCAATTTAAAGTCTGCAATAAACCTACCAAGGATGTTTTTGGGATGTGGGAGGAAACCGGAGTGCCCGGAGAAAACCCAAATAGGCACGGGGAAAACATCCAAACGCCACACAGGCGGGGCTGGGATTTGAACCCCGGTCCTCAGAACTGTGAGGCAGATGTGCTAACCAGTCGTGCACCGTGCCGCCGCTTTGGGGAATGTGTTTAGAAAAAAAATGTGTTCTTATTTTTCACAAGGCACTGCTATGACAGCAAAAGTAATTTTGAGCGTCACTACACCAACAACCACAAGTTTTAGCAAGGAAAAAGCACACATACACTTTCTCTGACAATAGTTTAGAATTTGATAGACTGACGAAAGAGTGATGTTACCAATAATTCATGAATTTATATATATTGAGCAGTAAAATGAATCACATTTAGCTGTGAAAATGTACATTTTCACTGTCATCATTGTAGATTGTCTATATGTTTAATGATTTATGTTTGTTTTATAATGCTTAAACAGACTTTTTTTTAACACAAAGTGGACTCCTTAAGACAAATCCTTAGTATAGTGATACAGTATTCATTTTAAGATGGTTATGAAGACCGTTTAGTATTAGAGTTTGCTTTTTGAGTGAATTTGACAAGATTTACAGTAAAGTATTCCATGTCGGATCCATACAAATTTTAGCATTCATTTAACACTCGTGAACGTCAAGTTAACCTCACAAGTTGTGTGAGGACAATCACAGCCCAGTGTAAAAATAAATCCATCCATCCAGCCATTCATTTTCTGAGCCGCTTATCCTTACAAGGGTCGCGGGAGTGCTGGAGCCTATCCCAGCTATCATTGGGCAGGAGGCGGGGTACACCCTGAACTGGTCGCCAGCCAATCGCAGGGCACATACAAACAAACAACCATCCGCACTCACATTCACCCCTACGGGCAATTTAGAGTCTTCAAATAAATAAATAAATAAAATAAAAAAATCCCCACAGCATTTTTTTTTTCACAACTGAGTGAAGTCAAGCTTGTTGCCCTTAACTACATCACTCATGGTGATGTGGAATGACACCAGCTGGGGCTTGCAGTTCCCAGTCATTGAATTGCATTTCCCCCTCCAGAAACGCTTTCTCGCAGTGGCACTTGACCAGGAATGAGGACATAAATAGTCACACTAAGATAAGAACAAATAAGAACAGATAAGTCTCTCATCTGAAACTATGAGTCAATGTATTTTAGTGTCAGAAACTACTGTATACTATGAGGTGCATCAGAAACTGATGTTACAAGCTATGCATTTCAAATCCAAACTACAAGTTGATTCGTTTGGAGTAATACCAATGGAGTCTAACGCACATCTTGATTTCGTCCACATCATCAAAATGGGTCCCCTTGATGACTCCTCTCTGGAAAAGAGGAAAATAAAAATCACACGGAACCGGATCAGGAGGTTGGTCAACCACGGCAATGTTCTTATTGGTCAGGAACTGTCAGATGCTCAGGTTATTGTAAGCAGGAGCGTTGTCACGGTGAAGCTGCCACGAGTTGTCCTGCCACAAATGGCAGGGTATCACCGCACAGATGTCTGGTGAAGTGAAACACCGTACCAAGTGGATATTAACAAATACACAAATGGAATTCATTTGCCCATATTCCTCACTTGCTATGGAAACATTCCATTGTGGCTGACGGTGCAAATGATTGTCAGACATTTGTGTAATTAATTAGAAAAAGATGGAATATGGTAGGTAACAATGCTGTGAGGCAGCAGTACTAACCAGTCTACCACCACGGTAAAACTGACACACAATATTCCTCTGAGCTCAGTGTTGCATGGAACATGGTGCCAATGTAGAGAAGACTGTATGGGAGAAATGTGGTCTCTTCTTTAAGTTCTAGTTAGGCCCCATGCAGCAGCAATCTTGTTGAGAACTCTCAAGAAGCCCCAAATTACAGCAACCCAGCCTAGAGATCACAAAAGAATGAACACGTTTTTTGCAATATCAAGATTCTTTTTTAGAACATTGTTTTTAAAAAAAAAACATATGCAATGATACAAGAGTAAAATAAATTGAGTGATATGGTACTAAGTATGGTTTACACCCTAAAGAAACAAAGCAAAGACCTAAAACCTGATTGGGCTGAATCCAGATTGAAGTTTGACAAGGAGACAGTAATGGTTTTAGTGGATGTGGAGTTTGCAAAAATACAGGGATCAGATTATGAAGCGCCTCGATAGAGAGAATCTCGAAATCAATTGAATTGGGAGCCAACAGTTATTTAAGATCAAGAAAGATGCATTCACTGGAAGGAGTTCTCAAAGTACAGTAAGCAGTTTCTGAAATTACTTGGAAGGGAGAGTAGAGAAGAGAGAACTGTAGTTTGTATTCCATGTAAACGTCAAAGGCACTGCTGACAATGTTTGACAATGTTTGTCAATGTATGGAAAGTGTAAATTGGTGGAGTTTTAACTAACTCCTGTCTCCTAAACTCATTTTGATTTATGTTCACTATTTCAATTCATTGCATCATACAATTGCCTTTGATTTCTTTTCATTTCATTGCATCACATACCTCCATTCCATCTCTTTTTCAAACTCTTCATCATTGGTCATCAGATTAAGACAAGGGACAGAAAGGCGGAAGAATGTTTCTCATTGCACTTCTGAAATAAATGTATGCATTTTTAAATTATTCACAGTTTATCTGATCTTTTAAATGGTCATGGTCTGAATTGATTATATACTAAAACACTGTGTAGTCAAAAAAGTTAGATACCTCTTTTCCTCCCAATAAGATTTGCATATAACTTCAGCCATTGATCCCTGCTGAAGTCTCATAATCAAAATTACAGAGACGCAAAGTTGTGACCTCAATCCTGTTGTCAGTCTTTGTCCAGGGGATCCTTGAAGTTCCATTCAACCACATCGATGGAACGTGTTAGAATGGAAGTCGGAACACATGGAGTCACTATTAATAAATAATGCTAACACATTAGTCAAGTCAGAATTGCAGCACTTTTTTTTTTTTTTTATTACAACAGCAACCAACAAAAGAGAACAATTGCTTACCTTTTGTCCTGCGTTTGCTTGCATACTGGAAGGCGCGCAAACCCGCACAAACTCGCTGTGTATTTAAATTGGTGTATGATTATTAAAATCTTTAGTACATTTTAAATAATAAAGACAGTTTATTTGTATTACAGCCTGTCCAAACACACATTGACGTAATGAAGGGGACGATCTGATTCACCCACATTTTTTCATCTTGGCGGTCAGACATTGGGTCAGATGCTGGGTTTCTATTAAGACAAGACATAAAACCTGTTGTTGTGATGGTTCTCATGGCTGGTTTATTTTGAATGATCCCTTAGTTATGGTGTCACAACTCCTAGGGCATTTCCCATGATGCGCCTCACTTCGATGTTCTCCTTGACATCTCTCCCTGTTCACATTGACATGCTGTTTATGTGTGTTACCAACGAATGAATACATTGCAAAATTGCCACTATGACTGCAGTTTAAGCGGACATCCTAAGCATACCTGAAAATGCACCAATCAATGATGTACAGTATGTACACACACACAGACTAAAAATAACCCACTTGTGAGCTACAACGAAAGCTCAGAGATGACAGAACATGAAATGTCCGATGGTGGCCAGTGGAGGGCAAAGAAAAGGGTATGAAATGTTTCGAATAATGTTTCTTTAGGTCAATCTTTTCACTGTCAGTTTCATGTAGCAGCATTTAGTTGCTTACCTGTACTTTGTGCTTGTGTGCAAATGAGCTGTTTCAGATGTTCAGTAAATGTAAACACATGATACTGGATCTGGGTCAGTTGAATTTAAGACAAAGTCAGAATTGGGCATTGTTGTTGAAAAACTTCCATTAGATGTCGTGCTGAACAGCAGCCTGCATCAGTTGCAAGGAAAAGTATGGGAACACGTCAGAATTCTGAATGGTTGGCCTATTAAAAAGACTAGTTTTGAGTTTTCTTTTCTAAAAAAGCTTGCTAGATAATAATCATTCCTCATACAAAAGAAATCTCACAAAACCTTATATTAAGAAATGTTCACTAGCATGAAACTGGAAGTCTTTTCTTAAAAGCCATGCTGTTCATTAGTCCATGTTAAGACTGACTGTCTGTAAATGGAAAAAGTTCCGCATTGTTGCAACTCTCCCTAGGAACTGTGACTGCAACAGCACAGTGGCGAATGTTCAAGAGAGGGGATCATGGTTTGTGGCTGCTTTGTGCCTCTGGGCCTGCACACATTACTCTCATTAATAGAAAAAAAATAATTCCCAAGTTTATCAAGACATTTTGCAGGAGAATTTCAGAACATAAGTCTGCCAACTGAAGATTAACAGAAGATGGGTAGTGCAACAGGGCAACAACCACAAGGACAGAAGTAAATCATCAACTGAATCATTTCAACAAAAGAAAATACGCCTACCGCAGAGACCCAGTCAGAGTTCTGACCTCAATCCGACTGTGATGAGAACAAGATTGAAAACGAAAGAATTTCACACCATGCATCCAAAGAATAATAAAATGATGACAAGCAGTTTTGTAAAATTCTTCCTGCTCATTGTGCAGTTGTGATATGCAGCTATAGAAAACATTGGGGTGAGGGCTTTGCGACCAAAGGAGGGTTAGCCTGCTTTTACATCTCAAGGTTGACATGTTTAAGAAACCTGTGTTTGTTTATGGTTGTACTTAATAATAATAATACAAAATACTTTTATGTATAAGTGCCTTTCAAGGCCCTCAAGAAAGCTGTACAAAAATAAAGAAAAACAGTTTTATAATAAAAGAAAAAAAAGCAGACAAAGTTAATGAGTAGGCAATCTTGAACAGATGGAATTGAACAGAATTGCAGTTTCTAAAACTGAGGCGGGCATGGGGGTATGTCAGGTGGATGGAGGGAGGAAGATCTGAGGGTGTGGGCTGGAGTTGCGACAAGGATGGAGTCAGTATGTGGGGGTGAGTGAGGGTTGGAGTTGATTGATGTTGTGGAAATGGAAGTATCCTGACTGGTTATTGATATGAGAATGGAATGATAATGTGCTGACAGAGATCCAGGTAATTCCAAAGTCTTTACATACTTTTTCCAACATAAGATACATATCCCTTTGCCAGTTGGGGGAGGGATTCAAACTTGGAGCCCTCTGGCTGCATTCTTAACTACGCAGTTGTGGCGAACTCACAACAATCACTTTGCGTGCTAAAACAAACAGCCCAGCCTTGTGGGAATCTTCCCTTTTCACCTGATTAGCCACTCTGTCTGTGGTTTTCTCACAAACAGATGAAATTAAATATTCCCCTAAATTAAAGCGGTATTTGACTACCTGCATAACAGCTGCTTACGCGTAACAATGATGATAAAATAAGCCCCTTAAAACCCTGTGGGAACCACCTGGCAAAAGTGAATTCAGGTTGAAGCTTCAACCATGAAGACAGAGTTTATTACAAACACTTTATCGTATAAAATGCTGAAACAATAATGTGCAACTGAAGAAAAGTGGGTTTGTCAAAGAACATGGGTGAATCAGGTGACGTACACTTGTTACAATTACAGTCGTGTTCACCAATAATTTCCTGGCACTGTTCACTCTGGCATTTTAAAGACAAATAAAAAAAAATAATTTGCAGCTGTAAAATGGGTATGTCTCAAAGGCTAAGCATCTATATTTGTGTGCTTCTGTGTAGAGGTACTGTGAGGTTTCAATTTCAACCTACCACAGATATCATTTAAACAACATTAATATCACTTCAACAGCTAATATGCTCAACTGATAACGTGAGTGAGTGTCACACAAACCAAAATCAAATTGCACATTTCTTATTTGTCGACAATCTGCACCATCTAAGACTCCTCATTCATACAGCAGCCATCTTCCTGACAACAGCAAATGTATTTGCCAAAACAGATTCTGTTTATTTATAGTGTAGCCTAGCAATCATAGTTTGAGAATATGTTTTCAAAGAGGCCTCAATCAGGTAACTAAACTGAAACATACTAACTGGTTTATTCTAAACAGGTGAACAAAATGGAATGATTGGATAGACTTTCAGCCTCTTTACAATTAAATACAACTTACTATAGTTAGTACAAAGGAAATATATTTAAAGATAAAAAAGAATGTGATTTTAATAAGCAAAGTGTCTCAGTCAGTAGCAGTTTCCTAAATTTTAATCAAAAAAGGACTCCAGCAAAACTAACATCTATTTTCTACAGTGTTTCCTATTCAGATGTGTTTGTTTTGTTTTGATTTTTTTGAGGAAGGGCACTTTTTCTGCAGTGAAAACTGTACCATATAATCCATAGCATTCTATAGCTTTACTCTATACTCTCTATAGCTTTTTGGGTTTACATAAAACAAGACAGGCAGTTAGTACATGCAGTATCTTTTCAACAGCCAAAACACAAAAAGGGAAATCACATTAGATTAGAATTAGTGACATTTTACATAACATTATCTCCCTCTCAGTAAGTAAGTAAGTATCTCCTTGTTGTTGTTGACATTTTTACACCAGGAGGTCATGCCCAGAGCTGATACTCAAATTGTTGACCAATTAGTTTTAGGAATTACTTGTCGGCACCACTTGGGGGTTCTCTGTAAAAATAATCCTTCAAATATCGCTAACTTTCATCAATGCCTACTGAGCATTTAATCATAAGCAAGTGTCCAATCTACGCAAAGCAATTATAAATGCCTGCAGGCGAATTGTAACAGGTAGTGACGGCTGTTAATGGATTAATTTTTATGCAAAATGGATGGACCCCCTGCCTCAATCGAAATTGTTATTTTCTGTGTGTTTTCAGTGCACCCCCATTGGCTGCATATGGAAATAATCTGTTCCACATTACATTCCACATGTGATCCTACAGAAATTGAGAAGGGATAATAATCTGAAAGGCAGACAAAAAAATAGTTTTCAAAGAACTTCTTTTTTGGTTTGAAATTTTACATAAAAAAAACAACACACTGCACATTGCAGGAAATATACAGTATTTTGTCATCCTGTCTGACATGCCTTTGTTAACTTTGTTAACACAAACTTTGTTTGTGTCCAATAACAATAAATAACCTGTCATATGTGTGTGTGTTCCGGGTTTTGTCTTCCCCCCCTGTTTCACACACACCTGCTCATGTGAGCATCTTCATCACCTGTGCCTCGTTCACCCTAATTACCCCTTGTATATAACCTCGTGTCTCATTTCCTCTCGTTGCCAGTTCGTTGTACCTTGTCGTCGCGTTCCAGCATTCCTTGTTTCCACGTCATAGATTCACAGTAAGACCTGACCCTGTTCCGGTTATCGACCTTGTCTCTTTGCCTCATGTTTTTGGATACTGTTGCCTCTCTTGGATGGCCTGCCTGTGTACCGACCTATGCCCGTCTATTAAACCTCTCTTTTTGGAAACTGTCAATTTGTTTTGGAGTCGTGCATTTTTGGGTCCTATCCTCTGTTCCGTTCATGACATAACCAATAATAGCCTGTTTGATTTATTAACTCTATCCATCCATTTTCTAAAACTGCGTATCCTCGTCGGGGTTGGAGGCAGCCTATTCCAGCTAACTTCAGGCGATAGAAATTCGTTGGGCTCTCAAAGCCTTAAAAAAAATGTCATTCAAAATTTAGGCCACCATGTCATTTCTTTTAGGACTGTGATTGAGGTGTTTTTTTTAACCTTGTAATTTCATAATCACTTGTCAGTATAAAATTAAGAAATAAAAGCAGTTTAATCCTCTACCCAATAATTGATTGAACTCCAAATTCCTATAAACGTCACTCCACCCATTTGAGTACTTTAAAAAAAAAAAAAAAAAAAAAATCTTTCTGCTTCATGTCGCCCTAAACTTTTAAGCCCATTGATTAACACGATTAAGTCTCATCAAATAAAAATAAAACAATTCACCCCCACCTGAGTGGGAACAGATTCATCAGACATCACTAATCATCATCATCACCAAAGTAGCTACAGTTTGATGCAAGTGTTAAGCCAATCATGTTTAGCCTTTAAACTGGGAACTGCTAATTTCTAATCAGTAATTTAAAGTTAATTTCGTGCTCTTTGTTTATTGCTCCTCAAAAGTCACTTAATTTCCCTCAAAGGATGAATAAAGTACCTATCTAGCTATCTATTTGTTTGGATGTACAGTATACATTGCATGTTTTAAATTGTTTAAACTCACTTGTCAACATTGTCTGCCTGTAATAATGGCTTCCTTTGGTCATGTATGGTCCTCTGACTTTGCAACAATAAGTAGCAAGATAAAAGGACAAGTATCACAAAGCTCATATTGTAAGCAAAGCATCACATTGATATTTACTTTGAAACTGGCATCAAAGGGTAATGGGTAATTTAGCCACACACCATGTTGAACTATGAACATCAAACAACCAAAACTGCCACGTAAGAACAGTGGTTCGATTAAAAGGGACATACTGTATTATGAAAAAATAAAACTAAAAATGTAATTGCTTGTATACAAATACTTGGGTCTATGGAGGGCCTGCCCACCCATAAGATGTGAAATTATAACGCCAAATAAATCTTTCATCTGCCTATTTCTGAAAATGTGTGAGTGAGCCGTTTTGATTTTCCGCCCCACTGTTACATAACAACCAAGTTTCTCTGCCAATGACTTGGCAGCAAAGTTTTCAAGCGACGGTTGGAGTTTGGCCACCAACACTATCTCAAAGCTAAATGGCGAGCAAAACTGCTATAGTTTAATCGGATGCATACATTGCCGTTATCTAACAGTGTTAACTTCTGACAAGCGGCACATATGTGATTGCTCAGTGAAGTTGTTGACACAGTGGAGGGTGGGAGATGTTTGTGTTTGACTATGTGTCAACTGCATGACAAGTATGTGACGTGTATAATGTATAATGTGATGCCTCCATGAGTGAATGTATTAATTGTCTTATGGGCGCTTGCTTTTTTCACACTCCGGGCTCTGCTTTTGCAAGTAGAAGCTGCTTACCCCATTTAACCTCCTAGCTCTGCCCCTGGTCGTCATGGTGACAAAAGCCATACCCAGCATCGGTTAACAGTCGCTCATTTTCCTGAGACAGGGCCATGTGCTATAATTCTTGATCTTTGGTGTATTTGGACAACAGGATGTTACAGACATCCATCCATCCATCCATTTTCTGAGCCGCTTCTCCTCACTAGGGTCGCGGGCGTGCTGGAGCCTATCCCAGCTATCATCGGGCAGGAGGCGGGGTACACCCTGAACTGGTTGCCAGCCAATCGCAGGGCACATACAAACAAACAACCATTTGCACTCACATTCACAACTACGGGCAATTTAGAGTCTCCAATTCATTGTTACAGACATATTATTTAGAAACTTGGGTTCAAAGTTTTGTGAATAAAAAGACCAAAGTCTCTGTTAAAGCTTGTAAGTTTGCAATTTTGACAAAAATTTGCAGGAAATGTTTGGCTTAAGTGTCATCACTTGACCTTGCTCAGGGGTACGTTAACAGTAACCAGGATGCAAACTGACATTTCTTCAACAACTACCGTAGTTGCAATTCCCTGCAGCATTGTACCATTTCAAATCTTTTTCCTGAAACTATGCTGCTGATTATTTCCTGGTGGAATTTTTCAACCAAGGAAAATCACTTATGTGTGGAAATGTTCGATAATAATTGCATACTTCCCAAAGCCGATTAGTGTAATTTAGTTTTTGTGTAACAATTATTCAAATTACACAATAGCTGTGAAGTTGCTTCAGAGTCACCCAACAGTTCATAATGCTGACCCTTAATTTGATAATTCCGGGTGTTTCATTTAGTGATGTGCAAGAGTTGCCAATAAACAGTGATGTCGCTTAATCTCATGGCTTGATAATTCCTCTGTAAAGAGGCTTTACACCTTTTCTGCTGTCTATGATAGTGAGAATTATTGCAAGTGTGAGAATCTGTATGTATACTCTACAGAGCAGATTGTCGATGAGTCAGCTTTAGTATTTGAAAATTGGGCGAGGGAAAAATATGGAATCGGCAGGTATGAAAGAAGAGACAATGCTGTCACAATAATTCAGGGTGCTATGACTTCTACTGTATAGTCCTATTTGAGCATTTGTATTTCGCATGTTTCTCAATACCACAGGGCGCATCTCTCCAATGCATTTTTATGAGCTTTCTGTCGTGTCACTCTGTGCTGGCGGACGAGTAAAAAAAACGGTCGACAATCTTTCAGGGATGCTGACAATCTGGTAATAATGCAAACCTCGAAGGACAAAAAAAATCCCATATGGGACAGTTGATTTACACATTCAATCTTTCGGTAAATGATGTGTTTACACATTCAAGGTCAAGATTCTTCTGATTGTTTTGAAGCATGACCAAATATTTACAATATCTCCAAGATAATAATCATGACTTCAAAGATGCAAATCGTTCATGTAGTGCTTATTGCTTGAATAGATGGCTGGAGCCAAAGCAGAAACACATGCATTGCAAATTGATATCGAATGGATGTTTACTGGATACATACAAATTAAAACTTTGGGGCAGTTGTTGCGTTTAGCTGGAAATTGAGGAAAGTGTTGGACATTATCACTGACAAAATTCTAGAATTACCTCTGTTGGAAATGAAGCTCAGACACATGAGAACATACAGTACCTCAGTATAAGAGAAATCAGCCCCAATACAAAATACTAACTGTCCGTTGGAACGTGTACAAAAGCATTCATCACACACAGAGGCGGAGGAACGGGTGGACCGGGGGGGCGGGCAAAAATGTTGCGTTTTGGTGGTTGGTTCTTTGTCAACCTGAAATTGGCTGAAGTTTTTTTTTTTTTTTAATTCATACATGTTTTAAACTAAAAGTTCACGAGTTGACAAGTGAAAGGTAAATTTTTCAGGTAAATTATGTGCTGGTGAATGAAATACTGTTTCTCTGCGTTTTCCATTTGTCACCAAGAGAAAAGCATGCAAGCACAGGTAAGAACAGTGCAATATTTCAAGGTGAACGCAGGGAAAGAAGGGCCCTCACTCTCAAAGAAGTCCCTCACAAACTGACAAAGGCTCCAACGAGCAGCAACAAAATCTACCTTGATGGAATATGTTTCATTCAACCACACCTCCTGTCTGATGGCCTCAACTGTCTGACTTCTGCTGCAATGCTTATCCAAATGGAGCCTATTTGCTATTCGTTTTGATCTCGAAAGACACTGTAATAATTAAATATATGTAGCGCCACAGTGCATAATACATGGTGGTGAGAAGGAGGGATTGTTAACCCTCTTGAAGGAGCACTTGAAGGAGAGATCATCGTGCTTGTATGGATTTTGGCATGTCACATCTCTGGCCAAACGTCACACACACGCACACGCACACACAAAAACATGCATACAAGGTGAGATGCATGAAGAAGAGGTTTGGTGGGCTCCTGCATCTTCAGCTTCCCTTAGCTGGTAGCTAAAAATTGACAACCTACAAACATAGCCAACTATCCATCCATCCAATTTCTGAGCCGCTTCTCCTCACTAGGGTCGCGGGCGTGCTGGAGCCCATCCCAGCCTTCATCGGGCAGGAGGCGGGGTACACCCTGAACTGGTTGCCAGCCAATCTCAGGGCACATACAAACAAACAACCATTCACACTCAGATTCACACCTACGGGCAATTTAGACTCTCCAATTAATGCATGCTTCTGGGATGTGGGCGGAAACCGGAGTGCCCGGAGAAAACCCACGCAGGCACGGGGAGAACATACAAACTCCACACAGGCGGGGCTGGGGATTGAACCCCGGTCCTCAGAACTGTGAGGCTGACGCTCTAACCAGTCATCCACCGTGCCGTCCATAGCCAACTAATTGAATAAAAACATACAGAGAAACAATCACATGCAAAGTTGGAGGCAAGTAGCCTACCGAATTTGGCTGTTTTTGAAACCAATATTTATGTGTGCTGAATGTGTTCAATCATGCCTCAAGTTTCTCCAGATCCAATAGCCCTACCATCACCTTGTTGACTTAAAATGATGTTATTAGAGCACAATATTTTGGATGAAAGCCACCTGCCGAAATTATAGTTAAGTGCATGCTTCCAAAATGTCATGTAGACAGAGGTTATAAAGGTGCATATTTACAGCAGAATTGTGATCTTTTATTTTATTTTATTTTTAAATCTGTCTCATATATTTAATGAATTAAAAACTAACATATTAGATTAGCACATTAAATAACTGTGACATATATTTGTATGAATATGTGAAAATCTGTAAAAGCTGCAAATACTTTTGTTTGAACAGATTGCTGTCTCCTGTCTTTCACAGATGAACACCCAGTTATGTCCTCAGCTGAAAGTGGTTTATCACCGGCCTCTTGTTTGCCTATGATTATCAAACCTACTCGTGTTCTATTTCTACCATGCATTAACCTTTGAAATAATACCGTGTCGCTCACACCCCCGTTCTCAAAGTGACACCAAAAGAGCAATGTAAACCACAGTCGTTTGCAACATATTGGGGTAATTTGTATCACAGATTCAACATTTACATCATCACGCACTACATGCTAATTATACATTTGCAAAAAAAAAAAAAAAAGCCTGCATCAGAGCAGATACACAGCTCATTGAAAAGAAAAGACAGTGCTGGGTTGTGATTCATAACTGAGTGCCAAACAAAGGACTTGTAGCCATATCCAATACTGTTTAATGTGCAATGTAAAGGTACTGAGACCGGATTGCGAATACTAAAATTCTAAACTGAATGACTGGATGATTTGGATCAATCCCGAAGGCAAATATATGTGCTGTTACAAAGTATCAAGAGCTATTCTATTAGGGCAGCTATTTAGTTGCATTCCCAATCATTCACACTGTTATTGCACATCTTGTGCAAGATCCAAAATCATTTTAACAGTGCTCGACAAAGGATTACCATGTCTCAAATGGATTTGAACTCAGACAAAGAACAACATTTTTTGCTCATTTTTGATGGGTGAGGTTACTATGACTATGACTCAGTACAGGCTCAACATTTAAGAAGAAAGAATAGAAATTCAAAGGCAAGATCATGGCCTGGTTATGTACCAATGATGACATGGCATCACAGGTAGGTCTAATCACATTGCAGATATAAGATATAATTATATTTCTATTCTTCATTTAAGTCTGGCAAACGCATTTCTCAGCATGCTTTTTTAAAAGAAAAACTATTTTTATCATTGTTTACATTTATATTTAAACTTATGACAGCTACATTGCGTGTGAACTAAGCACTTCCTAAAATAACATGCAATAAATATCATGTGCAACCAGGAGTATGCATATTAGTACAGGCATACAGTACATCCCATCCTTATTCTAGTATATAGTGTTGTCAGTCTATTTATCTATAGGTTATGTTAGTATTGTCATGACAAGTGCAACGTACTGGTGCATGTTTTTGTTTCGTTCGATCAAGCCCAATCTAATACGTTCCATATTAAAAGTGAGGAAAAAGCTTTTTTCTTTCCTGTTGCTATGACATTCTCGCAGTGTTTCAAACAAAGAAATTCCCTTCCCTTAAAAATGTCAAAGACTATCTCAGGACAGCATTAGAAATTGTGACATTGGAGTTGACTAATTTTAGTTAAAAAACTATTTTTGGACTTTTTTTTTCTTTAGGAATAATTACATTCTGGAAATATAGAGATGCTGCTTGCACAATGAGTGTCATGATGGGTGGTCTAATCCCACCATACAGTTCCCAACCATCCTATTGTCTTGAAATTGCTATGCCAGCCTAGCAATAATTTATTCTGATTGCCACTTGAGCCGCAAAGCCTCCTGCCCCACACCCCCTTCATTCAAAGCGTTCATCTTAGATAAGATGTACAGGTGCCACCTTGTTTAATAAGCACTAAAAGTGCTTTCTCCAAGATCCCCCCCCAAAAAACCCAAAAGCTTCATTGGAAAATGTTGCAGTGATTGCTGAGTTTTAACAATAACTATAGACCATTAGGCAATACCATGTAAAGCGTATCAAAAGATGGCCCAACTAAAATGTACACACAGTGGAACTTAATTATTGTAATTAATAGCTAAAAAAAAACAATGCAGCCCTATGGGGGGCACAAGCCAGTGCAAACTGTAGGCCGGTCCCAAGCCCGGATAAATGCAGAGGGTTGTGTCACGAAGGGCATCGGGCTTAAAACTTTGCCACACAAATATGAGCGTTCATCCAAAGAATTCCATTCCGGATCGGTCGTGGCCCTGATTAACAACGTCCGCCACCGGCGCCGTCAACCTGCAGGGCGCCGTTGGAAATTCAGCTACTGAGGGTCGAAGTCGAAGAAAAAGAAGAGATGGAAAACGGGTTCTTTGGCAGAAAAAGAAGAGGAAAGCACAGAGCCTAGAACTGAATGTGGGGACTTTGAATGTTAGGACTATGACAGGAAAATCTCGGGAGTTGGTTGACATGATGATTAGGAGAAAGGTTGATATATTGTCTGTCCAGGAGACCCAGTGGAAAGGAAGTAAGGCTAGAAGTTTAGGGGCAGGGTTTAAATTATTTTATTATGGTGTAGATGGGAAGAGAAATGGAGTCTGGGTTATTTTAAAAGAAGAGTTGGCTAAGAATGTCTTGGAGGTGAAAAGAGTATCAGATCGAGTGATGAGGCTGAAACTTGAAATTGAGGGTATTATGTATAATGTGATTAGTGGCTATGCCCCACAGGTAGGATGTGACCTAGAGGTGAAAGAGAAATTCTGGAAGGAGCTAGATGAAGTAGTTCTGAGCATCCCAGCTAGAGAGAGAGTCGTGATTGGTGCAGATTGTAATGGACATGTTGGTGAAGGAAATAGGGGTGATGAAGAAGTGATGGGTATGTACGGCATCCAGGAAAGGAACTTGGAGGGACAGATGGTTGTAGACTTTGCAAAAAGGATGTAAATGGCTGTAGTGAACACTTTTTCCAGAAGAGGCAGGAACATAGGGTGACCTACAAGAGCGGAGGTAGAAGCACGCAGGTGGATTACATTTTGTGCAGACGATGTAATCTGAAGGAGGTTACCGACTGTAAGGTAGTGGTAGGGGAGAGTGTGGCTAGACAGCATAGGATGGTGGTGTGTAAGATGACTCTGGTGGTGGGGAGGAAGATTAGGAAGACAACCATGAGGTGAAAGCTGAGAGAGGACGAGTGTTGTGCAGCTTTTCGGGAAGAGGTGAGACAGGCTCTCGGTGGACAGGAGGAGATTCCAGAAGACTGGACCACTGCAGCCAAGGTGATCAGAGAGGCAGGCAGAGGAGTACTTGGTGTATCTTCTGGCAGGAAATGAGAGAAGGAGACTTGGTGGTGGAACCACAGAGTACAGGAAATCATACAAGGAAAAAGGTTAGCTAAGAAGAAGTGGGACACTGAGAGGATTGAGGAGAGGCGAAAGGAATACATTGAGAGGCGACACAGGACAAAGGTAGAGGTGGCAAAGGCCAAACAAGAGGCATATGATGACATGTATGGCAGGTTGGACAATAAAGAAGGAGAAAAGGATCTATACAGGCTGGCCAGACAGAGGGATAGATGAATTATTTGCCTTGAGGATGTTGATGGAAAAGTACAGAGAAGGTCAGAAGGAGCTACATTGTGTCTTTGTAGATCTAGAGAAAGCCTATGACAGAGTACCCAGAGAGGAACTGTGGTACTTCATGCGGAAGTCTGGAGTGGCAGAGAAGTATGTTAGAATAATACAGGACATGTACGAGGGCAGAAGAACAGTGGTGAGGTGTGCTGTAGGTGTGACAGATGAATTTAAGGTGGAGGTGGGACTGCATCAGGGATCAGCCCTGAGCCCCTTCCTGTTTGCAGTGGTGATTGATAGGCTGACAGATGAGGTTAGAATGGAATCCCCGTGGACCATGATGTTTGCAGATGACATTGTGATCTACAGTGAAAGCAGGGAGCAGGTGGAGGAACAGTTAGAAAGATGGAGGCATGCACTGGAAAGCAGAGGAATGAAGATTAGCCAAAGTAAAACAGAATATATGTGCATGAATGAGAGGGGTGGTGGGGGAAGAGTGAGGCTACAAGGAGAAGAGATAGCAAGGGTGGAGGACTTTAGATACTTGGGGTCTACAGTCCAGAGAAAAGGTGAGTGTGGTCAGGAAGTGATGAAACGGGTCCAAGCAGGTTGGAACGGATGGAGGAAGGTGGCAGGTGTGTTATGTGACAGAAGAGTCTCTGCTAGGATGAAGGGCAAAGTTTATAAAACAGTGGTGAGGCCAGCCATGATGTACGGATTAGAGACAGTGGCACTGAAGAGACAACAGGAAGCAGAGCTGGAGGTGGCGGAAGTGAAGATGTTGAGGTTCGCTCTCGGAGTGACCAGATTGGATAAAATTAGAAATTAGCTCATCAAAGGGACAGCCAGGGTTTGATGTTTTGGAGACAAAGTTAGAGAGAGCAGACTTTGATGGTTTGGGCACATCCAGAGGAGAAATAGTGAGTATATTGGTAGAAGGATGATGAGGATGGAGCTGCCAGGCAAGAGAGCTTGAGGAAGACCAAAGAGAAGGTCGATGGATGACGTGAGGGAAGACATGAGGGCAGTTGGTGTTCGAGAGGAGGATGCAGGAAATAGGCTTACATGGAAAAGGATGACGCGCTGTGGCGACCCCTAAAGGGACAAGCCCTAAGGAAAAGAAGAAGAACAAGAAAAAGAATAGCTAAAAAACAAAACATGACAAAATCGCAAGAGCATCCATCCATCCATCCATCCATTATCTGAGCCGCTTCTCCTCACTAGGGTCGCGGGCATGCTGGAGCCTATCCCAGCTGTCATCGGGCAGGAGGCGGGGTACACCCTGAACTGGTTGCCAGCCAATCACAGGGCACATAGAAACAAACAACCATTCGCACTCACAGTCATGCCTACGGGCAATTTAGAGTCTTCAATTAATGCATGTTTTTGGGATGTGGGAGGAAACCGGAGTGCCCGGAGAAAACCCACGCAGGCACGGGGAGAACATGCAAACTCCACACAGGCGGGGACGGGGATTGAACCCCGCACCTCAGAACTGTGAGGCTGACGCTCTAACCAGTCGGCCACCGTGCCGCATCCCAAGAGCAATAATTATAAAATGTCTATATCGCTGCTGTTTATGTCCATCCACAGGCTGATGCTCAGTCCTTCTGAAATAGTGACTTCATTCACAAGACTAAGGGACGTTAATGTTATTACGTTTCTTCGATGAAGCAAATGTCAATTAACACCACACGCACACACCCTGAAACAAAGAACAACTGAAGGAGGCTGTGGTGAAAACCTGGAAAAGGATACAAACATTTCTGGCAGAAAAAGTAATTTTGGCTTCCATATCTGCTTCCATTACTCCCACGCTTCATGCTGAGACTTTTTTTTTTTTTTTTACATGGAATGAAGATCTAACTTTGCTGGTTACCCTGTCTCTTACTGTTGAATGCCGCTTCATTGACTGTGGTGAGGTTTCCTTCATTCTGAGAAATCTTTAACCACAGACTACAAAATATTTCATCCTGGGGTGGGTTTTGGCATTTTGAAAGATGTGAAGTGCAATGCTTTCGCAGAGTGCTAAGGGACAACAAGTGTTAATGGATGTAGTTATTTATTATTTAGAACCGTTAATTTTGATAAAATGGAAAAAAAACTTCCCTCATGCATGACGTCAGAATACCCCACACAACAACCATTCAGCGGACATCAGAAAATTATCTATGCGCACTTTGTACCCAATGAGAACATGCAGTATGGAAAATGGATGTTTACTTCTGTGTTGTCGCTGTTCAATGATGACATTTGTTGAGTTATTTACGGGCGTTTGGGCCAGTTTGGTTGGTTTCAGAGGTTTCAGAGAAAACGCAAACATATAGATATAGAATGGTCACTTAATAAAATGTGAGAAAAAAAGGATAGTCTATAATGGTGCTAAGTCTGAAGTGGGCAATTACACCTGCAGTGTAAATTCAGCCTTAAACATCTCCCTGACAAATGAGATTGAAATAGACTGTAGAGGAGAAAAAAAGATAAGGCTCATTTTTATTGTAGAAGGTGGTGTCACCTTGGCAACAGACAGTTTGAGGCTGTAGTGAGTGAGAAAAAAAAGAAACTTTTTTTTATTATTGGGGAAATCTGGGTTTCTTACCTTCTGTTGTTGCAAGTGCAGTTTTATTTGGGACCATCGGTTGGGGCAGCAGTATCAGATTCAGAAGCACTGAATATGAACAAGCTAATTAAGGCAAGACAAAGCCTTAATGATATGCTTTGAAATACTTGTATCTATAGGTGATTATTAAGAGGAAAGGATTTTACACAAAACTTTGGCTTATGAATAACTACTGTGTAACTATTTACAGTAGTGATTTTTGTCTAAACAATTCAATTCATTATGTGACCATGCTTCCAACTCCTATCACCTGTATCTCAAATCAACTTTTCCAGTTGAAACAAATTGAAAGGCAATTAATCCGTTCCAGTACAGCAAAAATAAATAACTAAATAAATAAATAATTGCCCACTTGTAACTGAAGTCATTGCTCTCAAATCAAAGCAAACCACAAGAATCTTAAAAAATGTGTGTTCCCACTTTAATTGTTTTAAGTCTGTGGCATTTCAATTCTTAATTATACCCTAGAGCATTGACAATAAAACATCCTTGAATTAACACTTTGAAAATAAAGCTGCATAAAGTCATTCCCTATCTTCGTAATAACAATGAATGAATATGCAAATGCTTGTGTATGCCCCACTCACACTCTCGTCCGATACACTTTTATAATTTAAATAGTCAATCCCACCCCACTTCAGTTGTACAGCCGGGTTCACGACCCTTGTCCTGCATGCTTCTTCTCCTGTCCTTGTCCTGTTCTATCTTGTCCTGTCCTTCCCTCACAGGGTGTAGCACAACAGCCCCATGCAACACTCATATTTAATGTTTCATTGTTGTAGATAATGTAATGACTTACTTTTCTCATCCTGTTTACAATTAGTGCTTTGTAGCTTTTGTCTTCATTTCTCTCTCCCCTCTTTGTTCTGTTCAACTCTGATTCTCAATAAACTTCAATTATAATACTAAGAAACCACAGCGGAATGTTAAAAACTCCACTGTGACACATTAAAACTGTTCCGGCATAAAAGCGATACATATCTTCCATTCTGCTTGACCTTGAAAAAATAATATCAATAATGGGCTTTGTATTTGTTTTATTTATTGCTTATGGTGATGTACAGTGAGCCCTAAAATGTACATCCATCCATCCATTTTCTGAGCCGCTTCTCCTCACTAGGGTCGCGGGCGTGCTGGAGCCTATCCCAGCTATCATCGGGCAGAAGGCGGGGTACACCCTGAACTGGTTGCCAGCCAATCGCAGGGCACATATAAACAAACAACCATTCGCACTCACAATCACACCTACAATTTAGAGTTGTCAATTAACCTACCATGCATGTTTTTGGGATGTGGGAGGAAACCGGAGTGCCCGGAGAAAACCCACGCAGGCACGGGGAGAACATGCAAATTCCACACAGGCGGGGTCAGGGATTGAACCCTGGTCCTCAGAACTGTGAGGCAGACGCTCTAACCAGTTGGTCACCGTGCCGCGGAGTTTAACATTTATATACAAATTAGGCATTAGTGAGTCATGGTCATAAAGTGTAAGAGGAAAGAATACAGAGAATTAGCCTGCTGCCAATTTTTTAAACGTACCACCAATAACTCCTCTCCATTGCGCTGCATGTTTCCACACTCTTTCACAAAGGATAATTCATTCTTATGTTTACCCTTTTCTTGTCCCAAAATAATAGCACTGCAGATGTGCTGTTATTCACTGTGTGCCCAAAATATATAATGTGTTTTTTTTATCAATTTCTGTTTATAAAATAATGTCCATTATTTTCCAGGAAATGCTAATAACATCAGTAGTTTAATTTAAAGTTAAAATCCATTGTTCAACAGCAACTTTCAATTGACTCTTGTAATAATAAAATCATCCTGTACATGGTGGTAGTTTCGAGGTTCCCCCCCAAAATAAAGCTGCTCATTGTAAAAGACCGTTCATGCTTCACATAATGGCAGACTGCCAGAAAGAAGAGGGAAACAATGCATGAAATCGGATACCGTCAGATCAGAATCAGGCCTCTTCCAAACCTAGATATAAATCCACTATGAATCGTATACCTGCCAAAGTGACTGCAATCATAAATGCAAACATTGGATACAATCCACAATTTTTAATGTGTTCAGTGAACGTGAACACAGTAGTATCACATATGTAACACTTGAAATGTAAATACACAAAATATAGCCAATAATTTCCAATTAGAATTAGGGACCTAATGTCAACTGAGGACAAATCAACTTCTGCGTCATTAGAAACCCCTATAGGACATTTGATGGAATCAATGTTTTTCATTAAGTTGAGCAAAAAAAAATAAATCAAACAAACAAAAAAAATAATTTCCCCATGTCTGATATTTTTATACACTTTTATTTAATTTACTGTATCAATAACTCAAAGTTAAAATGTGTACAACTCATATCACTTGAACACATCTTGTTCTGTTTTATTCTGACCTGCAAAAATTATCAAATGCATGCTAATCTACAGACAAAGAGAATAAATTAACCCTGGCAATGAAAATGTGTTCATAGCGAAAATATTGGAAGCAAATAGACATGATTAGGTGAATAGTTTGTTGGTTTGGATACAACAAGGTTTAAAGCAAATAATTGAACCTCGTTGTTTCATTGCAATTCAATTTAAAACTTCCATGGGGTCAGAGAATCCTTTGTACAGGAAAAATGTTGGG
This sequence comes from Phyllopteryx taeniolatus, assembly GCF_024500385.1. Taxonomy (NCBI): domain Eukaryota; kingdom Metazoa; phylum Chordata; class Actinopteri; order Syngnathiformes; family Syngnathidae; genus Phyllopteryx; species Phyllopteryx taeniolatus. The sequence continues at coordinate 8,523,186 of NC_084521.1, read as the reverse complement.
TAACGTGTACAGTGTGTTCAATAAAGTAACTTCTACCCCAAACTGAGAAATGTCCTTCTCTTTTAGTGTGTATCTATAGATACACAAATATGTACACTGTACATACATATTTATATTGAATCTACAACATATTGGCTATAGTCATGCACAAACCAGTACAACATACTTCCCTTTCAAACAAATCAATATATTGCATTGGATGTGGAAACTACTCATGCTATCAGAAATGAACATAATTTTTAGTGCTACAGGCTGAGTGGCTACATTCATGCTACTTTCTACCTCTAGCCCATCCTCTGTCTTTGTCACTTCATTTAGAAGTCACATAAGGGCATGACAGATCTTAATAAATCCACCGCAAAATGGCTACGGTTCCTAATTGTAGTTAGTTCCTTAAGTAGTTGGACGGTGACAGAGTTTTTATGATTTTGGCCCCATACATGGATTTAAAATGAAACAATTAAGATATGATTGAAGTGTGGACTTTAAGCTTTAATTTAAGAGGTTTCACAGCTGACAAAATATTGTAATTAACATTCAGGAATTACAGCCATTTTATGTTAATAGTATGTTAAGTTTAATGCTTTAAAATATTTAGATATTTGATCTAATTGTATAACTGTATGCATAGTTTCAATTCGTTAAGTCGATCGAGCAGCATACACGACTGCACTGAACATTTTAGCCTACCTCAGTCAAAGGATTAACTTTGGATGCTCATGTTTTTTCTTTCACTGTTTGGAATAGTTGCTCCCAAGTGAAAACACAATGGACTATGGGTGAAGGCAAGTCCAATAGCAAAAAAGAACTTTGGATCTTATCATCAGCATATCACATGGACCTCAATAGACTTCAATAGCCAACATCAAAGGATTTCCACAGTGTGTTGTGCTTTTTTCCTTTGGCTTTTTGGGACAATTTCTCAACTAAACTCAACTTTATTTACAGTGTATCACAGAAAATACTGCAACTGTAACAAAGTGCTGTACATAAAAACAATATTAAAAGAGATAAATATTAATAATAATAAATCATAAAAAAATACAATATTTTCTAGTTAAACGATACAAGTGCTCACACTGATATTTCGCATAAGGAGTTGCAGAGATTCTGAGTGATTAAGGGGCAGTGTGTTAAGAGTGATTTTTTTTGCCTCCCCGATCTGGTCGGGAAGTGGGCAGGAAAGGATAAACCCATTGAATATTTACGCTCAAAAATCTTTTTGTGTGATCTCCTCTCTGCACTGCACAGCATAAACAACTGCTCAGTTTGCTTCTAGGGATTTTGTCCTTGGGATGAACTAGGTTTTGTTTGAAGATGTTGCTGAGTTTGAAGTGGATCACAATGTTATGTTTGGAGGACATTATTCCCAGTTTCTCTGACAAACCTTCCACATAAATCACATTCCACTTCCTGTTTTTTTATCTCAAGGATTGGGTGTAGTGGCCCAGGTGGATTTTCCAAATTCCCTCCCATAGAACTTTCCGGATGTATGTCTTCTCAATCTGTCTTCCATTGTCTTGACTGGGATCTTCTCTGCTCTGTCTTGAAGGATTATGACAACCACTATCTTGTGTTAGTGTGGAGTCAAAGTGCAGGTACTGGTCTGTTTGGCTAGGTTTTCTGTAGACTTCAACATCGAGGCTTTCATCCTTCCCCGTCCCAAATTTTCACTCCAAGAACAACAATGTGTTCTGTTTGATGTTTTCCCCAGGGGAAACTGATGTTGTTGTCCTAAGTTAATGTCTTCAGTGAAAAATTTTACTTTGAAGGCTTTGATCTTTACCAGGTGTCCTTACCGACGGATCGGTCGAAGGGGAGATTATCCCAGCTGACTTTGGGCAAGACGGGGGCAGGTACATCCTGGGCTGGTTGTCTGACAATCACAGTGAACATAAAGACAAACAACCATTTACACTCATATTCACACCTATGGGCAATTAAACTCATATGCATGTTTGGGGAATGTGGCAGGAAGCCAGAGTACCTGGACAAAATGGGGAGAACATGCAAATTTTACACAGGAAGGCTGACAACAAGATTTAAATCCTGAATCGCATAACTGTGAGGAACACGTGCTAACCACTGCCATGCTACTCCTTTACAAAATCCTACAATGAGTATGTGTAGCTTGGGTGACTTAGTGTGTATAATGTGTTAGGTTGCTTATTGAGAAGGTTTACAATCACAAAAGAAGTTGATCTAATGTTTTTTGCATTGTATTCCATGTGCACAGCTGTGTATATTTGTTAAAGTGACCTGAGTGATGCATATTCATCTGTGCTCTGCATATTCTCACAGCTGAAAGGAGAAAAGGAAGATGGAGAGACAGAATTGGGTCAGTAAGAGGCAGAGCTCCCCTAAGCTCCAGTCAGAGTGCTGAATTCTGAGGAGGGACTGCAGGCAACAACGTCGTCATCAGCTTGACCTTCCCATTTTGGCAAGGGGGACATGTAAATATTACAACTGCAAACACACACAAACACGGATACTAATACTCTTCATGACATCGTGAGGGGCTAAAATATTAGTTTAGAGGAAAATTGCTTGTATTAAAAAAAGAAATATTTAAATGACAACCAGTTCAGGGTGTACCCCGCCTCCTGCCCGATGACAGCTGGGATAGGCTCCAGCACGTCCGCGACCCTAGTGAGGAGAAGCGGCTCAGAAAATGGATGGATGGATATTTAAATGAAACATTTACACATCCCCCACGACCCTTGTGAGGATAAGCGGCTCAGACAATCGATGGATGTATGGATTTACAGATCCACTTATTTTGGCTCATTCACAACATTTCACACTGTAATTGAGAAAAATAAAAACATTCATAAAAGTTAACACATACAAAAATTAAATTTTGTTTTTGGTGCTACAGTGTTTGGCTGTATTTCGCATCATTGGATAAAAAAATTTTTTTCTATTGTTCTGTCATTGAAACATAAACCACCGACTTCCAACGGTACCTGAACATACATTTCACCATTGTTTCCTTTTGGCTTGCAGGTTTCTCATTCATTTACGAACTTAAATTTAAAAAAACTATTTGCAGATCAAGTTACATATGCGAGGCCCTTTTCGATATTACTTTGACAATTATAAGACCATGGATAGTTTCTGTCTGAATTTCATTTTGAGGATGCAAGAATAGCCTCCCAGAGCCGCAATATGGAGGTAAATATACAGTCTAATTTCATACTTATTCCTTCTAAGGATGTTCCACAGATTCTCATTAGCGTTGCAGAAATGAGGTAGTCACATAACACTTGATTTCCATCGCAGATGGAAAATGTATCTATCTATCGATCTTTTTTTCCCCTACTTACCCACAGCAGCTAAAGCTTCAATGGTACTTTTTGCAGCGTAAGATTGTGAATTTTGGATGACAATTATTTTACTTCAGAAGGCACTGTTCTTTTTATGGCAGCAAATAGTCCATAGAAACTCCACATATTTTGCAGAGGTCATTGATACAGGTCAGACACCTTCGGGCACCCTACAGGGTCATACCATCTCACTCCCCGTATTCGAGCCCATAACATCACTCCGCCACCTCCTTTGCCGACATTGCAGCCTTGTGAGGACATAACAGTCATCCACCAATCATCCAGAATTCCATCGTGACCATCCATGTAGCATGGTACTTATCAGTGAATAAAATTGTTTCAAATTAGTCTTCATTTATTTGAGCCCATTGGAAATGTTTTGCTTAGTATGTGAGGTTGGTTAATGTTGACCGAAATACGGCTTTATGCATGACTGCAAGCCTTGAAGTAGCCTGCATTAAGAGGTTCTTGGGCTTCAAGAGACATTTGTCTCAGAAGTGTTTCTTTTATTATGACTGTCTACTGTCTTCCTGTAAAACCTTACAAGACTCCACACTTTATCTGAAAGACAATTTACATGCGGGACCACTATTTGAGGAAATATGTTACAGTATTTTAAGTGGCTGTTATGATCCAATCTTGGAGTTTCTTTGAATTCAACTATCCATCCATCCATTCTCAACACCGCTTATGCTGTTCAGGGTTGCAGGGCACTGGAGCCTATCCCAGCTGACTTTGGGCGAAAGGCGGACTACACCCTAAACTGGTCGCCAGTCAGTCACAGGGCACATATAAACAAAGTGTGCATTTTTTTGTATTCTTCAGATTTACTAGCAGTGGTGATAATGCTTGTTTGTTAATGGTATTCTAAAAAATACTATATACTACTTTACTATCTTCTTTTTGCAATTGCCTTTGGAAAGCATAAGATGGCATGTGATTTATTCATCCATGCACGTTAAGCCTGGCTTGTTCAGTGGCTAGATATCTAATTTCAAAATACAAGTAACAGTATAGAAAATTCAAGTTGTTTTTGTTTCTCTGCCATTTAAGCCAATTTCCATAAAATGAGAGTGGCTGACGTCCAAAATCAATAGATGTTCCCAAACCCCCAGGCCTAATGGGGTAGATAGCTAAAAGCACAAGTTAATTGTTCAGCATTGTCCTTGAAATCTTCTCTTCTTCTGTCTGTCTGCCTCTTATTTACAATGCGCTCTTGACTGGTTCTTGAGAAGTGTTTTCCTGCAGGATTTGTAATGACTTGAACGTTTTGGAATTGATTAATCACAATCACTGGTATGCGTGGGCTGAAATGTGATGATGGACAGCCCTCTTATAGAATTGAAAGCTATATACCCTGGTGCCTTAGGATATAAGTTGAATCCGTTCCGTGAACATGCTTGTATCTCAAAACACTTGCAATGCAATAATCTTTTTCATTAAAAAAATGCACTCAACAATATTGTAACCTATAAAAACACACAGAGGTATAGAAAATAAATCACTCTGATGATTTGGGGGAAGCCAGCAACCATATAAAAGCCATGTTTCGTGTTATTTAACTCACCCCATGTGCGTTGGTTTTTATTTGTATTTATTTGTATTAACACAACACAAAGTAATAGACTCATATTACTTTTTCCCTAATCTCTTTAGGGGTTTTGTGTTCTGGTCCACGGCCCTTGATGTAACTTGACTTCATGCTACTGATGTGAATGTCTCTTTACTCCTTTATGTGTCACGTCTGAGCTTCTTGTTATTAAATCACTGTGCTGCAGTTTTATGAATGACTTATTGTAAATCATTCAATCATTCCTTTTCCGTACAGCTTATCCTCACTAGGATCGCAGGCGTGCTGAACCCTAACCCAGCTATCTTAGGGCGAGAGGAGGGGTACACCCTGAACTGGTCGCCCACCAAACGTATGGCACATATAAACAAACAACCATTCGCACTCATATTCACACCTATGGGAAATTTAGAGTCTTCAATTAACCTACCATCCATGTTTTGGGAATGTGGGAGGAAACCGGAGTACCCGGAGAAAACCCACGCAGGCACGGGGAGAACATGCAAACTCTACACGGGTGAGGCCGGATTTGAACCCGTGTCCTCAGAACTGTGAGGCAGATGTGCTAACCAGTTGTCCGCCGTGCCGCCTATTGTAAATCTGTTCAACAAAAACACGCAGAATTTGATTCAACTGCGTATATTCTACAGGCAGCAGACAACAAAATCAGCAAAGCAAAATGACAATTGCCTCTAAACAAAGCAATCTGTGATGACCAGGTTCACAGCTAATATATACTATTTATTTATACATTTGAGTGTATTCATTACATTCCAATATCTAATATAAAATATAATATAAAATATATGCACTAGGCCCTTAATGATTGTCTGATTGCGTGACAGCACTGTATAAGAACTCAAAAGATGTCATTATGGATCTGCAGGTTTCTCTTCAAATCTTGAGTAATAATGAGAAAGAGGTTGCATGCATTAAAACTTTACTCACAGAAATATTGTCATCCTGGGTCTCAATTAATCCTCTGGTGTTTCATCCACATAAATAAATTAATACTTATCAAATAGACTCCTCCTTCTTTACCCTCAATAAAAAATAGCTGATGATGCCACTAGGCATCAGAATTACATTTACGGTAACAATGTCTTCACGTCGGAGTACAATTTGTTTCGGTACACTACAACCTTATTTGGGTACCACCGCGGTTGTGTAGGTGGGACGCCACTATAGCTGCATGATTTTATAATTCACTAGTTGACCTGACCAATTCAGATGTTTGATGCTGTTTTGATTGGAGTGTTATAATGAAAATAATGGCTGAAGAATGAAGAAGAAAAAACAAAAACGACATTGCAGTCATTGTGGAATCAACATGAATTAGTTACAGTACATCTGATTGAATTGCAAGCCACATATATGATCCATCCATCCATTTTCCGAGCCGGTTATCCTCACAAGGGTCATGGGAGTGCTGGTGGCTATCCCAGCTAACTTCGAGCAGGAGGCGGGGTACACCCTGAACCGGTTGCCAGCCAATCACATCCACATCCATACCTAGGGGCAATTTAGAGTATTCAATTAACCTACCATGCATGTTTTTGGGATGTGGGAGGAAACCGGAGTACCCGGAGAAAACCCACGCAGGCACCGGAAGAACATGCAAACTCCACACAGGCGGGGCCGGGATTTGAACCCCGGTCCTCAGAACTGTGAGGTAGAAGCTCTAATCAGTCGCCCACCGTGCCGCTACATATATGATAAATATGCTAATTATATACAGTGAGAAACAAAGTGTCCAAAGAGATACTGTAGGCTGAATCACAATTACTATTATTATTGTTACAGACCTACCCAATTGCATCTGTCATGAGGTTTGAAGCATGCAATGATTTCACATGGTCAGCCAGCGTGTTATGCAGGCGGAACAGGAATTAGCAACAGCTTGGGCAGATGCTCTCATCACCGATGCATCAACTCTGAGTGTGACAGAGATTCAGTATGAATCAGTTTGAAACTTGAGAAAATAGTCACACTGCATATGTGCATTAGTCCAGTACTTGGAGGGTCACAAATGTTTAAAACTTCCCACATCCTCTGATGGTAAAAATTATATACGTAAATACAGGGAAAAATCCCCTTTGACACGTCATTGAAGGACGCTGGGATGTCTCAGACAGAGATCAATATTTATTTCCCCTCTGCAACAACTTTTTATGTATTTTTCATTTAAAGGGTTGTTTTGTTACATATTCATATTACTTGCACCTACAAAATGACAATACTGTACATCCAACCTCATGCTATCCAAGATAAAATATACTCCCACACATTAATTTAATGAAACGTACAGTATTTTAATCAATAAATTGACCCACAACACAACATATTCTCTAGAGATTACCATCTGAAAACCCTCTGTGATCCTATATGTGGTTCATTGATTTTGAAGCACTTCTAACCTTCAGTTCGTCAGCCCTGAATAGATAAAAGGCTAAAGTTGCCTCATCTTTCTCTCCTTAGTTTACCGATTGTGTCACTATTTGCAATACTGCTGTATCCAATACTGCTATAGTGATAGATGAGATGATTAGTGGACATTTCCAGTGTGAGAGTGGGTGGGGGATTGTGGGTTTAATGGTCTCAGCCCTGGGAGCGTCTACTCTGCTAATCTGATGCTGAACAGCTAATATGTATTGTCAAGAGCTCATTTGAAAAAGTGTCAGGTACAGAATCTGACCAATCTTTATCTTGATCAATGTAATTGAATCACTTTGTAATCAAGTCTTAAAGCAGCAATCGATGGTTTTATCACTGCCTATGGATTAATTTCAGAAGAGTTTTAAGTGGTGTGAATCCAAATGGTTAATTGTCGGTGTGTGCTTTGCAATTGACTGGCAGACCAGGGTGTACTGCGTGTCCCGCCCAAGTTCGCTGGAATAGGCTCCGATTAGTAGTACTAGTAGTTCTTGCCAATTCTTTCAGATGAAAAACTTAGTCTCCAAATTTCTAATTTTATTTCATTCCATTCCAGCACAGTGGAGTACAAGTAGTGGTTAGCACATCATCCTCACAGTCAGTAGATCTGCGTTTGAAATTCAGTTAGATGATCATCGGTGTGGAGTTCGCATGTTCTCCTTCTGCTTATGTGGCTTTCTCCCACATCCCGCTTTTTAATTTAACTGAAGACTCAAATTTTCTAATAGGTAATCTGGACCCTATCCTAATCGACAGCGGGCAAAAGGTAGACTCCACTATGGAGTGCACACCAATAGTCGCAGTACACATAGTCAAACAACCATTCAGACTGAAATGAACACAAAGTCTGGAGTCAGATCAGAATTGTACCATAACATCACCACATGTGACTCAGAGCATTGCACTGTGCTTAAAAGTTACACACACAAAAAAACCCATAAAGTGGACCGAAGAGGGTTGTCATCAGACAGCACTTATAGTACTTGTAGCAGTGGAGTGTTTTGTGATAATCAAAATAAATTATATATATATATATATATATATATATATATCCATCCATCCATCCATTTTCTGAGCCGCTTCTCCTCACTAGGGTCGCGAGCGTGCTGAAGCCTATCCCAGCTGTCATCGGGCAGGAGGCGGGGTACACCGTGAACTGGTTGCCAGCCAATCGCAGATATATATATATATATATATATATATATATATATATATATATATATATATATATATATAGTGATCCCCCGTTTTCGCAGTTAACTGGGACCAGAAACCCCCGCGAAAGGTGAAAAACCGCGAAGTAGGATTTGCCCCCGAGGAATTTTCGTGTATGTGGGTACCAGAATGTTTGAAATATGTAAACAGTATTTATACTTTACATATTTGAGACAAAGATTACAACAGTGCACGTATTTACTTAAATATTTAATTATAAAACCTTATACAGTAATTAACATTCATGAACATTGCCTTCTGATAGAGGCGAAGAGGCTTGCGTTGGTGGCGGAGGAGAGGCTCTCACTTGACTCATAGGTTCACTCGGAGACTCTTCTGCTGGAGGCGCTGATGGTGTAGCGGGGGTTTTACCTTGAAGAAAACCATGGTGATGGCTAGTTGTTGTCTTTGTTTTTTCTTTTGCTTCAAAATTCCCCTGTACAAGGACATAACCCCGTCTCTTATTACGCGGAGTTAGCACGTTTCGCTTCCTTATCAAAGCAGTTTTGCGGATGTTTGCTTCCTCTTTCTTGATGTACCGCACTGTAGATTCATTAACGCCATAATGGCGTGCCACAGATGCATAACTTCTGCCCTCTTTGATCATATCTAAAAGTTTCACTTTTTCGCTGATCATCGCTGTCATCATCTTCTTCATCTTGGGCGCCCCAGAGGAAGCTTTCGCAGGGGCACAGCGCTTAGGCGGCATTTTAAGGGCTTAACTAATCAAAAAAAGTTATCGCTTAAACAAAAAAAGTTATCACGAACACAACACTAAGATACAGTATGCGAGACAGTCAACAGCGTGGACGAGACTGGCGAGACACAAGGGAAGATGCTGGGTGAGGCTGCGATGATGCGCAGCCAATCAGCTCACAGGATAAATCCACTTGTGCTCTCATTGGTCGATGGCACGCCTGGAACCAATCACGTGCCTTGAATGAGTGCCCGTGGCATATACAGTACAGTACAGGCATGTACAAAGCCTCTGAGTCAACTCATCTCTTTGTTTGGCATGCAGGGAAACCTTCTCTCTCATGCATCAACATGAAACAACGCGTCTTTCCACAATATGGCTGCTGATATGGCTGTATGTTTTATTTTTTTTTGGATGAATTTTTTGTTTTCGATGAATATTTGGGAAGAACCTGCGAAGCACTGAAGCCACAAAACGTGAAGCACGAAGTGGCGAGGGAACACTGTATATATATATGTGTGTGTTGATTATATGTTCAATGCCATCATAAACACACTCAGCCTTTCATATTTTCACATTCTGCTGCACCACTTTGTTGGCATCAAAAATTTAAACAAAAACAAGTTGACATGAAATATGTAGTACACTGAGTTTCAGGCTTCCAATTTTTAGTACAGATAACATATTAAAAATAATATACAAATCACCCCTTGCTCCAACCGTTCAGGGAAATTGTGCAACACTATATTGTGAATGGATCATTGTCTTCAGTGGCACACACAGTTGACTACTTTAAAAACCAATTTGATTACAGAACAGGCGGCACGGTGGACGACTGGTTAGAGCGTCAGCCTCACAGTTCTGAGGACTCTGGTTCAATCCCCGGTCCCGCCTGTGTGGAGTTTGCTTGTTCTCCCCGTGCCTGCGTGGGTTTTCTCCGGACACTCCGGTTGCCTCCCACATCCCAAAAACATGCATTAATTGGAGAGTCTAAATTGCTCGTAGGTGTGAATGTGAGTGCAAATGGTTGTTTGTTTGTTTGTGCCAGGCGATTGGCTGGCACCCAGTTCAGGGTGTACTCCGCCTCCTGCCCGATGATAACTGGGATAGGCTCCAGCACGCCCGCGACCCTTGTGAGGAGAAGCGGCTCAGAAAATGGATGGATTACAGAACAAGTGGAGGCTCAAAAATGAGAAGTATTTGCTTTTATTTGCTAGAGGCCCTTTAAATACTTCAAAATGTTGATGGAATCCAATCTGCTTTAAACACAATACCAGATCAGGTTGTCAAGAGGAACATTTCTAAATCGTTACTGGCAACAGTAATTTAAAGAAAGACAGTTCCATGTTACAAATTTGATCTAGGTTTAGACTTCAAGCCCTCATATCTCAATAATAATAGAAGAGAGAAGTTTTGGAGCCAGTCTCATCTGATTTCAAATCCCCATTGGATCCTACCATCAGTGGGGAGCCTGTGCTACATTTGACTACCCGTATCCTAATTACATGTTTGCCACCTTGATAGTTACAATACACACGTAAACACCAGTCAGTGTTTCAATAGCGCTTCCACCAAGTTGCTCTGCAGCTGGCAGACCTCATGTATAAATGGTACTGGTTATGCTTTCAGGAATTAAGTCCACCTGTCTGTATTGAAGCTGGAAACTAGATAGTCTCTTGCTAATTACTATCACAAACGCTCTCTATTTTTTTTTTTTTTACAATGAGGAGACTGGCACCCGGCGGCACGGTGACCGACTGGTTAGAGCGTCAGCCTCACAGTTCTGAGGACCCGGGTTCAATCCCCGGCCCCGCCTGTGTGGAGTTTGCATGTTCTCCCCGTGCCTGCGTGGGTTTTCTCCGGGCACTCCGGTTTCCTCCCACATCCCAAAAACATGCATTAATTGGAGACTCTAAATTGCCCGTAGGCATGACTGTGAGTGCGAATGGTTGTTTGTTTCGATGTGCCCTGCGATTGGCTGGCAACCAGTTCAGGGTGTACCCCGCCTCCTGCCCGATGACAGCTGGGATAGGCTCCAGCATGCCCGCGACCCTAGTGAGGAGAAGCGGCTCAGAAAATGGATGGATGGATAGATGGAGACTGGCACCCATGACTTGAACAAAGTATTTGACAAAATGACATCTAATAGAGTCATCTGGCAATCTGCACTTCAGTAGGTGCACTACCCTGGTTATAGCAGGACAATATGTGTGTGGCCATCTGAGCCACACACATATTCTGGTTTACATGTCATGGGGACCGTATGGGCTCTTCTGCACTCTCCTGTGGCCAGCTATAATGACATCTCATCGGTAGATGTGACTAAATCTGGGCGTTCATGTTGGCAAGGCTGGCCGAAGTGCCTCATCGTCGGATGTGGTCATCACAAAGCCCGGGGCCAAATGAAACCATGAACAAGATTACCATTTTATGACAAGTGAATCGCTGTTAGGTTTTTTTTCATTATCTTTTTTTTTTTTTAAACATTCATTATTTTTCATTTATATTTCTTCATTATTTTACCTCGAAATTGGGGCCTACCTTTCAACGCTGCTTTTGTCTACTTGTAATGGTCATCTCTCCCTGTTCGCTGTATCCTCTGCTCTAACACCACCGATCTTCCGTTGCCACATACCTAAGTCTCCTTTTTGGTCTTCCTCTTTGCCTCCTAGATGTAGCAGTTAATCCCAAGTACTTGAATGTCTGCATCTCCTCCACTTGTACTCCTAACCACAGCATTCCTTTCATTCAAATGTCTGTGACTGACCTTCATTACTCGTCTCTTCAATGACTACCTCTACCTCTACTTAGGCCAGTGGTTATGATCGTCACCTGCCACCGAGGGGACCCTGGTTCAAGACACTGACAGGCAGAAATAGCGTGGGAAAAAATACCCATTAACTTGACAGAGCTGAAGAGGATGTGGCAGAAAAAAGGACCCACAATTGTAGAGTTGTTCAGCAAGATATCCCAAACTGCTCCCTGGGTGCATAGGTTACCCCCTCCTTGAGTGTGTTGAGAGGAGGAAAAATTTTGGGTGCATGTGTTCACGACAAATAAAGATGAGTCTTCTTATCTCTAGGTTTACTTCCCCCTGCTCCCTGTTCTCACTACAGATCACAATGTCATTTGCAAACAAACATTGTCCATGGAGACTCCTGTCTGACTTCATCTGTCAGTCTGTCCATCACCTTAGCAAATAAAAAGGTGCTCAGAGCTGATCCTTGATGCAGTCCCACCTCCACCTAAAAGTCTTATGTGACTCCAGGAGCACACCTCCACCCGCTGTCTCACTGTTGTCAAACATGCCCTCGACGATTCTAACATGCTTCTCTGCCAGTCCAGATTTCTTTACACAGTACAACAACTCCTTTCTTGGCGCCCTGTCAAAAGCTTTTTCTAAGTCCACAAAGACATAAAGCAGATCTTTCTTTCCTTCCCTGTTCTTCTACATTAGCATTCTCAGGGAAACATGGCATCTGCACTGCTCTTTCTAGGCAAGAAACCATACTGTTGATGTCTACGCAGCACACTTTCCTCATTTATTGGGACATTTTCATCTCTATCTTTAATCACCCTAACCTGCTGTGAATCCTTCAGCTTGAGGCCTCAGTTTAGCCAATCTGTACAACTCCTTTTCTCTTTCCTTTGTCTCCAACCTCTAATCACTAATCACTGACTTTCTGTTTGGCCTTTGCCACCTCGCTCTTAACCTCATTTATCATCACACATATTTCTTTCTTTACAATCATCATCCTCACCACAAAATTATTTGCATACTCTTTCTTTAGAATCACACCTACTCCATTCTTCTTCCTATCCAGACAGTTTGAACCGACCAATCCTGTATGGAAGTCAAGCTTGTGATTCACATATTTGTTTTGGGCACTATTTTATGCTAGCTACATTTAACAGGGATGAGGCTATTTCTCTGTAAATATTAACACATTTTCCTACAATCACAATAGCTATGCTTCTTGTCTTTATGCTATCAATTTCTTTAGCTCACCTGCCCCTGAACAGAAAACAGCAAATTAGTAATTTGTCACATTGTTCTTCTGCCATGCCACATGACAACGGCAAAGGATTTGCAGTCTTCTACGCCGCATAGAAGTGGAGCACTTTTGTGGTGAAACTGTTACTCCTTTGCTTTTACGCAGGTCTCTGGAGCTCAGTATCTATTTTACTGGTACAATCAAAGTACAGTATTAAAGTATACATCAAAACCAAAAAAATGATGGGGGTGTCTTCCCTTATCCTACATGTCCTGTAGGTGATCACATTTTAAGTTGGAAATAGCAGCCATGAAAATGTAATTCTACAAGCTACAAGCTAGTTTTCTTAATTAATTAATTCATTGTAAATATTTGCTGGTTTAACATTCATACAGCTATATTTGAACACTGCATCCACACAACAGTGTTTGTTTAATAAAGGCTTGACATACTCATTACTAGCATTGCCAATAATATCACAAACTCAGTTACACATTCATTTGACACTGTGTGTGTGTGTGTGTGTGTGTGTGTGTGTGTATGTGTGCGTGTGCGTGTCAATGCTGTAACTAACCTATGAGTCATTGGATGAGCCCCAGGCTGTGATACTAGCGCTGCTTTTTGACAGACATCATGGTAGCTGGTTAGCGGTCAGATGGAAGAGAATGTTTGTTTTTGAAATAAAGAAAAAGGAAAACCAAAAAAAAAAAAAAGCTGCATCCTGGCAGGAGGAACTAAGAAAGCAGGAGGAATATATGATGTATTTTAAAATAAACTAAAGATAATTAAAGTATTTATACTGTATGTCTGGCGGCACGGTGAACGTCTGGTTAGAGCATCTGCCTCACAGTTCTGTGGACCGGGGTTCAATTCCCGGCCCGCCTGTGTGGAGTTTGCCTGTTCTCCCTGTGCCTGCGTGGGTTTCCTCTGGGCACTCTGGTTTCCTCCCACATCCCAAAAACATGCATGGTAGGTTAATTGAAGACTCTAAATTGCCCGTAGGTGTGAATGTGAGTGTGAATTGTTGTTTGTTTCTATGTGCCCTGCGATTGGCTGGCAACCAGTTCAGGGTGTACCCCGCCTCCTGCCCGATGATAACTGGGATAGGCTCAAGCGCTCCCGCGACCCTTGTGAAGATAAGTGGCTCAGATAATGGATGGAGGGATGGATACTATATGTCTTTATACTGATGATGAACACGTTGGCTCATCCTGTAGAGTATGATAGGAAGAACTTTTATTTATATCCTTCAACCTGCTTGATAGCTGTTACCTGCATGATGCTGTTACAAATGCCACTGTATTAAAGTCCTATTCCTATTCTGCCTACATTATCCATGTTATCCAGTTATCAGTAGTATTAATATTGTTATTATCATTGTGTTTATTGCAACTATAAGCAAATAGAAAATATATGTTCCTAAATTCAAAACAAAAACACTTTGTCACAATATTTGCATAATAGCTGTTTTACAACTTAACATTATGTTTACAAGTGCAACTTGAATGCTATCGTAAGCAAAGTGTTTCATATTTACTGGACTCTCACTTTGTAACCAGCATGTGACATTAATATTATGATTTTTTTTTAAAAACATTTTGACATAATACTGAACATACATATACAACTATTTTAAAACCTACTTGCTTCCCATTCACTTGAATGCCGAAGAGTTTAATCAATAGTGTGTTAATACCCGAAATAGAAGTACATAAGTGCACGAGTCTGACTAGCTTAACATTTCCCGTTTGCTACTGCTAACCTCCTAGCTAAGAGTGCCACAATTATCATCGGCTTCGACCTTACGAGTTCCTATTGACAACAATATTTTCCACTCATACTGAACAAAAATAGTCTTTGAATAATTTATGATCAATAAAAGCCTTGTTATGCTTCAACACACCTACCTGAAATTTAAGAAAAGACAGTAGGAGAGACATGGCTTAGCTGAATTATCATACTTTATTTACTGTATGTACAGTCAGTTAACCACAATCACACCATGCTTCATACTGGCAGCAATTTGCGTAACTATCTGGGGAACTTCATTTATCGACCACTTGGCAATACACAGTACAAATTGATTGTTTTCAAAGAAAATAAACCATTCCAGCAATAAAAAATTCTGGAGAACATTAAAGCTTTATATAGAAACGACAACACTAATATTTACAGTCCTTCAACATTAAAAAATAATAATAATAAAGATAATAAAAAGCCTAGCGCTTTTACTCCTTCCTCCAACATCTCTCCTGGCTTCCAATATGCTAATCGGACACACCTGCGAATAAGACCTTCTCCAGACAGACAGCCAGATTTTCCCATTTTCCCACCCATTTTTCATGATCAAGAGCCACTTTGTCCCAATCCTTCACCTACTGTTGAGTCACCAAGATGTATAGAACAAATTTCTTCAATTTACAAAATCTTTTTGTGATCATAGACAACAAATTTGGGTGACGTCGCCACCGTAGGAATGGACCGCAATCATAAACTCTATCTATATCTATAAATCTATATTATTACTCTATTAGTGGTGCCTTGGCTTGCAACTTTAATTAATTCCATGGTCAAGCTCTTAACTCAATTTACTCGTATTTACTCATATCAAATCTATTTTCCCCATTGAAATTAATTGCAAGTCTATTAATCCATTCCTGCCATCCAAAAAGAACACCACCATTTTTGGTTACGTGTCTTTAATGAATAAAAATAGCACTGCAGTATATAAGAACATAGTACAACTATAAAAGAGTGTAAATAAACACACTGGTATTAATAAAGTGTAATTACTATTACATTGGGACAAAGTCACAATAACAAGTGTAGCATTTTATATGTGCCTTTAAGAGGCGGACCTTGTGAGTGACATCATAAGCTGCAGTAGAGTTGGCCATAGTTGGCCAGTTAGTCTGTGTGAGTGTGTCGGGGTGTGAGTTTTGACCAACTGTAACTCTTTGTGTTTATTCTTATTTTTGCATTTCTGTGTTTGACTTAGTGTCCCATTCAATAAACGGCTGAAAGTGTATCAGCGACGGTTGCTCATAAAACTCATCAATCAAGGCACTCGTGCATCAAAGTACCACTGTATTTCTAATCTTGGTTGCTCCCTACAGTGAGTTTAATTTGCTTTCGTGATGTTTCTTTCAAAGAATTACATACCCCTAACCCAATTCACACACCACATACTGTATGCACCAGTAGCATAAGTGTATGCAAGGGGCAATGAGAATGAGGAGTTTGGAAGGAGGATCAATGCTTTGCTGAAGGGCACATTACGAGTGCTCAGGAGGTGAACTGGCATCTCTCCAACAACCAGTAGGTGTCCCCATATATTTAGTCTACAAGCTAATGGCCTTGCATTGAACCTAAAAGCTGTGATATTCCAGTCCCCTAGCCAAGCCCTTACAGAATGAGTTACTGTCACCCTGACAGCTAAACACTCTAGCCAAGAGTTGTGCATCCAAATAAACCAAGAATGCAGTACAGTAGCAGTGTAATTAGGCGTATGTTAAGTTAATTGAAGACTCCAAATTGCCAAGAGGTGTGAATGAGTGTTCTGTCTCTGAGTCAGCTTTGTAACTGGCTGGTGGTGATTTCAAAGTGTACGCTACATGTTGGTCAATGTCAGCTAGCAGGGATAGGCTCATGTTCTTCTTCTCCTTTTTGGTCATTCTTGAAGAAAGGGTGCTCCAAAAAGCCACAAGAAAAAAAAAAATCATTTGATACTGGCCAAAATGTCAAAGAAAATAGGTTTTCACCAGTAATGGTGCACTTTCGGTCCTCTGGAATTATTCACTTGATGATGTAATCGTGTTTCCACATGACTAGTTATGCAAAAACAAAGTGTGTTCGCAGTGCCACAAAGTGATTACATTGTGGCTTTGACATTCGAAGCTCCTCCTGCCTGCCCCCTCCAAAGTCGACCCATAACCGATTGCTCACCCTCTTCACCTCCAATAATGACTCATTTCGGCTATGGCTATACTGAGTCTTGGCCCAGGGACCCGGCAATAATCCCCTGCATTAATTAGATGACCCCTGGAGATGTCTGCAACTGCGTTGAGAGGCACAAAGACAGTTTCTCTGCTTATTGTTTATAGCTGGCTGTAAAGGGTCCAGCAGTGGGAGAGATTAAACAGATCAGGAAGATGAGAGTGGTGGGGATGGTCAGCTGGAGGGCAATCATGACATACTGAATGGTAATTATGTCAAAATATTATTTGCCTCTTTGAGTTATTTTCTGTTCAATATGGTCATTGATTCTATCTTCCCTCATTCACCATTTGATTGCTTACGTACATCCAAGCTACGGTCCATCAGTAAACACCAGAAACTCTCCTGAAACAGTGGGTTTCGTGCCCTGCAGAGAAACTGTGACATTATTGCCTTACTTGTGTCACATACTTAAGGGAAACTGTCTTAAATCCTGACCTACTTGAACCGATTAACCAATAGGAAAGACCATTAGATAAAATGCATTTCTTGATGGGCTCCATGTATTCTGCGGTTCTTCATATCTCGCCCTTGCTAGCTGTTTTCCACCATTACTCTAGCTCCACCCACTGCAGCAAACCTCCAGCCAATCATCACCCCTGATGGTGTTTCCTCATTGACATCGCAGTACATGTCATCCAATCAGGTCACTGTCATGACCTGATACTTTTTTGCTTGTTAGCACACAACAGCCCATCTAAGCCATTTCACTCAGCTTTAAAAGCAATTATTCAAACAAAACGGTTCATGCAGTGAACTGCTGCATATTCGTAGCTATTTATTTATTTTTTTTTGTGCGTCGGTCACCTAATGTGAATTTTGCCCTTCAACTCCTTGTTAGAGGACCGCAGGTTGTGCAGAAAGTACTGAAAAACTGAGCAGTTGGACATATGCATTTAAAAGTTCAGAGAATGTCCACTTTAGTTCCCCTGTAAAGGTTATAGTGCTTCATAGGTTCATCCTGAAATTTCACCCGAAGGCCCAATATCCCTAATGTTTTGTGAGTATTGTCTTGCATTCAGAGGCAAAGTTATACTATGGTAATGTAACTTTCAAGTAATAAGAACATACCTCCAGAAGAAAGAGAATAGGAATCAATTCTGGGATGATGATTGACTTCCAATATGTCAGGCTGGAATTTTGTTTTTTTTTCCCAACAGAAATAATTTCAAATAATGAGTTTAATCATAAAACTTCAGCACATTCTTAACTGTCTTGCAAGTGTACAGCATGTACAATATAACTCAGCTGTTGTTAATATTTTTTTTAAAGTAACAAATACCCACCCGTCCTTCGTGAGTATACAAGTCACAATAGCATACACGCAGCTGACTTTGCTTGTGGAATAAATAATTGAAATGATCACTGAGCTGAGGTCTAATCAGATGTGCTTACGTCTGTGTGTTTAGTGCACTTTCAAGTCACATTTTGGTTGAATTCCAAATTGAAAGACATTTGGGCCATTTGACCTTGAAAACATGCAAGTATGCATATAAATGTACAATACTACTAATAGTTAAACTGTCGTTTAAGATTACAGAGGGAATATGGTAGGAAGTAAATTCTAATAATCTGATGCCTTGGTAACAAGCAAAAGAGTAAATGAAGGCTCAAGGTGAAAGCAAAGGTCAGTCAAGATTGAAATTAAAATTAAATGTCCTTCTTGTGTGTGCATCTAATTGTTTCATTTTTTTTGTGTTTGAGTTGCACACTCCATCATGCAACATCCCAAGTGCTTCATTTGGTTCTCATCAGGGGTCATCAGAGTGAAACAGATTCACAAAGCTGCTGACAAGCACACACACACACACACACACACACATTCTACACGCTATACACTTACTTCAACAACCTCATAATTCACTTATACGCTCCATATGTACACTGTATGATAGTTGGTAAAGACCTATTGAAACATTAATATGAGGCTGTGGTATTGCAAAATACTCCAGCATTTCATGGTGCATCACAGCATTTTTCAATGTTATCACAATTCGTATTCACAAGCTAATAAAGATCATTTTATAGCTATGTTAAGTAGGGAAAATGCTTTATGGATGTACCGCAAGACACAAGGTTACACACTGCTGGAGTGAGGCACTGCTTGGAGTTGGAGTGTAATTCTTGTGAAAGTATTTAAATGTTTTAAAGTAATATACTGCATTAAAGTGTAAAAAAAATTCTCACGATATATTCTTTTTCATATCGGCCAATCTTGATTATTATCACATTTTTTTAGTTTTTAAAATCTGTACAGTCTTGAGTGTTTTTACAGGTAAACACGCATTCCATGTTCGAACAGCGTTATATTTCAGAGTTTTACTGTTCGAACTAAATAGAAACTGAGACAGACTGACAAATCCTTTAAGCACCACGTAAAACAAAAAGTCAAGCAGGAAAAGGTTGACTTTAAATTGCCTGTTTTCGCGCCCATTTCCACCATGTTTGATCAAGTAAATATGCTCACAGGTCCTGAAGTTTATTGCGATCACTAATCGCAATCATACAATCGCTCAGCCCTACTTTAAGGGGCACTAACTAGTTCATTGCGCGTCACTTGTAACCACGAAATGTCAAAGGTTAAGACCACCAACAACCGAAGACCTCCTTTATATAGACCGTACTTTGAGGACAAAACTTGTGAGAAGCCATTTGGGATTTTTATCATAGTGGAGTTCTTACATCAAACTTTCTTCCGCATAATGTAATCAATTATGTTCATAGCAATGTTATGATACAATCTTATCACTTATCAACAACTTGCATTGGGAATACGAATAGACTCTCACAGTTGTCTTAGTTGATTTTTTTTTGTTTTGTTTCACTGTGGTTGACGAGCTTAAGGTTTCCACCAATTTCTATCCATTTGACCTGGTTCGGTTTGTCATAGAGGGTGGTGGAGGCATAGTCAGGAGAGATCGGCATGGCACAAACAGAAAATAGACATGATTTAATTGATCGCTTACCACATGCTGTCATATAAAAATCTCTGTGTCGTTCGATCAAATCTGAATTGCTACCTGGCAAAAAGAAGAAAAAATAAAGATACTCCGCCTGTTGGTTTATCTCTATTGTGCTGACCCTGGGGCCTCAAGGACATCCTTCAGATGGCTTATCTTTACAATATGATGATGTAAGGGGAAGAAGTAACCATGGTCATGCTCAGTTGAGTACAGTGTAATGGCAATGGCTGCTTTTGCGCTAAATGTATGTGTACCTTAATAGTGTTGCCTCATTAAATAGAGCCCTTTCGACTCCTCATTTGATTCCAACCTGGCTGTCTTATTTGTCAAGATCGTTTTCTTTATCCTTTACAAAACAGAAACTACCTCAGTGCAATATTAGTATGTATTAGGAGCAACAACAACTATCCCAGTGCACTGTGCTCGTCAACAAATTGTAAATTGTAAGTTTCTTTTCGCTCTCATTTTTGCCGTCTCTCTTGAAAGGGATTTTTCTATCAGGACTATCCAGACGGTTGATCAATACCCTGTGCTCAGGTATGTAATAGGTTTGAGCTTTCTCCTCACACACATGCCCTGCAATCATTCTCTCTCCTTTCTGTGACTCACATTTCAAATAAGAGCATTAATGGATATCTTTGCCGAGGCTGAAATATTTGCCACTTACAAAACCATACCGGCATACGTATATTTATTTTAAGTATGTTCTAATGAATCCAGAAAATGTACGGAATGTTAATGAAACTTTATCATTCAGCTATAGAGAGCCTTGATGAGCACAGCAAATTACAGCTTGATATGGTGAGACAAAGTATCTGAACATGTTAAAAAAGGACTTCAGAAAATCAAAAGCCCTAAAAGGAACAACAAATATAGAAATGAATACAAAAAGTCGACAATGACTGGGAAAAGAAAAATAATGAAATCCAACAGAACTGACAAAAGATACAGCAGAGAGAACACAGACATTACTGACACAGGTGAAACAAAGCAGACACAAAGGGATTATCCCATAATCCAAAACATAGATGGCAGCCCTTTTGTTCATTCATTTATTCAATAGACAACCTATGTTGGTAAATTATAACTTTGTATTTTTTTTCCAATAAATGCCTACTCTTTGAAATGGTTTGTAGTGTGGTGTAGAGCAGAGCAGAGCAGCCACAGATGACTGCAGCTTCTGGGAAGGTGTTTAGGGATGGAGGAGCTCTCTGATTTATGGTGGGGCCTAGGCATGGAGGGATTTGTAGGTAATCCAGAG
Source organism: Phyllopteryx taeniolatus (assembly GCF_024500385.1). NCBI lineage: Eukaryota > Metazoa > Chordata > Actinopteri > Syngnathiformes > Syngnathidae > Phyllopteryx > Phyllopteryx taeniolatus. Next base: position 8,501,730 of record NC_084521.1, on the reverse strand, counting down.
ATGTTTTAAAACTACATAGAACTTGATTGGGAGTCAGTAAAGGTTCACTGGCTCCTAATCAATAAGGAGGGGAAGTTGAGTCTGATGTAGAGCTGGGTGTTGTCTGCATAGGAGTAAAAGGTGAGTTATTGGTATCGAATAATCTGGCCGAAGGGGAGCCAATAGTTGGGCATGTTGGTGTAGTTGTTTGGTAATGGCTCCTCGGACTTTCTAAGGAAAAGAAAGTTTAACAGTTGCCTTTAGTTGTGAGCTTTTTGGGGTATGGAGCTGTTTTTTTGTGGTGTGTGAGGGCTTTTCTTGATATGATGTTACAAGGTAATGGTTGACCTTTGGTGGGGTGGTAGATGAGGTATACTTGGAGTGAGGCAGACGCAGCCAAGGGCCAAAGCAAGGCATTCTATTGAGGTGCTCTTTGGAGTTGGCAACACTTTAATCACAAAGTCTGCCTGATGAAGCAAAGCCAACCGACCACACTGATATACAGACTGAGTTTTCTGAACATAAACATACACTGGTGCTGTGGCTTGGTTAAATGTAAAGAAATCCATCTGGTGTTAGGCAGGGAAAATCTGGTTTCTTATCATCAGTTTTGTCATAGATGAGTGAGCTTTTCTGTTGAAGGAGTAGGCATTTTGCAACAGAAAAAGGAGGCTGTGTTGCTGGCCCAGAGGCTGGTGGGAAAACAAGGGGAATGGGAGGGTTGATGCTGTCCACACAGATGAGAGATCTAAGTTTGCCTGTTAGCATATGATGATTGTTGTGATGATGTATGTGGGTGACAGAGTTAGTGAGTACAGTGCAGCAGACACGTTAGCGCTTGCATGGGAATGTGGTGTGTACACTGGTTGCTCTGAAAAATCTCCTAAGTATTTTAATTGTGTGTGTCACAATCACTATTAAAAAAAAACAACAACAAAAACGCACATGGTTTGAATGGTTGTGCATGGCTTGTTTATGAAGCTTACATTCCCGCCAGGCTGAAACTAAAAAGGCCATCGCTCAACACACCAAGTTTGAAAGAGTTTGAGGAGATGAGTGGATAATTACTGAGTCATAATCAAAACGACTGTTTGTCTTTTTTTTATTGTTGCCATTGTGGTTGTTGTTGTGACTTTCGGCTTGTCCCAGCAGGGGTCGCCACAGTTAGTTACTGGGATCATTCATTTGGCACAGTTCTTATGCTGGGGGGAAAAAAATGCACATGTCATATATCAATGTAAAAATCAGGTAAGTGAGCACATACATCTGATCAACCTTATGCATAACAGACACCTGGGGCCAATCTAATCTGAAAACCACTTCCATTACATGGCTCCTGCCTTTTAGTGTCGATGGCACATGGCCATCAAGATAACAATGATCAATTCAGCCACCTAACTCAATGCAGCTGGAGATGGTTTATTGACGTCCTCACATTCTGTGGAGCAAGGATGATGCTGCTGACTGCTGGACTTGCAGGTTGAGACTGCGGTTGTCTGGAATGCTAAGTGGTGAAGTTAACCTTTTCATTGCCGAATGTGGCATTTTTACATGGGTGTAATTCCATAAACAAAGCGCCAAAGATGGAGTCTAATAGGCTGGATGACTTTACAGTGAACGTAGCAAAGAGTCACTTATTATCATTGTTGAATTGTGGAATACCTAATATAATTCACTGTGTGGTAGATTTTTTCATCTTAAATTATTTCTTTGTCCTACGCTGTCTTAAGGCAAGTCACTGGTATTCATCATCAGTCATCAGTCATCAGTGCTTTGGTGTTTAATTTTCAGATTTGTATATTTTTGACACCACATTGTCTTTCTATTTTGCCAACTTGTAAGGCTGTCCTTCATAGTAACATTCAAGGAGCACAGTACTGATCTGCAATTGTGCAAAGCCTAATTACCATGATCATTGTAATGATTAGTCTGCTGAGCTACAGCTGTCTTGTGTTAATGTGTGAAGGTGATGAGTCTGAAGGACAGAACGCTGCTTGGTTACACCTTTGTATTCGTTATATATATATATTGTATGCAACGTGCCAATGTGAAGGGAGCTATGATATTTTTTGAATGGAGATGTTGTTTGGTTATTTATGAATGTATTAATATTATTATTATATCATATGTGTACAGATTTGAAAACAATAGTTTTACTTGAATAACATTTTCCCTTCAAACCAAAGTTTTCCGTTTCACATGACCCTTTGACGTCACAGGAGGTCCACCATGACTCACTTTCTTCCATCCGCCTTTACATCGTAAATAAAGTAAAGTCGTCCGTTGCTCAAGAGAACTGTTAAGCAAAGTCAAAAAGTTGGAATTTCTGTCTGAAGTGGATAAATCTGTTTTGTGCGATCATTTACAGTTACTTGAACTACTTTATCGGCAGCTTTTAGATTTTGGAAGGACCCACAAAGGAAGCAAAATAGAAGCAAGGTGAGAAAAGTGAAATGTCAACAGAAATTACAAAATCAAAGTCAGTCAAAGGAAATTATAAAATGAATCAGTGATGTAAAGGGTAGGAAACGGAGAGCACATTGCTGGAGTGGTTAGCATGTCTGCCTCGCAGTGTAGGTTCTGGGGTCGAATCCTGACTTGGGAAGCAAGAAAGAAAGTAATGAGGAAGAAAAGAGGGTCGGGCAGAAGGAAAGAAAGGAATCATGGAAAGGAAAAAAGGATGAAATTATAATTAGTCAAAAAAGAATAAATATGCAGTCTTTGTGTTCACGTACATTTTTGACTAAGGCAAAAGTAATACTTATGATACAGATCAAAATCTATATCGGTTTGAAACTTAAATGTTGCTCTTGTATTCGGGTACGTTAGAAATCATAATTAGAATTTGAAACAAGCTGAACATTTGGCTGTAATAAACAGAAAAAAGCAAACTTTTACCAACGTCCAAAGTTTTTTTTTTCCAGTGTATGCAGCATGTCATCCATGTGCATGACATGATGTCCCAGAGGTGCTTGATTGGATTCAATACCTTTTGTCATCTGGATACTGCTGACACACTCTCTGACCACATGAATCCCGGCATTGTCATGCACCAGATGTAACCAAGAGTCATCATAGTGTCGAACAGACAGCTGTCTGTGTGTCCCCCGAAGGACTTGCCTTTCGAGACCACCATTGCATCTCCTGTCTACCGATCAACTTTCCCATTTGCGCAAGAGCAGGTAAAATCGATTCACAGTCATTATCAATTAGTAGCTGTAAATCGAAGTCCTTTGTAATTCTGGCCACAAATGGGTCTACTCAGGTGCTTCTTTGTTAAAGACAACAAAGGGGGCAGCATCAGTAAACAATGGTCAAAGACATGACGTATATCTGTTGCGGTCCACTTCCATTTAATGTGAACTGCTGACAACACGTTTTATGACGGTTTAAACTTCCTAAATTTGTTTAACTTTGGTGGATATTTTTCACCGAAATTTCGATAGAACTCCAAATCAAACTACCACTATATGTCCAAACCAAATAACTGCCCAAGTATTTCGTATGATTTATAAAGAAAAAAAATATTCACAAGAACTGGATTTTCTGAATATTTTCTGGTAAAATCACTATATTAACATGTATATGTTGAACGATGTAGAGTACATCTTGGACCAGTTGCTAGTGTATTACAGGGACATGTAGTAACCAGACAGTCAGTATAAAATTGGATAACAGAAAACCAGAGAGCCACATGCAAGCCGAAGAGGCACAGGCATAAAACATTGAATTCAAGCCTTTGAATCCGATGACTAACGTGTCCCATTGGACCTCTAGATAAGACGTTTTAACTGACATGGTTTTCGCATACAGTCCAAGCCCTCAATTGTGTGATTCTTAACATGTACTCGATATATAATAACATCCATCCATCCATCCATCCATTTTCTGAGCCGCTTATCCTCACAAGGGTTGCGGGAGTGCTGGAGCCTATCCCAGCTGTCATCGGGCAGGAGGCGGGGTACACCCTGAACTGGTTGCCAGCCAATCGCAGGGCACATACGAACAAACAACCAGTCGCACTCACATTCACATTCACACCTATGGTCAATTTAGAGTCGGCAATTAACCTACCACGCATGTTTTTGGAATGTGGGAGGAAACCGCAGTGCCCGGAGAAAACCCACGCAGGCACGAAGAGAACATGCAAACACCACACAGGCGGGGCCGGGGATTGAACCCTGGTCCTCAGAACTATGAGGCAGACGCTCTTTCTTTAGGATGTGTCTTTCTGATCTTGGTTACACTGCCATTCCCAAATACAATTTTTCTGTTGTATATCTCCTGCTTCTATGAAGCTCGATTTTACCAAGTCAAAAAAACACAAAAAATAAAATCCTTGGCTTTTTATTTTTTATTTTTTCCAAGATGGAGCCAAGCCAAATGGAGAGCTAATATGAAATGTGATTCAGATCTGGTTTCTACATCTTCAGCCTGAACTAATTTCTCAAATTGGATAACAAACTAGCATTACTCAGCTGTCCGATTTGAGAAACCACAGTGTCCAAACTGAAGACGCATCTGTGGAAACCAGATCAAACCTCATATTAAGTCCATTTGGTTTGGTTACAGCACATTTTATCATATTGTATTTATTTTATAACATTGGTGAAATGTTGAAGAGGGCTTTCCTGCTATGTACGTCTGGTGGTTCCCTACCAATTTTGTTCATATTCAGAACTTGTAACTCGCAGAAACTGTTGTGCACGTCTCTATCCTTGACAGGCTGTTAAAGAGATATACTGGATGCCATCTTACTTATGAGTCTTTCAGTTCAATTGCTTTTCAATGTACAAATGTAATAATAATGGGTCAAAAAGCACAAGAGATGAAGCAGCCTATGCTTCATCTCTTGTGCTTTTTGTCTGTTTATATGTGCCCTGCGATTGGCTGCCGACCAGTTCAGGGTGTACCCCGCCTCTCGCCCGAAGATAGCTGGGATAGGCTCCAGCACGCCCGCGACCCTAGTGAAGATAAGCGGTACAGAAAATTGATAAAAACATGGAAAACAATTATACATCCTGCCCCACTATTTTGTCACTTGGTGTAATAGCCTTGGCACTATCTTAATGTGAAGACAAGAGCTCCTGAGTAATTTTAACATCTTATTCGCTCTCTGGACAAAGTAATGTAAAATGTGGAGGGGGGGCAAAATGTGTATTCAACCATACAAAATTGAGGATAGCATTAGTTAAGGGGTGGCACAAGGTCAAGCTCATCTTATAACTCTGCTCCAACAAATGAGCCAATGCCAGACTATATCAACTCTTATTGCCCTGGAAGCACTCATTTGGCTCAACTGATTATCTTCTACAAACTCCATGGACGACTGTCAATCAATACACCATTTTTAAATGGCCTCAGACTTCTTACTATTCTGGCTTTCTTTGCATTCTTAAGCTCTACAGTATATGAGCCATGTTACTATGTATAGCTCACTATACATGCTGTATGAGATGAAATCAATTCCTGTGAAATGTTGCCCTTTCTGTACAGAATATGAGTGAAAATGGACGCGGCGAGTCTCGATGAAAGTGGTTCACTTAACTATGATTACCGTATTTTCACGACCATAAGGTGCACCGTATTAAAAGGCGCAGTCTCAGTTATGGGGTCTATTTCTGTATTTAACACATACATAACGCGCACCGTATTATTGGGCGCAGTTATGGTAAAACTATCTTAAAACATACGGTAGCATGCATGCAGGCTAAAACAATGTTTTTAAAAAGGCAGTGGGAGCAAAACTGAGTGTGGTTGTACTTTATTGAAGTATTTAACAATGTACTCACGTTATTTTTTGATCAATCCTCAACCACAAATCCATCAAAGTCCTCATCTTCTGTATCGGAAATGAACTGGGCAAGTTCTCCATCAAACACGCCAGGTTCCCTCTACAGATCATTACCATAGGTGAGGATGGGAACGTCGATTTACGGGTAAATAAGAGCTTCAACTTTGGTTCAGCTGCATTTTTACTACGACAGACTGATATACTGAAGAGTCCGTATGACAGCAGATGTTTCATCTCCAGCTCCATTCTTCCCTCACTCATGAACAAGACCCCAAGATACTTGAACTCCTCCACTTGGGGCATAATCTCATCCACGAGCCGGTGAGGGCACTCTACCCTTTACCTACTGAGGGCCATTGTCTCGGATTTGAAGGTGCTTATTCTCATCCCAACCTCGTCAAATACAACTGCAAACAGCTCCAGCGAGAGTTGAAGGTTGTGGCTTGATGAAGCCAACAGAACTACATCATCTGGTAAACAGAGGGACAACACTACCACGAAACTGGACCCACTCAATACCTCAGGTGCGCAGACAGATTCTGCCCATAAAGGTTATGAACAGAAACCATTAATAATTGGTGACAAAGGGCAGCTTTGGCAGAGCTCAACCCCTCAAACACTTCTGGAAACAAATTCGACCAATACGTCCACAGCACCCACCACAGGACTCCTCGATGGATATAGTCAAATGCCTTCTCCGAGTCTACAAAACACTTGCAGACTGGTTGGGCGATCTCCCAGGACCCGGAGGAAGGTGTAGCGCTGGTTCACTGTCCAACAGCTAGGACGAAAACCACATTTCCCTCCTTAATCTGACATTCAACTTCAGGATGGATCCCAAATAGGGGAGGCTGAGGAGTGCCATCCCTATGTTGTTGGAACAAGCCTTCAACCGAGGAGGTGGTCCCCCTTCTTAAAAAGCGGCCAATCCAGAGGGACTGCCCCTGATGTCCACACAATACTGCAGAGGCTTGTCAACAACATCCAGAGGCTTTGGGAAATCTGGACATGTCTCATCTGTCATTAATCGAGCAAGAGTTTTATGATAATGTGTGTTTTGTCTGTATCAAATAATTAAATGCACCTAAGAAAGGAGTTTTGTCTTTCATGCGTCTAACATTTTGCTAGATCGACTGCAACAGTAGCTCTAATGGCCAGTTTGAATGGCTTACTCGTGCTGCTGACAGTCCTCCATCTGTTTATCTAACCCTGTGATAGATGGGCTGTGGAAATGTCCTCTCCCTTGTGAAGCTGCAATCAGTTGGCCCATCACTACTGATAACACAACATGCCAAAAACACAACTTCACAATGCTGCAGGGCCTCCCAACAAACTAGGTTAATGATTGCAGGAAGACTGGGGGTCACCCTTTGGACTCACAGACATTGTGTTGTATTTTTCTATCTATCTGAAGAAATTGCTTCTCTAATCTGTTAGTGTTTTGGGCTGACAGATGCAAACATGACAGCTGATGTATTATAAAAATTATTTTTTTATGCCTTATACAGGTATGATAAAATAAAAAAAAATGTACATAAATCATAACTATCCATCCATCCAATCTCTATTTCCATTTCTGTCAGAGACCTTTTTAAGATATCTGGGAATTATTTCAAATGGTGAAAAAATATATAATGTCTCATTTTTTTGTTTTTGTTTTTTGCTGGTCTTTTCTTTGATGTCGATACTATTCAATTATACACACAATCAGAGCAACATCCTCCAGGTAGGAGGAGGTAATTGGTTGAATTGTTGAACAGTTGTGAATGTAGTCACGCAGAAGTACATTTTCTAGATGTCAACAGCCAGATGGTGATCATGTTGTACTTGTACATGAAGGACAAAGGGGCACACAAATTGTTGGGATGATGACCTAATGGACATAACCTACTTTAACCAACACTTAATCACAGTAAGTGATGAGAGTGGCTCTTTATTTTTAATAGTTGGCTCTGTTCTCACAATAAAAATCTGAGTGACATGGATATTCTCAAAAGAAGTACCATAGTAAGGCATGGCCAAATAAAGGCAGCGTTGGAATTTGAAGTAGAGCGGTAACATTTAATATCTGCCCAACAAGGAGACAAACTCAAGGACACAACAAGATTGGACACTTACGTTGCAGTCATATGATGGCCTCAGGGCATTGGATTTATCATGTAATTATCTGCTGTTTGCCTATGGTGCAGAGTCTGCAGACCCATGACGTGGTGTGTCACAATATTTTCCTTGATAATGCACACACTGTTTCTACCAGTCTGTCCACATAACATGCCCAGGGTAAACCTTCAAGACACTGTTAGGAGTTTCGGGTCATTCCTGGTAACCACAGCCCAAACCCCCAACTTTGGGTCACAAAACAATTATTCAGCCCGTTAGAGGCAGATGTACTAGCAAGGATGTGGGTTGGATCTTTAATTTAGTTTCTGTACATCTACATTGTGGACTACAAATGAGTCAGCATTACAGATTGTTAATCCCTACTGGCTCTGCCGACCTTGCTCGTATGACATCGGAAATGCCGATCCTATTTCAGAGAACTTTATGACTCACCTGAAGTTACAATTTTATAATGGAACAATTTACTAAAACGCCACATGTACCTGTGCAAACAAAGACAGGTTTATTTGTTCGTTTGTTTTTGTGAAATAGTTATTGCACACAAACAATTTTGTACTTTTTGTAATTTTGTAGCCTATTTTATAGCCCGCTGGAAGGACATAATTTATTGCTGCACCACACATCTGTCTGTGCTTGCTCATACACTCTTAGACATAGATGACTGAAGCAATATCTACCTTCTTGATACACAGACCTAAATCAGAATCAGAATCATCTTTATTTGCCAAGTATGTCAAAAACACTCAAGGAATTTGTCTCCAGTAGTTGGAGCCACTCTAGTACGACAACAGACAGTCAATTGACAGAGAATACTTTTGAGACATGAAGACATTGAAAAACATTTCGTCTCAACAACCTCTCCCAACTGACACGCATATGTAGGAAAATCTCATAGCCAAAAAGGTCCTCCTCTCAAAGGCTGAGGTGAACTGATACTTTTACGGATCTTGATACTTTAAAATATTTGGAGAAGAGCCATGTGAGACATGCAGTTGTCCACTAGTCACAATGCAAAAAAATCTGTAGTTTTGTACAATGATAATCTTATATATTTAATTGTAACTGTAACATGCTAATGTTTTTAAAGGTGAATTTCCATTAATATAATTTAAGGCTTAAGTAATAGTCGACGATCTGTGCAGTGTGATGTCTGCTGCAGTGAATAGCTTGTAGAAGTCAGGTGAGGTTGTGTTTTTAATTTTTTGGAATGTGAGATTCTGCAGTCTATATTTAGAATAGAAGTGGGAATGTTTAGCTACCGCAGAAATCAATTCGATTACCAATTCTCCATGCATTCAGATGCTTCTTGAAACAATGCATTTATATAATGTTTTCCTTATTTTGTGACTTCTTACTGCTTTTCAAACAATATTTGTAATGATGCATATTTCCATGATTAAAATAAATTACAGTTAACTTACATCAGTTATCTTTTATGTATGGTATATAATATTGCCAACAAATGTGTCATGATGAGTGTTTTTTTTTTTTGGTTTTTTTTGTGCTGTGTTTTGACATGAATTTATTTTTGTTCACATTATGTCTTGGTTTCCTTGTTCAAGTCTTGTTTGCTCATTAGGTTTTCATCTCCACCTGTTCTCAGCCATGTTTCTTGTGTCTACCAATCAACCCAATTCAGCCACTCGTGACTTGTCCAGGTGTTCCTCATTTCCTCGTCGATTTGTTTGTATTTAGTTCCCTGCCTTCGTTCAGCCCTGTTGGTTTGTTGTTGTCGTTGTCCTACGTCACGTAGCTTTTCTCATGTCATGCTTTCTGTAGTGTTATGTGTTTAGTTTCCTTGTGTTTCTTTGTTCCTTTGAATTTTGATTTTAGGAGACTTTGTGAATTTAGGATTTAGGTTTTTCCATGAAACTTGTTTGCTTTTTTAAAAATAAATACTTTTTGGAAATTACGCCTGCTGCCCTGCCTCCCAGTGTTGCAAAAAGCCCACAGAAAAACAAAATGTATTTGGCAAAAGGCGAATCCTTGCTGTGCTGTATCCAGGGTGCCGTGATATTTCATCAGGAGTGCCGAAGAAAATAATCCATTAATTAGTCCAATAATTACTTTTTATTTGTTATAATACATACAGGTAACACCTGTTCAATGTTTCAGTACCTTTTTCACAACTTTTGTTCTCTAACAAGGAGCTGTAAGGAACAATTCACAACAGGTGTTTGATCCATGAATGTACCAGTACAGTATTTCCTGTTTTAATTATAATTGGTATTTAAACAGTCCCCTATCTCATACTGTTCACATTTTGACATCATGAGACCAAGAGGACGCCTAAATATTGATCAAAGGTAACTCACCATTGTGAGGGAAGTGGCCACTGATCTTTCCCTGGACGTCCCTGGAAATGTACCGGTCAAGAAGCTGAATATCCCTAATCTTATGCGTGTAGTCTGTATTTCCACAAACACACATACGTGATCACAAGCATGCCTGCACACATATACAAACTGTATTTCATTGTATTTCATAGAATACCCCGCAAATACATGTACAAAATACATTTTACGTTACCTGTGTATGCTCTTTGAATTGAAATGACAATATGCAAACGATAGCACATTAATACAACTTAATGACACAAATGTTTCTTTTCTCTATTTAAAATGAGTTTATTTTCAATGATAAACAGTCTATTACAAGGGGAAAACAGTCTTGAGTCTTTAAAATAATTCACATGTAAAAAAAAAATCTAAATATTTAAATATTTAGATAATAGTGGATCATTTTACACAGTAAATATATTTTTTAATTAATTATTTTGTTATTTCTAAATGTATTCTATTCAAGCACTTGAGAAATACAGCATTTTCAATCTGGCTTTCATCTGTATGGTTTGGAACATTCCTTGGACCACTTTGCATTTTGTTCCAGCACCATGCTGCTTAATGACCGAAAGCTGTTTTCCCCCTAATTGTATTTTACTCAGGATGCCACAATCGCCGGTGCACAGTGGAAGGAGCTCGGGTTCCGTGTCTCTTCTCTGATGGATGTGTCCTGTTTTCAGCTGCCAACTGCATCCCCACTGCAGAGGCCACCCCCAGCTGCAGGGGATCGGACTGGTGAGCAGCTGGGACACAGAGAGGATGAGTCAACTTGGTGAATATTCAAATAAAAATGGGAAGCCAACATGACATTGTCATTAAATCTGTATTATTCTTGATGACGTTGATCAGCACATCTAAACTGATCAATATTTGTGGACATCTTTTAGATAAAGATAAAAACATGAAACAAAAACATGCATGATACGATAAATGAAGACTCTAAATTGTCTGAATGAATACAAGAGATGTATACGCATGCAATAGTTTTGTATGCAGAAATTATTTACTGGGGAGCACGCAAACATTTTTCCTGTACCTGTATGTCACTTTTGCTTTTACATAATTTCGTTATGTTAGCTTGTTAAAATTAATATTCTGAGAACATGTAACAGTACACATTATAGTGTATATATATATATATAGTAGAGATCTCCCGATCACATTTTTTGCCTCTGAGTCATCGGATTTTGAGTATCTACCGATAACCAAGTCCCGATCCGATACTTCGGCAACGCAACGATCAAGCTCTGGGGATAGATAACAATTGAAACATCTAACTGAAATCCCCTCTAAATCTTGTGAATAATGTGTTTCTAGGATTGTACTGTTAATTGGACTATTGTTTTAGTTTTTTTTTTTTTTTGGGGGGGGGGAATCTGCGTAAAAAGCCGTAACCTTAAATGTTGTTTTCTATTTGTACACACTTTCCATTAAATTCAGTTAATCACAATTATGAAAACATGCTTAAACTGGAAATTATTTTACCTTTTCTCACATTTGCCAAGGTCATAGAAAGACTGGGTGGTTATGCATTCCAAAGGTCGGACATGACATATGCCTCGTTTATCGTTCCATTATGAGATAATTAGTGTGATAAATTAGAGTTGGGAATTGTGTTGGAGTTCCATCTACATGCTTCAGGGCCAGGCTTTTGTTCATATTAGCTCACCGTCATGCACTTTTGAGGTTTTAAGGAGTTCAACCATTTTGTGTTGGCCCAATTTATATAATTCATATATACCCATATAACTTATACAGTGGCTGAAAATGCTGTTAGTATTCAAGACCGTTATGAAAAAGATTATGCCAACACATGTTTTCCCCTCTTTGCTATGTATGATATAATTTGACACACTCGCAGATCTGGGCTTGTAGCAGGAAGATGACATAAACATAAAGATCTTAACGAAATCCACCATGGTGGGACTGCTAATTATCATTAAGCAAGAAACTGTGTTGAGATTGTCATGCTGCTTTCATTTACCTCATCACCTGGCTGGAAGTAGTACATTGCCATAATGTGTCCCTGTAACTTTTGCTGAAGAGGTTGTTTATCATCACGGGTTGTAATTATACCTGAGGCTCGACACATTTAAATGAATTTGCTGTGGAGCTGATAGCTTAAATATTTGATTAGATGTCTTCATTGATGTGTGACTGGCTTTGCATTTTAGCCTTGGAGAGGCTTAAAGATTCCTCTCACCACTGATTGTGTTTGCTTCAATCACTCTTGATAAGATGAAGGACTTGTAGAGACAACATTACACATTATACTGAGGCACACAAATATGGCATTTGTCAAAGGTCACAAAGGTGAAGCAGGTTCCCGGTTTACAAAAGACTCCGCCTTGAGTTAAATTCACTTATACATGCAGAAACATATTAAAGACATTTAACGGGGCCCAGATGTCTTGATTCCCTGATATTGGGGAAACATTTGACTACGGGGATGCATCATGTTTTCTGAATAATAAGTTAAAGTTGTGCTGCTGTTAAAGTTGTTACAACTGCGACGTAATCATGTCTGTGACAGCATTGTTTTGGTGGTATTGACGTAATTAATCTCAAAATCTGATTAAAAAAAACAACAGTACTGTAAAAGATCGATCAAAGTCACTTGTGATTGGGATAGAATGACATTTCTTGAAAGTTTCCATCCTTTTTCAGCTGTTGTACTGTTCAGGGTCCCAGATTACCTAGAGCATATCCCAGCTGCCTTTGTACAGCCTGGAATGATGACCAAACAATCGCAGGGCACATACGAGCTGTCTCAGAAAGGTTCCAGGACTGGTGTCCCAAAAGATATATTTCAACTACAAATATCCGTTTCAACGTATCACCCTGGAGTCTCACCCACTTTTCCAGCCTTCTCTGCCACACCTTCATGCATTCCTTGAAGGATTCTTCTGGGATCCTCCACAGCTCTTTTGCCATTGCCATCTTGATGCCATCCACATATTAAAAACACTTCTCCTTGATGACCACCTTAAGCTTGGGAAAGAGGAAATTTTCACACAGTGAGAAGGGAGGTCGCTCCAGCACGGAGCAGCATGTTCTGTTTATGTAATGTAGGAGAACAATGGAGTACCTGAAGAAACTCCAGCCAAGCACAGGAAGCACATGCACACGCTACAAAGAGTGGTTGCCACGGTGAGCCAAACTTAGAACCTTTCGACCATGAGGCAGGTTTGCTAAACGCATGCTCCACCACACACCCTCATTTAAGAACATTATAAGGATTTAATGTTACAAAATGAGGGTGCATGGTAGTGCATCCTTATTGCAGAAATTAATTGCATGTCGGGACCATAAACTACTGTAAGTAGTAAGTCTAATTTATATCGTAATTAAATACTGTAAAACAGAGACACTGCTATGTACATGTACAGGTGGATCTCAATAAATTTGAATATCACTGAAAAGTGTATTCATTTCAGTAATTCAATTCAAAACAAAAACATATATGGATTCACTAAGCATCAAAAAATACTTTTCAGAGGGCCAATTCCTACCTAATTTCTATACTGGAAATCATTTTGATTGTTTCTTATGTTATATTCTAATTTTTTGTGATTTTTTTTTTCGTTTATGTAATGTCTCCCCCAAGTCTTTGACCACACAATAGAAATTGAAAGGAAGGAGACAAATGGGGAAGAAATTGCCTCTGCATTGGAGTCACCAGATATGCTAACCATAAGCTAGCCTTGATTCTTCTTATTCATCTGCTACTGCTCCTACGAGACTGTATCTAGCCCTCACTCTTTACATTTTATGGTGGTCGGAATGCTCAAGCAGTTGGATTACACTTGTCAGTTGATGTGCATGCGTGTACCTCGGCGTTCACTTTTAAGCTAGTAATTGTGTTTACTGAACATTTCATTGAAATTTGAGTTGTCAAGATATCACGACCATGAAACGTTGGGAAGAGCTATGAAAAAAGATGAGAGTTTGGTGGAAAGCAATATTATTGTGGTAGTTACATTAATGAACATTGCTGAATGCAAAGGCAATTAATTATTGCTTGCATCATCACTCTGGAAAAGTGTTTAATTATTTTTTTGTTGCACTCTGTTGCACCCGGAGAGCATCATGGAGTGTGCTCAGGCTGACAAAATGGATCCTGGCAGGGAACCAGGTAAAGTGTGGTTTCACTGCCTAATGGCCATTGTACTGGCAGACCAGATGGTCTTGGTCGTGCACTGAGTTGAACTGAGATCGACTGCATCAGAAGTGACTCGGCATCACTCTTATTTGTCTGTCTGGTGAATGATGAGAGCGTTGAAGTAGTACAACATCATAAAAAACATTATATAATATTAAGGTTGCCTCGAGTACGTTTTAATGTGAGCAACTATTCGGCTGGATTTACCTAGCAATCTTAATATTCTCGCCATACTGTAAAACACTCTTAATGCTATATTACAGCTGTTAATGCTCTCGTGGTTGTTGTTGCGATACTCTTTGCCCATTTAGGCATAAAATTGGTTCAGGAATTTATGTCACGAATAACTTTTCCCCAAAATAACATAAAACCCCATTTTAATACCATTTCCCCCAAATTTAAACTTAAAAGATACATCTTATACATGTGATCACAATCAATTCTCATGTGTCTTGAAAAACGTGTCTTTGCAATGTTTTCAAAAATCATCCCAAGGATAATAAAAATTCTCTTGTTCTGATTCTGGCTAAAGTTATTCTGTTCATCTTCACATGCAAATGAGCCACTGCTTACTCCACCCCTCTAACTGCTGGTCCAATGTGGAGTATGGCTTTTGTTACCATTATGACGTGGGGGGGTGGGTGGGGGGGGGCAGAGCGAGGGTCTGACTACTTGTCGAGTGTCTCAACATTATTCAAGCACAAAAGTATTCATAGCCTGGCCAGTATGGTCACTGGTTGTTAAATTTGTGTGTGTGTGTGTTTGTGTGTCTGTCAGATTTGCATTCCTGGAGATCCACAACCCTGCCTCCACCAGTTTATGCTCTGCGGGGAGTCCGTCACATACTTCAAAAGAGAACCCCCATGCACCACATTCATACAAAGGCTCCTGAAAGGGAGCAGAATAAGGCTAATGTGTCCTTTCAATAATAACATAATAAAGACATTAGCAACAATTTTCTTTAGTTTTCTCATTACGGTGTATATGATGAAATTGATTATGCACCATAGCGAATGAATGGTTAACACTATTTTCTCATGGAAAGAAAGGACTCGGTTTCAACCTTGGACTTTTGCACCTGTTTTTGCAGATGTATTTTTGGCATGTTTAGCACACAGAACTTCTTTGTTTGAAACAGTCTGAAAGAGTTTTTGCAGACGTCCAGGGGCGGACCAGCTATTGCAAGCGCCATGAGTCTTTCCAGTGGACTGTATCGCTCTCTGGGCAGTCAAATTTATGAGAAGCTGTCCGACTTGGCCAACCGAGACACTTATTTATGGGTTTCCCCCCACTAAAGAAAGCAGGTGCTCGCTTGTCACAACCATTAAAATAAAAAAAATATATAGGAGACTGTATGGAATGCAGCAGCCTGAACCTCCCTACTATGTTGAGAAAGGGACAGCTGGCTGCCAGGGTACAAGTATCATCATCCTTGGGAAAATTCATTTTTCACGCGAACTAGTTCAAAGTTCAGTTCACTGTTTCAAAATTGAACTAGTTCAGTTCATAGTTCATAATTCTAAATTTTGAACAAAATTCACTGTTCCAAAAATGAACAACTTCATAGTTCTGTTTTTTTCAATACTGTATGTATACTGATGGGGTATTACCCTGAAAACACTGACACTTCTTCTCCCCATTGTTGCCACCTATTCAGTCCAACTGCAACGTTAACCCTACAATCTCAAAAACATGAGGAAAAACTGCTTGAATGTTTTTGGCTTTTTTTATTAATAAGGAATTAAAACAAAAACAGGACTTCTCCCCTTCATGTGCAAACAAAAACACGCAACACAGTATGGCAGGAATGATGGTGAAAGGACATTGATAACTCTGGCTGAATATATTAACAACATATTTTTTGTCTTATCTAGTCTTATATTACATTAAATTCAATGAGTGATCGTACAGTGATTTAACTAAAGCATTCTGATACAAATATTTTTTTTGAACAAAGAAGAAATTCTCTACCATTTACGGAGTGTCCCTGAATGCACCTTGCGCATGGTAAACATGAATGGTGGCCACACTGAATCAATTGCCAAATACAGCGTTTAGCCCTCTACATATGAAGGCTCATATACAGTAGTTTCTTCTGAATTTCACATGAGAGCAATTAAAGTGTGTATGTGAATTGTTGCTTCTGTTTTTTAGAACAATTAAACCAGTTCAGATAAGGTGAAGTCAGGTTTGAGAGAGCTTTGCAGATGAAGTCTGGAAATGTTGACAGCGGAGGTTTTTTTAGGGGAGGGCTGATTTGATCAAGGGTACAGACTATGAGGACTGTTGAGACTGCAAGCTGTAGAGTTCTGAATATATTGTTGTTTTTTGAGGGATTTGGATGAAGGAGCCACACATGAGACGCTTACAGTATACAGGTAGTCGAGTCTCAAGGTGATGAATGTATCACTGAGGATTGCAGCAGCGTCAAAGATGATGGATTGTTATCACAGTCTATGCAGACATGAACAACTAACCCAATTATTAACTACGTTTGTAATATGATGAGTGACACCTATAATCCCTTTATATGTTACGGGACATCATTCAATAAAAGTTCGATATTTACCTCACTTTGTTAATGAACCATCTGTATTTTCTATAGCGATTGTCCTCATTAGGCTCACGGGTGAGCTGCAGCCTATCCCAGATGACTTTGAGTTTTTGAAATGTGGGAGGAAGCCAGCGTATCCACAATAAGCCCACGCGTGCAAAGTGAGAACATACAGTACACCACCTTTTCTTTTAACAACATTCAATAAACGTTTGGGAACTGAGGACACTAATTTTTTAAGCTTTGTTGGTGAAATTCTTTCCCATTCTTGCTTGATGTACAGCTTCAGCTGTTCAACAGTCCGGGGTCTCCATTGTCGT
Source organism: Phyllopteryx taeniolatus (assembly GCF_024500385.1). Taxonomy (NCBI): domain Eukaryota; kingdom Metazoa; phylum Chordata; class Actinopteri; order Syngnathiformes; family Syngnathidae; genus Phyllopteryx; species Phyllopteryx taeniolatus. The sequence continues at coordinate 8,484,458 of NC_084521.1, read as the reverse complement.
ATTTTACACTTCATAATGCGCCACACATTTTCAATGGGAGACAGGTCTGGACTGCAGGCAGGACAGTCTAGTACCCGCACTCTTTTACTACGAAGCCACGTTGCTGTAACACGTGCAGAATGTGGTTTGCCATTGTCTTGCTGAAATAAGCAGAGGCGTCCGTGAAAAAGACATTGGATGGCAGCATATGTTTCTCCAAAACCTGTATGTATCTTTCAGCATTAATAGTGCCTTCACAGATGTATAAGTTACCCATGCCATTGGCACTAACACAGCCCCATACCATCACAGATGCTGGCTTTTGAACTTTGCATCCATAACAGTCCGGATGGTTCTTTTCCTCATTGGCTATTTCCTCATTTCCAAAAACAATTTGAAATGTGGACTCGTCGGACCACAGAACACTTTTCCACTTTGCATCAGTCCATCTTAGATGAGCTCGGGCCCAAAGAAGCCGGTGGCGTTTCTGGGTGTTGTTGATGAATGGCTTTTGCTTTGCATAGTCGAGTTTCAAGTTGCACTTACGGATGTAGCGCTGAACTGTATTTACTGACATTGGTTTTCTGAAGTGTCCCTGAGCCCATATCCTTTACACATTGATTTCGGTTTTTGATGCAGTGCTGCCTGAGGGATCAAAGATCACGGGCATTCAATGTTGGTTTTCGGCCTTCCCGCTTACATGCAGTGATTTCTCCAGATTCTCTGAACCTTTTGATGATATTACGGACCATAGATGATGAAATCCCTAAATTCCTTGCAATTGTACGTTGAGGAACATTGTCGTTAAACTGTTTGACTATTTTCTCACGTACTTGTTCACAAAGAGGCGAACCTCGCCCCATCTTTGCTTGTGAATGACTGAGCAATTCAGGGAAGCTCCTTTTATACCCAATCATGGCACCCACCTGCTCCCAATTAGCCCGTTCACCTGTGGGATGTTCCAAACAGGTGTTTGATGAGCATTCCTCAATTTTCGCAGTCTTTTTTGCCACCTGTCCCAACTTTTTTGGAACGTGTTGCAGCCATAAAATTCTCAGTTAATGATTATTTGCTAAAAACAATAAAGTTTATCAGTTTGAACTTTACATATTTTGTCATTGTAGTGTATTCAATTAAACACGATTTGCAAATCATTGTGTTCTGTTTTTACTTATGTTTAACACAACGTCCCAACTTCATTGGAATTGGGGTTGTATTTGAAAATGTTAATATCATTAATGTTAACATTCTACATTATTTCCACTGTTATGTATCTCCGAAAGAACATTTTAAATATGCCTTCAAAGAGAGAAAAAAAAAACATGCAAAGTCGATGTGTATTCTGTTTCATCTTACTAGTCAGTGTAGTTAATAAAAGAGAAAAGGTGAGTTATCCAGATGGATGCCCCCAGATTGTACTCTGAATACATTTCCACGAATCCAAGGAGTGGCACAATGTGTGCATAATGCAAAAGGACTGCATGTTCTCAGTCTGCCCATGAGACTAATAATATTCCAGCGGGATCCTTTCTATACTAATGACTTATGACTTGCTGCACTTGCCCTGCCGGCCCAGCCCCCCTTTTCAATTTTACGCTACAGGACTGGCTTTCCACAGCTCAAGTACCCTGAAAGCTTGGCCACGCCCACGTTAGGTTAAACAATATTGAATTTAAGTATACATACACATTTTTTGGCACTAGTGAGCTGGGGCGAGTGTCAATTTACAAACTGCAAATGTGGTAAGCGTGGTGGTTTTCGCAACATAAATAAAAAGGTTGACATGTAAGCATTTGCATGAAATTATGAAGATGTGCTATGTTTAAATGAAATAGCCCGAGGATGGGGAGCTGAGAATATGCAAAAAAAAAAAAAAAAAAAAAAGTGAAGTGCGAATGCCGCACAGTGATTCACCAGCAGACTGACTGACGTCTCTCCGGTGTTGCACAGCAAGTCCCGCAGCCCGTTGCTTATTGTGCACAGCCGAGCCGAGCCGAGCAGTCGACAGTCGCCGCCGCAACAGACACACGGGGAAAAAAAGAAAGAAGGACAGAAAGAAGTTCAGCAACGACTGGCGCTAGTTTTGCGGCATGTTCAACCTGCGGCAACCTCCGTTTAAAAACACCGACCCAGCAACTGTTTGATTTTTCTGTGTGCTGGCTCTATTTGTTTCGCCTTTTCTTGCCCTTACAGCTCATGTAAAGAAACCTCTCAACAGTGCAACGATGTGGACCTCTCATGATACCGCTGGATTTATTTTCTTAGCTGGGTTTTGTGTGCATTTTGGATTCTCCTTTGAAGGTAAGACTTCCAAGGCTGCGGGGTGCGAGAAACTGTTAAAAAAGTGCGCAGTTTTTTTTTTTCCTGCAAAAGCAACGAGGCTTTTTGGAGGAAAGCGCTAAATTTTGTAAGTAAGATGTCTTATAAAAACGTCCAAGAAGCGGGACAATGCCATCACGATGAAAGACCAACGCAAAAATAAATCAAATAAATAATAAAATGCAACTGGTTATTGCTTGGTGTGTTTGAGCGCTCGAGTCTCAGATGCTCTCATAATAAAACGTGTTCTAGTCCTAAGGAAAATTGTGTGGTTAAACAAATCTGTCTCATTAAAAAAAGGTTCGGCAGCACAGCTCGCTGCTTAATGTCACTGTCCGAGGTTCTGAAAAGCATCTGCCCTTCTTCATGCATTGGTTCCAATTCATCGATGCTTCTCGTGGGCATTATAATTCAAAACAACGAACTTCTAGACGACCACGACGAAACATATATTTCTTTTTTTCAAAATTTCCTCCAAAAGTCATTTTTCTCTCTTTCACTGTTCCTAATTCACTCTGCGCAATACTTGCATCGCAATGACATGCAAAATAGTCAAAAGCTTGTGATTTTCTGTGTGCATTCACTGAACAATGTAGTTCTTTTGATGAGAAGACAGGAGGGGCTGAGACTATTACAAAAAATGCCTAGGTAGTTAATTCCTGCTTATTTCTATGCGTGCAGACATCACCGAATTATACCCACAATGCTTTCTCTCATTCCCCTGCTCTCCCTCTTTCCTTCACTCATTATCTCTGCAACTCCCGCCCCCGTGCATCTCCCTTCCATCTTCTGCAGGTCGCTTCACTGATCTACCCTCTAACATGACGGTCAAAGAGGGACAAAACATAGAGATGGCGTGCGCTTTTCAGAGCGGAACCACGTCAGTTTATTTGGAGATCCAGTGGTGGTTCGTGAAAGCGCCGGAACCGACTGAGGCTGTGGAGGATGTGGACGCTGAAGAGGTAAAAAGGGCAGCCTTTTAAGAGATGTGCTGGTTGCGTTTTTAAGGCGTGCATTCATTTGAAGAATAAGCCCAACTTGAATAAGCACGTCAGTAATGTTCAGCTCCAACGTGAGGAAAACGTGACCTTCGATTGATATAAATGTGGTCCAAAGGTCTGGAGTCAGGCTTTAAGATAACCTCATGTGACACTGGCACATTGCTATATTGAGAAAAATCACACATGGACAGATCAGTATCCCCACATTGTATCACTATCAACAGCATTAACAGTTAGGTAATGAGTTTTGTTAAATCAACCAAGGAAGAATAGAGGGAAATCATGAATCATGAACTAATCCAGGGATAACAAAAAGAAACATTTTGCTCATTTGGGATATTACTTCCAAGATGACTCCGAGAGTGAGCCCAGCACTTTGTGCAAGCACCCAAGAAACACATTCTCTCACGTTTGCCTCATTTAAAATCGCCACAGCGTCTTATGTTTTGCTGCTACCGCCGGGTATGACGTCTTGATCTTGAGCCAATGAGCCACCGCTGAGCAGATGAATGTTTCAAATATGTTTACTGCATTCGAGATGGGCGGGAACGGCTTCTTACGTATTGTATGGCAGGTAGCCGTATGTGTCAAGACTGATAATACGTTTTTGTGACAAACGTCAACCTGAGCTCTTTCAATCACCATGACTACAGGGAGTGATATACAGTGGGTGCCTGTGCGTGCACGCGCGCGCAACAGTATTTTGGAAATCCATGAGGCTTTAATTATTGTTCCATTGTTGCACAGCTCTTATAACATCATTGGCCAGGCTTTGATGTGGATTTGATCCCCACATGACTCTTGGGTGTTAGGCTTAAAAGGCCTACTGATGCAGACATTACACTGTTGCCCACATTTATTACTTGGAAGGCTGTTTGTCCGCTAGGGTAAGGGAGAGAGTGGAAAGGATAGAATCTATGACACTACAAGATGAAAACAGAAGCATGTTAAGTAAGTGATGTTTTTGCAAGGGTGACATTTTGAGCAAACTGGCAGCAATTAGTGAGTGAAAAAATGTTGTCTGGTAGTGGGATGTGTGGGTGGATGCATTTACTTTCAACATCCAAGGACATATATTTGGTGAGGACGTCAACAATTTGCTTCCTGGGTTACTTTATTTCACTCTGTGTAAAATGTTTAGAGTTAGAGCCGTCGTTTGCCTTCACGGACGGCTGCCTTAATTCTTCATAGCACATATTCAGCAAGGTGCGGAATTTTGGGGTGCATACTCGCTTACCATGTCAGCATTAAGCTGTTTCTACATATTTGAAGGCTGCTCTTTAGTACTGCAAATCCCCCTATTCATCTCAGCCAAAGTACTGGCCACCTTAGGTACATCTGCACAGTCCAATGAGATCTAATGCATGAATTTAGTGACGTTCAATACCACTTTTTTTCAGACCGATACAAGTACGAGTATTCACTCGAGTACTCACCGATAGCGAGAACCACTGCAGAATGATAGAATTATATAGAATTATGAACAAAGAAATGTTTTTTTTTCTTTCTGATGCTGAACATGACTCCCCTATATGTCAAAGTGCCGCAGTGTAGCACCTACCACTGGCAAGGAGAAATGACTCAATGTCAGATGATTTTGCCTTAAGTATCAGTGGCTGGTATCGGCAGCCTTCATAAGTACCCGATACCTTGAACTAAAGCCAGTATCGCCACAATACTGATACATGGTATTGGTACTCGCCCATACAAATATAATTATGCCCAGTCTTAAGAGTGGGAAACAGTTCTGTGTGTGTTGAAGTGCTGTTCTGCACCACTGTGAACTACAAACACAAAACAAACATTTGTGTATAATTAATACATCTCTTGACAGCAAGAATCTGAAAATGAGCATTATTATTGATTTTTTTCTCTCTGTTATTTAGCTGATACAAATTCAGTGCTTGTGTAAGAAACCAGTCAGGGAAGATATGACATTTGAGATGTATGATGTCCTGCTCAGACGAAACAATTGTGAACTACCTCTTGAGATTTTACTAGCAAATTACACATTAAACTCTAGATCATGTTCAAACTGGACTATTTATCAGCAATATTCGAATCACTGCACCTGCATGAGTTTAGGATGCATGGTCTCTGCTGTGATGCATTTTCAAAAGGGTGGAAAGTCTTGTCGCAGTGCACTTCAAACATGTTGTTTGTACAAATATCCTCATTTTCGTCATCATGTTGGCACAATTGTCAAGTGTCCCCAAAATATGTCTTTGTTACGTAATGACTGCTGCTCCACACCAGCCTGTCAGTATGTGATACAAGGCAGGGTGCATACATGCCCTTATTTTGTTTAAACATACAGTAATTCATTCCCGACCATGAAAAATGAGATGTGTTGGCGCGTGTCCGATTTTTTGCAGTCTTCTACAAAGCAATGGGCCTGACCCTTGGCCAACAGTTCGAAACCTCATATTTCTTTTTCTTAGAGAGGAGCAGCACTAATTACGGTTTCTGCAGATTTACAGTTCAGTGGCACCCTGACTTATGACTGCCCAACTTGTGAGCTTTTCTAGTTGCGAGAAGTCGATTATTTGATATTTTGCTTTGTGTCGCGAGCCAAAATTTAAACTTCTACTTTGTACTTTGCCACTTGAGTAAAGTCGATGGTGCAATTTCAGCCATTGATTGAACAGTACAAACAGTCAAACTAAAAAGTGTAAAATACAAACACAGAGATAAACTGGGAAGGTGGACAGTTCCATTTGTGCCATGTTAATTAAGTGGTGAATAATGTTTCCTCCACTATGTTCGAAATGATATCATTTTATGTGTAAGCCTGCCAACTGTATCTGTCTTGCTGTTTGATTTTTGACCATTTAAAAAAAAAAACATTTGTCAAAATTCGTGCACCATTTAATTGTAAAATAAGCAGTAGATATTTAGTTAATTACACATTTAAAATGTGAACTATTTAATGTGACTTTAACAAACTGCTGACAATTAACGTTGACTGTGAAAGGTTACACGCGATAGCACATTCAGTAATACTGTATAATATTACTAAGTCATTGAGAATTCAGCAAATGTCACAATGCCAGTGATACCCTTACAACATTAGATATGCAGCCTTCATTAATTTAACATGAAGTACAATGTAGCCTACAGCTATGATATAAAATGTAAATATAAGCATAATACAATCAAATGTTTTGTTGTAAAGTATTATTCTATATGTCCATAAAGGAGAGCCACACTATAAATTATAAAAAAAAAATTAAAAAAAATGCCAGTCCTTAGACTTCTCACTTGGCACTGGCCTTATTTCTGCCAGTTAGTTAAACCTTACCAAATGTACAATATATGGGCCTGTGTGGGGCCGATAACACATCAGAAGAGCAGTTTCTAACCTAGGGGGGCTGTGGCGAAGAAGGGGGTAGCTGATAAATGTTTTTTTTTTTTTTTTTTAAGTCCTTGAAAAATCCTCACTAAATATAAACAAATTGTTCTCAGTTGTACACACGCTTACTTCTGGAAGCATGACTCACATGACTCGGTACATGATAGACCCCCAAAAACAATCAGTCATGGAACAGTGTTTACTCAGAACAATTTGAACGGGTGCATATGCACATGCATTGCATATTCTTCAAAGCAAAAAAAAAAAAAAGGCATCCCAACTCTAAAGCTGCTTTACACACATAAAGTGCACACATCTCAAAGAGAGAAGACCATTCATGGCACTGTTAGTACTCATCTTTCCCAAATGTTTTTTTTCATTTAAAATGAGATGCTGCTAAAACATAATCACACACATACACACACTGACAGGAAAAAGCATCAATCGAAAAAAAAAAAAAAAAGTCGTCACGCTGCTGTAAGGATTTCCTACAACTGTGATGATGTTGATTCAAGTCGGACCAAAAGAAACAGAGGAGCGGGGCAAACCAAATATGAGCGAAACGCTTGTTACGAAATGCAAAGATTGCTGCTTCATTAGTTATGGTATGGCAGTTGCAGCTCTTATTCAATCAGGCAATAAATCAAGGTATTCCATATGCCCCTTTTTTCCCTCAACAAAATGGCATGTTTGTTGAGACAAAGGCAGAGAGATAGTGCTCATTAAAAACAAAACATAGGATTACGCATTGCTACGGTTCCCTATATTAACGTGTCTCTACAAAGCGACTGCTTAATGGTCGGTGCATACGAGAATCCCCTTGATGATAGTAAAGTGCATGGATGAGGCGCGTCAGGAGTCATTTCATTTGAATCAATATAAACACTGGCTTGTATGTGAAGAATACATTTATTCAGTGGGTACTCTAGTTGGTATTTGTTTATCACATATCAATAAATAATTGAGGTATACCACTATGATTATATATGCGTATGCAGTGTGCTTTTCTGGACCTAATACTACAATAATAAAAGTAATACAAGTAGGGAAGAGGCTATTCCAAAGCACTTGGGATAGGCTCCGGAAATCTGTTACCCTGAACAGCATAAGTGGCATTGGAAATGGAAGTGATGTAATACTATACAGTGTTAGGGGAATAGTGATTGAGTCCTGCTGCGAATAGTGAAAATGCACGAGTAATTGACGCCCACTCAAAACATTTGTAATTGCCTATACTGTATATCCTGCAAGATAGAATCAAAGCACTTTTATTTCTATTAGACAAGGCTGTGGCCTGACTAAATGAAGCTTATAAACTCACTTCAACCTGGATCCTTGAATCCACAAGTTGAAGTCAAAGCAATAATTTGATATTAGACATGGCTGTGGCCTGAGTACAAAAACAGTGAATATGTTGAATATGAATATGCACATGTATTGCATATTCTTCAAAGCAAAAAAAAAAGACATCTCAACTCTAAAGCTGCTTTACACACATAAAGTGCACACATCTCATTCTCGGCGCCCTTTGCACAATGGTCATTGCACCGGACTATTGCAATATTAGTCATTCGAACTGGGGTGCTAGAGGACTCTGCATCTTTTTGCACAATTGTCAAAAAAAAAAAATAATGTACCGGCATTACCAGATAACTAGCAACCCTTTACTGCTCAGTGACTGTTTTTTTTTGTGTGTTTTTTTTTTGTCAATGTCTTTATGTCTCAAAAGTGTTCTCTGTCAATTGACTGTCTGTTGTCGTACTAGAGCGGCTCCAACTACCGGAGACAAATTCCTTGTGTGTTTTTTGGACATACTTGGCAAATAAAGATGATTATGATTCTGATTCTAATGTGAGTTTTTCAGCAAATAACGGCAAATTGGTTCCCCAAAGTCATTTGTACAAGGCTGCCGTAATATAAGTATATACGTATACAGTACCTGTGATAAGATGAGGACTGTTTAGGATCTTTTCAAGTTAGACTTGTAATTTCAAACAATGAAGTACTAAATTTTTGCCATGTAAAGGGTATGGACACTTTAATGTGGTTGTGAAAATGATTGTGTTGATGAGGATTTTGTGGCAATTTTGACAGTCACTGAAAATTCACCTTTATTCTCATAATATTATTATATTTCTAACTTTATTATATAGATTTAGTTATAAAAAAATTTACAAAATATTTTTGATAAATTGTACTTAAACAAATGTCATTTTCATTGTGACACTAATTTTCATTCATAGTTAAACAAAAAAAAAAATGACAATTTGATTTCGCAACCTCTGTCTTTTATTCTGATGGTGTGGATTAAGTTGATGTCAAAGTTGATCATCCTTTTTTAGCCAGTTAATCCGGCCTTTGCTGTTTGACATGAAGTCAATACTCTAAGTAAATCTCTACAATCCCTTTCCACAGCTAATTCTATTTGATTTAGGATTATGCTTGGATATAACGGGGAAAAAAAACTAAATGGCGGTCATTTATGTGAAGGGGGGCACGGTGAGTGACTGGTTGGCACATCTGCCTCACAGTTCTGAGGACCGGGGTTCGAATCCTGATCCTTTCAAACAGTACTCGTAGAGTGTCGTCCAAAGCTTGACAATAAGTACACAAGGAAAACAAACTGCTTCGAAGAGATTAATGTCTTTATGAAGTGTTGGAGCAAAATTAAATTAAAACAAGGACATTATATTTACTGCAGTTATGTAATAGTGCATTCCTTTTAGCTGTTTTCTTTGTATTGAGTATTTAGCATATCAAAATATAATGAAAAATTAGGGTGATGGTTGATAATGATAGCCATGTTAAAAAAATCATAATCTTATAGTGTCTGATTGTATTTTTATATCATATGGCTATAACCAGCAGTATCATATACCATAATTTTCTTTTCAGAAAGTATAGGACTGGTAGGTGGAGAAGCAAGGCAGTGAGATAACGTGCTAAAATATTGGCTTTGAAGCAAATGTACACACCCGTAATATTGAATTTATAATAAATTCATTTTACATTTAATATCTCTAACACTGCCTGAAGTGCATTTCGGCACTGCAGCTGGATTTACCTGATGTGGAATATGTTAAACTACATTTCCATTTCAGTGAGATACATTACAAAAAAAAAAATAAGTGAGAGGAAATAATGCAAGACTGCCCAGCAGCTAAATATGGGATAAATTGGATCCTGTGGTCAGAATATAAATGTACTATAATTGACTATTACCTAAAAGATGCACTGAGACTCTTTGACCAAAATGCAACCGAATCGCAGCATCAAGTCATTTATTTTGCAAGCAAGTTAGTAAATCGGGTGGGAGTAACAATAAAGAATAATTGAAGCCATTAAATACTGTGCTATTTGGTAACCTTACTGTCTGCCTGGCACTTTCATTGGTGCCCAAGTGCAGCCTCCTCCAGCGCTTGAACTGACATAACGCCACCTGGAGTCGTGATGCACGATGCCTCATTCTGGTAACTACTGCCATCAGCCTCAGTCCACAATCGGTAATGATTGTAATGGTTTTCAAATGGTTTGCAGTGAACATGAGCTCTCTGCAGGATAACTGCTGCTTGCGTTTTGGTAAATGCATGCATACGCACACACACACACACACACACACACACACACACACACACGTGTTGACAGGTGCTTCCTGTTCTGGTTTCTCTATGGGACTGCTTGAAGCTCACTGTCAGGCTCAGGTACAGACATCGGTCACAGAAACTCTTGTTCTTTTAGAATCAATAGCAGCTACTCTGTTACTGAGTTGTGGCGCTGCAACTCACTGCATGTGTTCTAATTACCAGGGGGAATATGGTATTTGATTTTTCATTTTTATTTCATTTTCTACCAACTTTTAGAAGGTTGACGCAAGATTAGTACACATGTAACGGTGGTGAACCCTTTTCTTTCTTACTTTTGTTTTTCTCCTTTCTGCCCAGTCAATTTTTACTCACACATTTCTGCATTAACCCATACCAGTCCAACTTTAATGAAATAGACATTTGTACAGTAAACCCCTGCATAAGATGCATCTGTTTGTAGCCTGTTTGGAGCCTTTTATTTACCATGTGCTATGATGTAATGTAATGTATGATGTAACTATTTCACATACAGTTTGTTGTCCATGTATTTTTTTTTGTTTTGGATTGTTACTCTCTACCTGCTGCCGGGTCGGCATTGCAAATGGGTATCAGTTTCTCATTTACATTATCTGGATACATCAAGTTTTAATGAATACAATAAATGCATATTCACAGTTTGGCATCTGCAAATGTTCCTGCAAATGAAACCTATCCTCCTATTTGCTGTTTTTGGGCTCAGGCCAAAGCCATGTCTAGTGTAAAAATATTGCTTTGGCGCTATCTTGTGGCCAAGGAACTGTGTTGACGTGAGGAGAGGAGTTTCAATTAGTCAGGCCTCAGCCTTGACTAACAGAAACAAAATGCTTTGTCGCCGTCCTGTGGCATGTATTGCTAATTCCAAACCTTTTGGGTGGGTGGCAATTACTAGCCGATTTTTGCTATTCATGACAGGGCTGAGGAGAGGTTGCCTTTCTATGCCATGCAAACTAAACAATGCTATCAACCATGGCTCACCTTAGGCTTTTCCATGACTGTTTATTGATTTCCTATCTGTGTGCAGATTGTCAATTTGATCAGTTTGAGTGGTCTTGCTCTCGTGTCCAACCACTCACTTCCCAACACCTCTCTTGTGTCCACTAGTCTCATTACGCTACCAGGACTTTACTGCCTCTTCATGGAGGCTTTACATTCTACTCTTATACATTAGTCTGTAAAAACAGAATGTATACTTGTTGTCTGCTCTGCTTCTCATGTACCTATTTTTTATTAATTCATTATGTATTGTACATTACCCATTGCACTTATTCCATAATTGAATTATTTAATACCAATTGCTGAGTGTTCTCTTCAGAAAGTGTATTTTCACTGCAAGGTGATTGAATTGAAGTTTAGAGAGTATGCCATCGATTACGTCGCAGGGAAGAAGACAGTCTAGAGATAACCTGTAAAAGAGTTTATTGCAATAATAACAATTATATAAGTATATATATATATATATATACACACACACACACATATATGGCAGGTATGGCTGAAAATATGATGCATGAAACAGTGAGAGGGTGAATCGTTGCCTCTCTGTATGTGCCCTGTGATTGAATGACGACAACTCCAGGAGGTATCACGGTGTGTATTTATAGAAACTCATTTCGGTATCTTAATTGATATTAAAAGAAAATGAATTGTGCAATGTGCCGCTTGCAGATGTTAGATCTTTTTCCCCTCTGAAAACCCACATTGAGTTACACAAGGCAATGCCACTTTCAAAATCCACCTAATTAGTCAAATACCCATTTGTGTCTGAAGGTCTTTCAGAATGATTAATTACAGACTTAATCTGAATACACGTTTCATACTAGGGACTCTAGTAAAAACATGAAGGAAAAAGTCTCATTTAAAACTGTGTCTTTTATACTGTACATTTTTTACTGCTGAAACTTTTGACCATGTTGGTGTGATAGTTGAAAGAATGCATGGCTTTATGTCATTACCATCCATCCATCCATTGTCTTCCGCTTATCCGAGGTCGGGTCGCGGGGGCAGCAGCCTCAGCAGGGAAGCCCAGACTTCCCTCTCCCCAGCCACTTCCTCTAGCTCTTCCGAGGGGATCCTGAGGCAAGCCGAGAGACGTAGTCTCACCAGCGTGTCCTGGGTCGTCCCCGGGGTCTCCTCCCGGTGGGACGTGTCCGGAACACCTCACCAGGGAGGCGTCCAGGAGGCATCCTAAACAGATGCCCGAGGCATCTCATCTGGCTCCTCTCAATGGGGAGGAGCAGCGGCTCTATTCTGCGATCCTCCCGGATTACCAAGCTTCTCACCCTCTCTCTAAGGGAGAGCCCGGACACCCTCCAGAGGAAACTAATTTCGGCCGCTTGTATCCGGGATCTTTTTCTTTCGGTCACGACCCACAGCTCGTGACCATAGGTGAGGGTAGGAACGTAGATCGACCGGTAAATCGAGAGCTTCGCCTTTCGGCTTAGCTCCTTCTTTACCACAACGGATCGATCCAAAGTCCGCATCACAGACGCTGCACCGATCCGCCTGTCGATCTCCCGTTCCATTCTTCCCTCACTCGTGAACAAAACCCCAAGATACTTGAACTCCTCCACTTGGGGCAGGATCTCATCCCCGACCCCTTATGTCATTACCTCCTTATGTATTCCAAAAGCATTTTCTCTGCTCCTTTTCTGAAAGATTATTCTCTCATATGAAATCTCTAAACTCTGACGTTTTGAACTGTCGGCATGTCTGTAGCGAATTATGAGATCCTAACTGTATGGACCTTGGCCTTTTTAATGACTATGCTTCATTTATTAAAATAAATCCTCTGATACACTGTTATTATAATCTGTAGTAATTCAAACGCTATTTTAACACGTCCATGACTAAAATTTGCTTTTTAATGTTTTTTTAATGTTTTCATTGCTGATCGCATGAAAAAATTGCCTTCAAGAATACTAAATCAGATTCAGTGCTGTTTTGATGTCTGACTTCCTTCCCTTGCTTGATTTCCTCTGTGCAGATCGATGTGGCTTTTATCAAATAATAGCAATTTATCGTGGAGCAGAAAAGTGGCTGGCAGCTGTGGTGCTACATCTTCAGTGCATGGCAGCACTCATGGCGAAGTCGCAATGATTGTCTTGGTTTGATTGGCTCCACGTCCGAGCCACAATGTGTCACAGTGTGACCCAGTGGGATCAAAGCTCTGTTAGAAGCATCGTGTCACATCAAGAGCCAGTTACCAAGCATCACTTTCTGATGAGCTCAGAGTGAAAACGGGCGGGGACAACAGTGCTTGGACATCTTTGGCACAGAATTAATCACCCTTGGAATAATACTAATGATTTTCATCTGTTGCCATTCATCCAGAATAAAACATGCTCGCAGATTAACATAACAATAAGTACATGTATCTGGATGTAATTCTTTTTGTACATGCCAACAAAACTTTTTAAATTTTTGTTCATTTTAAAATTGAATTCTTGTCCGAGCAGCGACTGCTTGACCCATGTTGATTGCATTTATCTTCTTGTGGATGAATAAGATGGTGGAGCTGGGAGGAGTGAACGGACAAGCAGATGGAAAAAACATATGGGAGCTGTGATGCAATAAGGGTACTTGAAGCCTCTAGGGAAATATGTAGAAGATTCGTACATGCGTGGTAAATAATTCTCATTTACTTTCCCATGTGAATCAACACAGCTCTTTTTATGAGGAAGACAGTGACATGAACACAGTTGACGCTTGCAGCAGGGAGGATTACTTCAAGCAAGATGTCAGTACTTCTTGTTCAGGATTAAATAACAGTGGGGATACAAATATTCATCTTATTCTTAAAGTATAATGTTTGGGGCTCACAATAATATAACCAGATCAGTTATGACTCTGCATGAGGGGCTTTGACCCTCCAGACCCAGCAGTGAGTGAGTTTGTCTTACTTTAGTAGTATTATTTAAATTAGGAATAAAGCTGTGTATAATAATGTCTTGAGCAGGAAAAAGAACCCGGCCAACTCAGTGATCTGGTGATGCGCCTCCTACAAGCTTGCTAAAGCATATATTAGTTGTTAAGGCGGAGTTTGCAATTTAACATAAAAAATATCCAACAACAAAAAAACAGTTTTTCATATTTGTTAAAACAGTCAGTATGATAAAAATGGTCTGTGAAAAAATTTGCTGTCTCTGGCCCGATCTTGTGTCTCTAATTTGAGATACAAGAAACCTCTTCACCCGAGGAAAAACAACCAATGAGAGACAGAAGATGTGACTTTCGAGGGCTGAATCATTCGTTGCCCGCTCTCGGTTGCCCCCCTCCCTCATAGTTGTGTGCCGGCCAGAGGGATGATTTAAATATATCATAATGATGGTAATAGTAATAACAATCATAATGTGGACCTCGAAATCTGTCTGCCCGTGCCCTGATCAAATTAAGCAAACTCGTGTTGCGACCCACTGCCACCAAAGAAAATGTGGTTGTCCATTACTCTTACAATTTAATATTATTTATATTATCATGAGAACATATAAAACACTGATCTTCACACAACAACACATTCACTGCCAGCAGTGTTTTATAATATCAATGCACCAAACTATTTTCTGTCTTCGGATATACAGTATTAAAGTGATGTCTTAAAATATGACTTTGATGTTGGGCGTAAAACGTCATTGAAAATATTCCACCTTGATCTGCTTTTAAACCAGTGTGATTTAATAACTCGACCTTTGACCCTTCCTTGAGTTGTGAAATACAATATTCTCCAGGCATTTTCTCCTCTGTTAAATCCTGGGCTACACATATTAACTCACACAGACGTATTTTCAGTTCTGCATTCAGTCCTGTTGTACTGGATGTGACAGAGGTTAAACCATTGTCACATATAAGGGGTCAGCAACTGTTGGTGGCCCATGTAGAAGCCGATCTAACGCTAGAAAAAACCATCTGGGAGATGTAATTCTATCTATGCTGTCATTATTAGTCCTGACACCACTGGTACACTGTCAACTAAAAGAAAGTTAATCCAATTCAGTCTTGAAATAGAACTTGTCCGATCCACGGGGCTCCTTTTCACAATGGAGTAGAAGCTCCTTGAAATGCTTCTGATTTGACAGGATACTGAGACCAGTGGGATGGTGACCTTTCAGTTGCATAGTCAGTTGCATTGTAGCGCTTAGTTAATTAATGTGATTTAGAGAGTCCATTCAAAATTGAATCATTCTATATTTGATTATTTTAAATCATTATTATACAGTAGATATTATATATTTTGTATGAGTAGTCGTATTATCATGCTACTAAATGTGTCTTCTCGTGAGGAATTCCACTCATATTAAAAACTCACAATAAACCTTTTTGAAGCTAGGACTCGCAGAGCGGATTATGAATGTCTGTTGGGTCTTCAATATGAGTGACTGATGTGAAATTACACATTAACATTTATAACAGACAGACACTAGTGACAAACACTTGGTTAATGTATTTCATCAATAGACTACATGGCTAGACTTTTCATTTAAAGAGACCACCTGCTATTCGAGAGGCCGAGACCTGCCGCGAACAGCACAAATCTATGAGTAATTGACGTCCTCCTAAAAAGATTATTACTGTACTGTAATTGCCTGCTGATGCCACAATATGACAGCAAATGACTTCATGTGTCCAGATGCAGCTCCTCAACTTACTTCACCAGTTTCTTGGCACCAATATACTACCATATGGCACCAAGGCAATCTCGTTATTATTTCTTTGGCGCATATGCAGGGGTTCACTGTATATATTTATCAGCTGCTTACACTTATCTGTATTTGGGTCATGAAGGCAGCAGCCCAAGCAGAGAGGCCGGGACTTCCCTTTCCCTGGCCACCTGCGTTCTTCCCAATCATGGCCTTCCAGTTCTCACTGTCCACATGAGCTTGAAAGTCCCCCAGCAGGAGTCCTCTAAAAGCAGAGGGTAGCTACCTTCTCCTGCTCAAGGGTGAACCCCAGTGTACAGGTATCAAGCTTGTGGGCTATCAGAATGTCCACACCTGCTAGAATTGTATAACGTTGCGTATTTAAACCAGAACATCTAAACCTCGTACTACAGTTCAGGCTACTTCCTTCCCTACAAGTGTTTTTCAACCAAAGGAAAGAAAATAAGATATACCTGTTGTTCTTCCTGAAGAGTTAGACTAATCAAATAACTTAGAAGTCTAATTTTAAGTTGCTCCATTGGAAGTCTGTTTGACCTTCACAAATTCACCTATTTGCATTTGTGTTTTTCACTAAAAAACAAACCTATTAATTTTTTTTTGTGCTCAGGCCAAAGTAATACACAGATTACTTTGGCGCCATCTCGTAGCATATTAGTCCCAAGTAACTAATTAAGCAACTTTATCTAGACAAAAGTAGTGATTCACCGCCATATTGTCTGAGAGCCCTGCTGAAAAGAAAATGGGAATGTTGACATTTACCCATCTATCAATATTCAATCAATATTCATCAAGCTTATTCTCTGAACATAACTTTAATTTTCTTGTAATTTGTATAGATTTTGCATGTATTTTTATCGTCTTTTTAAACGTGGCCCTAATTGTCTTTTTCAGTCAAGCAATGAAATATTGACAACAACTTTGATTCATCCAACTTCAAAGTATCGGTTGGAACACAAGATGGCTTGACATTAAGGAGGGACGAGGGAATTTCCTTGAGATTCAAAATGGCAGCCGGCCCTGGCCCTGAGGAAGTGCAGAGGATGATTTGTCAGCCCATAATGCTTTGCCTGAGGAGGCTAGATCTAATGTGGAGAACTCTTATAGGCAACCACGATACATTTCTCTAATGATCTGGAGTCTTCTTATTCATCTTAACATTAAATAATTAAATCACATTTGTCTGATATAAAATATGAATTGTATTTTGTAGCCATCAGTGCAGAAATTTATCTTTTAATCTTTTTTGATCCATTCAAATGATAACACGATATTATTTAATTAGACTAATGCTCAATCAAATTAAAAAGTGAGTAAAGATAACTGATGAAGTTAACTCTGACAGCCATGATCCATCCATCCATTTTCTGAGCCGCTTCTCCTCACTAGGGTCGCGGGCGTGCTGGAGCCTATCCCAGCTGTCATCGGGCAGGAGGCGGGGTACACCCTGAACTGGTTGCCAGCCAATCGCTGGGCACATAGAAACAAACAACCATTCGCACTCACAGTCATGCCTACGGGCAATTTAGAGTCTCCAATTAATGCATATTTTTGGGATGTGGGAGGAAACCGGAGTGCCCGGAGAAAACCCACGCAGGCACGGGGAGAACATGCAAACTCCACACAGGCGGGGCCGGGGATTGAACCCGGGTCCTCAGAACTGTGAGGCTGACGCTCTAACCAGTCGTCCACCGTGCCGCCGACAGCCATGATGATACTGTTAAATAAACAAATAGACAAATCCAAATGTAGTATTTTGTAAAATGCTTCCAAATACGT
Organism: Phyllopteryx taeniolatus; assembly: GCF_024500385.1. Lineage (NCBI taxonomy): Eukaryota > Metazoa > Chordata > Actinopteri > Syngnathiformes > Syngnathidae > Phyllopteryx > Phyllopteryx taeniolatus. The sequence goes on along the minus strand of NC_084521.1, from coordinate 8,466,754 downwards.
AACGTTATAAACAAGTTATTGCCTCGGTGGCACTTTTTGTTTTCATTTTCTTGATGTACTCCGCATGTGTTTCTATTTAACTATTGGCCCTAATGAAAATTAACTACCACTAAAAACTTTACTTGTCAGTCTCACTTGCCATGTGAGAGTTTTATCATTTTTTTCCAGATAAGTTTTTTGGACAAGGGATACGAACACAAATAAATAATCTGATTATCAGGGTTCCTGGGAGCTTATTTTTTTTTAAATTACAAAGTAATTCTACATTGAAACTTCCTTATAATCAAAGAGAGTGGTACTTAGCTTGTCATAATAACCCATGAGATGGCTTGCAGTTCTCGATAATTAATTAAACTGTATCTAATCCTCCCCCAGTTGATGACATCAAAATGAATAAAACAAATTAGTCATGAGAGGATGCATCAACTTTGGATTTGCCAGCTTTATTTTGTTCTGTGGAATGATAAATGTCACATGCAGATTAATTTTCCAGGCTAATAGAGCAGGAATACTGCAAAAACTTGACAACGTAACAATGCTCACATGTGCTTGTTGCGTTTGGGGGGCCCCATGACTTGCGTTCGCCTATGAATGGTATCGCAACCATGCAGGGAACGCGTCCTCATCATTCAGCAGTGTCTCTGCAAGCTCCGGTTCAAGTGGAATGCGGGGGACTTGGGTTTGATTTGACAGTTTCCCAGAATAAGTCATATACAGTAACTGTGCCATACAGTTCCTGATAATGTGAATGTTTTTGGGTTTTTTTCCGACATGTGCCCTGTGATTGACTGGTGAGTGGTCCCGGGTGTACCCTGCCTCGTACCCAAGGTTAGCCGGGATAGTCTTCAGGTCACCCGCGATCCTAATGACACCAAGCGGTTTAGAAAATGAATAGATAGTCTCTAATATGGCAGTCAGTTTCAGTGTGGTTTGGATCAGGACAAAAATACATTACTCACAAAAAAATTGTGATATCAAGCTTTCAGGCTAAATTCCAGTCTTTCTCTATCTCTGTTGAAACTGTATATAATCTGTGACACTCTAAGCTCAGTGGCCACTTAGAATTTGAGAACATCCTGTTTAAAAACCCGCAATGCGGAGGTAATGTTGATAAATTGTTAGGTGTTGACTCGGTCTCATTAGGTCAAAATGTGAACAGCATGATGAAGAGGACTGTTTAAATACCAATTCTAATTGAATCAGGAAATTGGTAGATACATGGACCAAACATCTGTTTGAATTTTGCCATTTAGCGCCTTGTTTGAGAACAGTAATTGGTAATGTAAACTTTAATCACCGACAGGGGGATGTCGCATCAGCATCAGATCAAAATTTCAGAGTATTTCGATACACTTTGTGTCATAAAATAAAAACTTTATTCTGTAAGGCTTCTATGGCTCACTTTTTTCTCCTGTAGGAAAGCAATCAGAGCCCTGACGCTAAGACTGATGTTACCGGCTGTATGTTAGCTTGATCGCTATTTTCAGGCAAGAAACTAACCCATTCCTCAGTTTCTGCTCGGAATTTGTGATCACTGCAATGTTTTCTTTCTAAATACATTAAATACTGTAAGTTTGAAAAAATGACAATGTACAAAAACAGAACAATATACTACTGAACTGTTGAGATTTAGCTTCAAACTTGTGTAGTATTAGTATATAGTACAATATATGTTTCATTCCATGTTCATAAAGCAAAGATAAACTGTCATAATACCATTTCTTTTGAATTATTATGTATGCTAAGGAACCTATGGATATGGCTTGTTAAAAATATTTCAACTTTTATGTTTTTTTTTTCCTTTTTTCTCTATGGCAGCTGAGGTTTTGGTTGATTTATTAAGCGCATCAGAATAAAATGTGAGTCAGACATCCTTCGCAAAGCTTTCTTTCCGTTCATTTAAAGAGCTGTGTAGTTTCACGTGGTCAATGAAGCAAAAGATTATGTGTCAAAATGAGCAAATGGAGACAAGAAGGATTTTTATCTTTTGGTTCCTTGTAGGACGAGGTGCTTGGAGCACATGAAAGAGTGTGATTAGATAAAAGTGCTTTCAGTGCTGATTGGATGTCAGGCTGGATGACAACAGCCAAAGTCTGATGCTGTCAGAAAGGGAGAAATGAGGGAATTAGCAAAAGTATTGAAGAACGAATTGGAGATGTGGATAATCTCTCTGTTAAAAATCAAATGGAGGGTAATGCTTGTGATGGCACACTGTAATACTTAGCCCCCCTACCGCAATCCGTGCTTGGACCCTTATTGACATCCAAATTGTGCAAATTTCAAATAATGTTCAATTCATAACAATCACTGACAGTCAAAACAATCAGTTAGTTCCCATGTCAAACTGTTGTTGTAACTATGTGATACAAAAGGAAGTGCATGATCGTGTGTTTGTGCGCGTGTGTGTGAGTGAGTTTGTTTTTGAGTGTGCAGACACACAGAAAAATGAGACCCCACTAGGCTCCTACATCCAGGGATAATAGAGCTGTCACAGTGTTTGACTCGGAGTATTGATTCTGCTGTTAATTGCTTTTGGGCCCGCTAGCTGGATAGCAGTCCAAGGATATTAAATATAATGTATTGTTGCACTAGAGCAGTCATAACAGTGATCATACACTGATATGGACACGCGTGTCATGAGTGCACATCATTGTTGGATCAATTGGGACCGCCCCAAAACATCACATCAGATCAAATTCAGAAGGAGCAATTTTGTTCCGATTCAATATGCCAAACTGATGTATTATTTTATTAGTCTCTCACATTTTCTTTGGTATTTCATCGCAGGGATTTTCAAATCAAGTTGTCTGAAATAAGAAAATTTACTGTGATACGTCATCCTTTTTTTTTGCATAAAAAGATGAACATTTCCTTTCCTTCATCATTTTCTTACATAATATCTATGGAATGCTAAAGACTGGCTCACATTTGAAATATGCATTTCTGTAACCCATGACCCTTGTTTCTTAAGATGGATTACACTTTTGTGTGACAAGCGCTTTGATCATACATACAACTCTGACATGAATGGGATATCTGCATAAGAAGACAGATCATATCTTCCATTCCAGGCTCGATGTCAGTGACTGTGCCAACCGATAAGTAAATGTATGCACAGTGGTATTGAATATACAGAATGGCACTTAAAAATAGATGAGCGTGTCACTTATTCACAAAGACTCAGTCGGTGGTGTATTTGTTGTTTAATTCTACAAACTGATATTTACAAAAATGTCCAACATGTTTGAAAATAATACCCTTCGCCTTCTTATGGAATGTCATGAGAATATTGCTGTCGACGTTCAAGATGTCATACACCTTTACAGTTGTTGGCTCTTGCAGTTTAAGATGATAAAAAAAATTTAGAGGTAGGTCTCACAAAAGTAATTACATCTCTCATATGTTTGTCAATGTTATGAACCAACACACCACCAAGATAGCTGCTGCCTTGCTAAAGAAGCTGAGGGTAAAGGTGATTCACTTGCCAAGCATGTCTCCAGATGTAAACCGTAATGAGCATCTGTGGGGCATCTTCAAACAGAAGGTGGAGGAGCACTGCATCTCTAATATCCACCACCATGTATTCATTGTTGTCCCTTGAAAAGATATAATCCAATATTTTTTCAAATGTCATCACTTTGGTGAGATACAATATATTGCTGATTGCCAGCCAATCATAAGACACATTTTGAGACAGAACCATTCACACTCATTCAAACTGTCACTAAGATGAAAATGAATCCACGCTGCCGGCAGTGAATTCAGGCAAGAGGACATCACATACAGTACATGAGTATTTTGTACGTTACACCCACACTCAGCAAGATCCATTCAGATTTTGAGGTCGCCTGGTGGTTTGAACCAAAGGCTCAGTTCCATAGCAGCAAAGCAAGGTGCTTATCTTGACTGTGTGGGCCTTAATTTATTGCTGAAAAGAGACACAGGCATATACTGTACTTCTTAGTTTAATTCATAAATATAATTACTTTTTTATTGATATTTGTTATCTATTAATCATCAATGGAAAGGCTGTTGTACAACAGAATCAGGCTGTTTTTTTTTTTTTTTATACTGATCATAAAAGGGGAAATTTCTTTTACACTCTCTTGTATATTTTCTCTGTTGCACACCAGACAGAAACTATTGCTACTTTCCATTTTTTATTTTCTTGTCTATGGTGAGACTCAAACCGTGACCATCTGGTTCCAAAGTCCAAGTCCTTACAGATGAGATCCTGCTGCCAGATTTGCACAGTTTATGCCCAGTTTAACATGACTGATTGGTTTGACCATTTTTTGATTGGCCACCTTGGACTTGACAAGATGGATTTTTGATCACATTGCTGTATTTCATGCATTCAATACATTAGCAGTGTACTAAAAAAAAACAAAAAAACAGAACAGAGTGCAGAGCCAGGTGCAAAATTAAAAGATGAATTAAATCCAGCCATCAATTATGTGTATTACGTGTATGTGCAACATCTGCCAAATAAAATAAAAAACTTCACCAATTATAATTTGGAAGATACACAAGTGCCTTTTTACAAACCATTCTCCTTGCATTCATATAATCAGTACTTCGGAATGTAATAATTTGCTCATCATACTGTGGCGGCACGGTGGCCGACTGGTTAGAGCGTCAGCCTCACAGTTCTGAGGTGCGGGGTTCAATCCCCGTCCCCGCCTGTGTGGAGTTTGCATGTTCTCCCCGTGCCTGTGTGGGTTTTCTCCCTGCACTCCGGTTTCCTCCCACATCCCAAAAACATGCATGAATTGGAGACTCTAAATTGCCCGTAGGCATGACTGTGAGTGCGAATGGTTGTTTGTTTCTATGTGTCCTGCGATTGGCTGGCAACCAGTTCAGGGTGTACCCCGCCTCCTGACCGATGATAGATGGGATAGGCTCCAGCACGCCCGCGACCCTAGTGAGGAGAAGCGGCTCAGAAAATGGATGGATGGATGGATGGATTGTACTGTATACCCATGTACGATGCTTCCCTTGACATGTGCAGACATACACAGTAGTTGAAAACTATGTGTGTGGTCTTATATCACACAATTTGGGATAAAATGTTCTGCATTGCGTTTTAGTTAAAAGAAAGGAAAAAAATGACTAAGGGAGTCAGGTAATAGTTTTCACACAGCTACAATAACTGCTGCTTGTTCAACTTTGTTCTCCAAAGACTTGCATCACCTTGAATACCTGATCCTCAGCCAAGTAAACTATCAATCAAGGTAAAGCAGTAATGACTTTAAGATGTATACTGTTGTAGTTGTGCTGTCTGTTTTCCCAGATGAGAAGCAGTTTGACTTTCCCACACTGTGTTTGTAACACTTTGGATACTTATTATTCTCTTTAATCCAGAGGACACACTGTCTATGTTTTCTCAAAGCAATTTCAATCTAGACTTCAGATTATAGCAAAAACTTCCACCGTGTGTAGTTTTTGTGTCGGAATAGGTTTTCTGTGGGTGTGCCAAGCTCCATCAGACCAAAAACATCAGTTCAGGTTAATTGGAGTCTCTCAGTTGCCTGCAGGTATGAATATTAATGTATCAGTCTGTCATGACTGCAGGTCTGGCTAGAGTCTACACCCTTTCTTGCAGTGTGAGTGGGGTTACTTCCAGCGCCGCACAATATGCACTCATGCATGAATGGATGGAAACGAAAGGAATGCAGGCCGATTTATTTTATTTATTTTTTCTTTTTTTTAATGCACCTAGCCTGATGAAGATGGGTCACTTTTACCACCTTCAAAAAATATTTTTAGACAATCGTCTTTATTGACTAACTGTAGCTGTGCAGTGAAACTTTGGGTGAGAGTCAAGCATCCTGCCTACAGCAGCTAATTGCTTTGCAGTGGGGTGTGTGCTGCTTATGACTCGAGTGGGATACATAATAACACATGGCTGCACAGTGCCAGTGTCGAAAACTTTCTTTGATGACTCCAAAAAAAAAATATATATATTTTTTAAAACTCATGCCAGTAATGGAAAGTTTAAGTGGTTTTGAAACCTTGACTTTTTAAAACCGCGGTATACCGTCAAACCGGTAACCGGCCCATGCTTAATGTAGACACAAATGAAGAAGAAAAGTGTTTCTTCTTCTTCTACAGGACTACTACTGAACGTGACTCAGTAAGACCCTGTAGTATTAGTAATCTTTTTGTAGAGGCTAAAGAACATATGCCTGTGAGTATTGTTACAATATCTGTGTACATGTGTTGCTCCACCATTTGTGTTTAGATAGCCATTGCTTCTAAAAGCATGACTATCGATGCTAACTGTTAATATTTCAATGGTGATTTGCATTGTTTATTAATATTAAGCTAAACTGACCTTTTTAAAGGCAAAAACTATGCGATTGATTGAAATTCAAAACATGGAATTGGTTTTGTTTCATGTTTAGTGAAGAGCACACAATATTTCAACTGGGAGTGAAATTAAACAAAAAATATTTTTAGACAATTGTCTTTATTGACTAACTGTAGCTGTAGCAGTGAAACTTTGGGTGAGAGTCAAGCATCCTGCCTACAGCAGCTAATTGCTTTGCAGTGGGGTGTGTGCTGCTTATGACTCGAGTGGGATACATAATAACACATGGCTGCACAGTGCCAGTGTCGAAAACTTTCTTTGATGACTCCAAAAAAAGTTTTTTTTAAAACTCATGCCAGTAATGGGAAGTTTAAGTGGTTTTGAAACCATGACTTTTTGAAACCATGACTTTTTAAAACTGCGGTATACCGTCAAACCGGTAACCGGCCCATGCTTAATGTAGACACAAATGAAGAAGAAATGTGTTTCTTCTTCTTCTACAGGACTACTACTGAACGTGACTCAGTAAGACCCTGTAGTATTAGTAATCTTTTTGTAGAGGCTAAAGAACATATGCCTGTGAGTATTGTTATAATATCTGTGTACGTGTGTTGCTCCACCATTTGTGTTTAGATAGCTTCTAAAACCATGACTATCGATGCTAACTGTTTCAATGGTGATTTGCATTGTTTATTAGTATTAAGCTAAACTGACCTTTTTAAAGGCAAAAACTATGCGATTGATTGAAATTCAAAACATGGAATTGGTTTTGTTTCATGTTTAGTGAAGAGCACACAATATTTCAACTGGGAGTGAAATTAAACAGCTTCAAGTGTCTTTCTTGATGAATTGTGCAATGCTTGCCAAACTGCTGCTTATTGTGACGTGAGTTGAGTTGGGTTCACTGCCACCAAACAGTGATCGTGTACCGTGTTTTTACTCGCAAGTCGAAGCAAAAAAAAAATAGTCTGAATGATGGCTCGTATTTAAAAAAAAACTTGTGAGTCAGCTCACTCATACTTCCGTTGTTGATTTTTTATCTTATTCAAGGTAACTCGATTGAGTGGTGGAGCGGCACCCTAACGCCCTCTTTTGACCAGCCGCCACCGTTTCTAATTTAAATGAATATGAATATCTACTGCAGCTTCATGCATGATTTCAAAGACTTCTTTTCAAGCTGCTTCTCCTTTATCCTCCGGGTTCTCTTGAACAGGCTTGCATAATAGATTACAGTAAGATGACTACAGCCATATGTGGTGCTTTGAAATGCCGCTCCTGAAATTTACATCACCTACAACATCATCAGGCATTGAATTAAACAGTTTCGTTTCCTTAGGACATAAATGATGCCGATAATGCTGTCATATTATAATTTATGAAACAATGATAATAAAAGACAATGTCATAAACGAAATGACTGAGTCAATTTCTTGCTCTCATAGGTTAAAAAATAAATACAAAGCTGGAGAACTAGAGAAGCTTCTGTTTGAACAAGGGTGCTGCAGTTTCACTGATACATCCAATGTAAATGGTTTTCTCATCTTTGTCGATAAGAAAAGACTTAATCAACACTCGTCTCAATTAGTTTTCCATCCAGCAATGGTTTGTCGAAACACACAACTATTTGTTTGTTACCTTAATAATATTCTACATTTTTTTTCCCAGCTGAAGCTTCCAACATGTAGCGAGGTTTTCAAAAAGTGAACTAAATCTTTCACAATTTTCTATTATCTTTAAATATCACCTCGTTGTCCTTATTAGACAACCCAGTTGTGTGGACTAAGTATTCACTCAAAATAAAATTAAATTCATTTTCTCTCATTTCAATCAGTATTTTTCTGGGAATACTTTTGCCTCTCTCACCTCATTTCCTGCCTTACGATTTCACCTTTGTGTAACCCTGGAAATGGATTAGCCAGTCGGGACAAAATTACATTGCCAAATCTATTAGGGCTTTTCATGGGGTCAGGGTATATTTATGCTAGTTCATCATATCCTTTCCTATGCTTGTCACTATCCATCCTTGGATATTGGCTTTTGTTTTTCAGTTTTGTGTAACATTGCTTTCTAGAATGGTCAGAGATGTCACAATACAGCGACAATATCTGTAAATTGTCAACATTGATTCTCAGCCTACATCAGGGAGTAAGATGGATAGATAGATGGATGGATAGATAGATGGATAGAAACACCAAAATGAGATGAATATGAATACATGACAACTCAGAGAAATTAATCTAACGGGATCGCTGAAATAACCCGTTTAATTTTGTTTCTTCCCTCCAGCTGCTTCTCTTTCCAACCTACTGCACAAAATAAAACATTTCCAAGACCTCCCAATATGTCTACAGTATATTTTCATGCAGTATGTAAAAGGGTCACTTTAATAAGCAGAGTCAGAGAAAATATTCTTGACTAGAATGCATGACCGGAAGCCACAGCTTGGCTCGCGTTCTCTTTTAAAGGGCAACATAACCACAGTCATAAATCCTAAGTATTTGTATATGTCTGTCTGGTAATAGTATATTTCATAAAAAAAGAAAAAAAAGAAAACACCACAAATATCAAATTAAATGGATTTACAGCAATGTTTGTGTGTAAATTAAAGGATATTTCCAAGTGAGGGATCTCCTGTTTGTGTTTGTCTCAGCTTGTAATGATAAGTTATAACAAAGCTTCCAATCTCAAATCATTGCTAAGAACTCTGAGGAGTTCCCTGAACTCAGATTAAAATCAAGGTCGATTGGGTTAAAGATTATTTGCACCGAATTATTTTTGGATTGTTTGCTTGAGGACAGCTAGCTATGGGTGCCCCATCCCCTATTTCCCGAGTATTCCAACGACCTCCAGAGTCCATGAGTCCTTCCACCAGGAATCAAGAATTGGACCTTCCCGACGAGGAGAAGTGTCAGAGCCCATATAAGGTTTAGGCAACATTTGCGATTGGGCCAGGGGTAGAGGTCTATTTAAGCATTTTGTAAAAAATCATTTAAGGCATATGTATAGTGTTCCCTAGGGGAAGGTTAGGGCTACGCCCCTGCTGCAAATAGCAAAAATCTGTGAGTAAGACACATCCACCCAAACATGTTTGTAATTGCCTATAGATGCCACAAGATGGGGTAAAATCCTTCTTTTCTATTCAACAAGGCAATGACTGACTAAACGAAGTTCTTCCTCTCACTTCAACAAAGGTCTTTGGTCCCAAAATGCCGCAAGATGGCACCAAAACAATATTTTCAAATGTGACCTGGCACTGGCTTGAGCCCAAAAATTAAGTGAATTACCGAGGATATGTCCCCCCCCCCCCTAAAAGAAATCTGAGAAATTAGTGAATGCCAACCCGCAAATATGTGGGTTCACTGTATAGTCCTTTATTATTGCAATTTAAAAGCAAGTCTCCTCAGCTATTCTTTGCTCCCAAATTGAAAGAAGATGAATATTGCTATTGATATCTCCCACTGACTGAATAATTTGCAGTCACTGTCGGCTTGAAATGATGAGCTACAATGACTTTCTTTTAAAAAAATCATTACTACCCCTCTTATCCTCTCCTTCAAACTTAGACATCTTTACAGATGTTCCAGCCTTGCCTGCCACAGACATAAATAGTCAGAAGCTGTATTGGCTTTTGGCCTGTGCAATAATAAAGCTGCCAACTGAAGTGCGCTGTTAAAAAATACAAGAAAACAGATGAGCTGTATTTTTAAAGTTGGCTGTGGATTGGTTAAACTACAGTTTAGAAAAATCTGTGATATAAATTGTGACATACAGGCACATCTCAAGAAATCATACTCACATTCACATATATGGATAATTTAAAATCTTCAATTAACCTAACATGCAAGTTTTGGGGGTGTTGGAGGACCCCAAATCTAGGAACTGTGGTACACACAAGTCCGGCTTGCACACTAACACTTTGAAAGAGCATGCTTTTTTTTTTCTGTATGAAATATATCTAATGAGGCGGCACGGTGGGTGACTGGTTAGAGCGTCAGCCTCACAGTTCTGAGGACCTGGGTTCAATCCCCGGCCCCTCCTGTGTGGAGTTTGCATGTTCTCCCCGTGCCTGCGTGGGTTTTCTCCGGGCACTCCGGTTTCCTCCCACATCCCAAAAAAACATGCATTCATTGGAGACTCTAAATTACCCGTAGGCATGACTGTGAGTGCGAATGGTTGTTTGTTCCTATGTGCCCTGCGATTGGCTGGCAACCAGTTCGGGGTGTACCCCGCCTCCTGCCCGATGATAGCTGGGATAGGCTCCAGCACGCCCGCGACCCTAGTGAGGAGAAGCGGCTCAGAAAATGGATGGATGGATATATCAAATGAAAGTATTTAAATCTGAATGCTATGCTTACTTGCCTGCTGTTCTACAGGGTGATTGAAAAGTAACTCCCTATTTTAAAATAATTATTCATTCATACATTGTAATATTTTTGTCAGTTTTTTTTTGTGTATGTTCCTTGTTCCTTTTTTCTGTGGGGTTGGTTAAAGGAGCAAGTCTAATCTACCAAACCGACGACTTTGAAAGAACTTGAAGGGCGAATACGAGAAGTTATGTCTTCCATCCCACAAGAGCTCCTTGTGAAATCAGTTGATGCGGTTCCCAGGCGGCTTGAGAAACTGGTGGCTAATGCTGGCGCCCATATCGAATTTTAAATAAAACTCCATGCAATACACTTTCTTCTCATGTTCATTTATTGTAAGAATTATAGTTCAGAAATAAATTACAAATACTAAAAAATAGAGAGTTACTTTTCAATCACCCTGTATACTGTAGATCAGCGGTGCCCAACTTTCCTTGGACCGCGGACTGGGCTCGTAATCTAAACATACTGGCGTTGAAACAAATACAAACTAATAATTAAATATCTAACTCCCCGCTGCGCTATTGTGATGAACGTAGCTGTGGTAAGAATGGGAATCTTGCACGTTCACATAACTCCAAACGCCTGTCTTTTATTGTTGGTCGCTGCTACCATGTTTGAGGTGGAATTGCTCCTCGCAGTTATAGGTGTAAAAAAGGCAGCAGGCGCCAGTAATTGTCCCAGCTAAAATGTAACCGCTGACTCACAGTGCCTCTTTCATCAGCTCAATAGAATAATTTTTTTGCTCAGTCTCTATATACATTTGATAGCTTCCTGGAAGTGGTGATGTATGTTGGAACAGAATCCAAAGTTCAAGTGCAATATGATGTTATGAGGGGTGCTGGAGTTATTACAGCCTCTGGAGAAGAAAAGTGCTCAAGTCAACAGGAGAATACGCAAAAACGCCAGATTTGACAGGGAACCTAAGGTAAATGACAGACTTAAGTGGATGGGCGTGTCCGTGCAGCCAGAAAAGGGCATAGCGACGCGTCTTTTCTAACTTACGCACATGGGAGAATATGGCCCTTAATGTGCAAGCCAAAATGTGAATCTCTGTCCTTCCCAGTGGCAGAAATCTCATTTATTCGTATTACTCTACATCTATTTCCACAATAGTCAGGATTATGTATAAAACATCTGGCAACAGTAAAAAGAAACCAACCATATTTTTGTTATTTCTCTTCGCTGCAGAGCCAGACTGTTTCAAAGCAGGAGATTTTAACTTGGGTGGTTGTATTGTTGAAAAAGACACAGCGTGTCGTCTTTATCTCAAATCAGGGTACTAGTTTATTGAGCGGCCCATCTCAAACTGCATGCTTGTGTTTATTTAATGAGTGAATATAGCCATTGCATTTGGCAAGCAGGTAATGAACTAATTTAAGTGAAAGGCAGCACGGTTACAGTAAATACAAATTTGAATCAGCATGGTTTAATTAATGTAATTATTTTAAAGATAATTTATTGGGTACCGAGAGGACTGATACGTCTGCATGCAGTGGCAATCTGCACTTGCATATACAAGGTCACACAATCAGATACTATAGACAGAAAAATCAGTTGCAACTGATGAGTCATCTGTGCATATCGGAAAATTGAGTAAATTAGTTAAATGAAATTGTGTGCATGTTTTTTTTTTTTTTTTTTTTTTTAATGGCCATGCAAATTCAATTAAAAACTTCCCACTCCATGTTATTAAAAGAAGTAGAAGGATGAAATGCCAATAAATTGCAGGCTGAGATTATTCATCACACAGTTAAATCAAAAAAGCCTTTCATAATCATAGTCCGTATTAAAATAAACAAAAATATGTTACAAAAGCAAACTGTTCCAATTGCAATCTGGTTTATTTTCTGAATTCTGAAATCGTTTGTAACTCAAGAGATTGCATTGTATGTCAATTGAAATGTTAAAAAAATAAAATAAAATAGAAAAAATGGCTAACAACAGCGTTATGTTGTGATTCCAGTGGTTAAGCTTACCTTAGTATTGGTGACACTGTTGTTGTTATTTGATCCCAGTGCTATTCATTCAATTTTATATAACTTGGAAACAAGTTAAATTTGACATATATGCTTAATGAGAGACCGTATCCTCAAAACCATTATCCGTCCATCTTCTATTCTGACAAGCAGGGCAGGCTGCTAAATTGTTTAACAATACTATGCCTGTGGCAAAAATAATGCACTAGTTGCCAATCGTGACTTGAAAGAAGATCAGTTTGCAGTGACGTCATTCTTGACATGTTTGTGTAGTGGTTTGAACTATCATACAGTTAATTACTTCATTAACTTCCTTAACTTCCTTTAATGTTTTACTTGTCAGGGGATAGAGTAATAGTGCACTTTGATGTATTTACATGTACAATTGAAGGCTTTACAGGTAATTAACATATCCCTTGTCATAAACCAATGGGCTGTGAAGGGGATTAGTGTTTGCATGTGAAAGGAACTCCTGTCAACTGTGGGCTGTAATTAGGGTTAACAACTAAACTGAGACCCAAAAACATCTTCAAGCAGGAGTCAGTGAATATTTTTACAGTTCGCTACGACTGTGATAAATGTTCTCTATAACATTGCCCTTGTTATTTCCCACCTGTTTGGTATGAAAAGGGTGTGTTTGCGTCTCTTTTTGTATGGAAAATTCCAACAAATCCTCTGTCCCAAAACGTCTTTCTACATGAATTTCTTTGTACCAATGCATGGTAATGTTCTTTTATTGTGATTAATTCTCCTCTTCGTGCCTTTTCATTCAATTTAAGCGCAACTCTAAACACGGCAAGCGCACGGTGACACACTGGTACAACACACTTGGATTAAATATGCCGTCTCCTCAAACCCGTGGGGTGGTTTTTGAAACCCAGTGGCTCAAGTGATTTACTTTCAAAAGCAAATAATCCCTGGAATGTGGAATGCTTTTGTGAAGTTTGACAGTTGGAACTGCTCTCCAATAGCTATTGATCAGTGTCAACATTTTCGTTAACTTAGTTTAGTTTATGCTTATAAACTCATGAGAGACAGCGTATTGAATAGTATTTAAAGAGTCACTGTCTATTCATAACATCGTGATTCCAATTTATGATTTATTGTTTTTGTGTTGTCATCAATTAGTCTACGTTTTTAATAGTGAAAAGTTCCCACATTCTCTGGTCCGATTGTTTTACAGATTGTGTCTGTGCATAGCAACAATCCTGAGATATATTTGTTTGCAATTAGCATATCATTCATCACGGTACAAGTTACTGTTTTGTGTTTTTTGCCTCTTCCATGTTGGACTTCTTAAATCATGGTTGTTGTTGTTTTTGTTTTGTTTGAAATAGTATTATGTCACAGTTTGGAATATACTGTATATTGTACCATGAAGCACAACCAGAAATGCATACAGTTGCAGTGGACTCAGGTTTATGGTGTTTAAAAACGGCCAAGAGAAATGTGTTTTTATCTCTTGTGATAGTTTATGTAATTTGTAGAGAATATATCAAAGGCCTCACACAAAAGATCAAGTGCTTTTGCAGTGTTACCTCATTGAGTCAATCACACGATCGCGGTGTAAGTCATTAAAACCTTATTGGGTTGAAAATCTGAAATAGAAATTATATAATCTGTGTGAAGGTCAAACAATTGAAATATTTTCGGATCGTACTCCACATTGTGACATGAGCATATACAGTATATTATTTCTAGGAGTCCATTGATATCTCGAAGTTTGACCACTATGTAGTTCTGTTGTTTCAGAACATAATTCCCCATTAAAAAGAATTATATTGGGAATAATTAATTCCAGGGTCCAAACGGTCTCCTCATAAAAACCTTCATTTACCTAACAGACAGTAATACAACTAAGACATGAATTGTCATAAAGTAGTCAGCATTCATATGTTTTAATCATTTGTAACAATAAAAAATGTACTCTTTAAAATCCCATTTAATTTAATGACCGGTGAGGATGGATAATACATGCAACTCACGCATTGCATCACACCATTATTTTAATTAACTCGCACACAATTATAAAATGAAATTAACCACTAATGCATTGTAAAACATTAAATTATAACACACATATAAAACACCCTATCATCACCCTACTTTAGTGCCAAGAGAGGATTGGCAAGAGACTTCCAAAATTGCCTTGAATGTTTGTGAAAAGACACTTTTATATATTGTCAAAAGAATTGTTGTTGTAATTAATTGCATTGTATTCATCCTCAGTGTGTGGAATTTCCCGAAAAAAGACAACAATGTGTTAAGGCGCAGTCTATCAAATATATATCTCAGATTGAAAAATAAAAGTGTCCTGTTCCGCACAGGCGAATTGACGGGGTGGGAGTTTTGAGAACTCAGCGGGCTAGTGATCCTGTCTTCCCTCCTCTCTAGTCTCTGTTTTTGTTAACCCAGAGAGAAGGGGAATCCGTGATGCTCAGTTCCCGAGAGGAAGAACAAAGCTCGCTTTATTCCTCATTCATTCATTCACGTCAAAGTTCCTGGTTTAGCTGACGTTTGTTATCTGAATCAAGATCTAATGACTTGGAATATGAAAATCACATACGAGTACCATTTTTATGCACAATAATTCACTTATTTGGACAGGTATGGTTGAACTAACATGAGTTAACTTTTGAACTTGAACTTTTATGAGTGATACTTTGATCACGCACTTAACTAGTCGTGGATGTCAATCATCCTGGACTTTCACTGTCAAGTCACATGCTGATTGTCTAATTTCTATTCCAGTTGAAGTCATGACAGTTTTTCTTCATGTGATGATATTTGAGTTTTAGGGTGTCAATTAAGCTTTTGAAGCCCAGTAATTGTAACGCATATTTTACGAGGACTCAATGAGACATTTTTCACGAAGAATAGCCAAGTGTCACAGTGGACGGGCTTTAGAATGAAAAGATAGAAGATTGAATTTGCGATAATTTTAAATGGTGCTGGCTTTGACTAAGAAAGCACTCGTTGCGAGAAATGTAAATGAAATGGTGGAAATAATGACGCTTCACTCCTGACTGAGTCACTGAAACTACACCATCGCTATCACAGACCAAAATGCTATCTTAAGGAACATTACCAACAGAGCAAAAATAGACCTCATTCACCAAGTTTCATCCTAAAAGATCTCTTTTAGATGGGTACAAGTATGATTGATGATGACTACTTATGATTCCCATGACCTTGGTACATTGGCGTTCGTCAATGCTTTGGCTTGCCTTCATCCAAATAAACTAAACTAAGGCAAGATCAATTATTTTAAAAAATTAAGTTGCTGCCCTACTTTTAACATTATGCTACAGCAGTGTTGTGAGAAAAAAAACCTTCACTTGTACATGAAAATTGTGTCACAAAATGCTGTATGCCTTCCAAACGTGCTGCTTCATGTTTAGGCAGGTAAAGCAGTTCTCCTCCAGTGAAATACTCTAACTTTATCCTTCTCATGTGACAAATATAGACTGCACAGATAGCCCATAAAACTGCTGTGAAGTTTGTAAAGGGGAGGCTGAAATTAATGACATGAAACCGTCTAATGCCACGCCCGAGGGCAATGAATTATGCTTCCCCATTAAAGACATCTCTTCAATACAATAGAGTATGTCAGGTCCATCTGTGAAATCAAGATGTACGAGTCACGCTACATGCGGACAGAAAAAGCTGGATCCAGCAGTAATTCTGCTCATTAATCACCTGTCTATAGAGCATCCTCCAGAGAGAAGCACTGGTTTCTCTGTGCTAATTACAGCAGTTGAAGGAGTGCTCTCTGCAGCAAATGCTGATAAGTAGCCATGTTATCCTTCTCCTACCCTTCTCTTTTCATCACAGTCATGGAATGCATTAGATCGTCCTCATGTCTTCCTTCACCACCCAAGCCTGTTCTGGTACATCACATGACCTCCTCTTTAGCGTTTTCGTTGCTTGGCATGAGAAACATCCATATGATAGCCATTGTAACAAAAAAGGAAAAGCCATGTCTCTAAAAACAATAAAAAGCCGATCATAGAATCTTGACATATGCTAGCATGGTGTAAAAAATGTATATATATTTTTTCCCCCTGTGGCATAACTCCGTAATGTGTTTTACTGATTTTCACGCATTTTATTATTGTCATAAGCTTTATTGGGTGATAATACTTTTACTGCAGTGACTGATGATGTTGAGGCATATTTCTTTCTCTGGAAATACAATGTCACACAGGATCCTGGTTTGAAGCCCCTTTTATGTTTCTACAGTGTGTGGAAGCTGCTTGTAGTTATTCCACAAGACCAAAAAAAAATAAAAAATGATAAAGTGTTAGAGTTTCAATAACAGTGGCAACAGGCCCTCATGCAATTACTGCTGAAGGCAGAACAAAATATATGGAAAAAGACTAGTTATTACTACTACCGAATGTGGTCACTATTGCTGAAAAGCTTGGACAAATCTGATTTAGTTGCATTATAGCACATCTATACGACAAAATGACACTATAATACTGTAAAACCTTGTGTCAGTACAGCAATATACATAAAGAAAATGCTTGTCAGTATCCAGCCTACTGATATTTTTCTATTTATTAGGTGTTCACTGGCAGTGAACATTTCAAATATGAGTCGAAGATGAACTAGATTTAGATATACTATTATAATCCTGTAAGGGCATTAAGGAGATGGCTACATAAAAGACCACATATATATTTACTTAGGAGGAAATAGTAATTGTGCTCTTTGTTCTTACAAAAAAATTACGTATCCACTTGAATTATGCAGTTATAGCGAGAGCTTTTGTCATTGTAATGTTACATTTGTCAACAATGATAGATTCATACTGTGCTTAAATTTAGTCCAAGTAAATGTAGCCATTACTGGTTATATCGATTGGC
Source organism: Phyllopteryx taeniolatus (assembly GCF_024500385.1). Taxonomy (NCBI): domain Eukaryota; kingdom Metazoa; phylum Chordata; class Actinopteri; order Syngnathiformes; family Syngnathidae; genus Phyllopteryx; species Phyllopteryx taeniolatus. The sequence goes on along the minus strand of NC_084521.1, from coordinate 8,449,227 downwards.
TGCTTTCAAAATCCTAAGTCTTTCTTTCTTTCTTTGTTCACAGATGGAGATAACGCCAGAGCCTCACCCTGATGATGAGGGGACAAAAATAAGTGTAAGTCCAAAATCATTAACGCAGTGCTCTCAAGGTCCAATTATAATTTCAGTCAGAGTAGTAATTGCCAGAAATTGGACAATTTAGAAGTACTGGGATGCGTAAAGCTAATGGTTGTGGGGAGAAAAAAAAAAAAAAACATTCACTGGCCCTAAATAATTTTTTCTTTGTTCTAATGAATGATAATGAGGGAGAGTATATAGACACTCTCCAAGCAGTACATTTCAATTCAATTTGCCATTGTATGGAATTTATCATTCTGTTTTTGCAAACTGAGGGGTGGCAGAATGGTATGTCGATAGCTTTGTCATCTAAATATCATACCCGTGTGACTTCATAAGCTGCCTATGACTACAAGAAAGTGGAACATCATTCAGTAAACAAAGGACATCAATGGAGGTCCATCATTGTTTTGTGTGTTGTTGACATATACAGTAGTTATTTATTAAAGACAAGCGTTGTTTCAGAAAAGCCACATTTTTCATGTTGCACTATGTACAACGGAGTAGCCCAACGGAGGCTGCCAAAATGTTGTTATGCCTATTTCATGCCAAAAAAAAAATGACCGTCACAAAGTTGCAACATGGGGAAATTAACTCTACTACTCACAATTAGCAAACACTATACCAAAAGACTGTCAGTATCAAATAAACTAGAGACTAGAGAGCTGTAGAGGCTGTGACGCTGGCAAACTAAATATTGGGTAGTAACAAAAATCAAAACTCATAGATAACTAGACGCAAATGAAACAAAAAATACCCCCAAGCAGATATGATGCTGGTGAAGTCTTTAATAACCTAGGAATCTTCCACAACCCCATTGTTTCGATGGTTGTGCACCTCACATTCAACCGTCTCACTGAGTCCTATCCTATGGTGATGCACTACCAACTGCCCCCCGGAGGGTAGAAACTGAGTCTTCGTCAAAATTCTAGTGGGGTTCAAATGACAACTGTGGCCTAGGAAATGTGAAACATATGGGAATCTGGTTAATTATGTACATTGGCTGAAAAACCCATGAACCAGCTTGTGACAATGTGCAGTTGTAATCCCTTCAATGGCAGTATCTAACAGCAGTCCAGACCAGTGTCCTCATCCTTGAGCAAAATCTCATCAAAGTGTGTATCCAGGCCAGCTTTGCCAATTGAATAAAGCAAACAATTTCCGTCAATTTGTCAATGTCATTTACCACCTGAGTGAGGAAGCCCAGTGATCAAGACTAAAAGTTTAGGACTGGACACTGGAAAGAGACAAAAGGTGCCTTGCTGTTCATTTTGTCTTTACCTAGTGCACAGCCCTGGAAAGTTACAATGTACTGCCCCACCTCACTTTCCATACCAAGTCACCAAAACCACTATTGGTGGTCAAAGACCGCCCTCATCATATCCCGGCTGATAGGCAAACACATCAAATTTTACTCAGCGGATTGTGACCACACTTGGACGTACACAAAAAGCCAGACAGTACAGGACAGATAACTGAATCTCTCTGCCTCCCAAGTTTCTGTGCTGACAACTGATAATAAAGTCAGGATCTCACCTCCTGGTCCTATTCAGATAAAATATCCCCAAACTCTCAAGAGAGAGCTTCTTTTTGATTTAGAAGACTGGTCTGATGATAACATGAAGGAAAACGAGAGGTGAAACGTTTTAATGAATTTATTTATGACACAGACCCATTTGTAGCTTTATTAGAAGTGGCCTATTAGATTTCTTTCTTCTCTTCCATCAGGCGCTTAACCACCAGGCATCTGTGCCAGTCCCCACTCAGTAAATGAAGTGCTCACTGGCTCCAGAGTTCAGCAACATCTATATGAGAGGGTCCCATTATGTCAAGTTATTTTATATCTGTCAATGGCTGCTGGTCAAGGACAGATTACCAGAGTCTTAGCCCTGTACTAATTCCTTGCTAGGCGAGGAGCCATAAAATAAATGTCCACTGTAAATACAGCCTCCCTTTTGCACGTGCCACTGTTCTTCCTTCACAGGCTCGACCTAGTGGCAGTGGTTCCTATCAGGAGGCGCGGCTGCCTGTGGGAGAATTGTAGCTCTCAACAAGGGCACCGCATGGAAGACCTGAGAGAGACAATCATTTCTTTGCACAAAAAAAGGTCACAGCTACAAGAAAAGCAAAGTATTACTTAGAAGTCAGCATACACAAGCACATTATTTTCACATTTTGAAAGCAGAAAAATACCTTGAGTGTAAGGAAAAATGCATGGTGCCAGCTTTAAAACATGGTGGAGGTAGTGTCCTTATGTGTGTTGCATGGGTGCTGCCGTGGGAGCTACAATTCACTGACAAAAACATAAATTTACAACGGTACCGCTATCATTACTGAAAGAGAAGATGCTACCAACACTTTAATAATTGGTCGTCAGGCACTTTTCCAACATGTCAATGATCCATCCATCCAAGACAAACTGTTGCAGTTCTAAAAAATATGGTGAAAGTGATTAAGTGGCCAAGTTTGACTCCTGATATGAATCCAATCAAACACATGAATAATTTTGAAGACACAAATAGAGCATCACTGCCAATTCAGTATCCTGCCTCTGAAATAAATTATTCTTCAAGAATGAAAAAAAAAATATATAGCTGTACCAATATCTCACCAAAGACTTGTGCTGTCCTTAAAAACCATGGCGCTAATATATAATACTAGATTTAAATGTTATGTAGGGTGTATTTATCAACAGCTAATTTGAATATCATGACAAATCTTGTAATCAGAGTGCTATTATTAATCATACTTCAATGTTAAGAATAAAATGTTCTATAAAATTCAGTTTTATCAAAATCATTCTTTTCAAAGCGGTTGTACTTATTCAGGCACAGTACATTTTGTCAACGCTAGACATGGACAAGGTGCCTTAAACAGAGAAATGTCTGCAGCTGGTCACCAAACCGATTCACTTGACTGCTGATGGTGAACCTAAAACTTTCTTGCTGTTAAGACAATCTGTTTAACCTCTTAACCCAGGGTCCATTACACAAAAAGACAATCAGTGTGGAAACTAAACCAAACTGGCTAAATCCACACTTGGGAGGCAATTATTGAAACAGGAATGGGAAGAAACAGTAACACCAAACCATAAACAAGAAACAACATTGAAAATAAAATTGGGAAACATCAGCTCAATTTCAACCACGACACTACATGCCCAGACTGAATAGTATTTGTTGTGGGAACATTGTTCTCTATAGAATTACAGTTCATGTGTGTGATCCAATAAGGTGGCCCTAAATACAGACATAGCAACACCAAATTAACAAAATACTTGGGGTATTGGAATATAAAAAATGAAAACAAATAATTGGGTAGCTGAAGACAAAGTTAAAAAGATGCAGCAGGGTGAAACAATTACGGCAGGTCAGATTTGAATGATGAGGCCAAGACTGACAAGAACAGACTGTGAAAAGTGAAAGTCATCGAAACGGAGTAAACCACAGACATCACCTCATGGACATTGTCACTTTGGTCATGAGGTTTTCCAATCCTGAAAGTACACAAAAGCACAGTATGTGATCCTTCTTAGCAGAGAGCGGTGGGGCCAGTAGTGAGGGCTGAGCATTTTAAATCTGTCAGTCCATCAACACCCGTCAAATTTTCAGACAAGGAAGGGAAATCGTGTGTTAACACCAGTGAACTGAAAATCAAAAAGATCTTCTGCCATGCCATGAGCTGCTCATATTTTTTCATACAGTCAAAATACATACACCAACATTCAATATACATATAAAGGATCTAACTTAGGGTTAACCCAAAAGTAAATACATATTTGAAAGTTTCTACATTATAACTTACTCAAGTATATTTGTTGCATTGGTGAAGTAAACACAGCAACTGTATTGGAACCTCAGGGATGCATGCAGAGAACGCACAATAGCAGCTGATTTCCTGAAACTTTCCAAAGGAGCTAATCAACAAAATATAGAGGCAGGGTATTATTAGAATCAAACGGGCTCCATTCATTTATTCAATCGCAGTTACTAGCATTCCTTTTCGACTAGTATGCACGCTCTTTCACTACTGAGCCACACAATTCTCTTCACCATGGGCATCCGACAAGATTAATATATTCAAATACACATATGGAGGACAAATGGACAGGTCTGAGATATTAAATGTCAATTACTAAGATTATACTATTGAACCTTCCTGAAACAACAGGTGTCTTGTTATAATGGTGGTCACTACATTAGAGAAGTGAAAACTGCACTCTAAAGATTTGTTTCCTGAAGTTGCAAGCTGTATTATGACTGTACTTTGTGGAGATGTTTCCGCTTATGGAACATAATAAGGAACCCAGAATACTAGAAAGACCTGTATCTATGATGCAGTACAGTTGTTATCACTGTCAATTGCAGCCTTAAAAATAAACACATTATTAAACAAAAAGCAACATAACATAGCATTTCTACCTTTGTAAAAACAGAAAATTGACAGCTCTCGTGTGCTTGATTTCATTCAATCATACAGCTGTCTCCTTTGTAACCAGTTGATTGCACAGCACATAACAGAACTTTGTACTTTTCAGTGCAATGACATTAGTCTTCTTCTGGTCTTATTTTTACAGACAGTCAAAGTGCAGGGCAACGATATCTCTCACAAGCTACAGATCTCCAGAGTCAGCAAGAGTGATGAGGGCTTGTACGAGTGTCGTGTGACACAAGCCAACTATGGCGGGATTGTGGATTACAAAACCCAAGCTTGGCTGAGGGTCAACGTCTCAGCCAGAGCCAGACGTCCATTGCAGCCTCCCAAGAAAAGCTCCCCTCTGCACCTGACAGACAAGAAACCAAGAAAGCCCACCTCCTCTGTGGGCCAAGACAGCATGAGTTCAGACCAGAGGGTGGACTCCTCATCTACCTCTCACACATCCTCCAATACCGCTAAACACAACCCCAGCTCAGGTATATAAATGAGGAAATTATTGTTTATTTATTTTAAGTATAGTATTTGTGACCTTAAACTCATGGGGACTGGGAAGGTTTATGTACTAAACATGAAGTATTATTAATAATAAAAAAGGTAAGTTTATTTTAATGTATAAGGAATTGTTCCATCGAGCTTTTTATTTTATTTTTTTAACACGCTCTTTTCATGTACTGTTAAGAGCATCTGTAAGGGCATGTGTCAAAGGTCTCCTATCATTTTAAAATGTTTTTTTTAAATCATCTTTGATGTCCTTTAACTGGGTTTGCAACATAATTCGGGTTGGAAATGCCCAGAATTCCCTTTTTTCAAGCTATTCTAGTTGGTCTTTCCCCCAACTTTAAGATGGCCGGATTTCTCCTGAATATTCCATATGTAAATAAGCTTTGCTCCTCTTGGATTGCTGTTATTCTAATTTAATTAGAGCGTTTGTCTGATTGGTTCTTGGCGATATTACAGCGTCTAGTGGGTTGGGGAGGCCAAGCATTCATAGTGATGTCACATTAGGATTCTTCAAAGGTGTTACTGTCGGTTAGGGTTAGGGTTGTTCAGAAGAAAAATTCAAGCATTGTATTGTTGGCCCACTTATAGAGGACGTGAGCTGAAATGGTATTTGGGGGAAAAATTAAAAGAGGGTGATATTTTGAGGTTAAGACTCATCCTCTGCTCCCTATTAAGTTTCCATGTCACGAACACACGGAAATCTGATCCAGTTGTTTGCTAGCCTTGTGCCGTTAATTGCCTTTTGCATTCAATCAACAAACCGCACAGTCACAGACTCATTTGGACCTATGTTATACTGACAGAAGTGCACCTTTAAAAACTGTCCTCGTGTCAGTCTTGTCACTTCATACATATAGTTTTAAAAAATTACCTTTACCGTTCAGTTAAAGACACAAATAAAACACAATTGACAATGAAATAATTTTAAACTGACTAAAGTTATCACAGTTTTGATCTATTATCCTGTTGGAGGATCCATGACCTGTTTTCTGACACTGGGCAGCACATTTCGCTCCATAGTGCCTTGGTAGTGTTTAATTGTACCCTGCACAGGTTTAAAACATAATAATGTTTTTGCTATAATACTAAAACTGTAATATAAGTAATCTAATATTATGTCTTTATCATAGACATTCCTCAGCATTTTACCAGTCAGCCAGCCTGCAATAAAGTTAAGCAAATTGCAAAGGAATTGGTCACATTTTATTATTAATATGTGCTTAACTACATCATGGTTCTAGAGTTCCTTAAAGTTAAGCTGAAAGGACAGCATTCATCTGAAATGCCTACACCGTACAGACTGATAGTAGAAATTGACATAATAAGTTGAGCCATTTCCATAAAGCTTCCAAAGGAAGAAATCATCATTTTTATTAGCAGTTCAATTGACTTAATTTTCCAAATCAGTCTAGCAGGCAGGGGGGGTAAATATGCCTATACCGAACAGTCGCAGCTCAAAGCCACAATCAGAGGCTTGATCAGGGTGAGGGGATAGTGTGCATAAGTGCAGAAAATAAGAACAAAGGGAGCTCTGTGTGGTCTGATTAATGCATGTCTCGCGCTTGAGTCTGGGAGAACAAAATGGAAATGTCTAAATTCCGAGGGTTTTCACACTTCAGTCATCTAGATTAAGTCAGAGTGGTTATTTACGTGCGTATGACACACTCCAAATTAACTCGGACACTGCTGAAATAATACAAATTGAGACTTCCTCCACTGGTGGTTCTTTGGTTTGCATGATCTGTGCAAATTCAGATTGAATTTGCCTTCTCTCCATTGTTCTTGTGGCCTTTAAGGTATATTGTAGGTAGATTACATGATATTGTCTGTGACAGATATGGCTAGTGAGAAAAAGAATGATGTACTGTAAGTGGAGGGGGTAAAACAAGCTGTGTAAACTTTGAACAAGTTTAAACAGTGAAAAAGATGTGCAAGCGCGGGTACATCAAACACAAAATATCAGACAGACTGTCAGACAGGCTGTTGTGTTGCTCAGAGCTTGATAAACACTTCACAAGTGACCAGTGAAATTGTTGATTTTGGTCTTCAGGTTTAAATCAGGATTTCGGGCCAGACACCATGGACTGATCACCAGAAACACACAACCATTCACACCTACATTAAAATTTTAAGTTCAACCACCATAAATGATTTTGGATGTAGGCAGGATTGCCTCGACACAACCCACACAAGCACAGGGTGAACGTAAACTCAAATCAAAAAGTTTGAGCTAGTTGATAACCATAACCTTTATGCTGCGAGGCAACAGTGCCAACCACTTATCAAGCGTGTGGCCTTTGTATAGTACAGTGAACAGCTTCACCTTCAGCATCAAATACCAATGAACAAGGTGCCCTTGTGTGTCTGAATGTGATGTGGTGTGCTTTCAAGCCACACAAATGTGAATTCATCTTGCATCAATGCAATATGCTTTGAGAACGAGCTCGGAATTGTGAGTGGCAAAAAAGCAATCTGTTACAAGGGAGACACTTGCACTTGTAAACAACTGAATAGCCGTTATCTTGGCCAGATGGCAAAGACTGCTCTTGTACACAGAAAACAGAATGGGCATGACAAAACCTAATTATTTGACCAATGAGAAGCATAGTTATTCAACATTATTATCACATCTATTGCATTAGAACATTTCTTTTTTCTCTCTTAAATCTTTATCCGTAGGTATTCTTCAAGAAGTTGAATGTAATTTTTGTACCCCTATTTTCCAAGGTTATATTTCAGTGTTAACTACCTCTGTGTTTGTATACAAATACTTTATATTTTGGACATAATTAAGCATATTGGGATTAAGCAAAATAAAAAATTACCTTTACCCAAAGGCAGAAGTATAGCTTTATCAAGAGTAGTTATAAATAGGTTAGTGCTGTCTACCTATACGGTACATGATGTGTGATTAACAGAAGCGAACCAAACTATAACTGCATCATTAGACAGGCAATTAAATAACTAATTTATCATCTTATAGCAATAAATCTTCAGGAGGCAAAGACAAAAAGGAAAATTTGAATCACAGAACGTAGTTGCCATACGCAACATAAAAATACATTTTAAAAAAATTAAGAAAAATGCGAGGTGAAGCCAATGACAGAAATATATGAATCAGTTTTTTATGTGTTGATTGGTTAACAAAGAAAAGTCACTTCTGTGTTATACAGAGTATAGGAAAATGAAAGAACTGTTAAAAGATATTGTGGATTACTGAAAACTATTAGCAATTTATGTCCCTAATTTACACCCAGCAGTGAAAACGCAAGCCTGCTTAAGGTTTACCGCTCCCAAATAACCCATACGGTGGTGAACCAAATTGAAATAGACCACTGGGTGGAAATATTGTTTTAGTAATAATTTAAACTTCAAATAAATAGAAAAGTTATTTTTAAATTTTATTGACAAATTAAAAGCAATATTGCCTTTTTATAGTCATTTTTGTAGTATATATTTTTTTCTTGTTCATCTTGGCAAAGTAAAGTTGCCCTTGTACTGTAATAGTCTACATTTTATCCTCAGGAGATTAAATTCTCATTACCTCCATATTTTTCATTTCTCTCCCTATCAAACTAATTTCAGTCATAATTTTACTGGCCCACCTTTTAATGACAATCATTTCCGAAGCGGTCAGACAGTTCAAACATTAACTCAGTCATGCTCTGAGCTCGGCTCACCTCCTGCACCCATACCGAAACACAGATAGATTATTACTGAATGAGGTAAAAAAAGTTCAATAAACCCCATTATCAGACAGCAACATTATGCTGACAATTATATGTTGCTGTGTATCATTTTTTGCTGTGTTTGACACTGATAAATAAGTTTCTTTGGGTTGGATACCCGCCACAGCCATAGGCAGCTTTACTAACAGGACGAGACGTGTAACCATTGAGGTTTTTATCATGTCTTTGTTTAGGCATTAGGTACAGTAGATAAGCGTCATCACATGAACTCGTTGCACTGACAATTAAACGGTAGGGAACTTTCAAATGACAACATATGACGTGTTCACAGCTTCTCCCCATCAGTGTCGTCTGTTGTCTCAGAATCAGAATCATCTTTATTTGCCAAGTAACGTCCAAAAAATACACAAGGAATTTGTCTCTGGTAATTGGAGACGCTCAAGTACGACAACAGACAGTCAATTGACAGAGAACACTTTTGAGACATAGAGACATTGAGAAAAACAGTCACTGAGCAATAAAGGCTTGCAAGTTATCTGTTAATGCCGGTAAAAAAAATTTTTTGGACAATTGTGCAAAAAGATGCAGAGTCCTCTAGCACTTGGAGCAGTTGGAATGACTAATATTGCAATAGTGCGTTGCAATGACCATTGTGCATTGTGTCTGATCTGATCTTGCCCTCCGTCGTTCCTCCTTTCTTGTCAAATCTCAGAGGTGACCACGGTAAAAGGAAACCTTTTGTGAATGACCACAGATGCGCACCGATGAGTAATCCAGCCAGTGCATGGTTTGACTTTTTATGTATATTTGAATGCTTCCATGGATCATTCTGACTCACATGACCTGTATTTATATCTACCAAACATTATAATTACACAAATGAAACTGAATGGAATGGTACTGGATTGATCTCGTGTGGGTTAAAAATTTCTTTAAATCATGGTAGAAGTTACCGACACGTCTGTGATTAGAAAGTGCCATGAAATATTGTTGAACAAATATCTGGATCACCAAGATGTCCATAAAGTTTCACTACTACTCTGAAACTTGCCATGATCTGTTGAATAAAGCTCTAGCTGGCACAAACAGACTGCACTCAATCAAAATATGTGTTTTTGGACTTTTGTTGTATGTAAGATGGATTACAAGAGAGTACTCATGCAGGCCGTGCATTCAAACTTGTCGGAGAAGGCACGATTCCACCTGAGACCGTTGGTGTTGGCCCAATGCTAATAATCAGATCACTGTGCTATATGTCACTCTGTCATCTTTAATATCATCAGCGATGTTTCCACCAGGTAGTAGGAGTTTGATTTATTGCAAATGGTCCCATGATTTCAACACGTACAACACCACTATTAAGCACGCTTTCGTTTAGGTTACCGGTCACAGTCGTATGCTACGGTTGTGTGTAGCGTGGGGTTCATCTCGCTGCTGTCTGTTGAATGTTGGGCAGGGAATTTTCATTTCCATGTTACACAAGTTGGCAAACTCACGCTGTTTATGATTATGTCACGCTATTTGTGTTGTTGACACAACTACACAAGTCTCATCAGGGCTTACTGATATGATCAAACTGAACTACACCGCTGGGTGGGAGCGTTTGTGATTTCTGCTTGCTCTGCCATCCTTGGTGAATTTTCTCCTTTGTATCTGCCCCATTGTGCTTAACTTCATCACATGCCTCTCAATCATTGTTCCTACAGCTGAAATTTTACAAAAAGCCTCTTAATGTGGAACTGTTCATTTTATTTCAGTGTCAACCATCCAGGCCCATGATAAAAAGCCAAGCCTTGTCAAATCTCAACAATCTCTCCCATCTCCAAGTTCTGTCTCCTGTCGACACTAATAAATTGCTTCTGTTTAATTATATAATACAACAAAATGGAGCAATGCAATTTCAGCTGCTGGCTTTAGTACATCACAGAATCTGCACTCACGGATGTCTTTAGGCAAATGGAAAAATGCTTGGGTCTAAAAGTGTTTTTTCTTCAACTACAAAGACTGAACAACCAAATTTGTAAGCAGGCAGAAATTTACAAATGGTTCTGCCAATGAGACAGACTTCAAACTAAGCAGACAACACAGTTTACAACAAATTTACCAGACAATAAGGCAAACAAGTGGAAGAGACACGTACCTCTTCAGCCAGCCAGGGCATCATCAGGGACAGATCAAACTGGCTCTAAGCCAGTCTGAGTTCCCCATGGAGGTGCTAGTGATTCAGCTCATTGTCTTGTTGAGCCTCGTTGCCTCGCAGGCCTGAAATAGATATTTCACAGTACCATCTCACTGAGCCAAGACCTTTTGGCAAACTTTGCAATGTTGTGTTAGGTTAAGTAGAACAAAATGAAAAATATCCAATCTTTTCCAGCCCAGCAGATGCAGCTCTGACAGAGACTCACTCTGAGTATTCAGAGGTATATTTTGGATTTTTTAACATCATGAATATTAACTACCAGTGAGTCCAAACCTTTAGGGTCACAGAATAAATTAGGGTGGCTGATAAGCAGGTCAAAATCAAGAGGAGAAAATGATAGACTTGGGATGCTGGAGAGGTGAACCTCTAAAATAATTCAAATTAAACAAATTATGTGAAGAGGATATGAACATGTATTTTAGATCATCAGGCTTGGCATGTTTCCAGTATGTGTTTTTCTCACATCTAATCCCAAATCCTTCCCTGCAAAAATCTGATTTTAGTTTATAAAAACAGAACTGTTCCCACTGCTTCTCTTTCGTGGCCCGGCAATCTTTATTGAAAAACATGACATCCTATGTCTAAATAAATAAATATTTCATGCTTTTACTTATACTGATACTTTTTTGACATCACATATTTTCAAGACTCAATTAGCAAAAGGAGTGATAATATTTAGGTAAAAAAGAAATAGGCCAAGGGTAAAAATGAAATGTGTTGCATTTAAGACCTTGAGATTATGTTAATAAATTCATCCATCCATTTTCCAAAGTGTTTATCCAGTTCAGGGTAGCACAGCGCTTGAGCCAATGCCACCTGACTTCAGGCAAAATGTGACGCAAACCCTGGCGTGATCGCCAGTCAATCACAGGGCACATATAGAGACAGATAATATTCAATCAAAAATATTTTCATACAAAAAAAATGCACCTCAGAGCACTTCATATGAATTAAATATATAACAATTCAGACTTACATTCACACATCACTGAGTGAGAAATGTGCCCACGCTCACTGCAACGAAGTCAGGGGAACAAGGTCATGCATTACAAATGACAGCAAAAATTTGTATTAAAATATTCCGTAACAAGCCATCCATCCATCCATCCATTTTCTGAGCCGCTTCTCCTCACTAGGGTCGCGGGCGTGCTGGAGCCTATCCCAGCTGTCATCGGGCAGGAGGCGGGGTACACCCTGAACTGGTTGCCAGTCAGTCGCAGGGCACATACAAACAAACAACCATTCGCACTCACAGTCATGCCTACGGGCAACTTAGAGTCTCCAATTAATGCATGTTTTTGGGATGTGGGAGGAAACCGGAGTGCCCGGAGAAAACCCACGCAGGCACGGGGAGAACATGCAAACTCCACACAGGCGGGGTCAGGGATTGAACCCGGGTCCTCAGAACTGTGAGGCTGATGCTCTAACCAGTCGTCCACCGTGCCGCCCGTAACAAGCCAACATGATGTAAATTCCTGTCATGTGTTACATTGATGAGATTATTGTAAAATTAACCAAGAGGAAATAATAATTTATCTTTAAGTTTTTGAAAGTGTGTGCCTTTTTATAAAGATTTTATTTTCATGTTTTGGGGGATTGTTTCTTTCCTAAATGGGCCAGGTATACTAGCATAATTTTGACGGTTAAAACCTGGAAGGCCTGCGAATGAAGGAAAAAAAATGAACACGACTAATCTGTTATCGAATGCTACTAACAACAGATGAATTAGCAGTGTGACAGATTTACACTGCCAGGCTCTTTTTTTCTGACCAAAGAAACATTGGAAAATCAAAGCAAGGACGGACACTCCACCTCAAGATAATAAAACTTTATCTTCCATCCACATACTGGTAATTGTGCTTTAATTGCAAAAAGCTCAGGAGCTTTGTTGAGTTAGTGCCTGGTTTTGCAGAACAGTCTCTCTTCTGAATTTATTATTTTCTGTGAAGGATGTTTGTAGCTCATCTGTGGCACTCCTGTTTTTATATCACCTGAATTATATATGTGTTTATGCATTGTTTGTATTGTAGGGAAAGCATAGTTTGGGGATTTCATAGAGCAGTGTTTTGGACCTCCACCCAATGACACCAATGTACCTTTGCAACCTGACAGCCCAGCCAGGCCTCATTTCATACATGTGTAGTGCAACAAAGACTGTACATGTAAATTCAATAGTGATGCTTATAATGTGGGGTTTACATAGTCTAACACCCAGTCTATTCCCAACACAGGTAAGTATTTCTTTCAATCATGCATCTATTATCATGCCTTGAGTCTAAATAACTTTTTTTTCATTTTTGAATTCTGTTCCATGACAATGTTATGAAGATGAAGATCATAGGGCATTATTTGTGATTCATCATAAAACTTAACAATTCCAAAAAATAATAACAACCTACATTCATTTTAGTTTGTCTCAACTAGACTGAGGTACATTCATACAAACTTTCGCTATACCTTGGCAGCATTATTTTTTTAATTACGTAACGATGACCCTAACGGATCATTTCACTGACACTGAAAAGGTACAAATAGCAGTGCCACGTAATTTCTTTTCCCGATAGTTTGTTACAAAAATTTGTAATGCCTAAGTGAAGTATAAAGTTGCTCTGGTGTCACAGTTGTGTCCTCTTAGACACACTTCCATGCAGAAAATCATTAGCATGTGATTTGCTATATATCAATTTCCAGACTTTCAAATGATTTTGATAAATGATGTCACAGCAACCTAATGGACTAAAGCTACTGAAATAATGTTGTGTTACATTCGGAATGGAAACCATACATTTGTGAAATGCATATGCAGAACCTTGTTACAACTTCTAATATGAGATGTGTTTTTCATACATTGTATGGTTGTAGGGTTCCTTTTCTGTTGTGAGATGAAAAGTATGGGTTAGCCAGTTAGGCTGGATTACCACTGCATTTATGTTGATGTTTGCCTTTTAAGTGGCAAAATTTGGATATGCACCATGGCAAGCTAAAGAGGAAAAAAATGGAATTTGATTGTTTCGCTTGAAATATACATGTAAATAGCCAATAATTTCAGATATGGGGAACTTGGACCTGCAGCAAAAAGCCAGCTGAAGTTAAAGGGTTTCTAGTTTCCATTTGGACCTGCCTTTTAATTATTCATGAGCTATTTTCATCAATAATAATTATTCAATAATGATTACACTACACATAACTTTGTATAGAGAGGTTTTCATTCTCTGATTCAGCAGCATCTTGTTGACAGTTTTGTGTCCTTGACTCGCAAGCAGTTAAAGTTGGTCTTCTGAATCAGTCAAAGCTGTTGTTAACTCTCGTGGGCATGTTTCACCCCCTTTCATGCAGAGGAACACGACAACAGCAAAAACGATTTTCTCCTCTGTGAATTTGGGGCCTGTGTTTCAATAAACCTAATGAAGTGAAAGACCAGTGTTGAAAGATCCAGATATAATGCTGATTCTATCAATATACTTTGTAAACTTCATATTAGCATCTTTAATGAGTCCCTTCTCACAAGCGGTTTAATTAAAAATTGGGGCTAACAGACCGCATCGGTTGTCTCTAGCTAATCCAGTTTATTTTAAATGCACAAAGATGCATATCACATCAAGACTAATTTACCTGTAGGTGTGAAAGTGAGTGTGGATACTTATCTGCCTTTATGTTTCAGCCATGTGATTGACTGGTGATCAGTCTAGGATGTACCATGCCACTCAATTAACCCAGAATAGGTCCCAGCTCTCTTTGGCCCCGCCCAGGATAAGCGTTTTTGATGTATGGTGGATAAATGGATTAGTTGATCGAACTGTGGTTCCTACTTTCGAGCAACCACAGTTTCCCAAAGATCTCCTACTTAGCGTGACTATTTACGTGACTGTGTGGCTAATTTAACTTTTGTGTTTCTTCTTTTCACAGGTACAAGAATATCAGCCGGCTACCGACTAGTTGTCATCCTTCTGGGTTATGGTTTGGTGAGGGAGGCCTTGTTATAATATGCAGAGGGGATATATATGAGGAACTGACTGGGTTGAAACCAGATCTCACTTTCTCTCATTTGCTCTTAAAGTGAACAAGAGAACTGCTTGTTTTATGTCCTCCTCCGACACTATCATACGGACATCACAGTATAGCCTCATTTCCCAGCCACTACTACACTTGCACCGAGCACATTATTATTAGCCACTAAAAAAAAAAAAAAAAAAAAAAAAAAATCTGCCTCCTTAGAATCAGATGGATTACCTTTTGTACAAAGGTCATCTTTATATCACCCAAGGTGCAATGCTCCGATGTGAAAATGGACCCCTCTTAGATAACTCACATGGAGGAATCACTTTCTTATGGTTTCGCTGTTCCAGGTCATGTGTTCATTTGTCAAAATGAACAAGGAAAAATAAGAATCTATATTTGTGTTATAAATATCTATATATATCTATATATATGAAGTTATATATACATCTGTTTTATTTTAAACACCTAGAGTTAATGTTTGTGCCGTATACATAGCTGACACTGACGCCTGGTGGCTCTTGCATTTCATTGTGAATAGGCGCCCTCATCAACTGAAAAAAGATCAACACAATTTCATTTTTGACTGTTACATTAACATTCATTTATTTCATTTGTCTTTAAGCTGTTCAAACGATCTAGTGTGCATACATTTACATCTCGTTTGTGATACAAATGTGCATGCTTGTTGATCAAGGCTTAAAGGAGAGGAGTCTACTACATTATTTGAACATGAGTCGGCACTTGGAGTTCAGTGTTTCAGTATTTTGGATTTAGCTTTATTTCAATGTGCTAGCTTTGATGTGAAAAAAAAGATGTCCTTGTCATTTTTATTTGTATTGCACCCTCTGAATGAATAAAATGGATGTCACAATTCATGAATAATTCCCAGTATATGACCACTGAACATTTCATTTAAACTGACCAAGACTTAGATGTGAAAGGAAAATGTTTTTAATTCTATGCCTTCCTGTGTGATCTCATTACAAAGATAATTTGAGTATTTGGGCATAGGGTAAATGAGTTTTGCCAATTTTGTAATTTGCTGATACACGTTGCGTAATAAAATGCTGTGTGTCTGGGTGAATTATAATAGACTTTCTCATGCTCAGCAAATGTGTTCTATGTTCGGCAGGAGCAAGTTCTTAATTTAATATCTAAAAAGTAATACAAATCCACGCAGAGCATTTATAAATCGAACGCTTTGACAATCTGACACAAACAGGCCAAACTGTTTTGACTCCAGATAATGACTTTGACATAGTCTGAGCTCCATAATGGGCCACTTTCATGTGATGTCAGACAATCTCCACTGTCTCTTGGAGAAACTATCGTCACTTCCGCTACCCATCTTCATTAAAAGTAATGAGATGGAAACAAATGAATAACAATCAGTGGAATTAATTATTTACTGTTTACAAACATCCATCCGTTTTCTATAGTGATTGCCCACATTAGGGTTGTGGGTGAGCTGGAGGCTATCCCAGCTTTTGATGCGGGGTACACCCTGGACAGGTTGAAAACCAATTGGAAAAAAGCCATGGAAAAAAAAAACTTTCATACTCACATTTTCAGAATTTGGACTGTGCAAGGAAGCCAGAGTACCTGCACAAAAAAAAAAATATATATATATATATATGTATATATATATATATATGTATATATATATATATATATATATATATATATATATATATACATATACACACACACACACACAATCATAGTATCATTTTAAAGTAAAGATGCAGCACCACAGCCATTTCTGGTGTGAAATGATCATGTCCTGGTGTGGCAAAATTTTACATGAAATTGAATTCTGCCCTACTGAGCAAAGCGACAATAGCTAAAAGCAGTGAAAGACTGAGAGCAGACAAGGGCAGGAAAACAATCCGGTGGAGAGGTTGGACGTGTTTAATGGCTTGCTAACCGGTCTTAGTACTATCCACTGAGTGGCTTTTCAAACCTCACTTCCTGGCAAACATTCCCTTCTTAAATAGCCGTCTTCTATTAAGCTTCAACTGACAGAAAATTCTCCTGAAAATATCTTGACACTTGAGAATTCATTGTTCCCTCAATGATAGCGCTGGGTCCAGGCCCTGACGAGGAAAATCAGTCCCAAACCCTGAGGCCCAAACCATGGTGGATATTTCACAGTTGACTAAGGTTTTTATGATGTTGTCCATCCGTCCATCCATTTTCTATACTGCTTATCCTCACTAGGGTCGTGGGCGTGCTTTAGCCCATCCCAGCTGACTCTGGGCGATAGGCGGGGTACACCCTGAACCGGTTGCCAGCCAATCGCAGGGCACATACAAACAAACAACCATTCGCACTCACAGTCACACCTACGGGCAATTTAGAGTCTTCAATCAACCTACCATGGATGTCTTTTTGGGATGTCGGAGGAAACCGGAGTACCCGGACAAAACCCACACAGGCACAGAGAGAACATGCTAACGCCATAGAGGCGAGGCCGAATTTTAACCCAGGTCCTCTGTGCTAACCAGTCGTCTACCATGTGTAATTGTTCGAGTGGTATTAGTTTAAGCAGAGTGTGTCTATTTTTGTGACTTATAAGAAGATTAGATCACATTTTATGACCAATTTATGCAGAATTCTAGGTTATTCCAAAGGTTTAACATGATTGAATGTTGTCAGATTGCTTTGTTGTGAGAGCTGGGTTGGACAAAATTTCACCACAAACTTTGATACAATTGTTTAAAGTGGACATATGGAAAAAATATAAAGGTACACAACTGAGTAATTCTTTTCGAGAGCTGCCTATTTCTGAAAATGTGTCTGTAAGCAAGCTGTTCATATTTTTGCCTGACTGACTGTGACACGTGCAACATGACCATCCAGCCTGTTTTTCTATTGGAGGTATGCGAGGTCAGGGAGCTGTAACTCAGACATGGTGATCTGCAGTACTGCAGCCCCGCAGGGAACCATCCTGGTACTGTTCCTCTTCACGTTGTACATTGTAAATATCATGTAGAACTCTGGCCGCTGCCTCCTACAGAAGATCTGTAATGTCTCTGCTATCGTCTGCCATGTCAAGGAGTACAGAGAACTGACTTTGTGGATTGGTACCAGCCGGAACACCTCATCATCAGCATGGAGAAGATGAAAGAGCTTGTGGGGCACAATCCCCCCCAACCCCCAAACACTGTTGAACATCCAGGGAAAGAACGTACTGCACAGAGAGTGGATCCTTACAGGGACTTGGTTATCACTTGAACAATACAATGGACTTGTCTATAAACACACAGCATCATTACACAAACAGAGTAAAGACTTTGACCCTTTGGCATCTACCTGAGTACCTGCTATGACTCAATATGACTAGTGGCAACAGCCTTTTATAAGTCAATGGTCTGCTGGGGCAGTAGCATCTCAGATGCTGACAGGGAGACATTGGGGATGCTAATAAGAAAGGCCAGCTCTGTTCTGGGATGTCCCCTGGACTCATTGCAGGAGAGTGGGGGAGATGAGAATGGTTGTTGGGCAACAACTCCCACTTAATGCAGGACACCATCATAGCACTCAGCAGCTGCTTCGGTTGCAGATTTCTTCACCCCAAATGCTTAAAGGAGAAGTACTGCAATTCCTTTCTTCCTGCTGCTGTAAAACTTTCACAGTTGCTGATCACAATCAAACCGCCATTAATGGCATATACATAATTGCATATATGTTTTATTAATCGATCGATATCATTTTCAGGTTTTCCAAGTGCTTGAGAACAGAATATTTATTTTTACATGTATTGTTTCCTTCTTCAGTGCTGCTGACTATTCTTGCTGCTGTCCACAACCACGGCTGTACAGTATACTGTATACTGTATACTGTGGTACAGTATCAATTTATTCACTGCTGTTCTCACTCTGCTTACTGACTGATAGTGTAAATATGTAATTAGATTGAATTCATGATGCTACTGTCCACTTTGCTCATGTGAAAGCTGACTATCCCCATTGCATGAGTAATAAAGGCACATTTCTATTTTATTTTATGAACAGAACTGCACACTAATCAAAAAGACCTTCCATTTTGAACAGGCTTTTATTTTCTCGTACTTTCTTATTTTCTAATTGTGTTGGTGTTGATTCATGGTTTTGTTGCATTTCTATCTGAAAGGTATTTATAATGAAAGATGCTTTAAAAATATTACTTTATTATGGATGGTTGTTTTTCTATGTGTGCCCTTCATTTGGCTAGCAACAAGTCCAGGGTGTACCTCCATCATTATTTTGATTATAGTCGTAGGCAAAAAAAAAAAACGTTTAACCCCACATCCTTTGATTATTAACGTGTCATGTCTTAATTTATTCGTAAATAAATAAGAAGATACAACCTGAAAGAGACAGAGTGGAAGTGATCTTACATCACCCTGAAAAGGGTCTATAAACTAAATGATGTTGTAATTCAATTACTATCTCTTCACATCATCCACCATAAAAAAGACCTGTGCATGGTTTTTAAGTTCACAAAACACTGGAAAGCAACCATGGGTCTAATAATGAATATGGCTATGGTGTGACAATTGTCCTGCCATGAGATAAGCACATACTGTCCTGGTTGCTTGGGTACTCAACATTTAGCCCATTAGCTATTTAGTTCCTGGTTAGTTGTATGGTAACATTCACAAGCAGCCAGCATAAAATAACTGACTCTGAGTTTCTTCTCCACTTGCGCTTACAAAGCAAAAGTTTAGCTGCACTCTCAAAAAAAGAGGAGAAGGACATGAACTTCATTCAGCACAGTGGTTCAAAGACTGATAATGTGTCAAGCTTTGCGATAACATCAGAGACGGCTGCTCATCAAGAGCCTTCTAGCCTGGGAGCATGATGTGTGGGCACTGAAGGGCAAGCCTATCTTATCCTTTGAATTTCAAACGGCTCCAGGGTGTATTTGTACAGTTGCTACACTTTACTATACTTAGAACAGATACACATGGGCAGATTTTCAGGGTGTTTGGCGTGGGAAAGTATAGCATAATTGGATAAATAAGGTTTGGAAAATGTGCTTGAATGTAAAGAATAAAATCTGTACAACGTGTAAACGTGCATGTTTTTTTTTCTTTTGAAAAGACAGAGGCCCATGATTTACTGTAAAAATTGTGCCATGTAATCATTCAAATGTTATCAATTCAAAGTGGGATTTCTTCTCTTCAAAATGAACTTGGGTAACGTATTTGAAAAAATGTAAAATTCTCGATACAAACATTTCCTTTCATTCATCTGTAGTAAATCTCTTGACTATGTGCTCTTGATACAGATGGATGACGAATAGCTGTTGAATATGAATTGTAAGGCCGTGTGGCTGGACTGAAGAAAAATGTATGTTTGAGACGCTTGCTCTTAGACAGCTTGGTCTTTGTTACCAAAGACGGAAACTGCTTGTAGCAAACTGTAACAGCTAAGTATGCCTTTTCCTTCCTCCATTTATTTTCTGTTCTGTTTTAAATGTCATGCGACTTATTCACAGTAGATGTATTATTTTCTAATGTACTTCACGTTCAATGTAGTCTTGTCTGATAAGCTGTTCAAAGTTCTGATTATTCTCTTTAAATTTGGTGTTGTGTATTAAAACATTTTGTATTATGAAGATATCAGACATGTTCAAAATAAATCCTTTTCACAGGTGAAATTTCAACCTCAGGGATTCAATGTGTTTAATATCATACTGTGTCAATATGCATTACGAGAACTGGAGTAAGTGTATATAGCAATATCAAAAACCTACAATGGTATGCATCCATCCATCCATCCATTTTCTGAGCCGCTTCTCCTCACTAGGGTCGCGGGCGTGCTGGAGCCTATCCCAGCTGTCATCGGGCAGGAGGCGGGGTACACCCTGAACTGGTTGCCAGCCAATTGCAGGGCACATAGAAACAAACAATCATTCACACTCACAGTCATGCCTACGGGCAATTTAGAGTCTCCAATTAATGCATGTTTTTGGGATGTGGGAGGAAACCGGAGTGCCCGGAGAAAACCCACGCACGCACGGGGAGAACATGCAAACTCCACACAGGCGGGGACGGGGATTGAACCCCGCACCTCAGAACTGTGATGCTGACGCTCTAACCAGTCGGCCACCGTGCCGCCTGACAATGGTATGCAGTATATTTAAATCTTACTGCTATTTTAGTTTTACAATGTAATAAAATTGGGAAACAATATTGTTTTACTGCCAATTAATAACAAAACCAATCAACAACACAAAAAAATCACATTTGATGACTTTGGAAGAAGAGATTCTTCTTACATTGCAAGCTGACGCTTAAGGGAAGTTTAGGTTTCCTACCCGTCTCTTTTCAACAGTACCTTTTTGAAAAAAAAAATTTAAAAGGCTTCTTCTTGCACTTTGGGTAATTGAGATGCAGTGCATTGGTAAATCCAAAGACAATTTACATCGCCTGCTCTCAACATCCATCCCAATGTTTCCCTCCAAGATGATTCCTATTGAAGATGCAATGTGGTTGAAGGAATGGCATGTGGAGTGATGTTTTCCTGTTCACTGCAGAGGATCCCGACTGGAACATCATTGTACAAACCTTCCTCATCATCAATGCCCTCAAAAAAGGAACACGGCATGATCATATCAACACGACAACATGGCGCTGCAAATATCCGCTATAGATACACAGCCTGCATGTCTGCCAGTGTCCACCCACTGCTCAGTGCAGCGACCGCTATGGAAAATCACTCAGGACAGGTGCAAGAGGAATGCAAAAATAATCTAGGGTGAACACAAATCGAGATTGTTTTTTTTTTTTTGAAAGAACAATAACAATAAAAATCTAACTATTAACACATGCACACTTTACAATGTTATGTACTGTCAGAAGAGAGGAGGAAAGGTAGATAACAGGGGAGCTACAAATGGGAGGTAGAGAGCAGTGAAGGGAGTTAAAGGGAGATGTAATAAATTGGGGGGGGGGGCTAGGAAGGGGAGAAGGAGGAGAGGAGGGAGAGAAAAATCAGTTGCCTACAAAGCAGGCCTTGAAGTAAGTGGATGGATCATCACCGAGAATGACAGGAAGCCCCCTGAGGCAACTGACTTCTATCACATCCGAAGGCTGGTGGATTGAGGGAGCAGAGAGGAAATTCACACATTTAAAATAGGGTCCATATTATGATACCCTGAACCGGTAGCACCAGATTCTGGGTCCCCATGCAGCACCTTCCTGGAGGGCCTCCTACAAAAATATTTTGTGCACCAGAAAATTTTGGTAACAGGGAGTTTGTTTGACGCCCCTGCTCTGAACACAACACAAGAGAATTCAGGACCAAAACTGAGAAATTGAAAGAGAGGAACATTGAAAGGAAAGGGGAGGAACTTGGTTTGTGGGAAGGCAGGGAGTAGATTGATGTCGACAACTCAATTTGCCTTTGTGTGATGTAAAACCACAGTCAACAGCTGACCAGGAAGGCCTCTTTTTCTTCCTAAAGAGGTTCATCAGGCTAGGAGAAAAACAATCAAGAGAGTCGAAGTTTCCCTTCCGATTTTTCCCGACCTGAATTTGTTAAAAAAAAAAACATGAAACATAGCAAAAAATGTGTAACCCAAAGCCTTTTCTGTAACCCTTAACAACACAATATTACATAATTCCAAATGATTATATTCACCAAAACATTAAAAACGAAGATGGCTTTCTGTGAATAAAAGATGGCTGTTGTCTGGCTGACGTCAGGCTGGTCTGTGACATCTTCTTTACTTCAAAGAACAAATCTGTGTTAATATAATGTTCTGACCTCAGATTTTTATTACAATGTCATCACTTTGTCCCATGCATTAGATCAGGGGTCACCTAATAACACATTTGCTCAAATTACCTTTATTTTACCTTTATATATTTTATTAATTAATGAAGATGTTTATCAATGTAAATCTCTGCAAGTGTTTACATTTCCAAATCATCACTTACCACATTTCTTGGTAATCACAATTTCCCATCACTGGTGAGCTACAGATTTTTAGAACAGGCCCGCAGATCACTCATATTGGTGACCCCTGCAAGATTCACATTCAATTGTTGTATTAATCGTCTCAGAGAATGTTACCTTAACTGAGTATATACCTTGTTCCTTAAAAGCCTTTAGATCCTACTTTGGAATAGGATTGCTTTTCGCGTGCTAATATAGGCAAGTCCCCAAAGAAATTTGAACAAAGGGTAAAGCAACCTCAGGCAGTGAACTTTCTCTTACTTGCCAGAATGCTTGTGCATGTGTGTGTGTCTGTATATATGTGTGTGTGTGTGCGCGTGTGTGTGTGTGCATAACCTGCATTATTTATTTGCACTCATTAAAAGTAATCAATTGTAACGGGCATTGATGAAACGGTCTTTATTGGGCTTTCCAGAATCCATCACTGTAATGTACTTGTTGACTTTCAAGCCCAGCTTGATTATTTTGTTCCACAAAAGGCCCAAATGAATGAGAATGTGTTTGTGTGGGCAATGCTTAGCACCCCTCAATACTTTGGGATTTGTGAATCCCAAAGGCAGTGGAAGAAAACTGCATTGGCTCATCAGCCAAAAATGCAGATGGCTATCACTGACTGAGCATGACAACTCGAACTATGTCAACATGTTAATGCCTAATAGCTGTGTCAAACCCACACATTGAAGAGAAGAGCAATCACCTTTATTGTCATAAATGTCATGTTATTTATTGTCATTTGTACATTTGTTCCCAGCATTTATCCCATCTGACTAATGAACAAACGACACTTACATAGGAAAAGGTGGCTACTTGTAGCTGTTGTAGTTTAATTTGAGTATCTTGCTAAGGGACACGTCAGCCAAGGTGGCATTCTCACGGTGGCATTCTTAACCAATTCGCCATGGGGGAACAAATAAGTGCTAGACCATCTATGGCAGGGGTGGACAAACCTTTTGGCTCAGGGGCCATATTGACTTATAAAATTTGACAGGCGGGCCAAGCCAGGACTAGATGCTTACATATAAAAAATAAACAAAACAAACAAACAAAAAAAGACATTGTAGTGTTAATACTTAGATTTACTTTTAATGAGAACAGTGTTGTTTTGTTGATCACCTTTTTCGGCCAGCGTATCAAAGTTAGTTAGTTTTGTTGGGGTTTTGTTGGGGCAATTCTCAGAACACATCTGAAGTGTTCATCACTCAGCTGTGATCTGTAGGATGTTTTGTTGGTGTTCATCACACTAAAACTCTGTTCACACACATATGTAGAGCCAAACACCACCAGCATCCTCTATACCATCTTCTGGATTTTTGGAAAGTCTGCGCTTAGTGAAGCATAAAACTCTTCCAGTTTGAGAGTTGAACTTCTCTTTAAAGACAGTATCACATTGGGGCTCAATCATTTGCAGCTCCCGTGGCGCTGTTTCAGGGTCTTGTGTGACTGAATCTAGGATGGCAGTTTGTCAGATCAAGGTGTTTTGCTGAGCCTGCAAGCTTGATTTTAACCGTTGAGCCATAGCCATCAGTTCCTGCGTTGACTGGCTGTTAGCATAATCAACATGCTTGGTAGAAGAGTGACGCCTGATGTTATATTCCTCTAAAACTGCAATGGTTTCTTAACAAATTAGACATACAGCCTTTGACGGGACTTCAGTGAAAAAGTATTTAGTAGTCCATTCTACATCTGATCTATGGCATTTCACATTATATGGTAGCATTAAGCTAACAGATGTTAATTAATATATTGATTTGGATGACGATTTTGCAGTTGAAATATACATCCATCCATCCATTTGCTGAGCCGCTTCTCCTCACTCGGGTCGCGGGCGTGCTGGAGCCTATCCCAGCTGTCATCGGGCAGGAGGCGGGGTACACCCTGAACTGGTTGCCAGCCAATCGCAGGGCACATCGAAACAAACAACCATTCACACTCACAGTCATGCCTATGGACAATTTAGAGTCTCCAATTAATGCATGTTTTAGGGATGTGGGAGGAAACCGGAGTGCCCGGAGAAAGCCCACGCAGGCACGGGGAGAACATGCAAACTCCACACAGGCGGGGCCGGGGATTGAACCCGGGTCCTCAGAACTGTGAGGCTGACGCTCTAACCAGTCGTCCACCGTGCCGCCTTGAAATATACAATGCTTACATTTTTGTTTGTTTTATGTGTTAGTTTTACAATAAACCTCAACTAGGAGTGACAAACAACAACAGCTAGAAGCAAGCACACCTCTGATTTGGTGAACCGTGCAAGCGAGAAAGTGACAGCTAGTACTCGTACTAGTATTACTAATAAATCCTATATTGATAAGTTTAAGTGTGTTTTAAAGTGTAATTGTTAATTTAAAGTAAGTGTGGGAATTATGAATAGTTCACATCTTGGCACAAAACTTCCAGGCATCTGCTAGAAAGCTGAAAATGTATATGGGCAGGAATTTAAATGTCTTTTTTTGCAACTCAATGCAAATTGAAATGAACAAAAGAATGGCTTCACCAGAAGAGGATTAAGGTTTTGGAATGGCCTGAAGAATCTGTTGGTTGACTGGCAGACGGCTGTGCATAGGAGAATCACTGCCAATTTGCAGTGTTTTTCTGCAGGGAAGTTGTGTATTTATGGTCAAGATGTGCCGTACATGCTTAGCCCAAAAGACTGCTTGCTGTTATAAAATTAAAAGGTACAGTTATACAACCAATTTTTTAGGGATTTTATAAACTTCATTTTTCAAATAATTTGTACAGTGTTTTCTGGATCTTTCTTCTCGTTCTTCCTTTATTTTTCTTTCTTCATTCTTACTTGTTACAGTCAATGTGTCTACGCAGTACCAACATTGCCATTCTGGTGAGTGGACTAGCTTTATTATTTATCAGTCAGTCAAAAATGTGCTTGTGTAATGGGATTTGAAAAAAAAAAAAACAACACTATTTAAATCTTGTTTGTTTATAGTACGCCATAACAAGAACCCTCGAAAAAATTCTCATTTCTCCTCATACCCACAGGGACCATGGAAGAAGTAAAGTGCATGCACATAAGAACATGAAGGTGACACCTTGCTGTCAGATAAGTTCAGATTAGTTCAAGTTCAATATGCTTTGGGGCATTCGGGTGGCAAGATGTATCATGCAGGACCTTAACCTTAATAATGTAGTAAAATTTTCAACATCACATGACGGACATGGCTCACTCAAAATACACTTTGTGAAGTTAGAGTATGCTATGGTGATTAGCAGTAATAATGGTACCGGTAGCTATTACTCTAGGAGGACTCGAGTTGTGACTTGGACTCGAGTCGACTGAAGTCACTGTTTTGATGAATTGTGATTGTGACATGACAAATATGAAAAGACGTGATTTGCGCATTAATGACTGAGGACTTGACTTGCTTTGAGACATGACTTGGAAGACTTGGTTGTTGCTCATTTTATACTGTATGTTTAGAGACAAAATCCATCCATCCATACATCCATTTTCTGAGCCGCTTCTCCTCACTAGGGTCGCGGGCGTGCTGGAGCCTATCCCAGCTGTCATCGGGCAGGAGGCGGGGTACACCCTGAACTGGTTGCCAGCCAACCGCAGGGCACATACAAACAAATAACCATTAGCACTCACAGTCACACCTACAGGCGATTTAGAGTCTCCAATTAATGCATGTTTTTGGGATGTGGGAGGAAACCGGAGTGCCCGGAGAAAACCCACGCAGGCACGGGGAGAACATGCAAACTCCACACAGGCGGGGCCGGGAATTGAACCGGGTCCTCAGAACTGTGAGGCTGATGCTGTAACCAGTCGCCCACCGTGCCGCCGTGCATTTAATTGTGTGACATTATTTTGTCAAGCGAGTGAAATAGCAGGGATGAAATCCAAAAATGACATTTTCTGGTATCATGTTCGGTCTTGTGCACCGTTTGACTCTACTTACCATGCTGAACTATTGATTCATGAAACAAGTCTAGTCTTTTGACCCTAAAGCCTGTCATGCAGCAAAGTGTTTATGTTTCAGGTCAGTGAAGTGGAAATGCATTATCTCTGTTTCAGTGTGGCTCCTTGTATGGCGGTGATGTGACTGTCGTGCCTGTTCTGTGTTGTGTTTTTAAAATGGAGCTCAGCAAAAGCTCAGAGGCAAGACCACTCACTTTCATTACACCATTGGTTCACCACACTTACTCCTTTGTTATACATTAACCTTCGTCAAGATTGAATCAACCTTTGAAACATTTATAAATTAATCTCGTAAAATTATTGTGCTTAATTCAAATAAGTTCCCTTACAGTCCAGAATAATTCAAATATAGCTTAAAGAGAAAAAGTAAGAGCACTTTTAGTAAGCACATACTGTATGTTGCAGATTCATAGCTTACTTTCATTACTTGATTTTTAGTACATTTTTATGAATTATTACCTATTTCATTACTTTTGCTCATGTGTGTACATCTTCATACTCGGGCTCTGTCATCTTAATGGCTCAAATCAAACAAATCCTGCAGCATAATAATCAAATATTGGAGGTGCCACAAGTGGCACGATGGCGAGTAGTTAGCCCATCCGGCTCAGTTCCGAGGTCGGGTAGCGTGTGTCTTCTCCGGATACTCCAGCTTCCTCCTACATTCTAGAAATATGCGCGTTAGTTTCATTCTTTACACTAGATTGTCAAAAGATGTGAATGTGAATGGTTGCTTGTTTGTATGTGTCCGCCGATTGGCTGGCAACCAGTCAAGGGTATTCCCCACCTCTTGCCCAAAACCCACCTATGACCCTCGTGAGGAGTGTCAAACTTTTTCTTGAAAATGTTGGTCTCATTCAAAATATCTTTCAAGAGAAACTAAAATGAAAGCAATTCAGTAGTTCAGTAGTTCTGTGGTTGCTCAATCTGGTGTCACCTAGCTTCTAAAACACAGGGTATTAAAGTGCCTGGGATAAAGGGTGACATTTTGTAGGACGCTGAAATGTTGGGAGTTGATTTAAGAGCTTAGATTAGAGTCCTTTGCATAAGGACACTTGGGACAGAATCAATGCGGTACAGTGCTCTCGCTCTATTTGAGAAATGATGTTACAGATGCTTATCTTTGATTATATGTTTCTTGATCAAGTAAGCTAAAACGTTCAGATGGGATTTTGTGGAGGAAAATGTAGCTCTTTCTTATTTATTTAAATACATTGAAATATCTACAAATAACCATCACACAGCTTCTTTATACAGTAGTTGCCAGATGGCTGAGCCAATATTTTTAAATGAAATCTGCTATCGATATCTGTTCACCATTCAGGACCATGATTTACCTCTTTGTAAAAGCATAATCTATCCACAAATTACACTGATAATGGAAACTTCTTAATGTCCTTTATGTACCAATTTGTGTGCACAGATTCATATTTGCACATCTCTGAGAGTCGTTAAATTGTGCCGCCATGTTTTGTTTGAACTGCATAGTGTGAGGATGCATAAGCTGATGCAATTGCATCAGTTTTCTTGCATGAATATGTGTATCCACTGCATTGTTTTGATTTGTTACTGCTTTGGTCCCCCATAAGGGAACAGAATACTATCCTCCTTCCAGCTTTCTGAGTTGGATCTACCTACTTACATGTATTCACAGCTCTTAATACTGCTCTTATTTGTAGAGACTTAGCAATAGTAGACAGGTACCCCAAGTCATGGTCAGAAGTCTGAGAAGGTGATAGAGGCCAACTTCTGAAAATCAGCGGCTGCTGGGCTCTCCTTAATTCTAGATGATTCCTAAATGAATTGCCACTCAACCACTTCTAGCTGTATCTGTTCTTAGTCTCTGTCGAGAAAAATGTATTTTCTGGCATGGGCTTGGCCATGCCTCTGGAGCACAGCTCAGTAACTGGTGGACCGCAGTTTGAGTCTTGAGCCAGAAGCTTTTCCATTCGGACCGAGACCTAAAGCCAAAGAGGAAGGGCTTAGATTTGGGCACTTCTATTTAAAGTGATGCAGCCATCATAGCCTTTCATGGTACTACCATGAAAGGTAGTTTAGTTGATGATGAAACTCACAGACCAATTACATGTGAGTTAAGCCACGTAACCTTACTAACTCAGCCAATCAAATCTGCATTTCAGGGGGTAAACATTGACTTTACAGAAAGGACCAGACAGAGACAGACGGAGAGGGATGAAGCAGGGGAGAGAGCTAGAGAACACTGTGCTGGAGAAAGTTGAGAAAATTACAGATAAAGGGAGAAAACAAATACAGAACAACAAAATGAAAATGGAATGGCTTTAGTCATTTCTGTGTATATTTCCCACTGGGAACACCTACTGTATTAAAAGTACAAATGTGAAATTCCATTATGAGATACAACACACAACAAGGTTTTGATATATCTACTGCGTATATATATATATATATATATATATATATATATATATATATATATATATATATAGTGGGTACAGAAAGTATTCAGACCCCCTTAAAAGTTTCACTCTT
Source organism: Phyllopteryx taeniolatus (assembly GCF_024500385.1). Lineage (NCBI taxonomy): Eukaryota > Metazoa > Chordata > Actinopteri > Syngnathiformes > Syngnathidae > Phyllopteryx > Phyllopteryx taeniolatus. The sequence continues at coordinate 8,419,908 of NC_084521.1, read as the reverse complement.
TGGTACAGAAAATGGATGAATGGATGTTATAGTGCGGCCATATGCTAAAATAATTTAAGTAAATTTTTTTCCCTCATTAATGTAAACGCAATATAACACAGTGAAAAATTTAAGGGGGTCTGAATACTTTCCGTACCCACTGTATATATATATATATAAATATATATATATATATATATATATATATATATATATATATATATATATATATATATATATATATACATACATACATACATAGTGAATATAGCCACTTCAATAGCCACTCAAAAGCAATTCAAAATCTGAAGTGAGAGACCAGCTCGAGCTTGTCCCTGAACAAATAAAGTTGTACCGTGTTCGGGGAAAGCTTTGGGGTGTTTTGCTTAGCTTTGCTGCACCTGTGTAAATTCATGTTATGTTAGCGGTTTATCATTATTTTTTGTTGTTATGTTTGTCATTGGCATCTTAAATGCTTATTGTTCAGTATTTCATTTTATCGTTTATTTAGTGGACATTTTTCTGTAAAATTGTATTTTCACCCTGAGTTTCTTTTAAAACTCTTTTACTTCTTTTAAAATAGAATAAACTGAGCACCTGGGAAGACTGGTGTTCCCAGGCCTCTTTCTTACACCTTTTTTTTTTTAGTTATACAAGCAGAATTAGTTTTCTGACTTAGCTTAGGACTGATGAGTACTGATGTGCTCCAATGATTATTTGAGAGTTAGACTGTCACATTCATCTGTCAAGAAAAATCGGGGGGTGCTTTCCATTGCTCAACTTAAAGTTTTTGTGAACAATAGAATTGCATTTGCCAAAAACAATATAATCACGATTCTGGGGTCAATATGGTTTCTTGTAGTTTAATGGCATTCTACATTTCTCATGGATAAGACTGATGACAGTCATACTGAACTCCTGATTCTCAATCATTCATTGACATCCCTGCAAGTTTGAAGATGATTGTACACCCAGGTGTTTTCCTGGTACCTTCCATGTTCTAATATTCAGTTGTTTTGACTTGAATGTACAAAGAATCGTGTTTTTGTCCTTTCTTAGCATTGTCCTTTCTTACACCAGTATGTTCAGTCATTGAAGCATAGAGCAGTGAATTGGAAAGTGGTGTTAGGCATGGAAGAAATGAGCAGCTGTCATAACTGTCTACTTAAATTGTTTGAATTGTTTTCTTTATCTGTGAGTCCTTTCTGCTCGAAAGTGGGGATGGTTGGAATGACAATAGATGAACATGAACAATATGATGTGCAATCAATTTATATAGGTTCGTATATATCTTTACCTTTCTTTATTACAATGACAATAAAAAAATCCCTCCATTATCATTCTTTAAGGCCTTGAGTTCGACCTGTATAAATTGAGTTGTAGTATCCTTAGTTATGAATGTAAAATAAAAACATTTTATACGGGTGGAATGAAGAGTGATGACACTAAAGCCTTGAACAGAAATGGCTGAAACGACTTTTGTTTTGTATCCCGACTCTTGTTTGTGGATGCATTGCAGGCTTGCAGAAGGCATTAAGATTTAACCTAAATCTTAAAAAAAAAACTCACAAGCCATATATTTGTATTCAGGGAATGTCGGCAATGACTCTGATGTTATCTACTGCACATTTTGCCCAGAAATAAATATATAAAGCAGGTGAAAAAGGTTAGAGCAGAGATGCATGTTATATAAGCACCCTTGCTTTTAATATAGCCTATGTATGGCGTGCTCTGATCATGACAATCACTTGTCTTGTTAGTACTGACCACTTTGTGTTTTTCACTTCTTTGAATCTTTTTTCTTCCCATATGTTCTAGCTTTTATTATGTATTCTGTTCATTTATATGGAGCTATTTCTTGCTACACTTCAGAGAAATAAAATGAGACTGAAGGAGACAGTTAGCTTATTACCCACAGTTTTATCTGCTTTTATATATATATATATATATATATATATATATATGCGGCACGGTGGCCGACTGGTTAGAGCGTCAGCCTCACAGTTCTGAGGTGCGGGGTTCAATCCCCGTCCCCGCCTGTGTGGAGTTTGCATGTTCTCCCGGTGCCTGCGTGGGTTTTCTCCGGGCACTCCGGTTTCCTCCCACATCCCAAAAACATGCATTAATTGTAGACTCTAAATTGCCCGTAGGCATGACTGCGAATGGTTGTTTGTTTCTATGTGCCCTGCGATTGGCTGGCAACCAGTTCAGGGTGTACCCCGCCTCCTGCCCGATGACAGCTGGGATAGGCTCCAGCATGCCCGCGACCCTAGTGAGGAGAAGCGGCTCAGATAATGGATGGATGGATATATATCTATATAAACAGAGAGAGAGAGAGAGAATAGAGACCGCTCAGCGGAATTGTACTTCCTTATTCATAATAACTTGGCGCATTCCTACCAGTATAGTGTGCTGCAGTTAGTCATCAAACTATGCATACAATTAGAAAAAAAATACATCTTCCCTGTAGTGTTATGTTATTTGGGCGACAGTTTATCTGCTGTGGTGTGGCCTCACGCGTAGCGCAAAAGCAAGGCAGTGGCGAAGCGTCCCTAACCCTAGCGCAGCGGCGTTAGGGCCGTCAGCCTAACAGTTGCCGACCACTGCGTCACAAGGTGAGGGGGAGGAGGAAAAAAATAAATAAATCATCCACGTGGACCGTGCTCCATCGAACTGCTGTGGGCGCATCTGGTCCACCCTCCGGCGGCCACAGCAGAGTGATGCACTGCCCGTTGAATTTCTGTCCTGGCACTGGGTCTGCCGGTCATTATGCCGGGCCTCTTTGTGGCCCGAATGAACGTGTATAATGTGCATTCAGTGACACGCCCACAGCACCTGTAAGCTAAAAGAAAATCTCAGTTCTTGACCATTTTGAATGATTTCACATAATTCAGTTTTGTACGGCTTGTTAATAATACTCTTCTCTGAAGTGTGTCAAATTTGTGTCAAGACATTTTTTTTGTCACTTTAGCGGGCCTTTTATATTTCAGAATATGTATGTATTGACTTAAGCAGAGGAGTTGAATCACTACTTTTACCAGACTTTTCGTATCTGTAGTTGTACTTAACAACACAGTGTGAGTCCTTTTGCGGCCTGGTTCTCAGGCAACTTCGAACAGGATAAGCTGACCTTTAGTGCTGCTTATATACCACCTGGAGTCCAACTGGAAAAGAGACATCACAGTTTCTCTCCTACAGTTTATTTTTCCCCCTTCTGTCTATTGTTTGTCCTTCATCTGGTCTGATTCGTTTCACCTGCCCTGTTAGATTTCACCCTCTCCTCATCCCTGCCCTGACAGCCAATCAACTCCTAGCCTCCCACCACCTTCTACACAGCTGTGTTTCATCTGTATGATTAGTCAGAGAGTATTTAGCTCACCGCTTTCAGATGCTCCTTGTCATCGTGGCTGTCAGTGGTTTGCTACGATGGCTTTTCATACCACGATCCTAAGCTCTTCTTTAACTTGTGCTTAACTTCCTGTTGCTGCATTTAGGCACATTTGGGTACATTTACCTTGACCTTTACCTTGACCACACACGCCACATATCAGTTGGTGACCAACATATACCCGACTACTTGTTACTGGTTGTTGGTATAGGGCACTTATTTACCTTGTACAAGAGGCAAGACACACAACCATTTTCCACCAGATGTCACACTTTTAATTGTAATTAATTACAGGGGGTCCTCGGTTTAGAATTAATATCCATTTTTGTGGTAGTGACATTACCTGAATTTATAAGTACGTAAATGTCTGTATAAAATGTTTGTATTCAAAACAAACATAAAACACTGAAATGAAAAACAGTAAGTATGGCAGTAACTGAGCGTGCCTCCTTGTGCCGTATGATATGATGTGTCGTTCTTAACCTCAAAATGTTGTATGTCAGGACTGTCATAAACTATACATTTTTACAACTTTGGCTGATATGTGTCCTAAAGCCACCCAAAGAGTTCAAATAATAAACAATATATACTGCATTGTATAATCAATCAATCATCACATAATTTCCCAACATAATATTTTTCAAGTTTATTTTCGATCATACCATTTGAGAAAATGATCCCACAAAAATATAGAGAAAAAATCCAAACCTAAAATATACATTTACATTTATACAATATTGAGATAGCTCCCTTTCATCTTAACCCTATTCAGGGGTCGGTACAGTGAATCATCTTCCATCTTTCCCTGTCCTCTGCATGTTACTGTTACATGTACAGTATCTGCCAAAATATGCAAAATAGATGATGAAAAATGTCCTACTTTGCTGTTTTCTCGAAAGTCAAGTCATTAAAGCTGTATATATGCTAAAGCGTGGCACGGTGGACGACTGGTTAGAGCGTCTGCCTCACAGTTCTGAGGAGTTGGGTTCAATCCCCGGCCCCGCCTGTGTGGAGTTTGCATGTTCTCCCCGTGCCTGTGTGGGTTTTCTCCGGGTACTCCAGTTTCCTCCCACATCCCAAAAACAAGAATGGTAGGTTAATTGAAGACCCTAAATTGGCCGTAGGTGTGAATGTGAGTGCGAATGGTTGTTTGTTTCTATGTGCCCTGCGATTGGCTGGCAACCAGTTCAGGGTTTTACCCCGCCTCCTGCCCGATGATAGCTGGGATAGGCTCCAGCACGCCCGTGACCCTTGTGAGGATAAGCAGCTCAGAAAATGGATGGATGGATGGATATACTAAAGCTGTATATATACTGTACATGTATGCTAAATCCATATTGTATGCCTTGAGGGAGTTAAATCCATGTCTAAGAAAAAGAAAGAGGGTTTCATTAGCATTGGATTACTTTTATCACTGATCACTGTCCAAAACAAATGGGATATCTAATTTGCAAATTACAGATGTAGAAGATTTATGCAACAGTAAACAAATAAATATTTGATAGCTTACGAGCTGATGTTACTTGTTCTGTATGCCAAGGTTTATTTTATTTGCCTCCAATATTTATTGATTTATTTATTTTTTTGACAGAAGCATCCCCGCAGTCTTTTTGACAAACTTTGTATTTATGAGGCTCGGATTTTTCTGTGGATACCCTTCTGTGGAAGCAGAGGGTATATAAATAAAATAATAATTATAAAAATTTCTCGTTTCAGCTTAGATTGGCTACAAAAAGAATACTTCTCAGTTAGATTACAATTTATAAAAGGCAGACTCAGGCTGGAAGATGCGCTTTACTTTCATCACGCTGACTCCTATTTCCATGGATTTATCTCCCCGTATCTCTCTACAATGTGACAATAAATTTTCCAGCTGCACAGACATGAACACTCAGTCCTGCGGCAGAGTTAACATTCAGCAGTCTTGTGTAAATGGTGCTAAGACTGCAAAGCTGCATATTAGTAAAACTGAAATGGCACCACATTATTATAAACTGAAAACAAACATTGCGCTATACTGTAGTTGCTCTTGTGAGAAATGATTAGGATTTTGAACCTCATTCCCACGGGTGCACAACTTTCATATCTTTCTCATGCTGAGTACTCTGAATATGAATATATTTTCTCTGTAACCAGTAATATAACTGTGTGATTGAAATAAATTGCAAATGATGAAGTGAGCATTAAAAGGTTAACCGCAAATAACGTATTCTCTTTAACAGGAAATCTACAGTATAAACACTGGTGTTGTCATTCCAAAGTAATAAGATTTTAAAAAAAGCTTCATTCGTTGCAAGGAAGATTTGGAAATGTTGGAATAGTCAGGCCCACTGGATCTACCTGGGCCAGAAAGGCGGTCTTAGCCAATGACACAGTTGGGTTTCTTTTGAAGGATGCACCTCTTTCGAGTGAAGCATTTGTTTCAGTGTACTCTGCACTTGGTCAGTGAGAAATGACTTCTACTAGAGTAGAGGCCACCACTTTTGGAAATTTGGTCTCGATCTGTGTAGGGTGCACCCTGCCTCTCACCCAAAATTAGCTGGAGCAGGCTACAGCTCACCTCAACTCAAATGAGAACTAATGGTAAAGAAAATGAATACTTCTGTTGGGCCTGATAGTGTTGTATTACCCTGTTACTAATGTGTGCCTTCTTTACTTTATCAGGGGAATAAAATCAAATGTCCTACATTTGATCCTTCACACACATTTGATCGAATACCCCCCTCTTACCAACATTGGTTTAATTTAATTATTATTTTTTTTAAATTCAATTAGAAATATTTTAAAAGCAAACATATACAACACAGGTGTTTATGTTTCAGTGACGTTGTAGTTGTGTTCACCTTATTCCCCAGTATGGCATACATGTAGTTTATGCAGCATAACACTAATTCATGTCTCGCTCAAGTCATCATATCCAAAGGCACAGAACGTCTTTAGGCACTATAACACTGGGTGCTAAGAGAATATCAGAGGATCACACATTGCCTCCTCCTCTTCAGACTTCTTGTCTCTTGATGGTTTCCAAGTTCCCTCATGACTGTCTGCTCTTCTTGTGACCTTTTTGAAGTTATACATACAAATGAGATTCTTTCCCTTCAGCAGCATACCATTTTTTGAGTGATCCCATAACCTAGACGGCACTTTCCAGCACTCCTCTTCAATATGCCCATTGAGATATACTATACAAGACCACCCCAATTGCATGTGTGTGCGTGTGTGTGTGTGTGTGTGCGCGTGTGTTCATGCAGAGTCACTGATGGTTCACTCGCCCTACTTCCATGCAGGCAGCGTGGGATCAGTTCTCACTTAGTGAGTTAAAATGCTTGTCTCTATACAGTATGTACCATGTAATGGGGCCCTGTAATACTGAGTCTGGACCACGCTGTGGCCCACCCTCTGAAAGAACTTCTGTAATTGCAACAATTTTAAAATTAAATTAAAGAAGGTCGACACGGTACAGCCACAAAATCCCTTAGTGGCTTGCACCACTGAAAACAGCGGTCAAGTATAAGTTATGTTGATGTACGCCAGGCGCTAAATGTCAGCGGCATCCATTTGATCAAACTCAGTCAGAACCAGCAATAAACGATTATTATGAACAATATTATAACGTAAGATGTAATGTTGTTGGCTAACTATGAATTATAATAGCAGCCATGATAAACAGGGGTTCACTGTAATGGATTTGTGCTGTATTTAAATAAATATTAGATTATGATCAATCTAATGCATCGCTCCTGTATTTTTTTTTTTAATTTTTCGATTAGATCTCAATATTAAGCTTTTTTTATGAATTTTTTTTTTTCAGTGCCGCTTGTAGAGACAAATTACCTGTTGTGGAAACATTCTCAACAGATGCCAAACTTACTCAATTGGTGTGTGTCCGACACGCCTGGGCAGTGTAATGGTGGAGGGTCTGCAGTGAGATACTAAGTGACGCTTCGTCTTCGCACAGCAAACATCACTGTTAAAAACAACAATAACAACAATAAAAATGTAATAGATATTCCAGAGTCCCCACTTTGACAGCATCCCCACATTAGTAAAATGTGTGCAAGTTTTTGCATTTGTGAGAAAATGTGAGCGAGATGAGATGTGTATTTTTGAGTGTTTTGTTTGCACTCACATCTGTTCAGTGCAAATTATTGCCATAGATCATCATTTTCAATTTCTTAGGATTATTATTTCTCAAGAGCGTTGTTCTCTGAACACACGCACACACAAAGCACTAATCACAATGTTCATATTGAACTGAACAAGTTGCACTATATTCGTTGTTCAGTCATGTTTCACTGCTTCCTGTTTCCATGTATCCACTCATCCATCCATTTTCTATCGGTCTACCGCTTATCCTCATTAGGGTTGTGGGTGTGCTGGAGCCTATACCAGCTTACTTCGGGTGAGAGTCAGATGACACCCTAGATTGGTCACCAGTCAATCACAGTGCAGATAAAATCTTACAACCTTTATCACGCTCACTGCCAATGAGTGGGAATTGAAACCATTGAAACGCAGGGCAGGCAAACAAAGTGTTATACCTCTCTAAAAGCTATATTTGTCACACATTTACAATACTCCTTACTGATTGTATGATGCTGATGGGGTGCTTCCACAAATTGTGTCACATGACAAAATGATCAGAGAGTTTATTTTGAAAAATGTTGCAATGCCAACACATGTTGATGCCTTGATGGTTCATTGGTTTTGCTTCTGTTGCTTCCAATCGTGCCTTTGCTGCTTCAACTTTCTTCTACTTGACGTTTACTTAGTGAACATTTAATGGATACGTATCACTTGCTAACAGGCAATTGACCACACTTCTTTTTTTCACTTTTTCCACATTTTGTGTTGTAGCCTTATTTCAAATTCTAGTGAATTCATTTTTTCCCCTCCAAATTCAACACACATCCCCCAATAATTGCAAAGTGAAAAATGTTTTTCATTAGATTGTTGCAAATGTATCGCTGACTTCAGAGACAGGATTGTCTTGATGCACAGATCTGGGGAAGGGCAGTGAACATTTTCTGCAACTTTCAAGGTCCCAATGAGCATAGTGGCCTCCATCATGCATAAATGGAAGTAGTAAAGAACCACTAGGAGTCTTCTTAGAACTGGCCGTGTTTCTAAACTGAGCAAATAAGGGAGAAGGGCCCCAGTCAGGAATGTGACCAAGAACACAATTCAAAAAATGTTATAATTGAGCCTTTATTACAGCATACAGAAATATACAGTGTGTGTACAGTATATGTACATATGGTTGTCTTGTACTTTTCACAGTGACTCAAATATGCCACCTCTATTCTGTTTTAAATCATGAAGCAGTGCCTTGGTCCCAAGAGGAAAGCTTGCTACACTCTTCCAATTGATTTAAGTTTGGGCAAAGCACAGCTCTCTCTGTTAAAGTTAGTGCACCTGTGTGCTTGTGATCTTCTCTTCTTCCTTCTGTTTTCCCTCACAGAATTTAGTTTCATCATAAGTCCTCACTAGCCACTGTCCTTAAGTTTTCTACCACACCTGCTACATTAATCATTATTGGCTGGTGGTCGTATCACAAGCTTTTTGGTAAATACCCTAAAATAGAATACACTGTAACAGCATTGTAGGGGCCACTCACCTTTAAAAAAATCCTCATACGCTCCATAAATGAAGGTTGTGTGTCTGAGATTGGTCAGGCCCCATGAAAAGCAGCCTGATTGCAACAGCTCTGGATATTATCGTCAAGTGTGTGTGAAACAAACTCTGAATATTTTCATCATTTCTGCTGCAATTTGGTCATGCAAGTTGAGGAAAAGCCTGAGGAAGGTCTGTTAACATTTTTGGGTCATGGTCTGATTTGGTGTCAGTGTGTGATTTCTGGAGGATGCTGCCGTCAGCACTGAAAATAATGCGTTTGCAATCAATGACATTACATCCAACAGCTCAGGGAAAACTGTTAGCATTAACATTGTGGCCTGGGGAGATTTCATCTCTTCATAATATGGTCTTGTAGACTTTTTCTTTTTCTTTTTTTTTTTACACTGCAGGGGGTAAGAGATTATACAGCCCATTTGGAGTTCCTTTCCACACATTCTGCACATCCATGCTGCAAGCACACTGGGATGCCTTCCCTTGCTTTGGGTGATCATCACAGCAGAGCGAAGCAGAGTTTTACTTGAGTAAGAAACACTTCACCCAGTTTTTCTTCTATTGGAAGATTTCAGTATTTTATGTGACAGGTGTGGATGAACCTCAGAGTTTGAATCTCTGTTGTAACAACTGTGTGGAGTTTGTATGTTCTCCTTGTGCTTGTCTCTTATTTTCTCCAACATCCCAAAAATATGCTTTTTAAGTCATTTCAAGACTCTAAATTGTCCATTAGTGTGAGTGAATGGGTATTTGTCTATATATACCCTGCGATTGACTGGTGACCAGTCTAGGCTGTACCCTGCCTATCGCCCAAAGTCATCTGGTAAAGGCTCCAGTTACCCGTAAGCCTAATGATGGATGGATTGGCATTAGAAAAAGAAAAGTTCCATCCCCTTCTGCTTTGCAAGGCCCTATGTGTACTTAACAAAAGTTCAGTTCCTGGGCCAAGCTTACTGTCCATTGACTTTAAGTGCAGTAGCTGGGAAATTACATTTTAAAAGCATATTGTCCAACAAACAGTTTTCGCACCCAGAAAACCCAAGTCCCATTGCAGACATGCTGTGCTTCAAAGGTTTAAATGGTGTGTGCAGAAGTCATAAAAAAAGATATACATATCTTATGATGACTTGGAAAAATGAGGAAACTCTCCATGGAATTTAAGCCCTTTGCCTTAAACACATTTAGTGGGTGGAAAAGGGTTAGTGATATTGCTGCATCACAGACTGCTAGGAAGTAGGAAATAGTCAAAGAAGCATCTGAGGTCTGACCTCACAGCATTATATTTGAAAAGTCACCAAAAAAAAAAAAAAAAAAAACTATGACTGATGACCTCAATGACTGTGCTGCTTGGTATTAGCGGTACACTGAAGTCAGTACGTTGAAAACTAGTGGGTGTGCTGGCACATTTACTTATTTTGCATTTTTCACATTAACTTAAAACAGTGATATATATTCACAAATAAATCCCATGAATGATGATGATGATGATTATTATTATTGTAATTAAAATTTTAAATGAAGATAAAATTTCACTTTGCCATTGTCCACTTTCCTCGCTGCCAGGTCCGAAGTATCGCTGCTATGATCGTGTAAGGCTAGCAGCAATTAGAATAGCCGAAGCGACACTCAACCACCACCAGCCTTTCTTTGTACACTCATACCCACGAAGACGCATGAAGACCGTGTCGCCTTGTTGGACCGGACATTTTGCTGCGCCACAGAGCATCATAGTCCGCCGACAGCAGCAGATGGGTGAGTCGAAATTACTCTCTATGGAACACAAGATGAGACAGGCTGGTTCGCGGAAGAGAACGATGTGCAGGACTCACACGAAACTACAATTACTGTAATGCTGATTTCTATTTTTAATCATGATTTTTTTCTTGGTTTTTCTGCCTTTCTGTCGAAATGTGTCGAATCTGTGGTGCAGAAAAGGGTGGGACCACTGTAATGTGCTGAGAAAATATCAGTGATGTCAATCGATTAATCGATTTTAACTCAAATTTCCTCACATTATAGTCGGCTACAATAAATTTTGCCGTTAAAACCATAGTGTGAATTCTTCAAAATATAAAGGATTAATGCAATCCTTCAATGATGTAACCGCCCTCTGCTTTTGTTTATGCTCGACCTTGAAGTATCTTCCCTCTCTGTGCCAAATGCCTTAGAAACGTTAATTCACTACATTTGTAACATATCTGGCATAGAGAGTATAGAGTATAGGCACTTTCCATTGTTGTACAGAATTCAGCATAAATGCAAAACAAACCTTTGATTTAAATGAGCGCAGGAGGTGGAGGACTGAAAAAGCTAATGACTGAGCAATCTCCCTTTACAAGATGTAAATCCTCAAGCAACACAGCAGGTGTCCGATCTAGAGGGAGATAGCAGCACAGTTCTCAGTTTGAAGTTATTTTCAGACATAGCAAACCTTCTCGAAAAAATATAAAATTAGTAAGGGTCGACGTTTCACAACAAAGTGGTTAACGGCAAACGGCACCGCTGTGCATAACAATAATGAGGAGGCACAGGTAAAATAAGAGGCGACGGGGAGAACGGATAGTGTTTTTAAAATGTAACAAACAAAAATGATCTCTTCGGCAATGCAGTTTTGGAGCTTCTGAATGACCTAAGGGCTGACTTAGAGCCAGTCTCAAGAAATGGTCTGAAATGAACTTTCTCACGGAATATCACTTCTGGGCGTTGAGAGTCTACTGGAGTCACTTTAATTCTTTGTTTCTCTTTCTTTCATCTCCCTCCATTTGTTGTTTTTTTTTTTTTTTTTGGTCCAAGATGTGTTGCAGGGGTGTGTCAACATTGTCATACTTTTATGTCCCCACTTGTTTGGTGCGCGCTGGGGTTCGGACACTTGATTAGTCAGTACACAACACTCAGAGCAGTTTTGTCAGTTTTTTTGCACACTAAAGTTTTGTCTTTTTTATTTTCCTTTTTTTTCCATTCCTTGTTCACAGTTTAATGGTTCATATTGTGAGCACTGTCATTAAACATGGAGACTTACTGCAGTAGCATAAGGTATATCATTAAGGGTATAAAGATGTAAATAAACAATTTGATAAATAAATGAGCTGTAAAATACAAACGATCTAAATAGAAATGCCACTGTGCTGTGTTAACAAAAAAATTACTCTATATTCACTCCCTAAATTGTAAGTGAAAATTAAAGAGAGGGTCAATGCATATCTGTTATTATTTTTCTATTTTTTTTTTATTTTTTTTGGGGGGGGAAAACATATTTTTCTTTCCATTTTATTCCTGGACATTTGTGGTTAATAAACCTAACGCGGACACACTGCCATTCCATACCTAGCTACAGGAATGGTTTAATTAACATTTTAATTAGCACGAAATATTGTTAACTGCAGGCCATTCTGGGAGCCATGTCTGCGACAGACTCATTACATTCAGTCATAGCCTCTCTACAGACGCTCTCCAGAGGACTACCTGCAAAAAATGTCACTCTAGAGTAATGAGGAGACGTGATGGATTTTATTACACTGTTTCTTGGCACACAAGATTTTAAGTTCCAAGATTTGCATACATATGTTACATTTAACATAAAAAAACCATTAAACATTACTTGCTTGCCTGTGATGAAAACTAACAATGGATTACTGCAGAACAGGAGTATTAATTGTACTATAGTGGAGCCTCAAATGTAAATCATTTGTGTCTGAAATTCAGATATAGTTAACATAATCATTGAGGGACGGGTTACCTGACTGACTTTTCTGTTATTCTGATTAACGGCCCTAAGATGCTCTTTTGACAGTGAACTGGATAGTAATGTAGAGCTTATGTTAGCTAGCAGGCTATCCATTACTGTATGTGTTGACAACCCCCAAAAAAATATTTTATACATGTGAGAAAACGCCTCCCACTAACCCGATGATGGAGGTTTGAGTCCCAGTCTCTCGCTTTAAAAGTGGTTACTCTTCCAGCAGGCATTCTTGCGATCTACATTGTACAACTATTTTTGACAGCCACTCGATTTATCCTCCTCACCCACAGGTTGTGTTGGATTAATCTTTGATATATATTTTTAAAGAAGTAAAAAATGGGGGTAATGGTATATGTGGCAGTGAAAGTGTTGGTCATTGCTTCAGTTTAGGTCCGAGGTGATACCCTGGTGCCTATTATTTTCCTTATGATACACGATTATGATTATGATTACACATTATCAGAATTCCCTGAGCATTACTATGCTGGTTGCAGTACAGAGTTCAGAATACCTCTTGAAACATCTTGTTTCTGCTTTTTGAGTCAGGTTCAATCAATGTTTCACTGTATCAATAAACTCCTGCTTTGAAATTACAAAGCTACAACTTCAGCTAGTGGCTGATCTCTTTGAACATCACCATCCGTCATTGTACAAAGGTAAAAATCAGTGCCGATCTTGTGACTTTTGCTTTGTACTGCTGTGAAAGCATTTCTTTCAGTTCCATTTTTTTTTTTTTTTTTTTACATTGCACAAGTTCACAAACATCTTCATCTGAATGAACTTTTTTGTATGGTGTGTAAGACATTTTCAAGATATTGTGTTGAGCAGCCATCTGCTTTGCTCAGCTGTTTTAAAAGAGAGAGAGTGATACATAGAACAATGCCCATCGTAGTACCAGTACTAGCAGTGGCATTATGTATTATGCCGTAGTAATCTAAGGATGGTTTCACTCTAGTCCACTTTGATAGACTAGTTTTTTTTCTCTAGCTTTGTGCAGTTCATTTTGTAAGGTGTGAACAGGTGCAAAAACCAAATCGAGCAGTCTGAGGCCATCTAGAAGAGTCCACAGTTCCAAACCAACTCTGTTATTTTACTTCTGAGGTAAAACTGTTGTGGATGTTGCAAGACTTTCAATTTGTTTGGATATAGGCTTTTTTCACTCAATTTTTGTGTCAAACTGTTACCATCATGAAACCATGTTTAATCATTTAAGGCAATGTTAGAAGTAATATTTTACAAATTCTACTACTAATTGTACATGTTTTTTTTTTTTACACAAATACAATTGTTACTATGCAGCACAATACAGTATCCACATGTATGAATGAGTAGTGTAGTTTAAAAAAAAGTGTTTTGCTTTTTTGTGTTTTTGGAAAATACAGACAACGTTGTCAAAGCTATCCCTTTTCACCCGGAGATGCAAAAATGCCTGTCGGCACATCATTTGCATATTGTCCATATCACACACTTAAGCATGAACTACCTGCCTTCTTGATCTTTTCCAAAATTGTTTTTTTTTTAAATATTCCACCAAGCGTTTTGTTTGTGTTGAGAATGTGAGTGTCTTTTTTGGTCTAAGTACACTTCGCTAGAGTAGCATTATCATACTCATTATGTTACGGTACACAAATAACAACAGTCTAGAGTTTAGACAGATAGATGGATAGTTCCACTGAGAAAGGAAAGTAAAATGTCATGAGTAAACTAAGCACCTTGTTAATAAGCCATACGTGCAGTTCCCTGAGGACAGTGGCATTTGGGATGTGTCCTGTACTTCACTTTAGTTATGAAACAGAACAGGAGAGCCAAAAAGCTTTTACATCCACGGAGACTGTACTTGTTTTAGAACATGAAGTACGGAGTCAAACAACTAAAACCGCAAGATATTCTCTAGGTAGAACAGACAAGGTTAACTAAAAGCTGGAAATTGCTGTTAATTTGCTGAACTGTGTCTGCATCTTTTAAAATCTAGCGACCTGTTGTCAGCTTTTCTCGCTTGCACACATTAACACATTAAGGATGAACCGTTTTTCCTTTTTTTTAAAAATTCCATTCCAAAGAACTTTCAAAGGTGTGTGAATGCAAAACAAGGATGCTCTGAGTGCTAATATAGTCTGCCTTTGCTGTTTGAACAGGAAATCAATCAAGTCCAAGGATGTTATCGATATATGAGCTTTCATATGTAAGACATTGTACAAATGATTGTGTATTTATATACACTACTGCAAAAAGTGCTCTCTCACCTCCCTTGTCTCGCATATAAAATTCGGTGACATCCCATTTTTAATCCATATGGTTTAATGATGTTGGTCCACCCTTCAACGCTTCTGGCTTTCCACAAGGTTTAGGAGTCTGTTCATGTTTTTAATTTTTTTTTTTTACGGCGGCACGGTGTACAACTGGTTAGAGCATCTGCCTCACAGTTCTGAGGACCGGGGTTGGATTCCCGGAGTTTGCATGTTCTCCCCATGCCTGCATGGGTTTTCTGCGGGTACTCCGGTTTCCTCCCAGATCGCAAAAACGTGCACACTAGGTTCATTGAAGACTCTAAATTGCGAATGTGAGTGCGAATGGTTGATTGTTTATATGTGCCCTGCGATTGGCTGGCAACCAGTTCAGGGTGTAACCCCGCCTCCTGCCCGTTGATAGCTGAGATAGGCTCCAGCAATCCTGCGGCTCAGAAAATGGATGGATGGATTTTTTTTTTCCATTCTTTAATTTCGGTCACTGATGTTGGATGAGAAGGCCTGGTTCTTAGGCTCCATTCAATGTTTTATTTTCTTTTTTTTAGTATCCCATACATTTTGCCTGGGGATTTAAGACAACCTATGAGAATGGTTGTTTGTCTTTCCTCAGTGTCCTTGGTGATCATTGGTGGGCGGAGTTTCCGGCAGCAAATTTGAGACTAGTATCAATCAGCAGGTTAAGTGCTATTGTTGCAGGTGGATGGCACTGGAGTATTATGGTGTGTTGGTTCCGTGCTTGCCACCATTACTTTTCTAGTATACGATATATAATTTTATCAGTTTTTCTGTGGCGGTTAGTTTGATCTGTTGTGTTTATTATTTATTTGCCTTCTGCCTCTGTTTTTTCTGATCTTGTGTAGTTTACATTCTGTGTGTATCTTTGTTTGGGCGTTGACCTTTTGCTGTGCCTCATCACCCTCTCTTCTTAAGTTCTTATTTTCTGTATTTAATTACTTTTGCAACAATCTTTTGTTTTAGCTCCATAATCATTATTGTATTTCATGTTTCATGCTCATTAAATTCTCTTTCTTTTGTCAATCCTTTTGAGTGTTTTTGAGGTCCGATATTCGGCGGTACACCCCCTTAACACCCAGTTTGTAAATTGACCAGTTGGTGTTTATGGCTTCACCTCATTTCTTGTGTGAGGAATGTGTTTCTAAAATTGCATTTTTTACAGAGCCACACATGAGCAAGACTGCCACCAGGAATCCGGACTTCCCACAGACTAAACCTAGCATGCATCACTTATATGCTGACATGTTTGTGTTTTGTTAAATATTAAAAGCATTGACGATTTCCCTTCATTTTATCTTTAAGTTTATCCACGTTTTGGCACCTAAAATTATTTTTCGCTGATGACCTTCCCGCTTTGCTGATGTTGTTAATGGTCTTCTGTATGTGTTCACTCTGGCTCTTATTTTACTGGCTGTGTATGGAGTGGAGGTTTTCGTTTTTCAGCCAGGATATATAATGTGGAAAGTGGGTCATTGAGGCCCATTGGATTAGCCAGACCACAGCCAGCTCATCAGGTCTGTTTCAGTCATTGCCATCTGGCAGCCTCAGTGTCCAGACACTTATAAACCATAGAGAATCACTGCCATTTGTTCGGTTGTTTGTTTCTTTACATTTAACACATACAATTCAACCCTACAGTAGTCCACATAAATATCCTAATAGGATATATCATACAAAATGGGATTTGACAGTGGTAAAGTACAAAGTACTTTATACAATAATGGTACCCCTACAAATCAAATGTTCACATTGCCACCAATATTTTCAGGACCGAAATATGCCTCACCATGTGAACTGAAATTGTGTATCCTGTCAATGTACCTCACCAGAGATCAGTTCAGTTATGGCAGGATCAAAGCATTAACTTAAAGCAGTAGACTCCAACGCGAGCGATACTGCACATTAAAAAGGGGTTTTTCAACAAATGGCAGAGAACGATGAGGAAGACGAATCCAGCTTAATGGAATGACCATTATTAGAGTATTTCTGTGTCACGCCAGGCAGCGATAAGTGATGTACAGACAATAATCCGGACTACTGAATTTAGCAGCTAGCCACCCACTAATTGTATAGCTGCAATTGTCACTTCTTATCAAATGTAGATTCATACGATGAATTTGAAATTTACAGTGACAATGGTTTTCCTTTAACCTATAAACGGGAAATTAAATTCAAAGAATTCGATTTTTATATTCTAGATGTAATGTTTATATTGTATTGTCAATTTTATTTTATTTGTTTTATGTTGAGTAGAGTTGCACGGTTTGTAACGCATCCTCATATCATTCATATCAATGCCACGCTTGGGCCATGTATGCCAAGGTTGTCCTTTAACAAACCTCTGCAAAGCTGATACGTCCTTTCTCCTTGGGGGCCCCATTTTATTTGTTTGTTTTGGTTTTGCTGGTTTAATACAATAGAACCAACAACACGCACAATACACACTTCGACCAACTACACTTCAAATTTCGAACTTCATGATTTTTCTGGTTACACAGAAAAGTCTTGAGGAAAGATCATGCATAATCAGCCAAGAAACAATCCATAAAATTTGGGGCTCATCTACAATGTATTGTGGCTAAGATGTGCTGCGCAGACAAATTGGGTTTTTAAATGTAACCATACAGGTAGTAAGTAAAATGTAAACTCTTTCAAATCGATTATGTCAATTTTGCAGTGTGATAATATTTTTAGATTGCTTTTAGTGATGGTGATGGAAGTAAATGGTATTCACCCAGCTGTCAAATCAGAATCAGAATCAGAATCATCTTTATTTGCCAAGTATGTCCAAAAAAACACACAAGGAATTTGTCTCCGGTAGTTGGAGCCGCTCTAGTACGACATAATATGTAAATTGTGGTATATTACACTTTTTAAAAAAAATTTCAGAATTCACACACTGATGCCGTAAATATAACATTATCTAACCCAAGCCAGGCGCCCTTCCTCACAATGTCCAGTTTTTCTTAAAAAGTCCGCTTTGAAAATAAGTTTTTAATCATGTCCGATATTCGTCCGTCTCCGCACATGCGAGAATATTATACATATAATAAATATTAATCATAATATAGGCCAGCAGAGAAGGCTTAGAAAGCCTTCACTGCACACCACTGGTGTTACCTTATCTTATAAGTGACAGCTATTTGATTCCTTCATGAAGTTGTTGGCAGGCTGGAGAGCTGTTTGTGTATGGCGATGTGTCCACGCCGCAAAAATGCTTTCTTTTCTTTTTTTTTTTTTTTTTAAAGCGTACTGGCTTGTTTTCCACAGGCTTTGTTCTACTTGCGTTAGTAGAGGCAAGTAGCTGATCGTTGCGATGACTCACGTCGGAGCGAGGCCAAAGAGGAGACCGTCAAACGGCAGCAAGATGATTCATCCCACTGGTTGTCTAGCTATCGAAAGCCGGGCTTGGGGTGGAATGAGGGCTGGCGAAATGCATAATATACAGTGGATCAGCCCCCTAAAACGAGTTGATTTTACCATGGGAAGAAATGCGCTGTAAAAATGTCTATAATTCTGGTATTTTGACAAAAGCATCCTTTCCACACGTTTTAAGACACATGAGAACTCTTCAATTGTGGCGGGGAAAAAAATCATAATACTGGATGTCTTCTTAAGGGGCAAGTGAGGGAACAAGTGAGGGTAGCTTACCTTATGAAGGAGTTGTAGCCCCGAGTGGTGGTTAATTTAGTTCATTTTATGGACTTGTGTTATTCTGAGTCATTCACTAAAGCGATCCCGTTCACTTGAGTTGAGTCACAAATGCCAATCTGTGTGCAGAATTGGAATATAGACTAAGAATGTAACATTTTTAATAATGCTAGATTGGAAGTACAGAGAAGAGCATTGAAACAAAGACTGCTTATCAATCGGATGTTTTAAACATATGCAAATACTGCATATTGCAGGTAGCACAGACACAGAGTGCTAATGTTAGCACCAACTGCTCTAGTGTCAGCAAAGCTTGTCTTTATTTGATTAAATGTGACTAATTGTGATACATTACAAAGCCTGCTTTAAATTAGATTTGAATAAAGTCCAACCATTACATTTAATATGTTCAATTTAATTTAAATTTAAATTATTCAGAATAGACACAATTTCATTGTATCAAATTTATGACTCAGTATGCTGATTACAAGTTCACGTGCTGTGTGATTCATTGCAATTCATGCGTCAGTTTTTGGAGTCACGGATGGCGTAGTGGTACATTCACCTGACTTTGGTGCAGGAAGTGTAGGTTCAGTTCCCACTCAGTGATGGTGTGACTGTGAGAGTGAATGGTTTTCCTGTCTCTATATCTGCCCTGTGACGGACTGTGACCAGTCCAGGGTGTTGTCTGCTCCCTGTGACACTGAACAGGGTAAGTGGTATGGAAAATGGATGGATGTATGGATAGTTTTTTTTTTTTTAAATCAACTAACATCCCTCATGTTGTTTTCTTTTTTCCAATCCATATCTTCCAGTGATACCTCTCTGTGAAATCTTTTCTGATTAAATTTGATTTTTTGTAGCCAGATCACATGCTGTAATGTCAACCATTTCTAATCTGATATGACAACATGACAACAAACCTTTCAGTAACCTAGCCTTTCAGGGTGCAAGCCAGCCCACCTCAGTGCCGTTCCCAAGTCCGTAAAACCGATGTCAAAAATCCAATGGAAATGAGCCTTGAAAAAAAGCCAGGAGAAAGAAGTAGACAAAAGGAGTGCCCTTCGTGGGAACATTTGAAGAAGACGCATCCAAAATGGCAAAAAATTCAGTCCCAATTATCCTATATAGGAGCAAAATTGCCAGGTGCTTTATGCCCCTGGTATGTTCATGCAGGCCGAACAGATTCTAGGTGCGTAACTAGACAAAGCATAGCTCAAGAACCCATATGATGAATAATAACAATGAACCTACTTTTCCTTTGCTCAGACCCGGAGTTGGTGTGTGCAATCGAGCGGTTCCGAATAGCTATAGTTGGCCTTGCTTCAACACACAGCTGACAAAGCTTTCAGAATATGTGGCAGTTGATATCATGCAGTATGTCCTTCACACTTTCAATCCCAGCCACCATCTTGTTGTTAACAAAGGTTTGAGAGGAAGTTGCTTCACTTGTTCCTTAAGAATTGTCCAGTGTTTCACAGATGAACTGAATAGATTGTGGACTATTTGCAGCACACCAAAGGAGATAGACAGGACTAAAGACTTTGCAGCATCTGCTACAACCAGATTGAGAGTGTGACTGCTGCAGGGGACATAAAATGCTATGCTGTTATGCTGCAGTATTCTTGCCTGAACACATTTCTTTTTTGGTCCCATCATGTTTCTACCGTTGTCACATGATTGGCCATGAGAGTCACAAATGTTTTAACTGTGTTTCTGTAGATGTTCCAATAGAGTTTCAGTCTAACCATTACTAGTTGTGTTCTTGAAAAATATTAAAATAACAAATTTAAAGGAATGCTCAGCAATAGAGGCGGCACGGTGGCCGACTGGTTAGAGCGTCAGCCTCACAGTTCTGAGGTGCGGGGTTCAATCCCCGTCCCCGCCTGTGTGGAGTTTGCATGTTCTCCCCGTGCCTGCGTGGGTTTTCTCCGGGCACTCCGGTTTCCTCCCACATCCCAAAAACATGCATTAATTGGAGACTCTAAATTGCCCGTAGGCATGACTGTGAGTGCGAATGGTTGTTTGTTTCGATGTGCCCTGCGATTGGCTGGCAACCAGTTCAGGGTGTACCCCGCCTCCTGCCCGATGACAGCTGGGATAGGCTCCAGCACGCCCGCGACCCTAGTGAGGAGAAGCGGCTCAGAAAATGGATGGATGGATGGCTCAGCAATAGAGACACCAACTGATGCTTCACACTTTTCAGTAAGTTTTTTTTGTGACAGAAGTATTTTTCCTTGTCTCCTAAGAGTGTTGTTTTTTATTTTTTTATTTTGAATGGTCCTAATCCAGTAGTGCATCTTTCTTTCCTCATTTTGAATTATTTGAACTGTGCCATCATTTCCACTAAAAAGAGGAAATTCCCATTGTGATGCTTTTAGAGAACATTTGAATTCCCTCTCAAAGTTTGATTGCGCTCAGTCAAATGACAAGTGATAGATATCATACTTACAATGCTAACTCTCAACCTGCAACAGTCTGTTGGGTTTTATCCATGCCTGTCTTTGTTTGCAGTTTCTATTGCAGAGCATTCCAAGTTTGTATATTCTCAAAGTGTAAATATGTGTCCAGTAGTGCGGTATTACTGATCAACAACAGTTAAGAAAATAACGCAGAGTGACAAAGCTACAACAATGAATATGGTAATAATATCACAACAGAGATGAGCAAAATTGGCAAAAATTGGCAAAATGTCAATATGGAATTATAAATCAACTGCTTAAGTTCATGGCAACGGGGAAGAAAGGGAGTCCCTGAAAGTTGAGTCATACTGAAAAGACCCGCAGCTTCAATAATGTACCTTTAGAATAGTTCATGATTCAAAAATACATTGTATTAATTAAGTGACTTTTTAATGAGATAGGCTGCACGTTGTTATTTTCGCTTAATGTCAGACCGCTGTGTAATAACGCATGCACTCATTTAACTGAACCCAACTCACCTCAACTTTATTTATATAACACTTTCACATCTATCAATTAATAATACAAGCTAACTAAATAAAATCTCAAATCAAAATTTACCATTACTCCCTTTTCCACTGGCATTTCTCAACAAATCTCGAAAAAATAAAATAACAAATGCCATTCCTTTACATTGTTGTGCGTCTGTATTTTTATTGCCCAACCTCCTCATGTTTGAAGGATGTGGTGTGATTTTTGACTCTGAGCTATTTATGTGAAGTCTGTCCTATTTTCTTGATGTAAAAGAGGTTGCTCAGAGGGCTGACAGTGGGAAGGGGCTACTCGACCGATGAATCAGTTATATATAAATAGCAAACTATCAACCTAAGAAGGAAAAAAAGAATGCTGCCTCAGGTGCCTGTCAAACATCAGAATAAAACACTTTTTAAACTAGGCAATACATGTGACAGGAACAGCAAGAACAAGCTATAATCTGTTTCTTGCTTTCTTCCTTCGGATGCGTTTTATATATATTGAATGCAAAGACATGAATAGCCCAGACATAAAGCAGACCAAGATGAAGAGCAGGTCATTAAGGGGAAGTTGAGATGATTACCTAATTGGTTAAATTCTAGACATTTCAACTCAAAATTAGGTCAGGGTATTAATTGTTTTGGTATTAACTCTATCTAGAATAGACCCCATTTTATGATACACATTCATACCAAAATCAATGAAATTGGACACACAATATCCCATGATGACAAAGTGAAAAAAGAATGTTTGGAATTAAAAACAACAACACTAAATATCATTTTAGCAAGTGGTAACATCCTTTTCTTAACACTACTATGTTGAGTCCCCCTTGGCAGCAATTACAGCCGTATGTCTCCTTGAGTATGACGCAACAATGTTTCACACCTATTTTTGTGCATCCATTTCCATTCTTTGCAGATCCACTCAAGCACCATCATATTAAATGAATGGTGCACAGCCATTCTCACATGACTTCAGAGGTGTTCACGTTTGGGTTATTCAAAGGCATTCATAAACTTGTCCCCCAAGCCCTTCCATTATTATCTTGACTGTGGGCTAAGTATTGCTGTCCTGTTGGAAAGTGCACCTTTGGCCCAGTCTGAGGTCCACAGCCTTCTGGATGTTCTCATTAAAGATCTTTGTGCACATTGCTGCCTTAATCTTGTTCTCGATCCTGACTAGTCTCAAATTCCTGACCCAAAACATCACCTCATCACGGTGCAGCCACCACCACCATGCTTCACCGTAGGAATGATATTGGATGAGTGAAGAGGAGTGGCCAGTTTCCTCCAAACATGATGTATGGGATTCACACTCAATCTGTGTTTCATCAGACCAAAGAACTTAGTTTCTTACGGTCAGAGAGTCCTTTTGGCACCTGCAGGCAAACTCCAGGTGGGCCGCCATAGGCCTTAGACAAAAGGAGTGGCTTCCACCTGCCCACTCTACTATACAGGTCTGTTTGCTGGATTGTCGAAGAGATAATGGTCCTTCTGGAAGGTTCTTCCCTTTCTTCAGAGGAACACTGGAACTCTGACAGAGTGACCATGGGGTTCTTGGAATCCTCCCTGACAAAGGCCCATCTTCCTTGATCGCTCAGTTTAGACGTAATAATTACAACAGAATCATAGTTACTTATTGGGGAAATACTAATATGTAAACTATTATATTTTGCTGTTCCCACCCTGCTAAACAGTGTGTATGTGTGTGTGTGTGAGTGTGCGAATGGAGAGATGAATATATTTTGGCACTGGCACTCCAGTAGCCAGTGAATTGCCACAGTCCGCAGTCCTGTGGAGAAAAGAATCTGTCGGAAATCTGTCAATCTGTGCATTGAAAGTACTGTACCCAGGACTTGCCTTCACTGTGAAGTAATTTGAGTGCATGAATACCACTCATAGTAAAGCCGTGTCTCTAGCAATTGATGTCATACTATAGTCTGGGAACCCAGCGATTAAAAAAATAAATAATTAAATCATTTGTGGTACCATCTGAGCTTGCATGGTATGGTATGGTTTCATTTGGAAAAATTGCCAAAGGTTAAATAATACTACCTATTACTAAAAGCAGGGGCATGCAGAGACCTTTTGAAGGGCAGGTCCTCAAAGTTACAAAGGGGAACATGAGACTCTTTACTCATAACATAATTCATGATATTTCATTATGATAATGTGAATGTAATAAATATACATATATACGTAGTTCATATCATTACAGCTGAATATTTGTCAGTGGCCTCATCTGCATTCTATGATTCTCTGTGTTCTCCTTTATGTACAGTTAAATGTACATAGCTAAAATACTAACACCAAAGAGAGACAAATGAGTCAACACTTGAAACAGAACACGTGAATCACCTGTTGTAAAGAATGTTCTTGGTGTTTTCTTCATAAAGGTTCTATTTGTTGAAAGTCACAGGGCGTACATTCCATTCAACTCAGCGTTCAATGAATGTCTCTAATAGCATTAGTGGTCATTAAAAAATAAAAAATAAATAAATAAAAAAGTAGGTGCCCTGCGATTGGCTGGTGACCAGTTCGGGGTGTACCCCGCCTCTTCCACGAAGATAGCTGGGGTAGGCTCCAGCATGCCCGCGACCCTTGTGAGGATAGATAAAGCGGTACAGAAAATGAATGGATGGATAAAAAAGTAAGCAAATGTGCACCATCTATGTAAAGTTACGATTATTATTTTTTTTTATTTTTCTCCTGTCTCTGCTGCCTGGTACCAAATCATCCATGGCCTGGTACTGGGATGCAGCCCAGTGATTGAGGGTCCCTGATTTACTTTGAGACCAAATAATTAGGGAGTGATTAAATTCCTAGTGGTAAAGTGAACTGTCCCCTGTGTAGACACCACTCCTATCTTAGATTCATCAAAGAGCACAATAGAATTCTAACTCCTTTTAAAAGATGAATGGTTTGGGATGTTTATCACACCCAACACACAATTAGAGAAGCAACCCTTGCTATTAGCCTGAAGCAATTCCACTGCATTGACACATGACTGTACAAAAGAGACCCTACAGACCAAATTTCATTAGCAACATTTCCCCTTAGAGCACTTTCTATGTGTCATAATTACTGAAAGATTTAGTGAGGCAGACGTAAAAGGGTGCTGAAAATGAAACTGATGTTCAAATAAGAGAGCAGCTGTCAGGAGCAGCAACCTGCAACAGAGGAAGCTTGGAATAGCAGGTCTTCTATTGATGAAGGTCTCACTACAGCAAGCGTGACTTTGGTGGGTTTGTAACGCGAAGAACTGTCTACTTTCATTAGTATACTAGTAAGTTGGTCACAAGAATGTGTGTGCGATGCTCCGTTTGAGGTTCAGCAGATTGAGTGGATTGCAGCTTTCTACACTTAAACCTACAACATCCAAACTGCTCCAAAAACAAATCGAATGCACTATACAATGATTCAGTCACAACATTGTTAATGACAGACAAACAATTATTTCGTAAGGATATATGTATCCTCTGTAGAAGTAGCAGTTACAATTTCCAAGTAGTATACCAATTTACAGCATAAGTAGTCAGTGGTTACTGACTATGGCTGGTAATACAGTGTCAACACCAACTAACACTGCACAGGTAAACAACAGAAAGTATGCCAATGATTGAAGTGCTCCCACAATACTGCTCTTCCACTTGAGTCTTGTGGATGTCGATAGTGCACATAATAAAGAAGACGTGATTGTGACCTGGGTGAGTCAGCCCCTCACCCAACGTCAGCTGGGCAACATTACAGCTATCTGAATAATGGATGGATTGATGTGTAAAATTCTATGCTACCTGGTGGATGACATGAATGGATTCAGAAACCTACATAGAATGTAAATGACTGACTTTGAACATATTATAGAGAGAAGGATATGCTTTCCATTAAATTGAGGTTCCTGGAAACAGGTTAGACTGCATACAAATCCAACTACAAGAAGGCAATACACAACAAGCTATAAAGTTCACAGATACCACAAATACCAGATTTATAAATCATGGAAGTGTGATTCACTGACTATCAGAACTTGTGCTTGCTTTGCTTAGTGCAGTTAGTGAATCATGGTACACCTGAAAAAGTGAATGCACCGAGTTTTGAATGAAGGAGAAATGTGATGAAGACACACTGTATGCAGCTGCTATGTCCTTTTTGAGGATTACATATACATCCTGTACATATATGACTGAGCGTGCCAACTTGAGTTATGTAACAGATTCTTACGACACACACCATCCAATATCTTCTACCGAGCTTGACAGTGGAAACAGAAATCCACACTTATTCATAAAAAAATATATATTTTAACATGCTGACGGCCTCATGTTCAGGTTAATGAATCAATGAGTCAAGCTATGCAAGTATCTATCCTCTAATCAAAATGTATGTGTGTTTTTTTTTTTATTTTGATCAGAGAGAACAGAACAGAAATGTAAAAATAAGGGAGAAAAGCAGAATGACATGGTATATGACTACCATATTGTTACACTGGAGTCCCGTTCTTATTTGTGAAGAAAAGGAAGGGATGTGAGCAAGAGATGGACTGGAACAACTAATAAACAGGGCAGGACAGAAGAGGGTAAGCAAGGCAGTGGTAACAGTGTGTGGTGGGAGTAGTTATGCAATCCTTAAACACCTGTTGGGACTTTAGAAGGCAAAAGAGAAGACTGTCCTGGGAGTTGACGTCAAAATACAACACAAACTGTGTCATTGTTAGTGGTGCCACGTCAAGCAACTAAATCCTACTGCGTCCACGGAGATTTATTCACGAATAAACAACGTCACACGTGCGCGTTAGACTTGCTGTGCAGGCACATTGAGGACAGCTGCTCTTGTCCTCACCCATCCACAAGGAAAGTGGAAACCCTTGGGGGGACCAAGGTGAGCGGATACCATCCACGCCCTTGGACCCTGGGCGGTACACCGGCCCGCTGAGACCCCTTGGCCTGCGTCCAAGAGAGGGACACAGGGACCGACCGGCCGCACCCCCAAGCCACCCACCAGCACACCCCACCACTGTCACCACCTCAACACACTCCACCCCAACCCCCCATCCCAAGAAAGCAAATGAGGATGGGCAGTAAAATAGAGTGTAAAAATATTTTACTGGTGAAGACAAAAGTGCTTTTTTTCAGAAGTCAAGGCTTAACTGGCTGACCGTTTTGACTCATGCTCCTCTTCCTCCATCTCTATCTTCCACATACTCCTTCACTTTAGGCATTGACTCATGACTACAAAATTTACTCTTGGCCATAGCAAATGTCCTGCTGATAGTTATGCTGTAACATTAGAATTTGTCTGACCAGTCACAGCGGATACTTTTGGAAGACGAGTGCATGTGATAATGGCCCAGAGGTGTGCATATGCCAGACAGGTGAAAGATGACAAGCATTCTGTCTTTTTTTTTTTTTTTTTCAGGGCACTGCTCAGCTTGCTTGGCTGAGCCGAACAGCAGGTACATACACAGTGGCACTTCACCTAAATTGATAGTTCATCCTCTCTCAACTTGGCAGAGTCAAAGAATTATGGTAGGAGTGCCATGGTAGGACAGGTAGAAAACATGGCTAACTGTAGGGTGGGCAGGATGTTTGATGAGCGGAATCAAAGCAGAGGCCAGGAGGTTAAAATGGATGGATTTAGCGGCGTTATCACTAAGGCTACGGAGGTGCTGCACCCGACATCATTTCTGGCACAACATCACATCCGATTGGTTGCTCCATCTTTTATTATGTTCCCTAAATGACTGATGGTACGCCTTTTAGGATTTAAGAATGACCCTTGGCACTTAATTTAAGAAGCTTGTTTTATTGGTTAAAGTGAGGTCAGAGATAATTTCTTCCTGTTCTGATGACTGATGTCACCTTTTAGGATTTAAGATCTTTAAGAGAAATGACCCCTTGCACTTAATTGAAGTAGTTTATTGTATTGGTACAGTGAGGTCAAACATAATTCGTTCCTGTTCTGATGTTTTTAAACAATTGCTGCAGAGGAAATAATAGGTGAAGAAATAATCTGTCGCAAGGTCAAACTGTCACTATCATAACAGTGATTTTTGTTATAATTTAACTCTTTTAGGAAATCTGTATTCCACATTCTAAACTGTCATACCAGTATTAAAAAAGTTAACCACTTCCAAAATCAATATGTAAAAACTATAAGACTCCACATATTTATTTGGATCAAATACATACTGTAACTTAGAATATAGCATTACTTGAAATGAAACACCACATTTTTTAAGTAAATAAAGGTTTTGAAACAGATAGACTACACGATGAAGGATCTCCCTGTCTGTGTCGTTGCGTCTAACTTTCACAAATGAGCGAGAAAATCTGCACAGGCATGGAAAGAACCTGTAAACGCCACACAGAAAACACAGAAAGTACTCAACCTGGGACTTTGCATGGAGTTGTATGACGAGGACAGAACACTTTTGGATATACGTACTTATTATAGCTATATGATTAAAACATCCCAGATCAACATGGACAGTAATGGCTTAAATATTAACATAATATAGCTGTCCATGATAAATGCCAGCATGCTTTTTTCAGACAAAGACGTTAAATAATTCTGACTACAATGGCATTCAATCGAGCGTATACCCTTGCCAAGGTCCAGCAGTCCCCTTTAGTTCAATCAATAAACCATCCATGAGAGCTAAATCACAATTTAGGATCATTTTATGATTCAGAAAACTATGAATGAAACACAGCTGGAACAACCACTATTTTATAACAATTCTAACAACATTTGTTTAACAAAATATAACGTAAGCTAGTGAATCATTATTTGGCTAAAAATCAAATTACTGTATGTATATATCAGTTATTATGATATTTGGCATATTTGATCTCGCCACCAACTGTCACAACTTTAAACACTTTTGCTTAGGGGCAGGTAATACGTAAATACCCAAATACAAAGTACAATTTAATACAAAGCATCCACATTATATCAAAGACAAATAGTTTGTGCAAACTGGTTGCTGTATCAATACATACTCATTGGCTGTTGGCTGACTCGTTCAAATACTTGATGAAGGATTCATTGTGTTATTCCTTTACAGCAGCCAAGTAAAATTATTTAGGTCTTCTACTATGTGAGTTATCTAATCAGGACCACAGGCATCTGAGGTTAGATGGGAGGATGAGAGAAGAACCTAATGAAGCATTTAAGACTGCTGCGGAGTTCAAATCCCCCTGATAAGATCAAGGAAAGCCTTTTGTTCTTTATCAAAGTTTGAAGGTGACAGAGCAGAGCTGCGTTAATACCACCAGTGTCCCATCAGAGTGGGATTTGCTCCCCCTGATTCTTGATGCCACATCTCATTTAGACTTTCTTGAGTGCAGAGGTGGTAATAACCACCAGCTAGCTACAGTAAATGTTATGTGGGTTGATTCTGGAGCTGTCCAGTGTATTTACATTCACCCAAGGCCCTCGACATTTTCGGTGCCACGGCACCCTGGTTTGGAATCGTTGATCTACAATATCAAAGGCTGCACTTCAATGATACAGCACACCAAAATAGAGAATTCACGCCCATCAGTAGCCATCATTTTGTCATTTGTGGCTCTGACAAGAGCAGCTTCAATGGGTAGTCTGATGGAATTGTCAGAAAAGGCCTTTTTCCTTTTGTATGTATGCCTTACCTGTTATTTAGTCTTTATCTCCACCAAGATATTTTTCCAGTATTTGTCAGTAAACAAGGTACAGTACCTCAAAATATTCTGAAAAGATATCAATGAAATATAGATGTCGTGGGTAAAAATTTGGGCAGAGGAAGACCTGTTAACATTTAAAGGTAACTCCAAATGTGGGTAATAATAGGAAGAGTTACATTGGGGAAAAAATAACAGTTCAAGTAAATCATTAAACCCCTCAAATTAATATGAATATTAATACATTTTTCACGATGTTACATTGCAGCAGCTATCCTATCTGTGAATGTTCACTGTAATACATGCATTTCAATGTGCTTAATAAGTGCTGCCTTGTTGCAGCTGCTTTGAAGCGGGGAGGGTAGTTAGAGACTTCTACCTGGACAACACGGGTCACCTTCTCTTGTGAGATAATGGATGTGGATGGAGCATCAGTCCCTAGGCTCTTTCTTATTACACCACTAATAGGCAAAAAAGCTGGGAAAATGCATCAGAAGTTCACGCCCGAGCCACCAAGTTCACAGATGTCAAATTGACAACTAATTTCTTTCTTTCCCTAGTCTGTCTGTCTTGGTCTTGTTTTTCCAGAGTTCTGATCTCAACATTAAATTGTTAAATTGTATATGCACTGCTTTGCAGCAATGACTATGAAAGGGTTCAGCACTCTTTTAGGTGCAGGTGCTCAAGACAAAAAAGGGCATCCATTTCCAAAATTATTTATATAATTAAGGGAAAAAAAGGTAGCAGAAGGATTATGTCATCATATTTATTTCTGTTAACACATCAACACAGCAAATAATACATCTTGGAGATGAAGGGAAGCTACAGTGGAAGTCTACATATTTGGGCAAAAATGGGTTTTTTTTAGCTAATTTTCTGTTTATCCAGGCTTTTTGCTTTCTTATTGGACCTTCTTAAAAAAATTGGCCACATCAGAAACATCTTACAAAGTATTTGCCTCCGAGTTACTAATCAATTGACTGTGTGACTTAAATTGAAGGCAATTTTGTCAGTTAGGTTCCACAAATTGTAATGGATTGCTCTACTAAAATTGACATAATCCATCCAGTCCATAGCTGGAAAGGCATAGATTGCCCCCTTTGGCAGGAATAAATGTTATCCCCAGGAGAAAAGTGCCTGTGCAAGAGGTATCAACAAAAATGGCACGAAATGCATATACCCGAAGAGACTTCATGATGTTCTTAATGTAGTTTATAGAGATTAGGTGTGAATCTTGGAATTAAAACATCATCAATCATAACATGGTTTTCATTACAGAATGTTAATTAATAGGCTACATTTTGGTTCTGGAAGAATGATGGAAAAAAGGACTAAAAGTAAGGGGCCCGACTCATTTTTATTCTGGGAATCAATTTATCCCTTGTAACCAAATGGATAAAAAGATATCCACATTATATCTACTATAAATCTGAACAGTGATTGAAAATCTGACCAATGACTGTATAACAGGACTGTGCATGGAGGCAAGACTTAAACTGAAATGCAAGCGACAGCAGGAAAACAAGGATGCCTGGTCACCTTAATCTCATAACAATTGCAAATCTCCATCACTAACTCAATTGCTTCAGAAAGCTTTTTCTCTTCAAGAATGAATTCATGTAGTGAACGTTTCCTCGGACTCCTGAGCAACAGTATCCAGAGTCTCCAATATAGGAAGTAGCCCTGCTGGCATCCTGATAAAGGTAGGAAGCCCTACATGCAAACTCCACACAGGGCTGAAGACTTTAGGCTCTTAAAAGAGGGTGAAGAATTTAGTGGGGCAAACCTGAATTCCAAAATCGTGACAACAAACTGGCAACAAGAGTGTGACATATTAGAAAGAAGCGAAGCAAGAAAAGAAATGGAAACAAACGGGAACAGAACTCATATACACAAATGGTTCACATACTTTTACGAGCAACTGTAAGACTACAACACACTGCTGGTATACTGTCTGGTGTGCTGATGGTTTAACAATTGTTGTTGCATCAATATATCAGTATGCCCAGTGAATAAACGGCATAATTTAAACAGTGACCATAAAGTCAGATCAAAATTATGAAGAACAGCGTGTGGGAATGCATTCCCTTAAAAATTCAACTTCAGCCATCTCCCGAGGCAGATGCATGTAAG
Organism: Phyllopteryx taeniolatus; assembly: GCF_024500385.1. NCBI lineage: Eukaryota > Metazoa > Chordata > Actinopteri > Syngnathiformes > Syngnathidae > Phyllopteryx > Phyllopteryx taeniolatus. The sequence continues at coordinate 8,388,533 of NC_084521.1, read as the reverse complement.
ACTGAATTCATTCCTTGAAAAAAAAAATTTGCTTCTAACTTTGTTAAATGGGAGTTGTTAAACAGCATCAAAGAGATAAAACGACATTTACCTCCTGGTATTTTTCTGACCGTTCTATTTTATAGACGAGATGATGGAAAGAGATTTCAACTAGGAATGGTCAGACTCACCTCCACTAACAGAATGTAACTCACTCCTGGAGAAAGCCTTTGTGGGCTTCATAACAGTATACCTGCTTACGGCTTATCTGTTGTCCCTGGTAACAAAATTGTTATTGCCATGGGCTTTTGGGTCAGGGAATGGACACTGACTGTGGTTAGTACTTGTGAGCCAAACAGACGTCTAGAATACCCAGTATTCTTGGCGTTCAATCATGGGTGATAGGGACTCAATCGTTTTTCTAGGAGACTTCAATGCTCATACGTTGGCAAAGACAGCGTAGTCTGGATGGGTGTGATTGGGAGGAACCGTCTCCCTGATTTGAAATTGAGTGGTGTTATGTAACCGGACCTCTGTGCTGACCACGGTTCTTCGGCTTTGTACCATGACACCCTAGGCTGCAGGTCAAAGATCTACAATGTAGTTAATCTACAATATAGCAATGGTCTTTGCAATATTAGTCATTCAAACTGCTCTAAGTGCTAGAGCACTCTTCATCTTTTTGCACAATTGTCAAAAAAATAAATAAATAAATAAATAAAAATTGTATCGGCATTACCAGATAACTAGCAACCCTTTATTGCTCACTGACTGCTTTTTCTCAATGTCTTTATGTCGCAAAAGTGTTCTCTGTCAATTGACTGTCTGTTGTCGTACTAGAGCGGCTCCAACTACCGGAGACAAATTCCTTGTGTTTTTTGGACATACTTGGCAAATAAAGATGATTCTGATTCTGATTCTGATCAAAACTGTGACGGCATGTCCTAAACACCAGGGCAAAAAGAAGCACGCCATAATGTATTTGAGTCCATCCATCCATCCATCCATTTTCCACACCGCTTATCCTGGTTAGGGTCGCGGGGTGCTGGAGCCTATCCCAGCTGACTTCGAGCGAAAGGCGGACTACACCCTGAACTGGTCGCCAGTCAGTCGTAGGGCACATATAGACAGGGAAAACCATTCGCACTCACATTCACACCGTCACTGAGCGGGAACTCAACCCATGCTGCCCGCGCCAAAGTCAGGCAAGTGTACCACTACACCATCAGTGACGTATTTGAGTCCAATAAGAAACATATACATATCTCATCGCAGCTATTCATTCATTCATTCATTGTCTGTCTGTTTAGTCCTGTTTTGTCTTTTTAAGCGCTGATTGCCTGTGTGTGTCTACTTGATGCATTCGGCGAATAAAGTGATTCTGAATCTGAATACTTAGACGTGTTCATATAAAATGACTCGTATTTCCTGTTTTTTTGGGGGGGGTTTTTGTCTAAAAGAAAATCATAGCATGTTTCTAACACCACTCATGTGGCGCCTGCAAGTGATGAAGTGAAAATATGTATAATACATGGCCATGCTCATTGTATTCCAAGCTTTTTAAAAGCAGTCAGTATGTGTGGAAGGTAAATGTCAAATGGACCCACTAGCATTAGCATGTAGTAGCACAACAGCAGGAAGCAGAATAATTTAAGTTTACAATGCCAAGACATCAGGCACCCCATGATTAACATCCCACGCTGTTTGTTTTGCTAATGGATGTCGAGTCAAATTCAACATTTAAGAGACTTGTGTGTTGTAATTTCAAGAATGTAAAGTGCATCTAGTAGAAAGTTTATCCATCCATCCATTTTCTTTACTGCTTCTCCTCACTAGGGTCACTGGCTGCTGGACCCTATCCCAGCTATCTTCGGGCGGGAGGCGGGGTACACCCTGAATCGGTCGCCAGCCAATCGACGGGCACATAGAAACAAACAACCAATCGCACTTATATTCACACCTACGGGCAATTTAGAGTCTTCAATCAACCTACCACGCATGTTTTTGGGATGTGGGAGGAAACCGGAGTGCTCGGAGAAAACCCTCCCAGGCACGGTGAGAACATGCAAACTCCACACAGGCGGGGCACCAGTCCTCTGAACTGTGAGGCAGATGCGCTAACCAGTCGTCCACCGTGCTCTAGTAGAAAGTGAATAGAAATAATGTTGCTCAAGGGGCATTGTACTAGACAAATGGGAAAAGATAAAGAAGTGCAAAGACAACAAATAAGGCATGTTGTTTTGAACAGTTTATAAACGCTCACAAAGTAGATCTATCAATACGATGTACAACACACGCTGTTGGTATTTTTCCACATTGTGCTAGTTTTCAAACAAGTGGCATTGCATCAGTATATCTGTATGCTCAGTGCAGAAATTTCACAATTTTTAAACACTGACCATAAATGCTAGCTGGTTATGAGTGTGCAGACCAGTGAGGGAACACATTCTCTTAAATACCCTTCTCTTGAGGCTCGTCCTTGCAAGACTGCACTGTTTGAAATAGTTTTTCTTATAACTTATTAAATGCAATTTCTTGTGTAGCATCAAAAACATTGTATGGCATTTTTCTTAGATGTTTTAAAAATGTATTACTGTATATGCACCACAACTATACAAAGGATTATTTCTGCAATTGCAAAATGAATCAATAAATATCTAAATTTAGAAGGTACATTTTATTGATGCTTTAATTTCCAAATAGTTTTCTAAATTATGATAGCTTTGCACTGACTAAACACTGATATGGTCATGTTCTTATTCATTTGAATCATTTATCTTTTGCTGCCTTCATTTGAAGTCCCTCTGGCCTCCCCTTCAAACACATTCTGTCAGATCAGATTTATAACACAACTGCCTCATACAGTGTGGGTGTCAGAAAGGCAACATTCTAAATGAACAATGTATAGTAACTTGTTATTTGTGTGCCCTGCCTATGGTGTTAAAACACCTGCTCCACCGAAACACAAAAACTGAACGTTCTTCGTTGTTTTTTAAGTGCTCTATAAAATTAAGTTGACTTCACTTGATTCAGGCCAGATGCACATCGAGCGATGAGCCTGAACGTGACTGTATGTGGCGCAGTGTGCGGGGTTCTGCAACTAGCTTTGTAGTCTTTGAGTGGCCGTCGGCAGCTAGTTTTGCTGCCAACTGCCACTCAAAGACTACAATACTAGTTCAAACAGCAAGGCGAGATTAAGTTAAAAATAATAAAAAATCTTTTTGTCTGCCCATTTGTTTGCTACTTCCTAAAACGTTAAATATTTTACTGTATAGTGACTCATTATTTTCTATTTGTTGTTTTATCGGGGGCGGCACGGGGGCCGACTGGTTAGAGCGTCAGCCTCACAGTTCTGAGGACCCGGGTTCAATCCCCGGCCCCACCTGTGTGGAGTTTGCGTGTTCTCCCCGTGCCTGCGTGGGTTTTCTGCGGGCACTCCGGTTTCCTCCCACATCCCAAAAACATGCATTAATTGGAGACTCTAAATTGCCTGTAGGTGTGACTGTGAGTGCAAATGTTTATTTGTTTGTATGTGCCCTGCAGTTGGCTGGCAACCAGTTCAGGGTGTACCCCGCCTCCTGCCCGATGACAGCTGGGATAGGCTCCAGCACGCCCGCGACCCAAGTGAGGAGAAGCAGCTCAGAAAATGGATGGATGGATGTTTTATCGGGATTTGCATTGAAATTTTGGTCATCTTTTGAGGAACCAAAATATCAACTATAACAACTACGAATAACTAAACAATACAACAATAGCATCTCAACATTGTTGTGTTGGACAGCCGGTGGCCTGAGACTTATTTTAAAGTTGTTTTAAGTATAGACACACACAAAAAATGGATAAGGGTAAAAAAAAATAAAAAGCCTATCAATTTGATGATACTGTCTGTAAAACCAGTCTATGCAAGCAAGCAGACTTTATTGACCAGTTCAAGTGAAAAGCGGGTCCAAAGCAGTGCCTGCACATTGACAGAGGATGCTGAGAGTTTTACAGCAAAAAGCACAACTAAAGGTCAATCTTGGCCAGAGGGTGAACAGAGTAGTGAATTGAGATCTAAACTTCTCTTTGGTGTAGGTGGAATCAAAAAAACAAAACAAAAAAAAGTCCAACGTAAAAAATTAAGTACTGCAAATATTTTATATTTGTGCACCACTCGACCACACGTCTTGATTACCAAATCATGCTTTGGAAGCATTGGTCGTATAGTTTGAACATTTCACTCATTACCTTTGTCTTTCTGTTGCAGGCAATTAACTCATATTGTACAGTGTGAGTTTGAATTTAAAACTAACATTTTCTACTGCAGAGACAGTACTGCAGTTGTAAGTAGGATGGTGTTGTAACCAAAAAATAATACTACTTATTATTACTTATATTTTATTAATGCAATCCAATTCATCCAATTGACAATTTAGGACAATAGATGGGAAAATTATGTCTAAACACAATCTTTGCAAATGCAACGCTTTAAAAAGGAAAGCAGATATTACTTAGTGCTTATCTCCATTTCTGAAAAGTCCAGTCCAAGCAGTTAAATACATTAGACCTTAAATTTGCTGTCAGTTTTACAAATCTGCCAAGAAGTCAAGTGGAATTGAAGCCAGCATTGCACTTTGACACCTATTTGCAAAGCCATTACATTCTCAGATTTAAAGCTATTATTAATACTGATCGCTAAAGCTCAATGAGGCTTAGAAAGCAGGATTTGTTGCCATCAAGAGGGACTCAATTTAAACATCCAGCGCACGGCGAGGTTGCAAAGTACCATAACAAGCGTTAATAGCAATGACTGAATGATGTTGTTTCACTTCCTTGTATGTTTAACACAACATGAATTATGCAGGCGTTTCTCATCAAGTCATCCTGTACTAATGAGTGTAGTATTTTAGGAAGGTATGAGTACCATAGAAAGTTCGATTATTAGTCAGTTTCTTCTGCCATACACATACGCGCACGCACACACAGACGCACAGACTCACACACACAAGCCTGGATTCATAAGTGACGATTGGTCATTAGACAAATGAGTGCAATCATGTGTAGATAAGTGCAGTCTCACACGGACTGGAGACTCTTCTATTTGGGTCAAGTGCTCCTGCTGGTGTCTAATAATGACTGATGGGGAGTAAAGAAAGCATGAAAAGGAAAACACTGCACCAAAAAAAAAAAGACAGTTGGGGTGCTGTAGCTCAGTACATAAAGACTTGGATTTGGAGCCGAGGTTGAAGGTCTGAATCACGATGTGGATGGAAAAAAAATATGGAAAAACAGGGCAGGTTGTTGGATAGATTGTCCTTCGATGCACGAAATAAATCCTGGATTGTCTTCGGAATTGTTTTGCATGCCAATGGATGAAACATAAAACATCTCAGAAAATGTTCAATGAGAAACTCATCAAGGTGAATGTTTGGATTTGTTTTTAAGTAGACATTTTCCCAATAGAAACATCAAGTCATACCTCACTGACTTTTCTCTTCTCTTTATGGCACATCATTGAGAACATGATGTACTGTATGCCAATTTTTGGGGGAAGGTTAGGGATATATTAAGTCATATGAAAGACAATCAGTGTGACAAAAATCAAGTGCTATTTTGGGGGGGTAAGGAGCAGATGGTAAAAGTACATTTTGACAGTAAGATTGCAAGCTGAAAAGAACATAGACAGATTTGCAGCATCTTCGGTACTGTAGGTCTCAAGTACCTTTTCATTATAGAAAGCCATTTGTACATTTAGACATTTGTACTGCTGAAACAGTTCAAAACATTAAATGTATATAAAATATATAGTGACGATGTGAATAGTTATAATATTTGTTTCTCTGCTGCTCAAGCACTCTAATATTAGTGGTGTGTTTCATTAAATTCCATCATCAGAAGAACACCATCCCTACATTGAAACATATGGGTGGCAACACCATGCTTCAGGGCTGGTACTGGTTAGGGTTATTCGGCTTTTTTATTTCTGGACAAACCTAAAATGGACTATAACCTTTACAGGTAATCTTTATTTGACCTCTAAACTGAATGGCAAAATTATAGAAGAGTGTTTGATGCAATATTTGACCAATACATTTTCTTTTCAATTAGAACTTGTATTTTACACAGTCCTCTTCATCATGTTGCTCACATTTTGACACGATGAGACCAAGACAACGCCAAATGGTTGATCAACCGTCCATTGCGAGTCTTCGAACACAATGTTCTCAGATGGAAGTGGTCGCTGAACTTAGTGTCACAGAGTGTCATCAGCAAATTTCAACAGTGACACACAGAGACTGGAAGAGTCACAGAAGTGGACATTGCAAATTAAAAAAAATATATATATATACAGCGTCTACATATAGTGCATTTTAGGTTAATCCTGAAATTTTACCCCAAATCCCAATATCCCTAACGTATTGTGAGTAGTATACAGATATACAGTACCTGTTTGTGATTGGTTAGCTGGTGACTATCTCTATGTAGACATAAACAAGATTCGCCCGCTTACGCATAACCAACCGTATGGTTCTCTATTTTGTGCTAAATGAGTGAGTTCATGTTCAACATGAATTCAGGGGACACTTTGAGGACACCGTGAAGCACATGTCTTACAGCCTTAGTGGATTAGTCTTCCAGATGAGCCACGTGAGATGCTTTTGCACTGATGAAGGAGCTCTATGCTTATGCACTGCTCTGTCTGAGGGCTTGCTTGTGCAGTAAACTTGATTACCATTAATTTCTTTTGGAGTGAGCAGGAATCCCTGAGCTCTCGACTGAAGGAAATTATGTCCTATCCATTTCTAACTTTTCTCTGAACAGGCACATCGGAATAACAGATTTAATTGCATGACGATCCACTTTTTTTGCATTAAAAAAGCTACAATAAAGTGGTGTATCAATATTGTAAATCGGCACCAGATGTTAAAAGCAGCTGCCTTCTTATTTCTTCTGAAAACACTCTTATAAAGAAAGCAGGGAACATTTTCCAATGGGGACAAAAAACAAGAAGCATTTCCTGGATGTTTTTTTTTTTCAGGTGTTTCTTATTAATAGTATCAGTAATGGTATTACTGATGTTTATCAGTCTGTCTTATTATAGAGGGATTATTGCAGCGTGTGCCACCATCGCAGATGCAATTATATTTGTTTGTGTGATCTACTTTCCATTCCCTTTGTACAATTCCATCAATTAGTGCCACAGTTGATATTAGGAACACAATATTGAGAGATTGCGGGAGTGGAAATCTTTGTAGAAGAGGAGACGATGTGGGTGCGGGGGAGCAGAGATAGGAGGCTTGGCTATAAAGGGAAAAGGGGAAAAAATTATCATGGGTGTGATTGCAAATACAGATGGTTATGAAGCAGAAGCAGATGGCATGTCAGATTGATTATTGTTGCCAGTGTTGCGTGATGGATACAACGTGAACACGGACGGAGCTCTCTCCTCATTTAAGATGACACATGGTGATAGAGACATGCAGTGTTTATCTCATTGTCCATTTAGGCCCATCCATGTGTGTCCATTCATCCATTGCTGACAAGCAGAGAATGCTTGTGCATACGTATTGTCTTCCACTTGTGATTATGCATTAGATAGGTGGAATATCGCAGCGGTGGATGTGTGTGTAATTGTTTTCGGGCTACACAACCATCAGGGTAGGAGTGTGGATCACAGAGGAACTTGTCTTACTATCATTTTGTTGATATTAGTCGTTTAAATACTCCATTTTGACAGGACATGGAGAATATTGAAACTCACATCACATTGGAAAAATGAAACTGTATATACTTGAGGGGGAAAGATGATAAGAGCGGCTAGTTAGCCAGCAGGCTAGCTGGAAAGGCGAGGATCTGCGATGATTTATGGCACTAGTGACAAGCGCAAAACAGACCAGGCCGGGATTCTACCTGTGGCCAAGCTACGGCGACGGAGCTTACTCGTGAAAGTAAGGCATTTTAAACTAAAAAGAAAACGTTTCTGTACAGACGCGGTAGCTAAAAAGCGTCAGTCAAAAGTCAAAACATGCGATCATCCTCCCTTATTGGTTCAATAGATAGTTTTCAAGTAAAACTATTTTTCATTTGTTGCAATCTTGTTTTGGAATAGTACAAGGAGTAACGATTTGAATTGATTCGATAATCATTCGCCAATGACAATACAAATAGCGACTGGGGTTTTAGAGGGTGATTCCAACCACTAATTAATATTGTACTATAATGTCATACAGACAGTTTTAACATACCGTATATGATAAAAAGTATATATATATATATATATATATATATATATTTTTTTTTTTTTATTTTTTATCCCAACCTTTAAGTCAAAGTATGTGCTTTGTTGTCACTGGGTCTTTGTCCTTTTGTAGTTCTGAAAGAATGTTCTCTCGCACTGGCAATATATAACAATACTAATATTTTGTTCCACCCATACTGAGAAGATTGGTTTTGGTTTGAACATTTCAATCCAACAGCATTTCAACTGACCCGTGTGGGAACAAAAGCAGCTTATGGCTACATCTCAGCCACAAGGGTGAAACATCAAGAACCAAATGACATCTGACAATGTTTGATGTAAGTTGTCCTGTATGTGCAGCAGTATGAGGATGCTGTCTACTTTAATATCTATTTGTTCCATGTGAAGAGCAGTACACAAATCAAAGAGACAAATGGGAGCCCCATATGGAGACTCACACCTCATTAAGAGGTGCTGCTCACTGTAATTATTGACCATTATTGCAGTTTCTTACCACTGAGTTACTGTTGTTGTCTGACAAATTCCTACATGCACTTACCTTACAGGAAAAGGAAACAGTTGGTTTAAGACTGATTCCAATTCTTCGTTATTTAGTAACTCAATTGAAACTGCTATCTATGCTAAGAAAGAACACAATTTGGATAAGAGCACACACCATACACTCAGCATACACACACTGGTGGCTATGGAACATTGACTTGATGGAGTTAAAACATTACCTCTTCTTATGTAAATAGTTCCAGCAGAAAAAAGGGCTCACAATATTATCTGATCAAACTACACATCTAAGCAGTTAATGATCTGTGAATGATCTTCTATTAATCAGTGACCCTCATCCGCACTATACATTTAATAAAGGAACCATAATTGATGTTGAAAACGAGAATATTAGTAGTTGCCCTAATCTTGCACTACATTAGGTGTTAATGTTTAAACCTTTAGAATCAGAACCAATGTTATTGTCCAAGAATGTTTCATCTGCATGAAAGGGCCTCAAATATGTATTTATGTACTCATTGCAGGTATCATGCCTTTTTCTGTCTGTTATGCAGAACTGTTACCATCTTGGATGAGACAGATGGCTGGCGTGTCATCTGCAAATGTCCGCAGTGGAGAGAGGACATATGCTTGTACGTAATATCCGTGCAGATGATGAGAGTCACTGCTTCCTGATTTGTTGTTTCCTGTTAGCCAGGAAGCTGGGAATTCTCACCGATCTCTTTATATGTGTGTAATCTTCAATTTATTATACCAGTGTTGGACTTAAGATGCATCATTATTGCTGCTTAATTACCATTGCCGAGCAAGATGTTTCACATCAACTCTGACCTTGAAACTGTGCACGCTTGAGGAGATGAGGAGTACCACAAAGTGGTACTAAGAAACCAACCAACTGCATTTTCAACAACATTCCTGAGCCTTGCTAGATTTTTTTTTTTTTTAGACTTTTGCTTTATACGTGATTCAATTAGAATGAAATTGTATAAATGTATTTAAAAAAAAGTGGTATGTGCCTGTAAAAGAAACAGCACACAACGTCATAGTCATTCTTTCAGTTTATTCAGTTCTATGGGAAATCAGCTAATGTCATTTCTGCAAAACAGTGCGACAGTGCTGCAAGTAATACTGGACACAGTCAGTGGTGAACAGAAATGCATTTCGAACATGAATCCCTACAGTGTTTGTTCCAGATATCAATTATTTGCTCAATCAATAAGGGGTGAAAGGTTAGTGCAGAGGTGCGGGTTGTAATAGTTTTCTCAATGCCATTCCATTCCCGTGACGACAAAAGCAATGCACGTTCCGCCGCATGATCTCAATTCCCATGTGGTGATAAAAATGTTCAGTAGTGTACGTCAAGATCACTGGATGTTTCCTTAATTAAAATAACAATCTTCAGAAATCAGTGACATGTGAGACCGTCCAATGATTGCACAAGAAAGGCTTGAAATGCTGTCCAATCACAGTGCAGTCACACCATAGAGGAAGGCAGCGCCTAAGGATGATGCTGCATATGTTTGTGATACTTTTACTTCTTTCTCTTTTGTGTATTTTTCGTTTACTTTGTGAATATAGTATCTATGAGCTGCAGAGGAATATTAAGGATTTCTAGATAATTAAGCCACATGCAAGTGCACATGGGTGCACATAAGGACACTTATATTAAAAATGTTTCTCTAAAATATAAACACCAACCATTGGGTTTGAAGTGAAGATGCACATATTTGCATATAATCCATTAAGGCCACCAACATTCTCATTCCAGATGTAATTACAAGCATTTTTAATTTGAAACTCGGTGCCATAAATTGCATGACAAAATAAATAATAGAGAATTTCTACATTCCATCAAGGTTCCAACCAACTATAAACAAACCTATTCTTTCACACTCGGGTATATAACACAGATTTTGCATCCAATTGATCGGTTAGTTTTTTTTTGCAAGCTTTCACAACCTCTTGCAGACCTTGAAAGTAAGCATTCACTCCCTTTAGGTTTTCTTCTCACGTCTATTTCACTTAGTTGCTTTTTTACCTGAATGAATGTTACATTTGTGTCTCCTCCCTCATCACCTCCAGTCACAGAGCAGCTCCGTCTAGCTACGAAAGGAGTCGACAGAGCCTTGTGCCTGGGGTACAATCACTGTTTGTGTCATCAACAGCATACAAGGGCTGTTTTCGTTTGAGTTTCTGTCCCAAAGGTGCTTGCCTGCAAAGTTCACATAAAAAGTAGGCAACTATTTTGCTAGTATAAAAAAAGGTAAATAATTCCTCTGAAGGTTGTTTTCTCTAATAGACTATTTCTGAACATCAATCCCTCTTTAAAATCCAGTTATTAATTGACGATGGTGTGAAAGAAAATATCGATATTGTAATTTAATATATATCGTTTTCTCGCACAGTACTGTATTGTACAGTATATAAATGTCAACATCAGATGTCCCTGGCAAACTTTCTAACAAGTTTGTCTTATTAATATGATTTGAATCCTTCTCAATGTACGTAAACAACACTATGACCAATGAAAGCATATTCTATTACATTGGGTTTTTAACATTTGGTTGAACTGCTGCTTGTTGCTCCTTTGATTTTAAAAAGTGAGTCCCATCACTACTAAGAATGGAGCGGTTCGCAGTTTTAATAATTCAAGTCCTGACAATTGTGGCTCGTTTATTTAATGATTTGATATATAAATCCGCTACTAATTTGGAAATTACACTAATTTAAAAGTGAAACATCAAAGCAATTTTGTGATAACATCATGGGCTTTGTGTCAATTATGTCCTGCTATCATTTAAAGCTGGAAGAAGAATCTTACTCAGTTGTTCCTCTATGTGATTGCGAAGTTTTTAACATCTTAATAACATGTTTAAAGCAATGTTTAGTGTGGTTTTCGCTACATTAGGATAGTATTAGTCTTTTTGGAAAAATATCAGCATCTCATTCAATGTTTTTTTCCCTCCTTAATATGTATTATGTATTTTAAATGCTATATCAAACCTAAGTACATTTTCATCTACAGAAAAAAAGTTTTCCGCATATTTCCTAATCTGTGATAAGATATACAAAACAAGACCTTGATCACATTCCTATTTGCATCAAAATGACTATTGACATTATGATTTTATGCTTGCTTGTCTGGTGCAGCGCTTCCTGTGTTGATATCAGTCCCTAGACAGCACGTTTATAAGCTTTCGTAATTAAATTGGTTGAAAAGCTTGTCCCTGGAAAGGCGACATCTTAATTGAATCATTATTGCATTCATTGTGAATAATAATACCCGTTTTCTGTGCAAGGGGCAGTTTTCTCCATATGTTTTGTTATCGTTAGGAAAAGCAATAAGTGAAGATAATTTTTTTCCTCAAACATTATATACAAAACATCTTCAGGAATTTTAGTGGTAGCAGCTTTTCATAAATTTTGGGGTATTTCTGCACACTTTTGCCTACTATCATATCAAAAACTCACTCACTGTGGTAGGAGCCAAAGGGGTTGGGTGCATTGTGACCTTGGGTGTCATCTTCGATGATTTTCTGATGGCTTCAAGGAGATTTTGGTCCACCATCCAACATTTTAGGCAGGGGAAGTGGTGTGATATATCTATTTGTATGCTGAGGATAGGACGCTATTGACCTCAACTTTGGATGTTGTGTGTTGGTGAATGAAGGAGATTCTTTAAAGAGCTCATCACTCCCACCGACACACCTCCTGATTGGGAAACAGAGTCTGTGGACTCAAATGTGTGCTCTCCTATCTCTAGGGCTGATTTCACTGATGTGGTTAAACAAACTCCTTGGTGGCAGGGATCAGGTGGTAGATGACATCCAGAGTAGAATTCCTCAATGCGCTGAATTTTTTGGGGCTGTTAGTTGACTCGCTTCCACATGGACATTGGCGACTGCGCCTCTGAATAAGCAGACCAGGGTGGCGATGCCCTCTTTTCAAGAAGGGGCATCGAGGGTGGGGTCCGTTGAACAGTTAAACCTTGGGTTTAGGAGAATTGGTGTCATCCTGGCTGGCTTCATTAGGGTCCTCAAGGGTTTATGGGCATTCACCCAACCAGTTTGAATGTATTTTGTGGACATGGACGTGCTGTTCAACTGTGTCCCTTGGGGAGTCCTGCATTAGGTGCTACCAAAGTATGGGATAATAAGATATTAGAGTTTCCTACTCAGTGATGGTGTGAGTGGTAAATCCGCAACCCTGAACAGGATAAGTGATACTGAAAAATGGATGGATGGGTAATTCCCAGGACAAGATGCTTTTCTTAGGAGGGAAACATTGCCTGGTATATCAAAGTATGAGTTTCCAGGAATAAGATCAGAGCGCAATTATATAATCACAGCCCCTTGCCTTGGCTGTTTGTCTTTTTTTTCAACGTTGGTTCAACAAAACCATGTATTGACGTACAGTATATAGTATCAGGGCGGTTTAATACCAAAGATCTTGCACTAATCTTGGTTTGACAAAGGCCTTGGTCTCATTCTGCTTTTGTAATTTAAATTTAAAAAAAGTTTTTTTTTAAAAATTAGTATTCATCCTTGGATGATGGGTTTAAATATAAACTAATGTATTCTGTTTGCATGAACAAGAACGTCTGCATAGCGATACTGGCACCAACAGTTGTTGTAGTTATTGCTGAAAGTCAGTTGGAGCAACGCCTTATCCAGGAAATTAAAGAGACACATCTCCTACTATACAGAAAAGACTGGAGAGGGATGTTGACTTATTTTTGAGAATTATTTCTCAGTATTATTTCTGCTTCTGTTGTCTTCTCACACTCCACTGATGTGCCCTGACCACTAACCCCCCCCCCCCCACCCCAAAAAAAGAAAACAGGCAATCAATAGAAAATCAAAAGATAGTGTTTTACGAATTTTAATGTCTTGCATCACGTCACGCGTGATGACAGTTTGACTTTCAAGTTTTGCTGCGACTTTTGATGCATTGTTTTCCACATCTTGCTCTAAACAATGTTTATATATATATATATATATATATATATAGGTATACGAGTATTTACATTTTCAGTACCTCAGACAATTCACATCTCATGAAAATCTCATCTGCAATCACACCTTGACATATTTCAAATCTATTGTGGTGGTGTTTAAGGCAAAAATCATGAAAATAATTTTGAATAAATGTAATCGTTGAAACATCTGGAACAGTCAGGTGGTTTAGAAATGATTACTTTCAACGTTTGTAATATATATTATTTATTTATCATAGTATAACAACTATTATTTGATTCACACTTGAAATGTGGGCTTCTGATTAAGTTTTGTCTTTAATACTTCAGTCATGACTAACTGCACTCCTGGTGAGAGGTTAATTTTGTTGACAGATCAGCTGGCCCCAACCAGTGTAGCTCGAGATAGATGTGTAATATTGAACATAAAGTGTGTCACAGGCTTTTAGAAGAATGAGGAGTTAAATCTGCTTTGCATCCATCCCATCTCCGAAGAGGCACCCCATAATCAACATCTCCTACTTAATATGTGTCAAAGAGGGTCTATGTTGGCATGTTATTTACTGCTGAAGCGTCACAGTATAACCCCTTTAGTCTGACATTAAAAAGGGTTTCTTGTGTGATCATTTGCACTTCATTTGCGAAAAAGGTCCTGTATAGCTTCAGTGCATGACCATGCATTTCATGTCATTTTCCTTTGAGAAGCACACACACAGGCTAGGTTACAATGTTGCAACAGGGATCCATCCATCCATTTTCTGAGCCGCTTCTCCTTACTAGGGTCGCGGGCGTGCTGGAGCCTATCCCAGCTGTCATCGGGCAGGAGGCGGGGTACATCCTGAACTGGTTGCCAGCCAATCGCAGGGCACATAGAAACAAACAACCATTCGCACTCACAGTCACACCTACGGGCAATTTTAGAGTCTCCAATTAATGCATGTTTTTGGGATGTGGGAGGAAACCGGAGTGCCCGGAGAAAACCCACGCAGGCACGGGGAGAACATGCAAACTCCACACAGGCGGGGCCAGGGATTGAACCCGGGTCCTCAGAACTGTGAGGCTGACGCTCTAACCAGTCGTCCACCGTGCCGCCCTGCAACAGGGATAATTTACAATAAAAAGTGCTTATTCTGGGCAATAGCAAACTTCTTCCAATTGTTGATTTGTCATTACTCGTCTGAGTTTTCGTCTCTGTCTGACCCAAGGGTTTGGTTTTAGGTCCAATTTTATTGTGATGTTTTTTTTTAAATAACTTATACTGTAACATATTTCAGTCCACATTTAACATGATACTGATGTTTTGGTGGAAGCTCCTGAAAAAGCAAATGAGATTGCAAGTGTAAAGTGACTGGTGCATCTGCATGTAGCGGTCTTGGCACAGATGGGAGTTAATGTTTCAATGGCCAGCGGTGTCAAAGTGGTTTGCTAGCTCTTGGCGATCCCTGTTGCATCTAGAGTAGATGAGTCACAATGAAATCTAGTAATCTATTCATATAGATTATCTGATGTGGTAAAATTTAAAGTCATCTTTTAAAGTGCTATTTACGATGAATTCAGTTGCATTAATTTCAAAGACAAGTGCTGTAGTTCAGGCTTTATGACTGTACACAGAGATTTCATACTATGGTACATTAATCATACCCTGAACTAAAATAAACTTGGTATGTATGCAGTGTACCTATGTTTCAGTATATACAGTATATGTACAGTACATATAAGCAGCTTCGACTTGGTTTCCTTCTACTTGGCACGTTACAGGGTCAGCAGGCTGTCTTGGTGACCAACTACAAAGAGACAGGCTTCCTGCCTATACGGACATTTCGAGCAACGTGTCAGGTGACAAGCGCTGTGCTTCCTGTGCGAATGAAAGCACTCTGACAAACTCTTCGGTAGAAAAACAAAACACACAATGCTCAGGAGAAAGCTGGTGCATAGTTTTTGCCATAGTTTTGTTTTGTGGAAATTGCTTTGTGTTGTGTCTAACTTTTTTATTACAATAATCAAAATATCAAAATGTAAGAAGGAATTTCTATAATTTGTTCATTTTAGGGCTTAAAAAGCATTTAAAAATAAGGTTATGAAGATATTACCCCATTAACACTGTTTGTGACAGCTGGAGTTTCCTTTTAGTAAGTGTCTGGTCTATCTTGCTTGATGTACTTGATTATTGTAATCCACTAAATGACAGATAAAATGCAGGGTAAAGCACATGGCTTATATCGAATTAGTCTCCAGAGTAACGGGTTTTGGTGCGTACGAGTAGTAGGACTGAGGCTATTGCCTTATATTGTCTCATTGTTTGTGGTTTTATGTCAAAAATGTGACTGACAACTAGCCCAGTGTACCTCTTGCCCAAAGTGAGGGTTTCAGCTCACCTGTAACCCTAATTAGGACTAATAAATAACATTGAATGATCTGAGGCGGCACTGTGACCGACTGGTTAGAGCGTCAGCCTCACAGTTCTGAGGACCAGGATTCAATCCCCGGCCCTGCCTGTGTGGAGTTTGCATGTTCTCCCCGTGCCTGCATAGGTTTTCTCCGGGCACTCCGGTTTCCTCCCACATCCCAAAAACATGCATTAAGTGGAGACTCTAAATTGCCCGTAGGTGTGAATGTGAGTGCGAAGGGTTGTTTGTTTGCATGTGCCCTGCGATTGGCTGGCAACCAGTTCAGGGTGTACCCCGCCTCCTGCCCGATGATAGCTGGGATAGGCTCCAGCACGCCCACGACCCTAGTGAGGAGAAGCGGCTCAGAAAATGGATGGATGGATGAATGATCTGAGTGTTACATAATTATCTTCCCATGGGCTCATCACCTGTGGGAGGGGCCATTGGGGCCGGGTGCATTGTGAGCTGGGCGGTGGCCGAAGGCAGGGACCTTGGCAATCCGATCCCTGGCTACAGAAGCTGGCTCTAGGTACGTGGAATGTCACCTCTCTGGCAGGGAAGGAGCCCGAGCTGGTGTGTGAGGTCGAGAAGTTCCGACTAGATATAGTCGGGCTCGCCTCTACACACAGCTTGGGCTCTGATACCAGTCCTCTTGAGAGGGGTTGGACTCTCTTCCACTCTGGAATTGCCCACGGTGAAAGGCGGCAAGCAGGTGTGGGTATACTTTTTGTGCCCCGGGTATCCTCCCTCCGCCTTCGGGTCCTGACTGTTGTTTGTGCCTATGCACCAAACAGTATTTCAGAGCACCACCCTTATTGGACTTCTGTGCTCATCACGGATTGTCCATAACGAACACCATGTTCAAGCATAAGGGTGTCCACACGTGCACTTAGCACCAGGACACCCTATGTCGCAGTTCGATAATCAACTTTGTGGTCGTGTCATCGGACTTGCGGCTGCATGTCTTGGACACTCGGGTGAAAATAGGGGTGGAGCTGTCAACTGATCACCACCTGGTGGTGAGTTGGCTCCCATGGTGGGGGAAGATGCCGGTCCCATCTGGCAAGCCCAAACGTATTGTGAGGGTCTGCTGTGAACGTCTGGCAGAATCCCCTGTCAGGAGTTTCAACTGCCACCTCCGGCAGAACTTCACCCATGTCTCGGGGGAGGTGGGGGACATTGAGTCCGAGTGGACCATGTTCCGCGCCTCTATTGCAGAGGCGGTCGACCGGAGATGTGGCCGTAAGGTAGTCGGTGCCTGTCGTGGAGGCAATCCCCGAACCTGTTGGTGGACACCAACGGTGAGGGGTGCCATCAAGCAGAAGAAGGAGTCCTATCGGGCCTTTTTGGCCTGTGGGACTCCTGAGGCAGCTGATGGGTACCGGCTGGTTAAGCGGAATGCAGCTTTGGTGGTCACTGAAGCAAAAACTTGGGCATGGAGGAATTCGGTGAGGCCATGGAAAAAGACTTTCGGACGGCTTCGAGGAAATTATTGTCCACCATCCAGCGTTTCAGGAGGGGAAAGCAATGCACCACCAACATTGTGTATAGTGGGGATGGGGCGCAGCTGACCTCGACTCGGGACATTGTGAGTCGGTGGGAAAAATACTTCGAAGACCTCCTCAGCTCCACCAACAAAGCTTCCCATGAGGAAGCAGAGTCTGGGTTCTCTGAGGCGGGCTCTCCTATCTCTGGGGTTGAGGTCACCGAGGTGGTTAAAAAGCTCCTTGGTAACCTGGTGAGGTGTTCCGGGCACGTCCCACCGGGAGGAGACCCCGGGGATGACCCAGGACACGCTGGAGAGACTAGGTCTCTAGGCTGGCCTGGGAACGCCTCGGGATCCCCTCGGAAGAGCTGGAGGAAGTGGCTGCTGAGAGGGAAGTCTGGGCATCCCTGCTAAAGCTACTGCCCCCGCGACCTGACCTCGGATAAGCGGTAGAAAATGGATGGATGGTACATAATTGTTATAACTTATCCTCTTTTTCTCCCCAGGATCGTAAAGAAAAAGCAGCTACCTTTTTGCAATTCTGAAGGATCAGTTGATAAATCGGCCATGCTGGAACTGTTTTTGTGGCAATTAAATGGCCTATTGGTCCTAAGCTGGGTCAACTATATTCCCTTCTCTAATTTCTGATATTATTAGTTCAAATGGGAACAATTACCATCATTGTTTTGTGTTTTAGAAACCCCCAAAAAGTTTTACATAGGATTTTCTTTCTGTACAGATCGCTAGCACAGGTGGGAAAAAAAACAGCACAGGAAAGGTTCAAGACTGTAAATGAAAGCTTCCTGTCAGCCTGGTAATGAGATTAGTGAGTAATGGGCTGCAACATGTTTATTTGTCATTCTTTGATATATTAAGTGTGGACAACTTTATGTAATCTAACTATATCTATTGTCTTGTACTGCTCCCAACTCCTTGTGATCAATAGAAAATAATAGTTTCTGGGTGTGTTATTGATTTGCGGAGGGCTGTTCTTTCACCTTTATGTGCTGTTTCATGTTTATGTTTTGTGACTGCACGTAATCTATTCTTAGAACTTGCATGTCAGCCATCTTAGATAACACTTTACCCTGCTTTGTCCCTCCATGACTGAAGCTGTTTATCAGCGATGGGGTTTCTTCTACACCTTCCATAGATGAATGAGAGTTCGGCGACACACATGGACATATCAATTCCAAGATTGCATGCCCGCAAGGGCAGATGAGATTTGCACAGGATACTTTATCAGTGTCTTGGATAGTCATGAAGGTTTACCCATACAGACATGCAGTCATCATCTCTACAGTAAATCTGAGGCCGTGCTTCTACTGCCGCTTCTGGCACTCTCACATGCAGTATCTTTATTTCCCAAGTATGTTGAAAACACACAAGGAATTTGTCTCTGGTTGTTGGAGCTGCTCTAGTATGACAACAGACTGTCAATTGACAGAGAATACTTTTGAGACATAAACAACATAAAAACACAGTCACTGAGCAATAAAAGGTAACCAGTATATGTGGTAATGCCAGTAAAAAAAAATATTAAAATTTTTTTTTTGACAATTGTGCAAAATGATGCAGATTCCTCTAGCAATTAGAGCAGTTTGAAAGGACGAATAGAACAATAGTCTGGTGCAGTGACCATTGTGCAAAGGGTGCAGAGACTTCAAGAAATGTATGCAGTTTAAAGTGACTAGTAGTGCGATAATCTGGGACAATGTCACTTGTGAAAATTGTGCAGATACTTCTCACGCACATGAGTGGCCAGTATTGGTCAACGACAGATATGCAAGTAGTGCAGGGTGGCGAGATGGCAACAGTGAGTTCACGAGTAATGTATAATTGACCCGACAGAGATGTGACTATAATCTCAAAACAAAAGAGGAGTTGGTAGATGATGGTGTTGAACGCAGGGCTAAAGTCCACATACAGGATCCTCGCGTAGGTCCCCGCGCCGTTGAAGTGTTCTAGGATAAAGTGCAGTCTCATGTTGACTGCATCATCCACAGACCTGTTTGCTCAGTAGGCAAACTGCAGGGCTACCAGGAGGAGACCTGTGATGCTCTTGAGGTGGCCCAACATGAGGCTTTCAAAGGGCTTCATGACCACAGACATCAGGGTGACAGGCCTGTAGTCATTCAGACCCGAGATTGCAGCTTTCTTGGGGACTGGGATGATGGTGGAGCATTTGAAACAAGATGGTACTTCACACAGTTTCAGAGATTTATTGAAGATCTGTGTGAAGACTGGAGCGAGTTGGTACGTGCAGACTTTGAGGCAGGATGGGGACGCAAGGTCTGGGCCTGCAGCTTTGTTGATCTTTTGTTGTTTGAAGATAAGTCTCACCTCCTTTTTGTGGCTGGTCAACATAGGATGGGGAGTCAGAGGTGTGATGGTGGTCGGTGGTGCGGCTGGGTGGGTGTGAAAGTGTTCTTTTCAAATCTGCAAAAGAAGGTGTTCAAGTCGTCAGCTAATGTTTTGTTGTTCTCAGCTTGGGGGTCGCTTGTAACTGGTTAGCGATTGTAATGCATGCCAGATTGATTTAGTCTTTTAGTGTCTAGCGCAATTATACAGGGCTCTATCCCCACTTCGATATACTGTACATCCTCTTTAGCCTGGCAAAGTTGCCCAAGCTTGGCAGTGAACCACGGCTTGTTGTTACTGAACGTGCGAAACCCGCACATGCAATCATGCAAATGCGGGATTGTCCATGTGTATCTGGACTGTACTGTAAGGTACTATACAACTGCCATTAAAAACAAAAAAAACAACAAAAAAAGTTTTGAAATTTCCGTAATAAATTGGAGTCACAGGACTCCAGGTGCTGTAACGCAAGTAATGCATAGTCGCGTTCATTGCGCACTGTACACCAGCTCTGTGGAGAAAGTTACAAATCCATTTCATGGTGATTTGTAAATGAAATGTCCCACATATGGTTACAATTACAGTGTGTATTGTGCTATTAAGATAAAAAAAAAACTTATCCACGATCACAACTGCCAGGAGTACATAAATAAATAAATAAATGAGACTAAAAAGAAATACACTGGGTGTCTTGCTGGCATACATTAATCTTACTTGTCTTTCATTGCCCACTTTTACACTGCATTTACATTGGCACGCTTGATTCAGCAATTAAAAAATGTCATTGTTTTCTGGTAAACTAGACCCAAAGTCAAGGTAACAAAGTTAGTACAACACCCAGGATATTTATTCATGATAAACCGAACAAATCTCCACAACCTGGAATTGGCCCCCAGGGTAGACAGTTGTCTCCAGCTCGCAAAAATACAGTTAACAGAGAGACAGATTCAAAGTCACCTGTTTTAAGGCCTTCCTTTTTACAATGTGTTTAAAGGTTAAGGCTCACAAGTCAAACTGCACATTTAAGAATATGGCAGTGAAAATGAAAACGTTTTTAAAGTATTCAGTCTTTTAGGTCAGAAAGTGATATGTTTGCAGTTACAGTTAAGTCAAATGCATTTGAAGTTCCCTTATATTTTATGGACAGGTGATCACACCAGACTGTGACTATGAAGTTTGAAGGCAGTTAGCACTAGTTTTATATAGTAAAATAAAATGCACAAATTGACTAATTTGGAAACTAATTTTTTATGCATTTTTTTATGCAGTTAAGCAGTTTCTAAACCTTATGTAGCTTAAAGTGAGAATGGAAGAAAGTTACTGAGCCTCGGGAAACCACAATTAACAAGACACACAAATATGAGTAAGGAACAGTCATAGGAAGTTCAACAACTTGGGAATGAAAAAAATGTATATTATTTAATAGTTCCAGGCTGCGGCACGTTGGGCGACTGGTTAGAGCGTCAGCCTCACAGTTCTGAGGACCCGGGTTCAATCCCCGGCCCCGCCTGTGTGGAGTTTGCATGTTCTCCCCGTGCCTGCGTGGGTTTTCTCCGGGCACTCCGGTTTCCTCCCACATCCCAAAAACATGCATTAATTGGAGACTCTAAATTGCCCGTAGGTGTGACTGTGAGTGCGAATGGTTGTTTGTTTGTATGTGCCCTGCGACTGGCTGGCAACCAGTTCAGGGTGTACCCTGCCTCCTGCCCGATGACAGCTGAGATAGGCTCCAGCACGCCCGCGACCCTAGTGAGGAGAAGCGGCTCAGAAAATGGATGGATGTATGGATAGTTCCAGGCTTTCGCGGGTCACATTTTTGTGGGCTGCGTTGGATATCAGGGGGAGTGAGTTTGACATGTGATCTAATTTATAGATGCATCCAGTAGATGAGATTAGAGCAATACCCGTGACAAACCAACGCACAAGCACTTACACATGCACACTCATACTAAGGAAACATTGGGAAACTTTGCCTCAGTCTAATGTACGGTTGTAAGACTTGCTGGTTGGTTGCTTGTTGTAACAATCAAACCATCTAAATAGATAATGGCGTTGCAATCTTAAGAAATCTGTTATTGACACTGGTCTAGTTTGTTCAGTGTGGAATGTTTCACAGAAACACCTAGAAGGTGCATAAATTATTACTATTTATGAGGTATCTTAGTAACAAAAGCTGTAACACATACATTCTACACATGTAGAATGCGCTTCTATATTTTATGCATGTATGCATTTTATTTTACTGCTTACAATGATGGATCTACTACACTGACTAGAGATGCAGCGTTGCCATCTATAAAACACACACACAACATCCCCTGTCACTTCTATTTTGACACTATCTCGACCATTTTATCCAAAGAGTCCAAGACAAGGGAACATGTCGGCAGGTTACAAAAAGCTTTCATAATGGTGACTGATGATAGAGAGTGGATGGGTGCATATGGAATGCTATGAATCCCCAGGGAGGGATAAATGGTATGCATGGGCAAAGCAGTCAAGCGGTGCCGAAAGGCCTCTGTGTACAGATAAGCACCAAGGTCTCAACCAAGTGAAGAAGGGTTGTATTTAAGCCTTTATTCATATCAACCTTTCTCGGTAACATTTGTTTAGAATAGCAAACTGCAGGGCTTCACTCTAGTATTCAGTTTTAGTTCAGTTTGATAGGAATATTTAAGGGCACATTATAAACAGAAACGCAAGGGCGATTCTGGGTTCTAGGTTTTATGGGACGTGCAGCTACAATTGTTTTCATTTGATTAGGTACACATTCCAATGCAACTTTCAAAATCAATCTAATTATTTAGATGGTCTGTTACAGTGTTAGAATAAAAAGAAAAATTCACAGACTCAATAACCCTTCACTTAACTGACCATTTACCTAATGATATTGAAGCTCATCGATGTTAGTCAACATGACACGTGCTCCTCTGCTCGGCATATGCCATATAGCCATTGAGCCATATGTCTGGTTTTGTATTTCCAGGAGTATCCTAACAGCCCTAACTGAGTCACGTACTTGTCGTTTTCAGTGTTGGAATTTACTGTCTCATCTCCTAATTACTTTCCCACAAAGACCCATAAAACTACACTCCAGCAAGTGCAACTCAAAGTCAGCAATTTTTGTAAATAAAACGGTGATCCAAAAAATCGAGTCAAGCGACATGTTTAGGTTGTCTCTGTTATTGTAGCTTCAGTTTAATACACTGTCACAGTTCGAACCCAGATCAAAATAATTCTTGCTACCAGTCATTTAGATAAAACATTCCCTAAACTAAGGCATTTCTGAAGGTCAGAAACAGATACAGGCAAGTCAATATTCTCTTATTTAGTATATGACACTCTGAAATGTTAACTCTTGCGCCGCAGAGGAAATATCAATATGAAGTGATACACAAAAATGCATTCATCAGTGGGGACAATTTCACTATGGAAGCATGACAAATGGATGTGTCAAAAAAAGAGAATGTCTCAAGCACTGCAAGCTTTTAATATAATTATTTTTCTCTTGTCCTCATTTGTCATACAACTCTGGATGTTGAACTGGGTGGTGTAGCCCATGTCCAATGGTAGGTTTTGTTAAGTTGAGAGCTTCAGTATGCTTATTGAATGGTTTGCAATAGAGAAAACATGTCATTTAGTTGACTTTCCTCTATATACTATTTAAAATGCCCTTGACATGTTCTGCTATATTCAAGCATGAGTTCTGAATATTATGTGTATAGCTTGATACAGCGATAGATAGATGCAATTGTCCAATATGTCTTGTCCCTATTTAGGACAAGTGGTATAGTCAATAGATGGATTGTTGTACTGTGGTACTGTGTGAGTAGACGACTGGCTGAGTTCTAGATGAGATGAAGTTTCAGAAGGTTTTATGAGAATAAACCGTAAAGCAGGCTGTTGCAGTAACTGGGTATGGCTGTGATGAATACATGTACTGTATTAGAGTTTATGTAGTGGAGTAGGTACGTGTGGGGTGGAGCCAGGTTGTGGTTTTTACTGTAGGTGAATGAGGGCACTTTAGTCACTTAGTAGAAGTGTAGTTTAAATGACAGGTTGTGGTTAAAAATGACACAGTGATAGTTTGTTTATATTGGCAACGTTTTGGGGTTATAGGAGTCAGCATGAAGGAGAACTGAGGAGTAATTGGCTTTCTTAAGAGCATTATTGTATAGTTGAGGGTGGTCAGTGTAGGCTTGGCTGGGAACTGTTAGGTTTGTTTTGTTGAGAGCCTTTCCAGTTGTCGTTTCCACGATTTCATAGTGTGGGGTTTGGGTTTCTACCAAGGGGAAGAATGAGTGAAGGTTTTTTTTGTTTCTACGGTAGTGATTGAGGCCGAGAGAATTGAGGGAGTGACGGGGTTAAGATTTTTGAAGGAAATGCTGTCTTTTAAAGGGATGTTAATGATTGCCATTTGGTCAGAGATATGGAGGTTGATGCTGGTGAGTTTAGGTGGTGGGGAGACTGGTAGATGACAGCAGAGATCAGAAGGCCACGTATTTAAATGAGCTAACACAAGCAGTGGGAATGTCAATTATTTTGGTGTCTCACCGACGGATAACAGCAACACCACAGTGATGGCTGGAGCCAGTCGGAGAGCTGTGGTGGGAAGTTATATACTGAAATGAGAGGAGAGTCTAGTCAATCTTGTGGCAGCGGGAGAGTACGAAAAACGTTCTGTAAATTGGCTTTTAAAATTCGACTGTTTCGGTTATTAGGGGGTAAACTATCAGATCAAAAAAAATATATATATTTTTTAAAGTTCTAGAAATGGAACAATATACTGTTCGGTACAAAAACTATATTGCGCTAGCTAAGTGTTGTCTGTCCCTCAGAGTCATTCACAGATAGGGTACCATTGGGAAACCAAATAATTCCACATGTAATGTACATTTCTTGTTGCTTTACAAATAAGGTTGATTTATGAATAGCAAACAATCTGTTATGCTGAAAGCTATGTAGGTTTAAGGGTATGCAACAATATTATGTCTTCAGAGAATAGACACAACTGAAATGGTAGTCATGGTTTAAAAGGAGACTTTCCTGCCAAGAAATTGGAAGAGAAAGCTCGACATGTCCTCTAGCTTCAGAATACTCAGGTCTGTTGAGGCTACTGTCACTGTAAAATTGGTATGTCTGCCTTCTCTGTGATGGATGTTTTCCAGTGTGCAGGCTGAACGGTAGCGGAAAGTGACAGCTGTAGAGAGAAGTTGCGACCCTTTGATTCTGAGGCAGACACCTATCCCTGATGTTAAATTCATGTTTTGACACAAACTGTCTGCTAAGAACATATTGTACCAACACTGCCAAAGTATGAAATAATAATGAGTGGTGAGTGAAACTGGATATGCCGCAGCAAAAATCCTCTTTTGATGAGTCACAATGAAGTCACTAATGTACTATTTTTTTTTGTCTTGTTGTAGCCGGCCTGATTCTTGTGTTAAAGGAGACATACCTTTTTCACAATTTAAAACACTTCCCAGTTGTCTTAATAAAATGTCTGACAATATTTGGTCAAAATACTCCAAGTACGAATTCCAGCACACCAAACAGCCACTTGTTACACTCCACTCTTTTTTGGGGTGGTTTTGACTCAGGTGAATACTGTCTGCCCAGAGTGAACAGAAAATTGCATTGTATGTAGTTTGGGTTTGGAACTAATCACCTACATAAAGAACCGTTAAGGTAGAACGCTTATCGCACTGTACCATCTGACCATTCTACGGTGTGAGTGAGCTTTTGTTACCATGGTGACGCGACTAGACAATGAGCAACTTGTTCTCAAACAGCCCAGAGTCTGAAGCGAAGGATGAGCAGGAAAAGAACCGACAAAGTGGATATTTTCAGTCGTGGAGTCAATGCTTCAGCACCAAGCCGCCAGATTACACTACTCAATTAGTGCCAAACACAATGTGCCACTTATCAGAAGCTAACGCTGATGCTAATCTGTATTAGTACTGCAGTTCTGCTTACCTCTTGGCTTCGACATGTTGGTGCTGCTGTGTAGTGTGGTAGACTCCAATTGTTGCTTCAAAATGGAGACTCTTCTCCCAGCCTAGCCATGTACTCATGGACGGAGAAACTCAATGTGGGGTGGTTATTATGTAAATTAGCGGAATTCTTATATCACTAAATTTTTCGAAAAATTCGGAAGGACTTGCTCACAGACACATTTTCAGAAATACACTATACTGCCAAAAGTATTCGCCCATCTGCCTTGATTCACATACGATTTTAAGTGATATCCCACTCTAAATCAATATGGCTTAATAAGATGTTGGTCTAGCCTTTGTAGCTATAACAGCTTCAACTCTTGTAGGAAGGCTTTTAACAAGGTTTATGAGTGAATTTATGGGAATTTTTGCCCATTCTTCCAGTAGCATATTTGTGAGGTCACACACTGACGTTGGATGAGAAGGTCTGTCTCACTGTCCACTCGAAATCAACTCAAAGATGTTCTATCGGGTTGAGGGCAGGACTCTGTGCAGGCCAGTCAAGTTCATCCATACCAACCTCTTTCATCCATGTCTTAAAGGACCTTGCTTTGTGCACTGGTGCACAGACATGTTGGAACAAGAAGGTGCACTCCCAAAACTGTTTGATCTTAATCTCTCGGTATGCTGAAGCATTCAGAGTTATTTTCACTGGAGCTCCGGGGCTAATATTTTAGACATTTCCAACTTTGTGGGAACAGTTTGGAGATGGCACCTTCCTGTTTCAACATGCCTTTGCATCAGATCAGAAATCAAGGTTCATATACACATGGATGAGAGAGTTTGATATGGATGAACTTGACTGGCATGTACAATTCTGACCCCAACCCTGTAGAATACTTCTGGATGAATTAGAGACGAGACTGAGAGCCAGGCCTTCTCGTCCAACATCAGTGTGTAACCTCCACACATGCGCTCCTGGAAAAATGATTATAAATTTGCATAAACACACTCATAAACCTTGTGAAAAGCCTTTCCAGAAGAGTTTAAGTTTGTTTTAATTGCAGAGGGTGGACCAATGTCATATTAATATATATCACATCTGATATCATGTTGTATTTGATACCATGGTGTGTACAGGTGTGAATACTGGTACTGGTACTGTCTACCCCTTATAGTTGGTGGTGTGGTTTGTTTTACACAATGTGGTTTGTTTTACACAATGTTTCTGCAAAATTAGCACACCAGAGACGTAACAATAGAGTCGGCATTGATTCATCTATTTCTTTTGATACACAATTCAAAATAGGGGAAATATTGTTGTATCTGTGAACTTCCCACAAGAAGATAATTAGATGAGTGATGTAATAAGCACCAGTGTTTGGTTTGATGAATACAATACTTCACTACGACTTTAGGACTTTTTTTACTTTACCCACCCGCCATCTCGCCTCTGATGATATCTCAGACGGTGGCAAATTCACAGTACAAGGCAACAAGGGAAAATGCAGTAAAAAAGCCATCACTGAAGGGTTGAAGTAGCGTCACGACAGGACTTGTCAAAGTTCAAGTCTTTCTCTTTCACTTCACCCACATGAATTAGATCAACATTCAAAAGTCACGACTTGAGTGATGTTGTAGACAGAGTCAATAGAAGAAGAACTTTAGATGGACAAACAGAACACTCCAGTTGGGATCGATTCAATGCCCTGAGAATGAAATGACCTGGATGAATGAGAATATTCACAGGCAACTTTAGATGGAATAGGATAATAGGAATATAATAACTCAGCATAAACAATTTGTATTTTAACCATCTAATTGTAGTGTGCAAGAAGGACATATGTATTGACGTACTGCACAAATAAGATAAACACAAAACCTTAAACCTTAACTTAATTTTCTAACAGTCAGTAAAGCGAAGGCCCAAATTGCATCTCTCAGGACCTTGTGTAGCAAACCCACTGCAGTGGACAAACACACACATTTGTGAAAACAAAATGTACATTTTTTAAGTTTTTAGAAAGTCCCATATCATATGCAGAAGGATCAAATTGATTTACATATTTTTGGGGCTGTGCTTTTCAGACAAAACTCACTGTATTGGAACATTTCCATGTCTGTAGTTTATATTCACACAGCTGATGAGACTTTGCACAACCAGATACAGTAATTAGATGTGTGAAGTGCCTACTTTAGTATCTGTCTCCTGCTTTTTCCTCCTGATAGAGCTTTAGAGACCAGTAGTGCTTCTAAAGTTCTGTATTTGCTTGCCACGTGTCATCCGCACCACAAAAGTGACTTCGATCACAGTTGTCTTACGTTCTATTCAAGGAAACACGGGTTTATCTTTTGTAGAAACCTTAACTGTCCTCATCCATGGCGTATAAAAAGTGACATATACCAGCTGTACTTTAAAGAGAAATTTATTATTTGGAGCATTATTTATGATATGTAGTTTTATAACTTTTAGTTATGCACCTGAAAGTCAGGAAGTAAACAGGAAGTGTCATTTAAGGTTTAAAAAAAAAAAAAAAAAAAGTGTGTCATATTAACTGAACTTCATGAACAGCACCCCCTACTCCTGGTGTGTGTAGACACTGTGACAAAGCCTACATGAAAGCTAACTTTTGTTTAACATTTTCTGGCTTTTGCAAACCCCAAATTGGTTGTCAACCAGCGTCACAAAACAGATATTGTTTATCTTTCGCAGTTACATTCTGTGTAATTAATGCGTATTCTGTACAGTTTTATGCAGATTTAGACTACTCGATGAAATGGCAGCATTAGTGAAGTTATGAATGTAACATCAAAATGAGTCACCCAAACAGTGGAATTGAATTAGGCTTGACGTTTTTAGCATCTCAAAGTTTTCGAGTTACATTACACAGTCAACTAATTTCCCCAGGCTATTATTTACCATTTAATATTCAACCAATTATTTTCAATAGAGGTGCTATTAAATGATTTCTGTTGATTGACATAAGCACATAATTCGAGGCAACAGATCCAAGAACCCATTCTGTTCTATTGTTGTTAGGTGACAGACAAGGCAGTTAAGGATTTAGGACAATACACTGTACATATGGATTGATGAATTGAGAGCTTGATGTCACATGGTAGTATGTAGTCAGGTCGATAGCTGTTTAAATTTCATAGTCGGGACAAAAAGTAGAAACTGTTATTATTGATATATTGAATATTCCAATTCAAATAAATTCTACGTCTAGGCATCACCTATATGAGGGCACTACATACACCTTTAACATGGAACTACAACTTTTATTTTCTTGTAATAGTGCTTCTTGACAAAACCTTTGTATATTGGTGGCAATTGACAACTCTAAGTTGCCCGGAGGTGTGAATGTGAGTGCGAATGGTTGTTTGTTCGTATGTGCCCTGCGATTGGCTGGCAACCAGTTCAGGGTGTACCCCGCCTCCTGCCCGATGATAGCTGGGATAGGCTCCAACACGCCCGCGACCCTAGTGAGGAGAAGCGGCTCAGAAAATGGATGGATGAATGGAAGTAGAATGAGAAATAAATAATACAAAAGCTATACCAAACAATACTAAATTATGGTGTGCACACTCATCCAAGTTATGTTGCAAACATTGCTTTAGGGCATTCATTCATGTTTAAGAAAAGTATGTGCAAAAAGAAAAAGGCTGAGGAGACATGGCTATTAAAAACATGTCACAATCCAAGCATCATTATTTTTTCCTCTGTTATGTGTTTATGTATACATACATATTCAAACCTCTATGCAGTCAGGGTATATGATGAATTGGAGAAAAAAAATATATAAGCAAATACAAATTGTCACGTAATTTAGGGTGGTGAAGGAAACCAATGTGATATTTTGGGAGGTTACCTGTCAAAAACTCACAGGTTTGAAATGAAAAACAACAACTTTGTATACCATTTGAAGCAGTATCTAAAAATATTCTTGGTCAAAACGGTCCTCGCATTACCTCTTTGACTGCTTCACTCCCGCCTGGTCTCTCAGGTCAGCTGCTCCTAGATGCACTGAAGTGGAAGCTCAGAGGGGGAAAGAATCTGAAGAACCATTTGCCTTTGCATGTTAAGACTCATCTTAAAAGCCACCATCACTCCATGGCTTTCAATTAAGTATGAGGTATTATTCTATTCTATTCGGTTTTTTTTTGGTTTTTTTAATAGAACTATTGTTTGCCTTGTAATTTGTTGTTTTTTATGTGCATGTTGTATTGTAGATTTCACAAATGTACTTGAACATTCACTTGCATGTATCTTTCTACATACTGCATGGGTACCACCTATGACAGTGGTTCTCAAACACCAAGTAGCACCTATATAAATTACTTGTCTCTCCAAGCACCACCATAATGACCAACATTAAAATATAGCCAAGTAGGCTAAGTGTTCATTAAAACAAGGCTAAAAGATTATAATACAACTGTATTGTAATTCAAAGTTAAGATACATGTACCAAATGCACTGCACTGGATTTAAAAAGTTAAAACGACTGTAACATGGAACATTTTAACATTTAATTCAATGATACTTTGTGTTCTACTACAAGGAGCCTGTGTACCGCACTGACCTCAGACATTCAGGGTCTCCTCGTTTTGAAGACAACATCAGGTGCCGCTGACTTTTTCTCATTTTTTTAAACTTGTTTAATAACTTGTCACTGGCTATATTTTAAAGGTCCCATATTTTGGCTATTTAGACCTCCATAGAGTGAATCTCTAACATGGACTTTTGTGTCTGAAAATATTAAAATTCCCTGCACGAGATACAATAATTTTTAACTTTCTTACACAACTTATGTCTCAAACATCCCTTAAAATGAGTGACACTATACTTCGGGAATTGTATTTCCTTTAGGTGTCAGTAATTCTGATTTCCATTGAAGGTGCTATTAAAGAGCAATTCTGACTGTTACTCAGCACTCCAGCATTGCAATTTCTGTTAGTCACTAAAGTGAAGTCATCAAACGAATATAGCCAACCCCTGCATATTTGCAATTTGACATTTAAAGAACAAACAACATTTGGTAAAATATATGTCTTGTATGTCTTATATGTGCGGCACGGTGGGCGACGAGTTAGCACATCTGCCTCACAGTTCTGAGGGCTGGGGTCCAAATCCCTGTGTGGAGTTTGCATGTTCTCCCCGTGCCTGGTTGGGTTTTCTCCGGGCACTCCGGTTTTCTCCCACATCCCAAAAACATGCGTGGTAGGTTGATGAAGAATCTAAATTGCCCGTAGGTGTGAATGTGAGTGTGAATGGTTGTTTGTTTCTATGTACCCTGCGATTGGCTGGCGACTGGTTCAGGGTATACCCCGACTCCCATCCGAAGACAGCTGGTATAGGCTCCAGCAGCCCACAACCCAAGTGAGGATAAGCGGGAAAAGATGGATGGATGGATGGATGGATGTCTTATATGTCTTGTAAATATGTGTCAACATTTGGTTTGTCCTGATGGAGATCTATACTTTCAACGTCTGCAATATTTAATGATGCCTACCTTTACATGCATTGCGCTCTCACTGGAATTCATATTGGTGTCTGCAGGCAAACAGCTGCTCAATGTCAACTCAATACCTGTAGCAAATGTATAAATGTTGGATTTTCACCTTGACGTGAACAGGAAATGGACAGTACCTCTGTGAATGGCATATTTTTGTCAATCCACCTAAATTAAGGCATAAAGTCTACACTACAATCACATTTCAATTGTTTGACAATGGAACGCTAAGTCTCAAACACCTTAATGCGTATACATTTTGCATTTAAATTTAAATTTGGGTAAAAAAAAAAAAAAAAAAATTTATTTAAAAAATGCTTTGTTTGGACAGCAGACTTCCTCTGACAGGTGTCGTTCATGAGTCCATTTGATTGTGCCTTTTGGCAAGAGGGGGTGGTCAATAAAGATGGAGGCTGCTTTGTTAAATTTTTCCACTAGCTGCCAAACTACCGGTATATGCTTCTCATTCGTGCTTAATTTCATTTTATACTTCTTTGACACTTAATGTAAGAAAATGTCGCAACACTTTTTTTTTTGTAATCCATCCTCATTAGCCATTCAATTTAGAGGTATACTTTGTACTTAATGTACTGTATCTATTCTATATTGAGTCATGTCTGTTCATAAATTATTTAAGTCCACAGTGACTTCAAACACAGTGCTTGTATGACAGTTAATTGTTAAATTTGTGCTAGAAACATTGCCTGTACAGATAATCCATCCATTCATTTCTTCATACTGTATATACCGTATAATTTATCACAATGAAACATTTAGTGCATCGCATGTAAATGTGTTAAATTTTTGAGGTTCCACAGTTTTTCAGATCCATTGTGATGGTGCATATTGCCCAAACCTAACTGGACAGAAGAAGAATGAGAGTGGGACCTTTGACCCATCTTCATTCAAGCACTTCACCAATAGTAAGATGTGCTGCATTTCCGGTCCACTATTGTGAGCATTTTAACTTTGAGCAAGATCAATCAACTTTTTCATGGATAATGGTTACAAAATATACAGGAAACAGGAAATAATGATCCCTGAAAGAAAGGAAACATGAAAAGTGGGACCATTAGAGCTCTGACAAGGAACAAAATTACATGGAAGGCCCATCTAGAAATGAAGTTATTTTTTATGTCAGCATTGCAACAGGAACACAAACATGTCTGTTGGCTTCGGAGCTCTTTGACAAAATAAACCACCTACAAGCTCCAGCAGGCACCCATACAAAGCCCTGCATTGTTGACAGCTGGCTTTCAGTTGAATTCATATCTTGCGCAGTGGAGTTGTCATGTTGCTCAGTAGGACTTCCCAGAGGGAGGCAGATGTTCTTTCACCAGCATTTCTTGAAGAGGAGAGCAAAGTAAGGCACTTGAAGAGGATGCAAATGAGGTTGCAAGCAAAACTAGGCAGACATTATTGTCATTTATTTAAAACAATCAAACAACTTTGCCTTTAGAATGCCCCCGCTATCTTTACATCATAATATAATAGTAAAGGCCATTTATGGGCTAACGATTCGCATTGATAATTGCGGTGTTGTAACCCTTTAAGTAACGAATATTTGAACACAAATGGTCGGGCAATACATGGTTAGACAATTACACAATATTCACACGCATCTATTCTTTATCCTCTGCACACACAAAAAACATTATTGCAGCTTATTGAGTCACTGAGAGAAGTGGTGACTCTTTGTTTGTCTGGATGACTGTATCATACTGCCCCTTAGGGGCCAAGGCAGGTACACCAGAAGGAACACCACAGTGGATTGAAAGGAAGCATGAAATCATGATGCATAAATTGTTTAATTATTTAAATTACGTTTAAATGTTTTTTTTTTCTTTACAACAGTACAGGTGCTGCTTTCCTCATTAAAACATAACAAAAATGATGATTTAAGATATGAGTGTTTTGAGTGACGAACGTGGTCATGGAACAAATTAAACGTATCTCAAATGACCATTGTCTGTATACATGGTTTATAATACTATTGTACATTGTACTACGTATATTGTGCATGAGACAGATTGGCATGATCTTTTCAAATAATAAAAAAAATGTGAAGTCATTCAAACGTAATTTGCAATTTCTTTGACGGAAGCCGTTACATTTCTTGACAGCCTGCTGCAGTATAACAGGGCAACTCGGTATCCTTCATCATCAAATCAAAAGGTCGACATGTAAGTTAACATAATCAACGGCTCTTGTTCTCTTTTCTTGGGGAAAAAAAGCAATTTTTCTGCATCAAATGGTTGACATATGCTCACATACTGTGTCTCGTCTGGCTTAAAGTTACTTCATTTTCATTATTTCTTCCTTGCGACCATTACTGTACTACCTTCTGTGGGTTTTCATTTGTGTCTGTCTATAAATGAGCATAGTCTAATACCTCCTATGAATTGTGCCTAGTGATGATCATTTCTGATTTAGAGCTATCTTTCTAAAAATAGCAATGATTTGTCTATCATAAAAATTAATATATATAATCTAAGTAATAATGATTTAATAAGTAACTTAAAATGCAAGGGCATGAAACTAGAGGCGAGTTGTGAAAATGCAAAAGAATAATTCAAGATATGAATAACCTTCTGGAATTTAACTTGTTCATGGGGGAGGATAGTGTCTGTATTATACTACCACGATTAAGAAAATGCACAATGAACAGACCACAATGAATAGAGAGCAGACCATTAATTTAACTAATACGATAAAATCAGTTTAATTATGTTTGTATTGGCTGCATACATAATTTTGGCTTGTTATATTCAGAAAATGTGCTAAAATGATTGACAGTGACAAAAGAAATGGCCTCAAGCATGCATCATAATTTATGGCAGTGTTTCCAAACAGTTATTGAGGCAAGAAATATTTTACATGAGAAAAAATCTCACGGCACACCACAAAACAAAATGTCACAAAATGTGGACAGACAGTTCAGTCTTTACCTTCTGCCATCTCGTAGAAGCACATTTAATTGTTTTGCCTGTCACAATATGTTACTGGCATAGATAGTTGAACAGTAAATCACCATTCATAGTAAACAAACATTTTGCTTACCAAGTGAAATTGAATAATTTGTTATTTATCGACCATGTTGCCAACCAAATTATAAATAAGATAAAACGGATAGATTTTTAGTTTCTTCAACAGTAAATTGTTATTGTGTTCGTGTCTTTAATCTGTGTGTGCTGGTGCTTTGCTGAGAATCCTCAGTTGTTCCTCCCCTGATTAGTGTCCCTCGTCCCCGACTCAACCCACCAATCGGTGCCAGGGAAAAAGGCCTGATCATCAATTGGATCCCAGGAATGCCAACAGCTGCACTCGTTATCATGACTCATCTTAAAAAGGTCTGTTTTGCCTTTAGTGCTGGCTGTGATTTAATGGGAGCAGTCAGTCACAACACCTCTTGTGCATATCGTCTTTGGCATTTTACTGCAAACTGGATGACTATGTTGGAATTGTATTTGTGTAGCACATGCCGACCGGCAGGATTATTGTTCTCTCTTGTTTGTGGTGTATTGTACTGTTCCCTTTTTGGCTCGTAGCTGGGGCACTTGTTGGCCTTTTGTCCTGTGGCATATATAGGCCACTTGTGTATTTAATTTATTTGCAAGCTGGCGCAGAGGAGCACAAGATCTGTACTTTGTTTGTTATAGTAATTGGATAGGATCAGTTTGTGTTGGATTGTACAACATTGTATGGTAGTTATATATGTATATGTCACCCCCCCGCCCAATATATAATGATTGGATATTCGTAGAAAGAGCAATACCCACCCAGTTACCATGGCTGCACAACCCCGTATTGGGTAATTTCCTTTGTTGTATTTGTCTTGCAACTGTAATGTTAAGTTAGTTGCCAGACAGAAAATCAAATGAATACCAAGCAAATGCACTGTTTCACTGTAAACCACAGAGGTACTGTCTGCAAGTTGCTATCTTCGAGGTGCCAATAAAGTTGCAAAACGACTGCCTTTAATCCAGGCACTGACAGAATGTTACAATTCCTTAACAAACAATATTTCCTGTCTTGAAAGTGTGTTTCTACTGTAGTTGTGACAATGGTTTAAAAATGCTCCCTTGATAGATCTTCTGGCTCACACACACTTGGGAAGACAGTATGCATATTTTGTAGTACAAAACCAAAGCCCACCCCCTGATTTGTTTCTACCTGTGATGATACTTCTCCAAGATCATAAAACACATTTTCCCCCGTTACAACACTCTGTGGCCATCATGAGTAGAAGCCCCACTGAAAAGCACATAATGTATCATGTTGATGCTTTTGCAACAAGAAGGCCATTCTTTTGAGACCAAACTGAAATGTTTTTCAAAAGCGCATTGCTTCCTATCACTACATATTTGTGTGTATCGAATGGGACTGAGGGAAAAAAAAAAGTGATCCCAGGATATTTATATAGAGGCTCTTGTTAATGTGTGCTGTAAGCAGGCCTCCTTCACTCTGGAATTAGCTCTGTAAATATTGAAATGCAGCCTCAGAGACTGTTGTGCTTAGCAAAGGTGCTAACATCACATATTTAGAAAAGCACTTAAAGGACTAACACACAACTTCTGCAAAGAAATCTGAGAGAGAGGGTGGTTACAACTCACAATTTCAACATCACTCAAGCATGAAACAAGATGTCAAACTGTAAACCCTTGTAGAAAAGTGTGTTCTCTTGGCTCAACAGCATATTCCCCATTGAGTTCACTGTTTTAAGGTTGTTCCATTGTCAATACATTCCCTCAATTTGGCTCTTGTTCAGGTATCCTGTACAAGATAGCACTACTTCCCAACATTGTGTTTCAGACTGTAAATATTGTAACGGTTATAAAAAAACGAATGATAGCTAGTCACTTTATTATTCAGTATGATCATTTTGAATGTGTATCTGATTTTTAGGCACACTGTCCACAAATGTGTTAGTAGGTTTCCAGGAAGTCCTTGACATGAAAGTGTTTTTGGCAACCCTAAAAATTTTAGCTTTTTGCATTAGCCACTCGCCTTATGTAATTGATAAGAACTTCCCTTAGACATAGGCACTTGCCAAGTGATGCAGTTTTACACCTCATTTTATGGTGTTTAATTGTAGAATATTTTTAATTGTATTTACATACAAGTGCATGTTTTGACAAAAAGGACATTTTCAATAAGGAAGCACTCATTTTCACATTATGAAAAAATGCTATATTTTGATTACTCTATTTCTGTGGAAGTTGATGCAAGGTAATGCTGGGAGGGGGGGGAAACATTTGAAAGCTTGTTTGGTATCAGGAGAAATAAAACAAATCCAGGGGGGTGTACAAGCAAAACTTGTTTTGATTAAAACTCATTCATTGCCAGCCTTCCCAGTTAACATGGATATTTGACTTCTAAAGCCGTCAATGGCAGTGAATTTAATGTAATTCTCATTTGCTTTTTCTAAACGCAAAGGGCGGAAAAAAAAATCAGAACTCAGATTATAATTTTTTTTTTATGTCAAGGCCACATCGCCCAGCCCTACTTCACACAATGAGTGTATGACTAAAACAAGGACTTAATCAAGGACTTTGTATCTGTTGTATCTCCTCAAAGGCTGAATCGATGCAACTGGACTGTTGTTTGTTTAAGACATTTGACCTTTAATCCAAAAGTCTTTTTTAATTTCTACGTAAGTGTAGAGCATAGGTGTCAAACTCAAGGCGTGGGGGCCAGATGCAGCCAGCCACATCATTTTATGTGGCCCGCGAAAGCAAATCATGCTCGTCAACTTCCGTGATTTTTGCTAAAATCTGTACCCAAATTCCAAATTGTCATAATAATAATGACAATAATGTTGAGATATTGCATTTTTCTGTTACCAAACCCTTCTTCTACAGTAAACAATACTTGAACAAAATATTGTCATTGTCTTCTGATTTCAAAACTATTTATCCCTCAATTTGTTATGTAATGGTAATAAAATTATTTGGTGATTAAACTTTTCACTGTTCTAACGACCCTCTGAGGGAAATCATAACTACAATGCGGCCCGAGACAAAAATGAGTTTGACACACCTGGTGTAGAGTATCCTTGTTTCTCTAGGGGTGGTCACAATAGGGTGGTTGTTGTTGTCGTTAGAGCTGCTGCCAGGCGTGGCTGGTGAACAACTGTCCTGCATAAGCAATTTTGGGCTGTTTTGCACCTGCCAGGTGAATGACCATGCAGGATGGTTCATTCTTTGGTATGAAAGTTGATTGAAAAAGTCACACTGTAATATTAATATTAACCATAGTTAGTGTTCCATAAAGATTCCCACATGCTATATTAAGAATGATGACCTGTTACTTTAAATACTACCTATACAGTAAGTTCCTGAAAACTGGTTTTACCAATGATAAAATTAAGTGACATTTTTCATCTCTCATTACTGTCATGGTCAGTCAATGCCAGAATTCCTTCATCGTCAAAGTCATATACAACAAAAGAGACAAAATGTGTGATTATGTCATGTGCTCGTCTCATTACAACAGTATTTCTGTGCTTAACATCACCTTGAAGTCGACAATCAAAGACCTCATTAATGCGTTTGTTTTCTGCATTTTTAGTCCCCCTCACATAGACTGTACCAACATAGTAATATGCAATATTTATTTCCCATTTATATTTTGTGATATCTTTGAATTAAGAATTTATAGGTCCCAGATGTCATTTGATCTGACAGCACGCTAAAGATCATAAGACTACAGTAATTCCTTTGGACAGATGAACAGTTGGCTCCATATTAAAGATCTAGACAGAAAAAAAATCATCATCCCTCTATCCTAACCACCTGCTATGGATTACAATTCATTCTAACATGGTCAACTATAGTTAATTAGCAAACATTGTTTACTTAAGATGTGCAGTTGTACGATTTAATTCAGTTGTGCCTTGGTAGGTGCGCATTGTACTACATCGCCTTTTATTGATTGTGAAATGATCCAAACTTTGGACATGTTTTTTTTTTTTTCAAATCTTTTCTCCTGGCTTGTGCTTATTGCTACATGAGTCTGCAGTAACAGTCAATGTGGGTAAATCTAAATAATTGTTTAACATTAAACATAAACATAGTGATTTATTCAAACATTATTTTTTTGTAAATCATAGTTTTATTCTTTTACATTTATGTTGTTGCAGTTGCAAGACAAGCTAATTTATTTTTTAAAAAGTAGTGTCAATGTTGTTATTTGTTTGTTAGTCTTAGTGTGTTAGTTTTAGTGTATAGTGTTTTTCAAAAAA
Source organism: Phyllopteryx taeniolatus (assembly GCF_024500385.1). Lineage (NCBI taxonomy): Eukaryota > Metazoa > Chordata > Actinopteri > Syngnathiformes > Syngnathidae > Phyllopteryx > Phyllopteryx taeniolatus. The sequence continues at coordinate 8,349,916 of NC_084521.1, read as the reverse complement.
AATAAATAAATAAAGAGTACTGCTAAGAATACCGTTAAAGTACCGGATCGATAAGCAGTATCGTTATTAAGCAGTAGTAGTAGTGTTAAAATCTTAACAATATTCACCCGTACTAGTGTTGATAGACTGACGGAAAATCCTTTTTTATTTTTCCAATTACGAAGGTTTTTGTGATTGCACACATGAACCCTTTAGGCTTCAGTACCTCCAACAAGGGTAAGAACCAGTGATTTAGAGTTTTTAGCTAATCTAACGTGTTTGTGGGATAAGAGGGAAAACCCACACAAGCAAGAACATGCAAACTCCACACTGGAGAGTCTAAACTGAGACTGAAACCCCAAACAATTGGATACGCTCCTCCAATGATACGATGCTTCATCCTATTGAGTCTGAGGAATTGGTCTTGCTACTTACCATGTACACAAGTCTACTTTCTGTGATGTATTATGGATGGCCTGCACATACATATTTCTCAAGAATCAATAACTGTCTCGTTCATGTTTTTCAGAGACACACAGACCTCTGAGCTTCTTTGAAAAGGTTCCTGTCATGGGGGATCAACAGAAAATCATGTTTGCTCTAACTCACGCTTGAGTACTTACTTCGTCTCTGGGAAAAGTGAGTGCATGATTTGCTGAGTAAGTTCTCTCTTGAAAAAGTAGTGACAAAGGAAAGTAAAGTAATGTAGATTACATGTAGATTTCATGCAAATTAGACGCTGGCTTTGTTAGATCTTAATTGATCTTTCGATAAAGGCTGATGAGAACAATTCAGTGTGTTGAGATGTTCTTTAGCTATACCGAAACTTGGTACTATAGCACTTTTGTAAACTATTTTGTTTACAAGTAGTGAGGTGATGTTTAAATTCTTCTTGGATTTATTTAAACAGATGAATGTGTACTTGTATTACAGTTGCTGAAGATCCACTGTTATTATTTTTTCTTACATAGATTATTTAATTCTGGCTCACTATGATGCTGGAGACAGGCGAGCAAGCTAACAAACATGATTATACAGTCACAAAGAAATTACATAGGGTGGAACAATTTCAGGCGGCACGGTGGCCGACTGGTTAGAGCGTCAGCCTCACAGTTCTGAGGACCCGGGTTCAATCCCTGGCCCCGCCTGTGTGGAGTTTGCATGTTCTCCCCGTACCTGTGTGGGTTTTCTCCGGGCACTCCGGTTTCCTCCCACATCCCAAAAACATGCATTAATTGGAGACTCTAAATTGCCCGTAGGCATGACTGTGAGTGCGAATGGTTGTTTGTTTCTATGTGCCCTGCGATTGGCTGGCAACCAGTTCAGGGTGTACCCCGCCTCCTGCCCGATGACAGCTGGGATAGGCTCCAGCACGCCCGCGACCCTAGTGAGGAGAAGCGGCTCAGAAAATGGATGGATGGATGGAACAATTTCAGATTGCCGATATTTTGTGGGAGATAATGACTGAACCGGCACTATTTGAAACCAACCCCTGCGATACATTTCAAAGGTAAAAAAATAAAAACCACACTAAACAAAAAAATAATAATTAATTCACTTCACTCTGTACAAGTAAATTTTGAAAAGTCAACCCTTTGAGTGCTCATGCTTGTACAGCCAGATGGAGAACCATGACGTGACAGCTCACATGATATGTTCAGCTGGGTAGTCTTCCAGTCAAATCTTCAAGTTTGTGACTGTTGTGACTGTGACAGTCATCACTCGGGTACCTTTGAGATACTCACTCATAGCAGTTTTCAAATGCCACCATTATTCATCGCTCAATATTTTTTTGTAAATTACTTTTTACAAAGTAAGAATCATTGATATTGCCTCTATGTTCTTCGTCATTACAGTAGTTTCAGCAAATGTACCTAATATTGTGGCCAGTGAGTCATGCACAAACAAAACTATTTATTTATAGGTTTAATTGTTCTTTGTCACCTATAATTTGTCAATTTGAGGGAATCGTGAATTTGATGTACAGTACAAATGAAAGTGTCCCTTTTACATTTGGTACCAGTAGTAGTATGATACACCCCAAATTCCAATGAAATTGGGACATTGTTTTAAACATACATAAAAACAGAATACAATGATTTGCAAATCATGTTCAATCTATATTTAATTGAATACACGACAAAGACAAGATATTTAATGTTCAAACTGATAAACTTTATTGTTCTTAGCAAATAATCATTAATTTAGAATGTTATGGCTGCAACATGTTCCAAAAAAGCTGGGACAGGTGGCAAACAAGACTGAGAAAGGTGAGGAATGCTCATCAAGCACCTGTTTGGAACATCCCACAGGTGAACAGGCTAATTGGGAACAGGTGGGTGCCATGATTGGGTATAAAAGGAGCTTCCCTGAATTGCTCAGTCATTCACAAGCAAAGATGGGGCGAGGTTCACCTCCTTGTGAACAAGTGCGTGAGAAAATAGTTGAACAGTTTTAGGACAATGTTCCTCAATGTACAATTGAAAGGAATTTAGGGATTTCATCACCTACGGTCCATAATATCATCAAAAGGTTCAGAGAATCTGGAGAAATCACTGCATGTAAGCGGCTAGGCCGAAAACCAACATTAAATGCCCGTGACCTTCGATCTCTCAGCCGGCACTGCATCAAAAACCGACATCAATGTAAAAAGGATATCACCACATGGGCTCAGAAAACCAATGTCAGTAAATACAGTTCGGCGCTACATCCATAAGTGCAACTTGAAACTCAACTATGCAAAGCAAAAGGCATTCATCAACAACATCCAGAAACACCGCCTTCTCTGGGCCCGAGCTCATCTAAGATGGACTGAAGCAAAGTGGAAAAGTTTTCTGTGGTCCGACGAGTCCATATTTCAAATTGTTTTTGGAAATTGTGGACATCGTGTCCTCCGGCCCAAAGAGGAAAAGAACCATCTGGACTGTTATGGACGCAAAGTTCAAAAGTCAGCATCAGTGATGGTATGGGGCTGTGTTAGTGCCAGTTGCATGGGTAACTTACATATCTGTGAAGACACCATTAATGCTGAAAGATACATACAGGTTTTGGAGACACATTTGCTGCCATCCAAGCAACGTCTTTTTCACGGACGCCCTGCTTATTTCAGCAAGACAATGCCAATCCGCATTCTGCACGTATTACAACAGCGTGGCTTCGTAGTAAAAGAGTGCGGGTACTAAACTGGCCTGCCTGCAGTCCAGACCTGTCTCCCATTGAAAATGTGTGGTGCATTTGATGAAGCGTAAAATATGACAACGGAGACCCCGGACTGCTGAACAGCTGAAGCTGTACCACAAGCAAGAATGGCAAAGAATTCCACCTACAAAGCTTCAACAATTAGTGTCCTCAGTTCCCAAACATTTATTGAATGTTGTTAAAAGAAAAGGTGATGTAACACAGTGGTAAACATGACTCTGTCCCAGCTTTTTTGGAACGTGTTGCAGCCATAAAATTCTAAGTTAAGGATTCTTTGATAAACACAATAAAGTTTATCAGTTTGAACATTAAATATCTTGTCTTTGTAGTCTATTCAATTAAATATAGGTCAAACATTATTTGCAAATCATTGTATTCTGTTTTTATTTATGTTTAACACAACGTCCCAACTTCATTGGAATTGGGGTCGTACAACATATGGCTGCACACTTGTCTTGTTTGGAGACAATCAATCCAGGGACTGATGGGCTACAGCCTGATAGAGCAACTCCTCCCGTTGTCTTCTTCATCCGACACCTATCTGCTACGCTTGATACTGTCAACCAGCTGATGCGCCTCATCAGCCCCACTGCCAACCTGGGGATCTCTTAAGGATTTCTTCTCACCTGTCATGTCGCACTTACCGGATATAATTGAGGGGAGCTCCCCAGACTGCACCTGGTTCCTTCAGGGCTGGGCAGCCTCCCCACCTTCCCACCCCTTTTCTCTTTAATCCCCTTTGCATGGCCCTTCTTTCAAATTGCTGAGCTCCTCGACGAGATTATTTTCAATCAGTGCTGACAGCTGAGAATCTTGGCAATAGGCAGGAAACCAGACTGACACGACTGCTGACTGTGTGACCTGGACCTGACAGTTTGCATCCATGTAATCAGAGGTTACTGAGAGCAATTCCTTATTCAGTTTTAAAACCTTTGGTTGGTTCAATCGAAGATACATAATGTTCTCATTTGGCTTTATTTTGTTGTTAGGGAAAATTTTATTGTGTTGCTGTTTGTGGGCACTGCATTTTAAATTAAAATCAGTTTACTAATCTCTTCCTTAGTAGTTAACAAGTAATTGGGTTTTCATGCTTGTGGGTTCTTTTTTTCTTTGAGACATTTTCAAATATTTTGTTTTGTGTTCATACATTGTTATTGGTTCAAATGTATTTTAAATGTCCTTACTCTTGTCTTCTGGAAGCCTACAGATGTGGACCATACATCGTGGCAGTGTTAGGATTTAAAGCAAAATATTTCCAAGGGGTAAACGCCAATGAACAAAAGCAGGACGATGTCTATTGAATTAAAGCATAAAATGGCAAAAGGTGTTTAATTATACATTATGTACTTATGTTATTACTGTATGTTTGTATAAAGTACAATATTATATAGTTATTTTTTACTTATTAAAACTTATTACAACATTTTTTTGGGTGGGGGGGGGGCTCCGTTCATTTCACTGGGTAAATATTTTGAGTGTTTTTGGTAATGAGCATGTTATTAAACTCATATCTCGAACCACTGGATAGAGATCTTCCTAAAGTAATTGTATTGCTTTGCATTAAAAAAAAATTTAATATGAAAAAAAATACTTGCTTAAGATTTTTTATATCAATTATTCTATGATATGATGATTTTATTATTACTGGTCAAGTATACAGTGGAGCCCTGCATATTTGCAGTTTGTCAGCTGGGGATTCACCCATTCGTTGATAAAAAATATATATAAATAATAATAATAATTTATTTATTTTTTTGTGGAAAACGCTTATTGGTGGTATATCGCCCCTTATTTGAAAAAAAGTTTTTTTTTTTTTAATGCTGGCCGTCAATTAGGCCCTATTCACTGATTTTTTTTCTATTCGCGGTTAGGCCCGGTACCTATCCCCACTGCATGTGGCCTCTAATTAACGAATAAGTTTGACCCCCCTGAAAACGGCTTGTTATTTAACATGCTTTCAATGTTTTTGAAACGTTGGAGGCAGACAGCAGACTCGGAGAGAACCCACACAAGCACGGGCGAGAATGCAAATTACAAATTCTCAGGATAGTCAAGTTTAGATTGTCTTGACTATGAGGCAGATACTAACCACTTTATGACTGTGCTACCAGCCCTAAAAACTACTACATACTGGTAGTTTCTACCAGGAGACAATATACTCCTTTACAACTTTTAAATAAATCTCAAATGTGCCACTGCTCATCTCTGACCTGTCAGTGTATAACTTCAGTCCCAAAGGCATACGTAATTCAAACAAACCAAGATTATGTGGCCGACACGGGTGTGTCACTAGAGAGACATATTCACCAGATGCTCTGTGTTTATTCCTTCAGACTAACTAATCTTCCACCTCACGATTCTCTTTCTTTTTCTGCCACACACACTGTTTGTCTTTCAGATGGTGCAGAGGTCCTCGGGGGAACAGTGATGTCCCTCCAGCAGCCGGCCTTCTTATTTGCAGTTCGCCTTGGGGAAACCAAAGAGAATACTTCTGATAAAACACCGATGATATTTGTCTGAGTCACGTTAAATGTCGTTGATAAATTGGTAAATTTATGAAATATTGCCTCCAATCATTGGCTTAATTGCTGTCCTGGAGAGAAAAATAAACCCCACACTTTTTGACAACTTTCAAACTTCCAGTTGCAAAATGACCATTCTAGGACCTACGCCTGAGCTAAACTTATGATTACCCACATAATTAAGTTGCAAAAGACAGACTGCTGATTATGATGACCAGAGCTGGACTCGAGGATCAGATCAACCTGTTAAACTTAGTTGAATACCATATGTATATGCGCTACCAAAACCCTGTGCTTTGGCATGAAACAGACTCTTAACGGACACGAAGTCGGCTTGAGGCATTTTCATATATAGGAGCACACCCACTATCTGCTGCTTGTGTGTTTCCTTTTTCTTGTTCATGACCATGATCTGATGCACTGAACCCATCAGGACTGAGTCAACACCAAGTGCCTTGTCTTGGTCTGTGACTTTCATTTAACTGAAGAAAATGAAAAGAAAAAAAAAACGGAGAAAAAAAACATGACCTTCTTCTCCAATTCCATATTTGTCTTTATTTTAATCAAAACATATATTGTTTGGCTTCCCCATGTGTTACTGTCACTGGAACAGTATCTATCTGAAGAAATAAATGAAGTTGACTGAATATTCTTATTCATCCACGTCATTTCATTCTCAGGGCATTGAATCGATCGCAGCTGGACTGAATCACTAAAGTTATATTATGTATATTTCCCCTGACAAATAGCTTGATCATCATGGGTAAAAACATATTTTGATTTTATTTTTTTGCCCAACTGAGGCTATCTGTGGTGAAAGGCCGCAAAGTGGGGGGGCTCTCCTCCTGTAATCCACAATAAATTATTTTTGTGTCCTCTCCATAGATGGTGATTCTGTGAACCAGCTCCCTGTATGCAGACTCGTCCCCTCGTATGGTTATGTCTATAAGTACTGGAAGTTTCTCATTTCTAGATGTAATAGAAATTGTAGGTAATAGGTAATAGGATGGATGCTCTTTTGTCAACAAGGTTTTGACCAGTCAAATTCTATCAGCTTGAAGTAGCGAAACCTGCAAACCTCCTAGTCTACCTTCTGACTAATATGACCAGACAACGTAACATAATATTCAGAGTTGGAACAGATTATTCGAGCTGTAACATGTTGAATTACTGCAACTCTTAATCTGTGGTTTAATTTTTACTGACAGTAATTAAGTAATTGAGATCAAAAGGTGAGGCTGGTACATAATGTATTTATTAGACTAAAACATTACCAGCTTCTAACTCTAGATTTTGACGGCATTTACCAGTGTGTGCCCCACGTTGGTGTATGTTTGCCATTGTGAACACTGTGATAAATGGGATTTTACCTATGTGGCACTTTTCTACCTTTAAGGTACTCAAAGAGCTTTTATCACTGTCTCCTCATTCACCAATTGATGATGCATCATCTGGAGCTACCGGGAGTTCATTATTCATGTTCAAAGACACTCCGACATTGTCACAAGGGCTCAGGATTGAACCGCAACCTTCGGGTTGGGAGAAGACCACTCTGCTACCTGAGCCATGCTGCCACAAGTGTTTTAGAAGGCATAATTAGTAGATTTGTGAAACGTCTGTGTGACTTCAGAAATCCAGATAGACAATTGGGGACATGGGGATGTGTTATCAAGGGATCACCTTGATGGTGTCCTTATTTGATCATTTCATATCAGAGACTCTTAAGAATCTCTTTTCTTACAAAGACTAGAAAGCCAACAGTTATAACTTTGCATTAACCATGAGTGGGATCAGAAAAGAAAAAAAATATATATACAAGGGCAAGCAATTATGAAGGTAAATGAGGAAGGAGGCGCATACATGTATTTTCTGTTTAATGAGCCTTTTTTTCCTCCTAGAAGCACACAGCCTTGCTTTTACTGCGAAATCTCTGTGGATAAGAGTTTCTTTTATGCAGAAATGTGTCAGTTGCTGTACTCGGGCTGCCTTTAGACAATTACCGCTGTATGTCATCGTTCACAAAAACAAAATATTTGAAAATGTCTGTGTGAATCATGAAGAGCAAGTGTGGTAACCAAAAAGCACTTACAGCTTATTGCACACTGGCTGCCCAATGGGTGAATTTACGAATAGCGTTGGTGTTGTGGTGTTATAACACTTAAAGCTGCAGATATTTGAACACAAATGGCGACGCAACACATGTAGACTGACAATATAACAATACTCACAGGAATTTATTTTTTTATCTTTTGCAAATAAATAAATGACTCACATTACTGCATTTTACTGAGCCAGTTGTGAAATTCTTCTTCGTGTGTCTCTCTGTCTGTTTTGCTTCCCCCAAGTGGCCAAGGTGCACACACCAGAGGAAGAAGCAAAATGTCCATTGAACTGAAACAAAAACTCTCGCATAAACTGTTTAATTCTTTAAATTCAATTCAATTATGTCATTGTATTTTTATAAATTACAATATTCTAGAGTGCCATTTGTCTCATTAAAAAGCACATTACAAACAGATTAATGGCGTTTCCATTCATTTCTATGGGGAAAAATGATTCGAGATGCGGGAGTTACGGATCATGAAACAAATGTAACAAATATCTCATGGCAACACCGTATTTGTATTTGTATGTGAACCATTTGTCTAAAATTTGGGAACAAAACAAATGTTTATTCAAAATTTCAAGTAAAATAAAAAGAGCCAACTGTATTTTTATTGCGAGGCAGACACTGCTGGATGAATTCCAGACATCGCTTCTTAGTTTATGCACAACAATTGAACACTGGTGAAATTGAAAAATACCACTATTTGTCAGACTTCAGACATGTAAGCAACCACAACCACCTGAACATTTAATACTCAAACACCATTTCAGTAATTGTTATTTACCTAAAGTAGGTGTGTTAAAACCGGGGGGAGTTTTTGTTGCTCCAAACCCCAAATTACTTACAGTACTTTGACTTTAGTAGCGAGAGTGGTGAAGAGTCACTTATTCGTTTTGCTTGAGTTGAAACACACGTTCAAATCAAGTAAAGTGGCAGTGTCACCACACTCTAACTATAATCTGTGTCTCATGTAGCTCTGGCTCTTTTGCTTCTTGGTTGTTTGTGGCTCCTGTTGTCAATGGCACTGTCATCTGTTTGTTAAATAAAACATGCACTGCTGATGAGAGCAGTTGTGATGGAGTCAATCTCTTTTTCACTCCCCCCCCCCCATCTCATATATACACACGTTCGACAAACATACAATATCATGTAAATGTATTATCAGGCTCTACCAACCTGACAGAGAGTGACATTTTTTTGCCTTTTCTTTTAATAGGAGAGTGAGTTGTATGTTATGAGCTCCAGGGCCATGGCTAAAGCCTGATGTAACCTGTACTCTATCTTCTGTTGTAGGATAAAATACATTACCATTTAATTGACCTAGTGGAGTGTTTCTCTTATTTTTTACCCCTAAAAAAATATTTCATTACAGTAATGTAGTAGGCCTAAGCTTTCAATAAACCTGATACAGAGGTTTTATTCGTGAACAGTATATTTATTATTTTAAGCCAATGTTATATTATGCAGTTTGAACTGCGTACAACTTCTAAAATCGCAGCAACTTCCAATTGACTCATTTTCATCTTTGTGCCTTCGGCAAAGAAACACAAACATATTACACTGTAGGTTTACACTTTCTTAACATGATGCATGTCAGGGCTATTTAGAGAAAAGGCACTTCTCTCCATGCTGTGGTTACTGAGGTACAATTCCCTGCAATTAAACAGTTCATGGATTGGCAAAAGGCTTTAACTTCATCCCTTTAAAAAAAAAAAAAAAAAAGTAATTTTGTAATGATTTTTTTTTTTGCCTAGGTTCATGCATGATTAAAAGTGCTGATAGTTTGTGATAAATTAGGCTCAACATAATTTGCAAGCTTTCATCCATCATCAAACTAAGCCGAGACAGCTGCTTGCAGTTAAAAGAAATCGCTTAAATATCCCAGACAGCGTATACTGAAGATGATGGTGAAATAATTCAAGCCTTTGGAGCCATAATAAGGCTGGAGCTGTTTGGGTAGGTAGTGTTGAAACAACAATATAATCAGAGAGCAGAAAACACACAGCCTGCGTACGCTGTTTCCTTTTTGGGCAGTCTAGCCCGTCGGAGTTTTTAGCATCATGCTATTAGTCTTATTTACTTATAATGTGACAGAGATAGAAAACACCACACAGCAGCCTTTTATTACAAAGCCTCGAGAAAGTGGAGGTCATGCATCACTCTCCCGGTCTTTTGTCTGCTCTTTCTGTCTATCTCCTCCAATGTTTTTCCCCTCTATCATCCATCAATTTTCCACTTTGAGGCTGAGAGGATGCATTGTCTTAAGTTCACGCATGGCACACTGAGGTTTTGCTTTCCATAACCTTCACCCCTTATCTGTCTACGTTCCGCACCATAATTCACTTAACAGTGGCAAGGCGCAGTCAGAAAATGGAAGAGGTGTTTGTTTTATTGTTCAGCAGAGCAGCTGGAGAACAGGCATGATGAAGTTTTAGAGACTACCTTTTCAGCAGCGACAATAACTGCAGATCAGAGCTGATATTGAAATGAAGGCACAGGCCAGAGTGCTGCTAATGTCTCCATTTGTATTCGCCACCATTACCATTAACACTTCATACTAGACAATATAAGAAATGTTGCAATATTTGTACTACTGTTATACATCATTGGCTAAATTTTTGGCTCATTTATTCATCCACTCTTTCAATTTAAGTGAAATTGACTATTCAATGTCTTTGATGATATAATCTGAAGGTATTTTTTACATAGTCAAAGTTGTTATTAAACATTCTTACACATTTAAAGCATCTATTAAGAGCCTATATATTGTTTTTTTCTTTGTAATTTCCCTTTAACATGAAGAAAGTTAAGACAAAATGTATAAGTAATTGTGTATCACAATCCATGTATGCCCATCCATCCATCCATTTTCTGAGCCGCTTCTCCTCACTAGGGTCGCGGGCGTGCTGGAGCCTATCCCAGCTGTCATCAGGCAGGAGGCGGGGTACACCCTGAACTGGTTGCCAGCCAATCGCAGGGCACATAGGAACAAACAACCATTCGCACTCACAGTCATGCCTACGGGCAATTTAGCGTCTCCAATTCATGCATGTTTTTGGGATGTGGGAGGAAACCGGAGTGCCCGGAGAAAACCCACGCAGGCACGGGGAGAACATGCAAACTCCACACAGGCGGGGACGGGGATTGAACCCCGCACCTCAGAACTGTGAGGCTGACGCTCTAACCAGTCGGCCACCGTGCCGCCACAATCCATGTATGATTCTTGGTATATCTTATTTAAGACTGTTGAGGTAGGCCAGTGGAAAAATCATATATTGAGTCCCAACATGGTTTTCACTCTTTCATCCACTGTGTAGCCCATTTTTCAATCAAGAGTATCATGTCAAACCTTATTTATTGTTCTTTTGTAGTGAATATACAAATTCAAGCGAAGCTATTACAATACACTTCATTATACAGTAATGTCTTCAGATGAGATTCTACAAACAACCCTTCATGCGTACGTTTGGTTGTCAAAAGAGTAGCCAGGACAGTAGCCATGGCCAGTACTCAACATTTTACATGGATTGAGTGTTGAGTTAAAATAACTGCAACATTTGTTTCTTTTTTTTGCACTGAGGACTAAAACCGCTAATTGCAATGTATGTTTATTTTTTGGTACCGAGGACTAAAACCGCTAATTTGTGTTGCAACATTGTAATAATTGGCATCACCTCTGATTCAGACATTGTTTATTTCTGCTGAGAGTTCCATTGAGGCAAGACTAAATGGGCCAAGAACCTCCATGTTATTTATTGATTGCTTTGGAATCATTAAATGAGACAGATAGATCTCTCTGGTCATTCCTGCTACAGCTCTGATTGGCTCACGTTGATCATGAAGGTAATGTGGCTTGAAATAAGTTGAATTTCTTCTCTTGCACTTACTAGATCAATTCAAAGGGTGGCTTGTTTAGTTGTTGCAAGATTCTTTCATTTTAAAAGTAAGTGGCACGCGTTCTGGTTTCTCTGCCAGGGCTGGGCTTTGGTCAAGGCCTTCTTCGCATCTAGAATTAAAGCGTGGCGCATTCCTCACGACTAACTAGTATTATATTAGATCATGTACGTTAGTAGACAATGCATAATGAGAGGTGACCCAAAGGTAGGCATGTTCATGCACGTCCACATGTCACCAATTAGGGTCACTGACTTGTTTTGCCCAATGTCTTTAATGACCTTCTCTCGGGCATCTCGAGTTGATAAGTAGGACTTAGGTGGTGTCCAGTGTTTTTTAAAAAGGCTTTGAAAACTTTGTGTTCTATCACAGTAAATAGCTAAGCATCCAATACTAATATGTCCTCCAATACCAAGTAAAATTAAGCTTGTCGACCATAGAAATAAATTATATGAAAACTATAATCGCCGCTAGCTTTTAAATAGAATGTTTGAGACCCACTGTTTTATGAATACAAGACGAGGTTACGCTTGAAATGATGCACCGTGTCCCACAGATCAGCAATCTCAAGCTCAAACCAGGAAAGAAGTAAGAGTGAAGCTGAAGAGGCCAAAGACGATGCTTTCAAATGCTCAGACATTCGGGTGTTTGCCATTGATGGCATACAACTTGTATTATGGTGACCATGCATTGCTCACATATGATGTTGCTCCTCTGGTATTAGACTCGCAGACAACGATTGCCAGTGGATTATTCTGGAACGCTAAGAAACGTAGATTAAAGTTCAATCAAACTCACTGTTTTGCTTCCGTTACCTTGTTTTAGCATGCGCCAAATAATACGGTGCGCCTTATGTATGGCTTAAGTACAGCAATAGATCCCGTAATTGAGACTGCGCCTTACAATCCGGTACGCCTTATGGTGCAGAAAATATGGTAGATGATCAGTGTGTTATCAGAAATTCTTATAGTGTGTGGGATAAGAGTGTGTGAGCGATACATAGATGTCCAACAATTATAGTTATATCAAATTTATCATTTCACAGATATGTTTTATAGCCACTTCAATGCGTTTTGTCATTTTCATTTGTCCAATGTGAAATAAATTACTTTCGCTCAGGTGCTCATTAAGGCAAATTATCTTTTTCTGTAGAATGTGATTAGTTACTACAAAACAAGTAGACACATTTGCATCAAAGCCTTCATACTTACCCACATTGTTGAAAATTTGATATCTTTTTGCAAAGCATAGCTTAAAAAGAGACATTTTATGCTTTAAGATTTAATTCTCACATACTGTTTGTTATGGGTTTATATTTTCAATTGAGAGTCTAAGTCTAAGTCTAAGTTCAAGATGACTGCCCCTCATCCAGCACTTACAACTTTGTGAGTCTTGGTTGTACAAAGGCCTTGTTCACACTGCAGATAAAATCCGATTTGCTGTGCAAATTGGATCTTGAAGCTGTACTGTCTATCATTTTCAAGTGACCAGATCGGATTTGTTGCATGCGTCCACCACACATTAACGCTCTGCACTGATCCGTCTGCATGGTAACAATGGCGGTACAATGGCCGGCGATGCCACATACAAACATGGAAGTATGAGCAGTGAAACAAAACATACAGTAACTATAAAAAGATGGCAATGCAAACTAAACTTTCCCTCATTGTTGATTGGACTTTTGGACAACTTTTGCGGCAGTAAACACCTTGTGTCAGCCTGTGTGTCAGCTTACTACTTCTGAGTACTGTATTTTCTGATTTGAATGTGCAATCAAATTGAAAAAAAAATTATGTGCCCTGGTAACCCTGAATGTGTCCGAGAACAGCCATTGTGTTATTTTGTAATGTGACGAAAACAGCAATATGCTGCAATATAAATCTAAGACATTATAGGTTGAAGAAATGCAGTTCACTGAGAACTAAGAGGCCCCAGAAAAATTAACTATATACTGTTTGTCAAGGTGGTCTTTTACCCCCTCTTTACTTACAATACATGACTATTGCTCAGGTTTGAATATGCAAACAGATATTTGGCAGCCATTCGTTAACACGCACACACGCATGCACACAGCTTCCCGATGACTTATCATTAAACCTCATGGAAATAAACGCCAAATCTTTCTTCTTAAATGGGTTAACACATCAATCTTAGAAAGAGTTCATGATAGGACTTTTCTCAGAGGTCATAGAGACCCGTCCGTCTACACATCAGGAAACGGTGCCGCACATGATAAGCAACAGACTGTTTGCTTCCGTAGATTACGGTAGGTGTTTTGAAGTGGGGCCAGGCAACAAACCGTGATTCAAGGACAAATGCCGGTAATTTGCTGCACTTCCCTGCAGTCCTTTACGCCTGCAAAAGATTCGATCTGAGGCAACATTTTGAATTATGTAAAATCATCCAAAATGACAATTATTTTTGGAAAAACCGCCAAATATTTAGTGTCACTACAAAAAGAAGTGCCGCTGTTGAGTCAATGTTTTACACAATTCAAAGAGAATCAAATTAACTACAAAGATATTTGACACAATTTATAATGTTTTTTAATTGAAAATCGATTTTGGTTGGCAAAAAAGACACATTTGAAGTTATGGAAGAAGACATTCAATAAATCACTTGTCCATTAAAAACTCAAGTACTGTATCCTGAGCAAAAAAATGCTGTTGCATTAATAGTGTGATAAAAACCCAATGGACTCACAATATTTGTAAGACCATTTTTTGAGACAAAACCAATCTTGCTGGTAAGAGAACTGTGTCTGCGCTCACTGTCTGGTGGAGTTTTTCTCCGCTATATAATAAAATTTATTCATATTTGTGTTTTTATCAATTTTAGCTTTGGTAAGGTATTACTGGTATGTAACCTGTTTGTAATATTAACACATAAGATTTAGTCATTTTGTCATTTTATTTGGCGATATATACTATTATTGTAAATTCCACTGAATAGTGGAAATAGTGAAGTGAAGCGACATTCAAATTTTGTGAGCAGTTATAACATTGCAAGCTACACCTTGTACATAAAAGAGGAAACAGTATGTATGGAGGTAGAATTGTCTGGTAGACAAGAGGGAAAAAGTGTGTTTTGCCCCAGTGCTTGTTTTCGGAGCTTTATACTTTATTTACCTTTCTGGAAAATTGTCCATTTTGTTTTCCTCTCAGTCATCAGGTTTAATGTAGCAAGGAGTTTCTGTTTTGGGAAAAGGCTCTTATAAAAACCATCCAAGCAGTAACAGTGAAAATACCTTTTACACTTGGCAGAAGATCATTTAGGAAAAGTCAAACGACTGGACTTGATATTGTGTTAAGGTCCTGCTCTGACTCACAAGGACTACAGTTAAAGTACATTTTAGACATCATCCATCCATCCATCCATCCATCCATCCATTTCTGCCTCAATTATCAGCAGTGGCGGAAATTGGCATGTGCGAAGTGTTGGTGCAAGCCAACACCCTGTTGACGAATGGCTTTGCAGTGGAATAAAATGTCTATTTGCCGACCACATAGTATTCGGAGTCGGAACGTCTTGGAATGGTGAAAATTCACCCCGCCTGTCATCGACAAATCGACTTTCATTCGACTTTCCTGACATTTGTATTGACCATAAAAAAAAATTGTGTATAATAATGTAACAGAGGACAAATGCTTTGTTACTGTGCTTAAGTAGAATTTTCACATACTGAGTCTGTATTTTACTTT
This sequence comes from Phyllopteryx taeniolatus, assembly GCF_024500385.1. Taxonomy (NCBI): domain Eukaryota; kingdom Metazoa; phylum Chordata; class Actinopteri; order Syngnathiformes; family Syngnathidae; genus Phyllopteryx; species Phyllopteryx taeniolatus. The sequence continues at coordinate 8,334,515 of NC_084521.1, read as the reverse complement.
GTTATTTACAGTATGTCTGGCAACTTTCACTTTTACTCCACTTTATTTCCTAAATGTACACATTTACTCTGATACATTTCCTCTGTTCATTCTTTTAATGCTTCTACTTGGAATTCATATACTTAAACATATACATTTGATATCAGAGAATGATGCTAAGTTAGTAAATGATCACAACTTAACCAATACATCTTACATATATGTATTTTGATTTCTCATCTAGACACTGTGGTTCTTAAGATGGCACAAGACAATGCACTGACTACGAATCGTTCTTGTAGGCAACCTCATCAAACAATTTTAATAAGGCCACGGATGGTGGAAAATCTTCGTTCTTGAACTCTGTTGCCATCATCATTGATGCTCTGAGATTCACTACTGTCCCTTTTTTTTCCACCTTATAAGAAAAAAAATGCAACTGTACCTTTACCTCTTTTTAGTTACATACGTTTTGTTTTGTTTTTTTTGTCCACGGAGGTTGAAAAAAAGTATCATGCCTATTTTAACAAAGTACGGAATAAAAAGTACAGAAATCATAAATATTCAATAGAAGCACAGATATGTGGAAAATCTTGTAACTTCCCATCACTGCAAGAGAAGCATTGTTATGTAGAACATCATGTACTGTACATGCACAGATCATTCAAATGAGAAAAAGATCGCGGAAGTGACATTTTCTCTTCCTTTTAAATCCTTTTGAAAAGATGAGAAAATGCTGTCTTTTCATCCACAACTCAATCTTCTTTCACCCAACTGCAATCACTAATGTATTGTTTTTGAAAACAACAAGTATTTTTCCTTCCTCTTCTGTATGAGTTTCTATAGTCTAATTTATGCGTCATGCTGGGCTTTTTCTTTTCAGTTGTTATGTTGTCCCAGAGTTTGTCTGACTTATCTATCAGAGACTGTAAATTGCCTGTTGGTGTGAAGGCTGAGGTTCCAGCTTTCTAGGACCCTGCACGCGATTAGCAGTAAAAATAAAGGGTGGGCTAGTGACTGGAAGAATTGCTGTACCACCTTTGCTTATTAGAATCAGAAATTGAAATTGTAATTTGTATTTCTACTCCAGTGAATCTGTATCCAGGCAGTAAGAGTCACATGTATTCCAGCGGCCACAAAGGTAACAAGTGCACATAACAGGATCAGGGCTTAAATCCACTCCAATGACAGAATAGAATACTGCACAATTCAATCTATAAGTCCATCAGTGTAAAGGTCATTTCATGTCACACATCATACTATCTTTAAGAATAGGGGATTATTACTTTTAAGACTGAAAATATGTTTTGTTGAACCTTTTCAATAAAAAAGCAATGATACAAGTATTAAACATGAAATAAAATATTGTGACAGACATTACTTTTCACTATTCCCCCTCCCCACCTCTCAAATAAATATTTATATTAATAGGTAAATGCTGTATTTGCAGTACGATGCACAAAAGGTTTTTTCGTCCTTAGTTGCAAATGGAAATGTTTTTTTAAAAAAACAAAGTGACGCAGGGTGCTTTGTGTTCACAGTGCACAGAGACAACTGCTCCACAGACAGACAGGCATTAGAATTTGTTTGGAGTTTTTAAATCTGCGCAAACAATGGTGACTAATCACTCTGGGATCATTTGAATTGCTGGAAGTGTGAAACACCCTAACATTGCAAACAGTAGAGTATGTGGAGAATGGTGGATTACAAACTGCTTAACAACTGTCAACAATTATTTTGCCATTTTTACCACTGCCTGGCTGTTTCAATTTATTGGTTCTGTTTATGAATGTCAATTGAACGTGCCGTTTTAATCGTATTTATCCCTTATAAGTACCAGAGCTTAAATCTGATATTTCTCAATCAGACTCCATGGAAATAATAAAATTATGATGCATAAAAATCTTTGGAAAATAAATGGACAGATTGCAACCGTATCATAAGTTATTAATCATAACCAGGCAGGTTTGTTTGAATTATAAAAACCAGGTGAGTGCACAAGCGTATTCCCCATAAAGCGACCACTGAGGAAAGTTACAACCAATGAAAGATGTCAAAAAGATGATTTGATATGACATATAACACATTATACCTCAAGTGTCTTCGATACAGTTTGGAATAAACTAAAAAGAAAAGTGTCAAAAGTAATATACAGTAATGAACCCCTGTCTCTCACATCTACTTGGGTTTTCTTCTGTGGAACCCAACTTAAAGCTATTTGCTGAAAATCTCATCTATTCACACTTTCTTTGAACAACGAACAGCAGCGTGATAGAAGATCCTAGGGTTCAATGTGTGGGTGATAGTTACCAAATGTCATTTTTTTTCATGAGGGTCCATTTCAGTTGTGTTTGGCTGCATCGAGCGGTCGTCCTTATCAAAACAAAATCAATAACAGCACTAATTATTGCTAAAACCAAACACTTCTGTTCAGTCATTTTTCTTAATGACCATTTTTAAGACTGGGCCTCCTTTCAGAAAAAGGGTTGTAAAAAGTCATAAACAGCAGGTGGAAGAAAAAGACAGTTAACAATTGATGATTGGCTGAATTTAGTTCTCCTAATATCACTGGTGATTTCTAGCATGTTCTTTATATATGTGGGGCACTCTGCAGCATTTCTGAGGTGGCAGTAACGCGCCCTGAAAAATAAATAAAAATTTCTGCCATAAATGTTTTTTATTGACATGACAGATCAGTCATTGGTGTTTTTATGGGAGCCACACTCTGCAGAACAGATGCAACGTTTGGGTGGGGGAAATGATGGGAAATCCGAGTTACACCTATAGTAAACATGAAGCGAGACGGAGAAACGAGCAAAGGCTGCAAGTATAACGACAGCTTTATTCATCATGTGTCACATAAGAAACGATGAAAGGAACTTCAGCTTTCTGGAAGAAGAGACTCTTTATTTAAGCAGGCAACATCCATCAATTTATGACAGTCCTATTTTCAAAATGTTTGTTGACATACAGTATAAGGCAGTAAATAAGTACTGCGCGACAACACCGGCGATAATGGTAATCCTTTCATTTGTGATTTGTCATTAAAGAGACAAGAAAAACTTCTGAAAATTCTTCTTCTTTTTTGGTCTCAAATATATATATATTTTTTTATTATTAGTGTGTGTGTGTGTGTGTGTGTGTACAAGCTTCCCTTTTGATATCTTGGCAGTGTGGACAACCCATCCACACAAAGTGACCCTTTCCTCCGCAGTCTCCCCCACCTTTCTACCTATCATATTTAGCAGAATTAGATGCCACTCCTGCAGCCATGCCTGTCTCCCCTTTAATTGGCGTTTGATATTCTGTGGTTGTCATTTCAAGAGGGAGAACAAGGAGTTGTCATTCATCATGGCTGCTATAAAGCAGGGCTGGGTGAGGTGTCACTCAGCCTGATGGCTCTGTAATGTGCTTTGGGTTACAGACATCCCTGAGCCGCCTGTCAGTTAGCTCAACGCTCCATCTTCGCCCTTATTTAGGGGACCGCGATTTCATTTAGCCACCCTGTCCATCAGTGAAACGCTGTCCTTTTAAACTATTCACTTATAAGCCTTATTTTCCTGGATGTCCAAAGGTAAAAATCCATTCTCACCACTCCTTTTCCTCTTACCTACTTCATTCCCAGCAATAAGACAATAGAAGATGAAAATAAACTTCATGGGACTATTATATTTTCAAGAGAAATACAATTCCTTAGTTCATTAAGGTAAACTTCTTTAAATTAATTGAGGTCACTAATCACTGCATGAGGCACACCTACACAAAAGGAGCAAATACACTAAAAGTATTGAAAATTGTTTTTACTTTTGATTGACTGTCATAGAGGTATTCATTTATTGTTATTTATGGGTATTATTAGGGTTATAGTTATAGTCCTGTGAAATGGTAGTTTTCTTATGTAGCTTTATGAGCACATTGCCAAATCTTCACATGGAATGTCATTTTTGCAAATTACAAAAATCAATAGCTATGGCTAAATTGGTAAAAACACTACAGAAAAGGCAAGACTTGAGTTCTTTCTTCTCAGACAGAATGTGTGCCAGAAGTGATAAAAATGGAGGAATGAAGTCCAAAAGTCTCAATACACCTCGCACAATAAGCAATACTGGAAAATCTATGATAATAAGATCAATAAAACACACTTAATAAGACCAAATGAATAGGAGGGTATCTACGTCGCAACAATGTCGAGATGAAACAGTGCAAAGACCAATGAGCCCTGCACAAACACTTGATACAATACAATATATGTTATCCAACACAGCGACGAGTGGTAATCGGTAAGTAACCAGAAATCAAGGATTCACTCAAGACGACAGTCGACAGGAGACTGAAGTTGCTTTTAAACAATACAATATATTGTGGGGGGGGGGGAATAGTGCGTGACACACAACAAATAATGGACAGCCCCACCGAAATTGGTCTACAACCACCAGTGTCCTTCATAAGAGTGAACTATTTTAATGACTTGGGCTTTATTTCTTTCACTTGTGATGTTATGATACTACCCAAGTGTTTATTACGTCCTTTTTTTTTGTGGAAAAAAAATTGGAGGTTAATAAAGTATTGCTTTTGTTTAAAAAAAAATACAAAAAATATGTTATTTTAACAACATATTAATCTGTATTTAGCCTCCAACCTCAGCGTCTTTACAAAACAATTTGTGTTAAGGAAGGGGAAATGTCATCTTCAGACAATCAGAGATTGTTCTGCCATTAAAGACCATTATAAATTAATTAAGGCATGATTCAGCTTGGAGTGTGGATGATTTCTGTCATGATAGTATGTTAATAATCAACAGGAAGAAACAGTTTCCGAGAATCAGTAACTTCATATTGAGGAGAAATGTAACAGGACTGCTGTGTTAATACCGTCAGAGCTGTTCTAGTGCTGGAAGCCAAAGTCCTTTGATGTATGGTAAAAAGCTCATAAATGTTCTACTGAACCCAGTACACACAAAGATAACCTGGCTGATTTTTAAACTATTCTACCCTTCCATCTGAAATGAGCAAACGCCAGATCATGTCTCTGAAGACGATCCTGACAGATTGTGTGGTGCTAGGTGTGTTGATTTACTTTTGTTCTCCAATCTGCTCAGAAATTCAGCCCACATCAGGACAATTATAAATGTTAAGCATTCAATACTCAGAATAATGGACATCTGAACCACTGTCAGTAATTGTCATGTGAACCAGAACAATAGCTAATCAGGAAGCATACACGCGTCTTCTTTAACAACTCAATTAAACATCTGCTTTATAGTGTAGCTACTGAATACATATAATTATTGCTTTCTTGTTTTGTTTAGACATCTGACAGTGGCACATACAGTATTATTAGAACCTGTGGGAAACAGGTGTGGCAGGGCTCCTGCCTACACTTGTCCACCACAGGTCTTGAGACTAAGGACTTGGGCTTTGGAACCGCAGCGTCGCACAAAACATGAACTTCTCAACCATGTGCTGTTAAAATCATTATTGCCATTGTAAGGCAACAGTACAACATACACAAGCCACAACATTGTATAGATTGCTAGAGTTATAATTGGATCAAATAAATACGCTAGATCAAACATGTTTACTGAATAATCATTTCAATTGATTGACACTGTCTGTACACAGTTGCAGAAAACAGAATCATTTAATGGAAAACAAAGCTAGAGAATTGCTATTTGAAACTGTCACCCATTCACACCGTCCTACGTAGGAACTGAACCTGTGCTGCCTGCACGGACGTCCGCCAAATAAACCACTGCAGAGCTATGTCTGGAATTTTTAAAGAGCAGACGTCTAAAAAGAGGGCCGATCGGCTACCTAAGGCTTCAATAAACCTCAACAGACAAATGAGTGAATCATTTTGCCTGTAAGACTGTGAGCTGCAATGAATTTAGGAGGATAATGCCCTACATTGTAAATGCTGTGACTAATAGTAAAAAAAAAAACATTACTCTTACAGATGCACAATTAGTGTGATTTAACAAGATAGGAAAGAGATAAATAACACTATGCAAACACTTTTTTTCCCCCTATAAACCTCTGGAAGTGTCTACATTTTCAAATAATCACAGGACAGATTACTATGGAAAAAAATCATCCAATGAGGAATCAGGGTATATCTTGAAGGAAATAAAAACATTATATGGGCATATTCAGCTCTTTGCAGTGACTAATTTATGTAAACAGAAAGATTCAAGAAAGATGGAAAACATACACTCATCTTACATTGCAAACAGATACAAATCTGCAATAAATTACAATAAACAATGCCCTCATTTTAATAATGCAGAGAGCTTTCTGTCCGCTTTTTCAACTGAGGGAACAGAGCCAGTCGTTCATGTTGTTGGGGTTTTGAGTATGTTCCATTTTGTTCTGTTCAGCCTCATCTGTGTGAGTCTGTTTTCGATTGTTCCCAATGTAATGTGTGGGGCGTGTTGAGTAAGGACATGCTCTGCACGTATTAATTTAGTTTGTACTTTATTCTCTGTGAGTTCTGTCTAAAGACAACACACTGTTTTCGGATCAAGACAAAGACGCTACTCCCCGTCCATTTGGTCACATGACGGTCATACGGTACTTTGTCGAGTCTAATTAACAAAAAGGAGCTGACTATAGTTGAATTCCATTTGAAATCATTATTTACTCAACACTTTAGTTAAATAAATGGTAGAAAGACACAAAATTATGTAACCATCAGTTTTCTATGTGGCTTTTCCCAACAATAAAAATTCGCCCACAAGATACTTCATTGACATTTTTGGTGACTTCTGCAAATTTTCGTGTTTTTAATTAAAATACTGTGAATGTTGAGGTTGTTGAATAACCTTCCAAACATCTATAAATACTGAATAATTGATCGAATATTAATGACTTTGAATATCTAGCGACCTCTTGAATTGAAAATATACTGTATGTCGAAAACAAAATATTCAATAATAAGGCAAAACGTTTGAAATCACTTGAATTCAAAACACTAATGGTTATAAAAATAAACATGAGATAAAGTCTCTAGATGGATAAACTAAGCCAATGTAACAAATCAAGTGTTGACACCTGAAACTTCATATTTCATCTTATTTTAGTTGACAGATCCTTGACTGTATGACTCGAAGCCAAACACCCCCACTTTCTCGCAATGACAGCATTTGTCATTACACTGTTTATTTTGCAACCACACAATCTCTAAACCAACAGAAGAGGAGAAAAACTTCAGCAAAGAAAAACATCAATTATGTGAATGTGACTCATTTAAAGAATGTGGCATCAAATCCCAGATGGAATTTTTTTTAAAAAAGGAGGAAGTAAATGAAAATGAAGAAAGAAAAAAAAACATGTTTTAGTCAGGTGATATTTTGAGTGTAATTAATTCACCCATAAAGAAAATTAATCTTGGACTGCTAAAAGGCATTTCAAGAAGGCAAGGGAGGTGTCCTTTTTATTACAACAGGCTTTGTACTGATAATTTTCCCAATTATAGTGTGGTAAGAGTTGTGATCCCTTGCCTTTTGTGTGTGCATCAAGATATAGGCACAGTATACTGTATTACATACAAATGTTTTCATTACATGTTTGAAAAAATATAAATTGTAGAATTGACTTCTAGATTGCTTGACACTATTATTCAAAACTAGTTTGCCATCAGTATTCTTGGTGAAATGATTAACTCTAAAAGCGTTTTTCATTTTCTTTGGTCAGCACTATCAAAAGCAGGACCTAAATTTAAATATTTGTTCCATAAAATCAGATTCATATCTTCCGAACAATTTTTCTTCATTTTGTAGCATTTCTCTTGACCGCATTGCTTCCAGTAAGTGTAGATTTTTATTTTTGTTTGGTGTTTTTTTTTTTTTTTTTTTTTGGGCCAATCAGATTTCATCCTAAATGTTCTGCCATGTCAATCTAATCTGTCCAGGGCCATCAGAATCATAGTGCTGGCCAATGTAAGTTACATTATATAAGCAATGAGACTGAGCTGGCCCTTGATGACATCAGCATTTTTTTCCCAAAACGTTTTAGAGTTAACTTTGACTAGCAAACCACATCTGTAGTGATCAGCACACATAAATAATATATTAAATAATCAGCATCTCTGGTGTGTATGGTGTAATTGATCTAAATTGTTTTCATTATGTTATGAGGAAAATATAGTTTCTGAACTGTTCCAAATGATGTACATGGCACAGTTGCATGCTGTTATATTACATTTTTTTTTATTGTATTGATGGTTTCTATAATTGCAACATGATAGTGCCGTTATTAGTCGGGTAAATCCCCACTGATTGCCCAGGTACCAAACACACGACTTGCAAATTAAAGCTGTATAACTGTGTCTGTTTTGGCCAGCAATCGTAAGGCAAAAAGAACAGAAGGTGCTGTACACTCACCTCCATAACATTTTTTTTTCCCCTCTGTGAATTTGATTCTATTCAGATTATGAGTGAACATTCTCTCCCTCAGGTCACCTGACAGATTTTCAATTATATTGAGGTCAAAAAGTCCTGCTTTTGTTTATCGGAATGTATGCTTTGGGTCACTGTCATGCTAAATGCTGAAAGGCTTCATGGGCGCTCGGGTTACTTCTTTGCACTTCAGCCCTTGGTCGTCATACTAATGCAAAGCCATATTGGTGTTGGCACAACCCGTAGGAGAAGGGAGAGTCGTGTTTCATTTGCATGAGACAGAACAGCTGAAACAGCGGCACGGTGGCTGACTGGTTAGAGCGTCAGCCTCACAGTTCTGAGGTGCGGGGTTCAATCCCCGTCCCCGCCTGTGTGGAGTTTGCATGTTCTCCCCGTGCCTGCGTGGGTTTTCTCCGGGCACTCCGGTTTCCTCCCACAACAGAACGTGACTAAATGGGACAATCGCGAAAAAAAAAAATACAGTCAGCGGTTCAGATAAGCACATCAGGTGATTGGCCCCTTGCTCAAATCCCAACTCACTGCAACAGAAAAACTACAACCCCTGGTGTTCTTATGAAACAACATTTTGAAGTGCCAGATACATATATTATAATAATACAAAGACAGCGATCAGGAGAGAAATTAAGAGAGTGTGGATATTTCAGAAGTTGTTGACGACACTCAATGCGTTTCCGCGACAGAGACTCTTTAACTCTTCGCTTTAAACAGCATACAGCATACTGTATTGGTATGTACCGGATCTTGCTTCATACCAGGAAACGACATGGCAATTTTGTTGGGGCGTTACAACCATGACATTGCAACGCTATTTAGCTGATCGTGATCAAGACAAGTGTCCGACTGTTCCCCACTCGTGAAAACTACTGTAGTTGCCTGCACAATGTGAGACCGAGACAGTTCGGTCCGGTTCGGCCGCATCGCTCGGTGTGCGGCGGGCCTAAGTGGACTTTTGGATAATATGTTAAACTATGATATATTCAGATTTAGTACGACAAAGTTTCCTTAATTGAGTCTAAAGGATCAAACTCTGCTGCTATTCTCGGTAGCATCTCATTTCTCTCCTGGCAAATCACTAGACTCCCCTGACTCCTTTTGTAATGAGTTCAGGAGTTTTGAATGATAATTAAGTTTGACTTGTCACCTGTGGACCAAAGTAATAACTGACTGATAGAAAAGGCTTCAAAGGTTCAGTTGTGTAGGGGAGTAAGTAAGAGACAAATAAAAAGCCTCTGCTTCACTTCTCCGTCCTTTTCTGTATGTCAGCTTTTATAAACGTTTGAAACGATTACAGCTAATGGCCATTAGGCATCATGAAACGTTTCACTTTGTTAAATAAAGATGCGTTAAATTCACTTAGCATTGGTTTATTTGCATGTGTCCATGCAGCAGTCACAATTGGATTCTGCTGTGGGCCAAATGCTGCTCATTACGATGGTAACAGGTCCTAAGGAGATACAGGGTTGGTCATTATGATATTATTGGAATGATTTGAAAAAGCGTTTGGTACAGAGCTTCACCAGAAGACGAATAATATTACATTTATGGAATCATTGTTAGGACTGCAGTACCGGAGGAAATGAGAAGCAACAATTTCTTTGTATTCATATTTAAACCTCTTGCAATAGTCAGGACTGTCAGCTTTTTTAAACTAATCCCACCTCCTTCACAAATGTGTCACATATAATGGTCATGAATATTTAGGTTAAAACATATATAATTACTATGGCATTTAGGGGTAAACAGAATATTATGTTTACTTGGCATTAGGATTGGAAATTTGGGGGAAATTTAATTTTTCTAAAAGAAAAACGTAAAAGTAAAAAATGTATTAAATAAAATTATCTGAAGTCAACATCTTATATCTTTTGCAAGTTTCATGCTCTGTTTTAGTTATTTATTGTGACATGCTGTGTTTTAGTTATTGTGTGAATGCTTCAGCATTCACACAATAGCACTTTCAACAAAATACTTTCACATAATCTCTTTCACTTTTAAAACATTCAGCTGATTCAGAACTTCTTCAACACACAGTCCCGTATTCCCCACATTCCCATATTACCCACATTCCACATTTTACACCCACATTTTACTGTTAAAACACCCACATTCTCCCCCATTCCACTCTATTCTGCCTTCTTCCCCCCTGCTTCCACATTTCTTCACCAATTCAAACCATTCCACTCACTACATGTTTTCACATTCCCACATTACCCACATTCTGCACTGTGCAACACTAAAATACCCACATTTTAGCCACAATAAGACAAATTCTACATTTTTAGCTACAGTTTTCTTATTTCTCAACCGATTCCCACCGTTCCAACTTCTACGTGTTCAGCTCATTCAAGCACATGATTGCACCTTCTAGTTTATTTTGGATCTCTTTTGGTCAATCAATGGTACATGTGACCTGTAAATACGAGCCGTTCTAATACAATGTTGGTCCCTCTTGTTTCTTCACATATGAATGGCCTCGTTCGAAAATGCAGCTTTGTTCCCTCTCGGGGATGTATGAATCATTCACAATGATTAGTTGCTGTAACGGTGAGGGTGCAGTGTGCCCATCGAATACAGAATCAAGTCTCTTAAAGCGTGAGTGAAAGCTGCAATGTCAAGATATGCTTTTACTTCACATGATACAAGCTGTGCCACTGCAGTACATGTATTGCATTTATTTCACTATTCAACAACATGTTTAATAAAACAGTGTTGTTGTGCATCAACCTAATTCAATCGTAAATGTTCCGCTGACACAGAAAACATTGTGGGTGGGTTGAATGTCTGAAAGTATGAATTCAAGTGTGAACATTTAAGGTGAAGTGTAATAATTGGGCTTGTTCTTAAGGTTTGAGCTTTTACTTGATATCATTGATAAACAGCTTAAGGTTCATGTAATAGTACGCGCTTTGTCCTCAGTAACATGTAGTTGTCCCGCTAGTACTGTATGTCAATGTTTTCCAACTAGTGAGGGGAAACTAAGCAGTAGTGGACAACTCCGTGCCACTAGTACTACTATTGAAATAAAATTCTACTAGTTAATGTCTAGCGCTTCATTAGTAGCACACAGATGTCAACTAGCACACAGTTTCACCTCACTAATACATGTTGTCATTCTAATACTGTATGACATTGCTGTCCTACTAGTGTGCAGAAATGTCATGCAGTAGTGGGAAATCATGCTGCTAGTCAGATAGTCGTTCTGCTCGTGCGCTGAACTGTCTTACTATTGAGGAGAAAGTACAAGGCCCTGAAGCTGGATTCAATAAATGCTCAGCTTTTCCACTGCACTGTTCAGTACGCGCACTATTAGGCTGGATTTACACTACTTGGTTCAAGGAACACAATCCCATTTTTTTTCTCTCTCTAAAGTGACAGATTCCTGTCATTGGAGCATAAAGACAGAAAATAATGCATAAAATTGGATATCCTCAGATTATATGTGGATGATATGTGGGGGGCGGGGGAAATCAGATACGTATTGAATATTTACCCCATCAATGCCAGTTTGACCACTTCGAAAAAATCGCATCTGCAAACAACACAAATAATTATGTTAAAGACATCAGGTCTAAATCTAAATTATAGTGAAAATGTAGACCACCCTCATTAAAATCTATTTTAATCTAATGCCTAAAGAGAATGTTGCTCATTTGTGTGTTTGGTCTTACATTATATGTCCAGTGTGTGTAATGTTTCACAAAGAGGATTCTCCACATCCATATTTAACCATTGTTCTTTTGCACTCTGTTTGCTCATCCTCTTGTAGGAGAGATAATTTATCATACTTTGCAGATGGAGCTTAGTCCAAGCTTCCATCTGATACAATGAAAAGTCTGATTTGAATCACTTTTTTAAAATATTAAACCATAAGTTCAGAGGTACAGCTACTTCTCCGTGGGAGGTTTGTCTGACAGTATATGATGTTGAAGCTTGTAGGAGTCCTGATTTTGAGCTCTCCTAGGCAAGGTAAAAGTGGGTCCTGTTATTGACTGTGGTAGCCCCACCATTTCAATGGTATGTATTAGTACAACGCAGTTAAGAATGACTCATTCTGAATAATTTCTTTGAAGAAGTCTAAAATAACATTTAAAGTAAGGAGTGTTTTTTTTTTAAAAGCTAATGGACAGTAAAGACAGACAAGGCAAGTAGATTGAGAGATCAGTTCACTTTGGGCAGGTCAATTTTTAACTACAAAAGAGGATAACCTGAATAAAGCTTGTCTGTCATGGCTTTTGATATGAATTCCATATCAGCATATCATCTTTTCTGAGCATTGTCATGTAACATTGCTTCTGCTGAGTTTTGAAAATGGTTGACAATTATTGTCTGTTTTGCCTTTGTAGGTGTGCATCTGAGTGCAGCTATGCTCTGGTTAATCAAGCTCAAATCTAAATGGAGTCCCCAGAGATCTGCCAGTGATGTCTCTGCTTCCTCATCCTTTCAAGGCACCACGAACCACACTGTTCATGTCCACTGCTGCTTGCACACCCACTCAACTTCAGTTACTGTTTTTTAACTGAAAAAGTGACTTTCTGGTTGAAATCATCTGGATCAAAGCCCAACGTTTTTAGTTAGCTACGTTTACACACATTTGGTGTGGAGAATTCTTTTTTTCTTCTTTTCCCGGGTTCGTTACAAACCAGTATATTGAATCATGTAAGGTAAGCAATTATGCAGCTATTAACAAATTGTACAGGTATAGGGCCTGATTTACTAAGATCCCAAATAGCAGGCTCTAAATTGCGTGTTCACTCGAACAGATGGCGAGTGATGTTCAGAAGCTGTGCAATTGCATTGCTGAAAAGACATCACTGTCGCGCCAAAGTTTGTTTCTATCATTTCAAAACTGTTAACACGAGCGGAAAAGATCCGTTCTTCCAGTCGCCTCGCATTTTGCCTGCCCCTCCTTCGTAATGGTTACGCACAGCAATTCTATCTGTTGGCACTTGCCTTTCAGTATTTGAAAATGCAAAATCAGCTAGCACAATTGGTCTTAGGTTTGATAAATGACATTACGCATGCTAAATACATGTATTTGCATATAATTCTCCCAGAACATGCAAAATCAACTGTGCGTTTGTCAGACGTGGTCCTTGGTCCATTTTTTTCCACTTGCAAACCTTTTGTAAATCAGGCCCTCTATATTGTTGGAATATGATTAACACTTTAGAGAAACACCAACAAGCGTTTACCCACAAAAGATCGGGCTCATTGGAATATGATCAAATCTTTTTTTCATTTGGTTCTAAAATCATACATATCTCTCCTTGGAGTATGACAATGGATGTTATGTACAAAATGATCTCTCTGAAGCACAGAGTAGGGAAGGAAAATGTCTTTTTTTAATATAAGCTTAATTTTTGTTCTATATTTTCCAGAGTTAAAAAGTAGATATTGGGTAAAGTGGAACATTTTAATTGCTAACTAAATGGCATGGCCTACAGTGTATTGTGGGGGGAAATAAAAGACAATAAAACCTCAAGAAAACATTATACTAGGGATTAACAGTACAACAAACATGATTGGGTCTGCCAGTAAAATAATTGTTTTAAAGGTCAGTGAGTACTCGCCCCAATTAAACTTTATTGCCACAATGTAGAAATTGCAGGTCATAGAGCTATCCATCCGCCTTACTTCACTCATGCAGGTTTGAGGTCTCAAGGGGCATTTGCCTAGTAGAGAATCAGAGACTCGCCTATACTCAGACCCTTTATCCAGTTCCATTTCCATCTGAGGACTACAGTCACAAATTTGGCAGTGCCAAAGAATGACTTGAAGATCATGGCCTGATGAACCACACCACCTGCAAAAAGCCCAGACAATACTGAGGTCATAGATTTACATCATTATTTTGTGAGGGCTGGAAAAAAATTGACTGAGTCTGACCAAACTGTAGATATACTGTAGATAGATAGACTTGGACTTAAAAACATGATAATTCTTAAGCCGTTTTAAACTTGGCTAAACTGACAACTTTACGGAATTTTTTCTTTGATTGAAGAGTCTCAGACATACCAAAACCAACTTTTGCTGCACTGCTACTTGTGCTTGGTATACAATGCATAAGACAAACATATCTTTCAATCCAAAGCAACTATGCCAGTAACTTTTATGAACATATCAATGGCATGATCAAAACCTCGGAATATTTTACATGTAAATATATGTAAATGAGTTTGTAAATATACAGTGCACCAATATATAGTAACAAGTAATCAGATAAAGCAGTAATATAACATATTATATAACATAATAAAACAGTACATAGTAATTTTGTATGCATGTATTGGGGTGCTTTCCAGTTATCTCCACGTTTCCTCCATGTTTCCTTGAGCTTAGTTCCTCCCTGGGATTTTTTTTAACACGGGCAATTACATTTCTAGAAAAAGATTCAAAGAAAGAGGAAACATGGGCACATTCCATGTTGGTATGTTTTACTGTACAATATTATGGGGGACTTATGGAGCTAAATTTAAAATGTCTCACCTCATAGGTGCAAACTAGTGAAGGTGATAGAATCAAATGCATTCATCCGCTCTTTTTGTAGACCGCTGGAGCCTATCCCCTATACACCCTTGACTTGCCACCAGCCAATGGCAGGATACTTAACAATAATTTTGTCTAACTTTTACAAGATGTTGTCAAGGTAGAGTTTATCATGGTGGGGAGAATAAGGCAAGACAGGGTATGAATGCAAGGGAATTTCAAAAAGAGTATTTATTTACGGAAAAGGCAAACATAGGTAGCAGGACCTTAAACCAAAACACAACTGAACTGTTTCAGAGTAAAACTCTCAAACAAAAAGCTTAACAAAGACACAGATCATATGACAGACATAAGTAGCCACATAGTAGTCTAGTAGTATAGTAGTAGTAGTCTCGTGGATATAAATATAATATATAAATATAAAATAAAATATGAAATGAGCCTTCCATAATTTTGACTGTAGCTGCCAATGTATGACAGATAGATAGATAGATAGATAGATAGATAGATAGATTATAGGTTATAACAATGATATAGATATATAATTACAAATGTATAGGTCAATATTTGAATTCAAAAACATTCATAGCAATAAATGTTTCTATGGTTTTGTTTTGTTTCGTTTTGTTTTGGGGGGGTTTGAGTGTACACTATGTGAGCATTATCCATATTTATGATCTTGCGCCTTCCTCAGGGTTTGTTGTGTTTGGCTGTATCACAGTGTTGGTATATAACTAAAAAATCCTCTGTGCTCATATCTGCACATGAGTGATATACATGTTTTATTTCAAACTGACAGGCTCACTGTGTCTTCACCTTCCAGCCTTACTTGAAATCATGACATGAGGTAACGCACTTTTAGAACAGATGCAAATGAAAAACTGAATCTTTACACAAACATTACTAGGCTGTGTGGGATTTGTCTACAAATGCAGCTTTACAGAAGTTAACTTGTTCTGAGTTCAGTGTGGGTTCTGGAATCCATTAATTATAATCCTGTCAACATCTTTCCCATATGTGTGTGGAAGGTTGCCGCTGTCACTGTGCGCCTTGACAGTTTGCGGCGTTGCGGCTGGTTCAGTGAGGGTAGTGTGGGCTGGATACGCTCCCTTTCACTGGCAGGCAAAGGCTGCATTATGCTAATGTAACAAACAGAGGGGGGAAAAAGAAAGTCGAAGGAGAGAGATAGAGGCTGAGGGGGAAGAAAACTGAGAATGTTGACTGCTAAGAGGAGACGAGAGCGAGCATGAAGAGAGGAGAGGGTCCATGGTGTGAAAGCAAGTAAGAGAAGTTGCATTGCCTATACATGTGGGGGCAAACAAGTTGTCATCTGCATTTAGATGTCCCCCGATTCGTCCTCTCTACGCACCATTTAAATTGGGTTAGACAAATGTTGCTGAGCAAGTTCTAACGCATTTACAAAAACACCAAAATTCTTTCAAGAGAGATATGAAACATAAGAAACAGACATTGTGTAGCTGATAGCTCAGGTTAGCCACATCAGTTTTGTTTTGTGTGTGTGTTCCTATCCTAATATAGTCATATAATTATTACAAACACTCCCCTCCTAAAGTACTGGAACAATGAGGATAATTTTATTTTTGTTTTAGACTAAAAAACATTTGGGTTTGACCTCAAAAGATGAATAGAAAATAAAAGGTCAACATTTCAGCTTTTAAATCCTTTTCCATTTTAAAGTCTTCCATTAGTCCTCATCTGCAAGATCCATTACTCCGTTTTCCAGATTTTTTGTCTTTATTAAGGTCGCTGGAGTCTATCCCAGCTGACTTTGGGCAAAAGGTGATGGACCCGAACTGGTCGCCAGCTAATTACAAGGCACCAACAAAAACATCCATTCACACTCGCCTTCACCTGGAAATAAAAGCTTTTGTAAAATAAATATTTTCAGTCTACATGAATTGGCTTCACTTATACTAATACCGCAGTACTACAGGGGCAAGTATGTACATTTTCTTTTTTCCATTCACATTTAACTTTGGCCTTCCATTCATACTGTATAGCTGCTGATGAAGAGATATAGAAATGCAACGACTGTAATGGCCACCTTCAGACACAAGCGAGTCAAAGATTGCTACAGTAAGCCATAACTACCTTTTATTAAAGCTTTTTTATATTCGATCTTTTGTTCTAAAGCATGGGTGCCTTTTATGGCACTATCAAATACAAGCTATATGGCCTGGTATATAGAAGAGAGAACGTTCTCTTGCAGTAATGTAAAATATGTCAATGCACACTCAATAAGGCAAATGCAA
This sequence comes from Phyllopteryx taeniolatus, assembly GCF_024500385.1. NCBI lineage: Eukaryota > Metazoa > Chordata > Actinopteri > Syngnathiformes > Syngnathidae > Phyllopteryx > Phyllopteryx taeniolatus. The sequence continues at coordinate 8,317,361 of NC_084521.1, read as the reverse complement.
AAGCTAGCATGGCCAGCATATCCAAACAGAAAGATTAATGTTTTAAAGCCGCAGTGTTTTAAGGGAACATGCATATCACTCTGACTGAAGGTGAATTACATTCATCATCATTTCTTCCTTCACATGGAGTCATTTGCACATGAAACGTCGAAGTAGTTAAAAATAAAAGAAAGAAACTTAGGAGTAGCGTTTTGACCATTCTACAATGAAAAAAATTGTAAAAAAATATTAATTCTACCGTGATTTTGGGTATTTCAGAAAAAAAATAGCTGTGCCTTTTTTCACTTTGCAATAAACACAAAACCTATTTATAACAGCATGCAGCTTGTCAGCATGAAGGAAGTACAACTGTGATAAATTGGTTGTCAACTACGTAGTTAATGTTTTGTTAGTCACATGCCTCCTGGAAAAGGTTACTTTTCCACTTGATGCACACACACACACATACTCTTTTCATTGCCATTTAAAATGGCCATCGGTTATTAAGTCTGTTCAGAAGATGGAAGTGTAGACATTCCCAAAGGGTCCTCCCTTTCACCACCTTAAATTAGCCACTTGACCATCCCAAATTGGCATCACAGCCCTTGACTTGTTTGACTTTCAATTTTATGTGTACAGAGGTTGCGTATTTGTATGCTAAAGGTTTTAACAGCCAGCTACAAAAGCCCACAATTGTGCACTTCGGCTGGTATTCTCCCATGCGTGCAAAGGAAAAGGCATGCAGTTGCCTGCTCTTCTGACTGTGGGGATTCTCTCGTCGATTTCAGTCGGTCGTTTAAGCACCTTAATTCCAGAAACGCGCTCTGGGTGAAGTAAACCCAAAATGTGGACGTTCCCTGTCAAATGTGTCTCTCCGACTTAGGCCCGTTGCACGTATAAAGAGAATCGGTCACTTTTTGTGCCGATTTTGCAGCTTCCCGACCAAGCGCGTCAAATGCCACACAATCTTACAGTAAGTCTAATAAGATTATCCTATAAGATTGTCCTTAGGTCGGATGTGTGTTAAGAGCGGATTCGTCCCGATTTTAGGGTCCAAAACAGGTCGGGGCCGACATCTTAAATAAGGGATGTGTTCAATATTTATGACGAAAAGTCTGTGTGTGGGGGTGAGCCGACTTCTCCCGAGTCATGATGCCGTGAATTGTGACGTGGAACGGAGTATAGCCAATCAAAGAAGCACCCTGACTCAAGAAAAGGAAACGACTGTAAATAAAAACAACCATGTCTTACCCAATGTCGATTTTTGGTGTCAAAGTGGGTTCCCCAGATGGCAAGAAGTATTTTCCAAAGCAAGTAGTTCTTTGGAGGACAACGCCATCCGGCTCCAGCAACCTTCGGGAATGTTTGGAAAACATCGGCGCAAAGCCAGAAGTGTTTCTTCTTCTTCGGTTTAATGAGGTCACGTATGAGCATGCGAGATTTCGAGTTTGCCGTTTGAACAGAATCTTTATGGTGTGTGGTGTTCTGTGTTGATATTATCGGAGCACACCACACACAATACGACCAAAACTTCTTCCAAATGCAAGATTAATTATCATTCTGTGTGGAGTCTCTCACAAATAATCTAATTATCTAAAAATGTAATAATTTTCATATCTCTTCTCCATATAACATTATACGAACATGAAAGTTTGTTCTATGTAGTAGGCCGGGGATACCCTCTGCTACCTTGGTTGATGACACCATTCCATACCCCTAACACTGAGAATCAGGAACAGCACTATTTATAAAATGTTTACGTACTTGATGTTTTTTATCAATACATTTTCTTTATTGTTAACCACTATAAAAAACTGGGTCACAACTTCGCAATCATAGGTTCCAGGGTAATAACAGTTGAGAACCGCTGATTTAGAGCACAGTAGGCACACCTTTTTTTATTGATAACCCTACAAACACACATTCAGTCATAAGCATAGTGTTACGGTTAAATTACTTTTGATTTTATTTAATACAAAATAAATTAAAGAAAAGGTACTCTCCCTTAAAGTGTAAGGACTTTTCAAATTCAAAGAGTGCTTTATTCTTTTCATGGATTTCAATGACATTCACAAGTCTTAGGAAAACTCTATATTCCCTGATTTACAGACAGCCACAATAAAAGCAAGCATAGGAAAGATCATGGAAAAGTCTGCCTTCATGAATCACAACTCTTTGATAAGGCCACCTTATTTCACAATTTACGCGTACCGTGGGTGTGTCAGAAGTCTGGATGGGAGAATCCTCATAAATCAAAAATATGTAAGGCCAGGCAATTAAAAAAGGATTTACACATGAACGGGAGAATCAGGCTCTTAAAGAAACACTCACAAAGCCCAGCAGCTTAAAATTCGCCAATGTTTTTTTTACTTTGGCGTCAAGTCGGTGTGTCGCCCCATCCTTCAAGACATTCCTAAAACAAAAAACCTTCTATCATAAGGCATTCAGAATCAGGAGTCTGCTGCTTATTTGATTTTTACAAAATTAATTTCTCACTTGTGCATTTAATGACTTCATTTTATGGTACCCAGGAATCCAATGTGGGGAAGGGCCATGACGATTTACAGGTATTTTGCCCAAGACCATGCCATAATTACTCACACTAGGCCTCAGCACTCTCTGGAGAAGATGGTGTAGTTCATCAGCCAAAGTCCTGGAAGCAATGCGGGCAATCGGAGCATGGATGTGCTCACATGGCAATAAATCCGAACAAATCCTTTTGCCCTCTCCCAGTTATGAGTGTGATGCCTCTATTTTCTCAGAGTCAAATGGGTTCTTGGCAGCTCTAACTCACTGGAGTGCTATTTAATATTTCACATTCAGGTTGTGTTAAAGGGAGGAAGAGCAATTACTGTGATTCCAAATGAATAAAAAGGTCTTAAAATGGACAAATTAATTTGTAAAACTCAAATCCAATACATAGCACTAATTGTTTAAAAACAGGATATCCTTATTTGAAATGAAAATGATTGATCAATATGTTTGTTGATTCCAGTTATGCCAAATAAAAATAAATAACACATAGGGTAGTACTATATGTTCCACAAGGTTTTGTTGTACTAAGTTATAGATAAGTTAAATCTAAAATAAAATATATTCGATTAAGCAAATAGTAAACCTTTGATTTGATTTTCACTTTTAATATCCATCCATCCATTTTCTTTATCGCTTATCCTCACTAGGGTCGTGGGCTGCTGGAGCCTATCCCAGCTATCTTCGGGCGGGAGGCGGTGTACACCCTGAACCGCTCGCCAGCCAATCGCAGGGCACATAGAAACGAACAACCATTCCCACTCACATTCACACCCATGAGCAATTTAGAGTCTTCAATCAACCTACCACACATGTTTTTTGGGATGTAGGTGGAAACTGGAGTGCCCAGAGAAAACCCACCTAGGCACGAGGAAAACATACAAACTCCACACAGGCGGGGCCGGGATCTGAACCCAGAACTGTGATGCAGATGTGCTAACCAGTCGTCCACCGTGCCGGCAGTTTTAATATCAATCAGTGTAATATATTATCTAAAAAAAAGATGAGAATTCATTATTGATTTTGTGCTATAACATTTGTGCAATCAGAGACTAAAAAAAAAAAAAACAGAATATCGTTAAATTTACTGCTACTTCATTAAATCTAAACATGGCTGTTATGTCAGAGGAATTGCGAAGGATTTTCGTCATACCATACCGATGCACTTCAAACCCAGCAACACCCTTAGACAAAATATGGTTCACCCCAATGACAAAATCCCTAGATGGAAACTCAGCAATGTTGTTTATGCTGTGCAGTGTAGTAGGGCAGCTTTTGCGTGTCCACAGTCAGCAGTTCATTTGCATCTCACAAAGGAAGGATATTCCTTTAAGGAAACCATGTCCATATTCTGGAAAAAGAGGACCACTGGTTTTAAAGCGGTGGAAATATAAACTATGTCAAGCTACAAAAGTCCTTCTCTAAACAGAGAATGAGGATTAGACTATTGCTTGGCTTTGCGTCTGCTGACAACAATGTCCTGCCATCTCTCTCCCAAGGATTGTCTCATTCCATTTAAAAAGTAGTCACTAACGAGCAGTTTTGCAACCAGGCAGGCGAATGACCGGTTGGAATGCCAAACGATAACTACAACCCCGATGTGAAAACCCTCAGGGGACACACCCACCAGTGACAATAATGACTCCACACATAAAATTCAGAATTGAAGTAATCTTTGGGATTCAAGGTGAAACGTTCAACAACCTAGCAGAGTTCATTTGCCTTGATTCAATTTGTGTGGATTACCATGGCCTGGATGACTGAGAAACTACGCTGACAAATACACACAGTACATATAGTGTATCTTCAAATATGTGCATTGCATGGCACAATCAAATTTCTCCCAATTTTATGTAAAAAGAAATAAATTGTGCACTGCACAATACTACATACTGTACAGTATACCAGTATGGTATTGGTGTTGGTGGTACGCTGTGTTTGGTAGTCTCTGTATGGTACAACTGCCCTATGGACTTCAGTTTTTCATGTGCATGCGTCTACCCACTTACAGTTGTAAGTGTATCTGACTTCAAAGTGCAGCTCATGGACGCGGTAAAACATTAGAAGGACTAAAATAACTTAAGGACTAAAATGTTAAGATAACATTCAACTTGAAATAGGTTATAGCGAGTACACTACAAAATGCAGTTTTTTTTTCAATTTGTTACCTGCAGGAAAGCAGGTCATTAACATGCTTCGTGGAAAACCAACTGACTATTGTACAATTTTAGAAAGGATTTTCAGTGACGACAGAAAGCTATTAAACACAAACTCAGTTCATTTCTCCAGAGGACTTTGAATTCCCAGATGTTTTACATATCCCACCCACATTTGAATATTACATTGTTACACTCAATGCTCACCCTCATAAACTGTCAGTCTGCAAAATGCTTGTTGGAGTTTATATTGGTTTAAGATTCAACTGTCAGCATAACACATTAGCTGCTGATTGAGCATAATGCGGGATATGTGATAATGGAGATTATACAGCTGAGAATAAACAAGTGAAGAAGAAACAGGAAGACATCATTCCATCCATATTTACAAGGGGTCACTGAGTGGTTTGATGAGTATGAAAATTATTATGAATTATACACAGATTTTTCCCAGCAAAGCACATTTAGAATTGATTTCCGATGACATTCACCAATCGTTATTTTCTTGCAAAATAGTTTTCATAAAGGACGTGGTCTTCCAAAGATGTAAAGAATCAATGTGAAAGAAGCCTTGGGGTGGGTTTGAAAACAGAGAAAAATAAAGCTCAAAAGTGGTACAAAAATAACATTGACTCTGCTCCTACATTTGACCAGTTAATGGAAACATAAACACAGGAAATAATCATACTCTTATTAGGTTTCACCTAAAATATAGATGTATATTTGAGTAAGTCACTGATTACAAACGTGGACAAATACCATCCTACAAAAAAATCCTACAAACATTTTAAACTGAGCCCTCATTTCCTCTGGGTCCTGGCCACGCAGCACCATTTAGACAAAATAAATGTTTTAAGGAAACTAAAAGTATTGGTATTTTGAGGATTATTATCTATTCTTTCTTTTCAATACCTGTTGTTCCATTTGATTGAATCTTTGTTATTCTAATTTGAATGAAAACAATTTGAAACTTTCCAACATAAATATATAAGTGTGCATGTAAATAAACAAAATATCATCTTTAACTGTGCCTTTTGTTACCCTCACCCATTACCACTCATTCATAATCAGATAAAGTTTGCCCTGGGATGAATGAATGGTGCAGCATATGGAAAATTCTCTCCATTGGCCATCAGAGAATGTATCAAGACCACTCTTCAATGAATCGTTGTGATTCATAGCAAAAGACGAAATCATGGGATTTTCAAGGAAGACAGGGTTTGTGACTTAACCTGGGGTATTACGAAGGAATAAGTCAAACAGATTTTCTTGGATGTGAAGGTGTCTCTGTGTGAGCTGTACACCATGTTACAGGCTACAGCAGAGTGGAATGAGAATTTCAAAACTGCGGACTCTGGCTTCATTTGGAGACCCAACGACTGGTGACATTCTGTCAATGTCCGGAACATTCACAATGAAAGAACACAAGCTGAACTGAGGGACCCAACTGGAAATTCTATAAAAGAACCTGTTGAGTGTTATCATCAAACTGCTTGGCCATGATTAAATTTTGGTCCTATGCTGGCACACTGGATGAAGGATGCTCATCTTGCTTGTGTGACTTTTATTTCTTTATTGAGGTCCGGATCACTATTGGGAGTGTTGTAAGTTAACAGCATATTAGCAGGTAATGGCTAGCTGCTAAATATAAGGTACAGTATATGCCCAACTAAAAAAAATAACAGTATTTTGATATACAGTATGTATTTTTTTTTTATTATAGTATCACAAAGTCAAAAACAGTAAAGTGACTAAAAGGAAAGTAGCAATTGGTATTTTTACAGGTGCGTCCTCGCACTTCTGGTCCATTGTTTCGAAAAAGCCTTTTATTTATAAGATTAATGTTGAAAGCTGTGGTTGAAATTATATCAGTGTTTTGAGATTGTAATTTGGGGCATATTTAGGGTTTAAACAAATGTAGGCAATTAAACATTTTTAGTTGTGGCAGGGCTTGTTCCCTTACCCCCACATATAGCGAGGGTTTACTGTACTTGGACTATTGCTTCATTTCCTTAAAGGAGACGTTGTTTTGTTTTGTTTTGTTTTCATTTTAGGTGCCAATTCATGGGTGGAGAAAATAGGTATGTGGGTGGTAAATTAGCCACAAGTAGGCAGTTAATCAATAATTAATCGTGTCATTTCACCCTGTGTGCAGGCTTTCCAGAGCCCAAACTATTTGTATACAAGCAATTAAAAAGTCAACTTTCTATAATATGTCCCCTTCAAGGTCAGCACCATAACCCATTTTCGGTTCGCTGGAATTTCATGCCCGGGTGAGGAAATGAGCCAAAAAGGAAGCCTGTGGAACGGGACAGATGTTTTGGCTTTTATAGCACTTCCTTGCCCTGTTGCCAAAGGGTGGGCAGTGTCACTTGTACAGCGTATGCTACGCTTGACTTGTTTTGCCAGCCTTGTCCTGGCATTCTGAGTAGTGACGACCTTATCTCAATTGGCTATTTGGTGAGTCTTTTTTTTGTTTGTTTGTGTGTAACTGTCTCTGGAAGTCACCATCTGTCCAAATATTAAGCAAACACTCAGTATCCACATCATACCAGTGTGCAGTGAATGAATGAAGCAGATGTTTTATAACACTGTGTTTATAATGTAGTCACTGATGTGGACTGACCAGTGCAGGCAGTGTGTGTTCAGTTCCCACTCAGTGACCGTGTAAAATGTGCGTCTGAATGGTTGTCTGTCTTTAAATGTGTCGTGTGGTTCACTGGCAATCAATCGAGGGTGTAGTCCACAACTAGTCGGACGTCTGCTTGGATAAACTGCAGCTTCCCGTGACCCTGGACAGAAAATGGATGTTTATCATGCATCTCCACTTTCACTCCAGACTGTCCTTCAAGCATGTCCTCCCACTTTAGAGCACACGTCGCCCATTCGATTTGTATTAGACAGGAACAAAGACATACAACACAAAATGAGGAAAGTTGCTTGGATTTATGTTATTAAACCAAGTGTTGATAACCTTGGATTATGAATGTAATGTTTTCCACAGATGAAATATTTTGATTAAAAATGCAAATACATTGCTTGCTGTTTTGCCTTGCTGTACGCTGTGAGGAACATAAATGAACCATTAATATTGGGTTGTCAAAGAGAGCCATAATTACATGAACAAAGAATTCATCCATCCATCCATCCATTTTCTGAGCCGCTTCTCCTCATGAGGGTCGCGGGCGTGCTGGAGCCTATCCCAGCTGTCATCGGGCAGGAGGCGGGGTACACCCTGAACTGGTTGCCAGCCAATCGCAGGGCACATAGAAACAAACAACCATTCACACTCACAGTCATGCCTACGGGCAATTTAGAGTCTCCAATTATTGCATGTTTTTGGGATGTGGGAGGAAACCGGAGTGCCCGGAGAAAACCCACACAGGCACGGGGAGAACATGCAAACTCCACACAGGCGGGGCTGGGGATTGAACCCGGGTCCTCACAACTGTGAGGCTGACGCTCTAACCAGTCGGCCACCGTGCCGCAACAAAGAATTTATGTAATGTAATTCAAAGAATGCGTATGTCTACTTCAAAACATGAAACGGCTATGAAAACATACACCTATTTCTGGTGCTGACTCCATTTAATAATGTTTTACAACAGTTTTTTAATTGCTTAAAGTGTGACATTTGTCAAAATAATGATTATAATCAATTAGAACTAATACAACAAAACAGCTTTAGCACCCTCTCTCTTTCCCTGTTTTTTTTTGTTTGTTTTTTAAAGCAAATGACCCTGAACTTAACTTGCCTTCCTTGCAGACACCCACTCGCTCTTTACATACAGTACATTTCTTAGCATGAAGACCAAAAACAACTAACGTAAATCTCCCAGAAGTTAAATTACAAGTGTTTGTCGGTACGAATAGCTTTAGAGAAGCCAATTTCAAAAATAGCATTGAATCTCACACAGCTTCTTAACTACTATATTTTCCCCACTCTGTTTGCATAGACTGCACAGTACATTTGCTGACAAATGTAAAAGCTCCAACTGACATTATGGTGCCTAATTTTCCTCCACTTCTACACAAATGGCTGATCCACACCAGACTCCTCGAAGATTAAAATGTTAAGTGGTTGGCTTGAGGCAGCTTGAGAGCCCTCATCACTTCTCGTGCGGTTTCATAAAAGTAATTCACTTATTGATTCACCAGTCAAAAGTGATATGTGTAAGAGACCAGAGGGGTTTGACAAGGTTGATCTATGGCGGAGGTGAAAGACACAAGTGGGCAATGCGGCGAGGAAAGAGTTGGGATAAAGGAGATAAGGCAGGTTGAAATAATTAAGTCACAAATGCCAAGTCGATAATCTGCACTGTGGTGATATGACAGCTACTTTACCCCCAGAAAAAGGATGTTGACAGTCTCACACATAAATATAGAACCAATCTTACAAATACCAACACAGGTGACGCCACGAAACTGAATCTGATCCCACGTGCTCCTGGTGGATTTTTTAAAACCCAACAGCGAATTTAATTGTATGGAAAACAGAAATTGACAGTTCTGGTTATTACCAAAGCTAGTGACATATTTTGTCATTAAAACTTTAGGAATGTTAACGTTCTTTTAGTCTTCTTTCTTTTAACTATTTGGACTCATGTTCAGACGCTTTTATGCAGTGACACTGTCACCGTATGTTTTTGTCTTTGCTTTGGATGGTGATGCAATTGCTGAGGCGTGGCCTTTTCAGCTGTTTTCAGCAGAGAAATGATAAATTAGCAATATTTGATGAGTTATTTCTTATCTTTACCCGTTTCAAATTGCCATTTTTAATAACATGAGCGGTAGTATGCAAAAGTTTGTAAACCTTTTTAATGTCTTTTGCGCAAACATGAGTAAAATAGGACCTTTTTTTCATTTGGAATTTGGGAGTTTATTGAATAGAATGTTCATTTTACGCAAACATATACCGATACATTTAAAAAAATAAATAAATAGATAAATAAAAATACGGAGAAACTCGATAATTTTGCAATGGTCTATAAATGTTTTCCAGTTCTGTAAACTATAGGAGCTCTAAATTGTTTAAATGCTAAATGATCCAGTTTCTAAGCGTCAGTGTTTAATCAAATGTGTTGACTGCAATGTCTTGTTAGTTACCTGTAGAATTCGTGATTCATAAATGAAAAACTAGGAATCAAAGTGTGGAAAGGAGTGTGTTGTTCTTTTGGGTTCCAAATGAATTAAAGGACGACATGATAATGTATTTTATTTGAAGCTGATACCGTTGAAGCCTAGAGCCTTGTTGGAAATTAACAGCATCCTTCCATCTTCAAAAGGCACAGCTTCAATCAGTGAGAGTCGCTCAAAGCTGCACAGAGATTTTTATATCACAAAGATCATGCCAGAGTGTAGAGAGCCTGATGGTTTTAGGCCTGTGCCTTCCTTATAATATCCATACGCTATCTTTGGACAAATCACCATCTAATTGCTCCAGCAAAGCACTGATGATGACGGGAATGGAAGAAGTAGAAGATAAGGGTGTCAAATCCGTAATGATCAGAACATGGCTCTGGTATAGTAAGACATTGGGACCGTGGAAGGTAATTAATTGTACAACTCATGACTACCCCCCACAGAGTCAGTCTAAAATCTTCCGTATTTCATTGGCCCTCTGTATATCTTCAAATCAGAAAGAGGAAAAAGGGCTTGTTTAAAAATATTCCTTGTGAAAACATTTGGGAACCCAACTTTTTTTCACGGGAAGTTGATTAAATCAGGTGTAGTTTATGATTACCGTGGGTCGTTAAGGATTTTAGGAGTGTAATCTGTCAAAGAGACACCAAAATGGTTTATAAATTGCGTTCAAGGTTTGCAAGTCCCCCAGAAAATAAAACCAAAGAAATCTAATGAAAGTGAACCACCTATATTAACATTTTGGGCTCTATTTTCGTGACTAGCGCAAATCCGGCACTGCGTTTGGTGTAACTCTGTGAGGAGGCGGGCTCGACTCGATTTTGGTAATTTTGTGGACGGGCATACCCCCAGTGCATTTAAACGTTTAAATGTGGGCGTCATCACAGCCAACTTCAATTCTGTCCAATCGGAATGGATTTTTTCATTCCCTTTAAGAGCTGTAAAAAAAAAAAAGTATCGGAAGGAGAAGTCTGTATATGCGGAAGAGGACACAGCATTCGGTGTGTGGCTCGAGCATTAAACATTACAGGTACCCTTATTAAATGCAGCACTACCCCACTGACGAGTAATCGTGTGTCTAATAAATTTGATCATTTAATTGAGTCCCACCACAGTTACTGATAATACAGTGGTACCTTGACTTATGTGTCTAATTTCTTATGTGAACACACTCGTAACTCAAATAATCTTAGAAGTTTGAAATGAATGAAAATGCCATTAATCCATTCCAGTCCTTGTGCTCCTTCTGGTGTGTGTCTTGGCCATCAGGGGGCTGTACTTACTTACTTACTCATTAAGTGTCAATATTAGTAATATTAGTCATTCTTCGCAGAGGATAAAGAATATAAGCCTGTTGGTATGGTTATATTGTCTGGCTACAGTGTTGCTTCACTGTTTGTGTTTAAAAATCCGTTGCCTAAAGGGCGATAACACTGCTACTATCGATGTCACCCCATCTATAGTGTTTTACATTGTGTGTTACCATTAAGTTAGCAGAGATTCCTAAGGCAAATTTAGGCAAAGTTGCATGGTTGTTTTAAATGCACAACATGTGATTGCCTTGGTTTTATATACTGTATAGTTTGATAGTAAATTACAACTGATCGTGGCAATAGACAGCTTAAAGAAATGTTCACTATATCCCAAGCTGCTGCTTGTTGTAAAGTGAGTTGAGTTTGCTGCCACCAACAAGTATTTTTGGGGTCTTCTTTCATGCATGAAAATTTGCTTTGGTAGTTGTAGGGTAGAGCAGTGGTTAGCACGGGGTGTACCCTGCCTCTCAGTCAGCTGGCATTTGCATCTCTACAAAGTAATAATTGCAACACTGGGGATTTGTGGAAGTCCATCTATTTTCTAGACCTCCTGTCCTCAGTAGGGTTATGATTATTGAATTACGATTGTTTGTAATGTGGGAACGCAAAGGGAGAACATGCCGTACTGTGCTGCAAAAAATAAAGTGAAAACGTATTTTTTTCTACCACTAAAGAAACTAGCCTTGTATAATAAACATGTACAGTATTTATTAAATGACTTTGAGTTATTTTATTCATCATGTTCATCAATTTCAATTTCACTAACTTTATAAATTATGTTTACGTTAACTTCCCCTTATCGAGCCTGCAACATATTGAATTTAGGTATGCTTTTAAGCTACATTCTCTCAGCGGATGAATGTGTCCCCAGCTCTCAGTCCCCTCACACATGACACAGATCTTGATGTTATTCAAAAAGTGTGAATTGCAAGGATGTTGCTCATAGAGTGGCACATTTTTATTCCTTCTGGGCCGTACACGTATGTTAACACGTGCTGCCAAATCTGTTCCCAGAGGCAAGTGACCTACATGCAGCTTAATTTGGAACACTGCCATTATAATTTGTCAAAGTCTGTGTCATGTATAAATACTACGTCATCCACTTACAGAGATACTTGGCTGAGAAACAACAGTGAGATATAACACACAATGAATATGAGACAAATGTCTGTGGTTTTAAAATAAATAGTATTATTCAACGAAGGTCTGCTGCGTGTATTACCATACTGCTGCAAATTGTTCTTTATTTGTAAGCATCAACCAACAACTGTCCTAAAATCTGGGAAACAGCAATAAATGCATCCATATTTACCACCATATAAAATACAAACAATTCTCATGAAAGTAAATAATCCTTGCCTTTCTTTATCACCACCACCACCTCTCCCTTCCCTTTCAACCTCCTACTGCTCTTATTCATGTTTTTTTTAATGTTAAGGGCTTCAGCAAGGATTTTGTTTTCCAAGAAAATAAAAGAGTTCCCACCTCTGAGTTCAAGAATGATCATAGCGCAAAGCCCTCAATCGCATCCATTTGAGGATGCCAACATGTTTAGATGCAACATGGAAGAAAAATGTGAAGGGTAGAAGACAGCCCTGGGAAAGGATTGTCTAATGATTTTTCTTTGACAGCTATACAGAGAATTAATGATTCTGACAAGATTCCAATCACAGATTGTTATTTGCTTCTGCTGCTACGTATGAGGCACTAGTGCTAGCATTACATTGAGTAAGCTTTTTATCGCTGACTATCATATTTTCATCCATCCATCCATTTTCTGTACCGCTTATCCGCAATCGGGTCGCAGGTGTGCTGGAGCCTATCCCACCTTTCTTCGAGTGGGAGGCGGTGTACACCCTGATTATTAAAATTGACGAGTAGTATTTTTAACCCAATTTTCATTGGTTGGTTTGTCAACAGAGTAAAGCTTTGTTTGGAGCCGCTGCAGAATGGGTGGAACACAAAAGTGTCCTGTAGAAAAGGTTGTTGGTTAAGAAAGAAAACACCTGAAATATTTTATTTTATTTTTTTTATCTTCTCTTCTTCTTGTTTGACTTCACAAGCAGTTACATGTTGTCCTGCTGCGATGATGTCCCATTATTTATGGAGCTCATGCTTCTGGACCCGCTACTGCTCATATCTGCCTATCAGTTAAACACCTGGGATAAAACAAGCCAAATCAAGGTGTAGTGTGCCACCAGGAAGGAAACTGCACCCACTGGTGGAAAGTTGTTATTTTGTATTTTGTGGGGAGGGAGAAAATTATGTTTATTTGGTGAGAGGCCTTTATTTATTCAAATAACATCCATCCATCCATCCATTTTCTGAGCCGCTTCTCCTCATGAGGGTCGCGGGCGTGCTGGAGCCTATCCCAGCTGTCATCGGGCAGGAGGCGGGGTACACCCTGAACTGGTTGCCAGCCAATCGCAGGGCACATCGAAACAAACAACCATTCGCACTCACAGTCATGCCTACGGGCAATTTAGAGTCTCCAATTAATGCATGTTTTTGGGATGTGGGAGGAAACCGGAGTGCCCGGAGAAAACCCACGCAGGCACGGGGAGAACATGCAAACTCCACACAGGCGGGGACGGGGATTGAACCCCGCACCTCAGAACTGTGAGGCTGACGCTCTAACCAGTCGGCCACCGTGCCGCCTACTCAAATAACAACTCAAGCCAATCTCAAACTTAGCAATGTGACTGAAAAATGCAGTAAAACAATAACCCTCATGCCTTATTACCCTTTCAACGGGTTCATGGTCATTTTTTACACTTTTTAAATTTCAATGAAGTTCTTTGAAATTGCGTCCTTCATTTTCTCCATTGGAGTGCAATAAACCATTGAAACATCTCAGGAAACATCATGAAATTGCTCCCTTGTCCAAAAATCGATAAATGATGTAATCTGCTAGAAACCGAAAAACAAAAGTTTCAATGGCCTAGAATAAAACCCATTTTACCCAAATTGCATGAGTTGTTTCAGTTAATAACAAGTATGTCAAAAAAATCTTGTCATGGGTTCCAATTAGCCATAGAGCCAAATGGAATAATTTGATGTTTTTGTAAACATTTGATATATTTCAAGACCTGAAGCTGGAAATTACAAAATCAGACAATAATCCCCATCAACTCAGCTAAAATGCATCAAAAAAAAAAAAAAAAGGAAGTTTGGATTTGATCTACTAACATGTCTGAGAAAGAAACATGTAATGCTTTTGGCCCGGGTTCGGTGTTTTGGTGACATTAGTGTGTTGTGTGTTTGTGACTTATTTTCACACTTTTATGTGTTTTTCCATTTGGTTAATACCATATTGTTACATCAGTCTTACTATGGTATGTGTCATGGGAATCCAGTCTCAAATCAACTAGCTCTCTTTGTGTAATAGCACCTCACTTCATTCATATGCCTCTAAGCAGTAAGTGAGTCTGATCGATGTCCCCTCATCTTCACAAAGAGCTTGGCAGAAAATTTGTTATATGCATGTGCAGCTCATTGCGATGATCTCTTGTGGCTCGCAATCCACAGGTGTTACCTGTCTATATGCACTATATATGTAAATCAGTAGTATACATATAGATGAAAAGCATACAAATACAAATGTGTCAAATAGGATCACAGTGTAGACAAATAAAATAACAAAATTATGTGCATTGTGTATGCTTGTACCAGATAAAATTAAACCCAAAATGATCTGTCATCTTATTTAGAAATGACACATGAACGGTTGATCGAGTACACACTGCTCTTTCCACTTCACAAAAAGATTTTTACATATGATACACCAAGTCTGCAGATAGTTTATTCTACAAAAAAAATACTTAAAACTGTACATACAGTGGATGGTCATGGTTTGCAGAGAGCTTCCACAGCATCAGAGGGACATCAAGCTTCAAATTTATCAGTTAGGAGAAGTGTACAAAAGAATTTCCAAGGCATTAAATACACCATGGAACAGAGTAAAGACAGTCATCATCAAGTGGAGAAAATGTGGCACGACATTGACATTACCAAGAACTGGAGGTCACGCCAAACTTGATGAAAAGACGAGAAAGGCTGTGGAGACTTATTAAATCCACTGTAAGAGTCATTTTTATTCCTTAAAGCAGACATATCATGCAATTTTTCCACAAATTAAAACAGTTCCTAGATGTCTTAATAAAATGTCTGTGACATGCTTCAGTCAAATACCTGAGGATCAAGAATTTCAGCTACTTTCACCCTCTTTTAACACCCGTCTTGAAAGACATCAAGGTGTATGGAACTGTTTCATTCAAATAAGCCCAAGCAGGTATGGCTTTACATCACCATGACGACCAGGGGCAGAGCAAGGGCGGGGCGACTTTGTGCTCAAGAATGTGACTTTCCAACTAAGAAACAAGTGCAAGAGTGCAAAGAGCCATCTGTGAAGACCGCGCCAAATGGTATTTTCACTGGTGGAGGCTGCTTTTCATCATCAACATGCTAAATTAAAGGGATCCGTGCATGTGGTGCATGGAGCAGGCACATAGGCAAATACAGCCAAATATCATCCACGTCACACTGACAGCTCACAAAACAGTTACTTGGTTATTTTCTTTCTTTTTTTTCTCATTACACTTGATGAGTGGGCCAGCATTCGAGGGCCACACATATTTGTACAAAAACAATGACATAAATACTAGTACTAATGCATAATATCTGTCATTTAAAACATTTAACTTGATTTATCATCCAAAGTAAATGACTTCACCTGAAAACCCACTCAAATAATACAAGACACACTATCTGCTTCCCCTGACAGTAAATTCATCATTTCAGTTCAGCAGACTGCTTTTGTCTGCACTGTGGCAGATGTTAAGTGCTGAGATTCATGCATTAACTTATCAACTAGAATTTATTTAAGGAGGACTTCATCAATTATGCATTGATTGATTTACTCCTGGCAAGGTAAAGTCATAGGTACATTGATACAAATTGGATAAACATCCTTTAATAAAAGTCTGCATCTGACAAAAAATGCCTTTCAATGCTTTTTTTTTATTTTTACTCTCTGTTGATCAAGAATGGGTCTACGCTTCAAGCCTTCCAAGTTTCTCCCTCCAAATAAGAGTAAAATATTGTTCCAAACTATATCTCAACCTTTAATGCGGTACTCCATGAGAATCATTTCTTGATCGATGGGAGCCCAGAGGTCATACAAGGCTCCATTCCAAAGAGACGCTTTATATTCATACCACCTCCTGAAACCATCTTGCTGCATCTAGAAATGTCAAATTTTACTCACATTTGAAGGGTGTGAAAGAACTGTAAAAAGGCAGCCTTGCTGATCTCCTGGACACAACCGGATGACAATTTAAAAGAGGATTGACCCATAAGGGCTTCCTAAAGATATAGCCTACTTATTTATACGAGATGTTTTAGAAAAGTTCCAGGACTGTTATCACAAAAGGTATTTTTTAAATCCAAACGACAAACTGCACATTTTACCCGGGGGAGTCTAACTCTCTTTCCCAGCTTTTTGTGCCAGGCCTTCATGCACTGCTGGAAGGATTCTTCCGGGACACCCCGTAGCTCTGTCGTCACGGCCTTTTGATGTCATCCACGTCTTCAAAATGGGTCCCCTTGATGTCCCACTTGAACTCCTGTATTTACTTCTCACCATGACAAATCGTTTCACAGTGGAGACTGAGGGCTTCAAGAAAATTTACCGGTGCCGCACACTGGAGAGCGTGGAGTATGAAACTGCAGCTACACCAGAGCTAAGCGCAAGCAAAGGGGTAATCTAACGTTAGTATGAGTTCATTTGAATTCACACCCTCACCCATATTTATTTCCTATGACAAATGTTAACTCTAAATCCCCAGAAATCTGAGTTCACCTAGTGTCCTGGAACAAATTTGTCTTTGACTTCAGCGAGCCCGCGAGTCTTAGCATCAATAGTAATAATATATAGATTACCACCACCCCCGCACCATAACCTCCTTTAAAGACGTTTGTTATCAAGGTTGAGCTAAAAACAAGCCTTTTACAGTCTTCTGTCAAAAATGATGAGGAACAATGCCTGTGATTGGCTCCTATATTGGGTATTGGCTCTTAAATGCATTCATAGCTAATGATGATCAGAAAGACTGAAACATTTATCACCTAACTGTATAAAATCAACATATTTGTCACATTACAATAAACTATCCATCACTAAATAATTTGAATTGTGTGTCCGGGATGAGCCAATTCATTTCTTATGCAGCTGTATGATGACCGTCCATTGATTTTTAGATAAAAGTGATACAGTAGCAGTCACTCTACAGAAAGACTCCTATCTCTATTTTATTGTATCTCTCCTACCTGTTAAATTTAAGAGGGGTGGGCGCTGTTAGCTGTCTGATCTGGACTAGCTCTCGAAGGGCAAGTGACAGGTGATATAGCCAAGGATATTGCACCAGTAGTGGATGGAATGTTAGATGTTAACTAGTCATCTATCCTCTTCCTGGTAGACCGGCTTCTTTTAGTTGACTTGTCAAAGTTTCCGGGAAGAAAGTCTGGTTCAATCTGGAGCCAAGATGTGCACTAAACATCCTAATTGCAAAAGGACTGCATCCGGAAGGATCCTGAGCTGGCCAAACTTGCAGACCCAGTTTTCCAAGAGGAGGAGAACCATTTGTTCATCAATGGTTCACGTCCTCATCTGTGGTCAAAAACACTTCCGCAATGTGTAATTAGAGGAAATGGGGGGTTGGGTTTATCACAGCAGAGAACACATCAGAGTGCTAAGATCCTTGTAGATAAAGATAATTGCCTTCTGTTTGTCTTTTTGTTGCATCAACAATGAAACTCCTGCTAACACCCATGAATATAAAAATGATAATTTCTCTGCAATCACTTATAATTCACAGAGCTTTTAGTTGCGGCGGCTTTCAGCGCCTTTTCCATTACCATAATTCAACAAGTTCTGCTGGCACTGAAAAGAATGAGTCAACTGGGTGAAATGAGGCTGAATCCCATGTTGAATGTGCCAGACAGTGGAGAGGATGAACAGGAAGAGAGAAGGGAGTCTGGGCTGGATGGTAATACACACAAGCAAGTCTACTCTCTTTGCTATATGCCACTCTTTTTGAGCAGTGCAGAATATCTGAAAAGGCCATGATGGCGGCCAAAACTATTATCATTGATTTATATATGCCTCGGAGCGTTGCTTACTCCCCCTGATGCATCACCTCTCAAACACACAAGATAACTGTATCTCACAATAGGTAACGCCCTGACTCGAATTTTGATAGATTGTCACATCATGTCTGCGATCCTTCCAAGTGACTAGTCTTTTGATTTTCAACACTTGATTGGATCTTTTAATTTCACCCAACAAATTAACGAACCAACTCATGAGCAAGATTAGACACTTGACTTGATTCTGAGTCATTTCTTTTCCCTTTTTACAATGTTGAAAGACCTGGCGATAGAATTTTAAAGTACGAGTAGTATAATACTCATTGATTGTACCTTTGTTGCCATAATGTTACTAACCACTCATTCACCGACCCGCCCTTCCAATTCATAGAGTTGAATATTAATTACAATGTAATTATTTATTTAATTTTAGGTAGTGAACAAAATTTCATTATTTGGATGAATGATATCAGTATTTCTCAAACTGTTTTACACTGCTGAAACATATTTGTATCTACCCCCATTGTAGCCAGTGTTAATCATAACAGTGTACCCAAAAACATTTTCACACAGTCTGCATAGGATGTTCATGTATTTCTAACATTTATATTATTAATTGTATTATGGATAACTGTGCTGTACTTTTAATATGCCAAATTAAATTGGCACTCAGCAGACCTGCGCCAAGTTTGAACTGCTATGAGGACTGCTGAGTGAAAAAGAATTGCTAAAGGCGTTCTCATTCTCATCTTCCTATTCAACTCAGCAGACTTCCTCCAAGGTTGAACTGTTAGCTTGTCAGGTGCCAATGAATTTGAGCTGCTCGTGCAACGTGCTTTTCCCAATAAAGCGTATTCCATTTGACAAAGGCCTCCAAGAGCTGGAAAATGTACACAGCTCTACAATAGTTTTAGTCTGAAGTAGTTTTCACAGTAGAACATTTTCCCGAGCTGGGCCATTCTCTTTAATTTGAACATAAACAAGCAAATTGGCCAAAATCTGGGACATCGGTAGACTCATCTATGTGTGGACAAATAGTGGCTGCTGCAGTCTGTGTTTATTTAATGTCCTCTGCCATGGCTCCTATTCTATTCTCCGTAACAGTGTCATTTGAAATGTTCTCCAAATTTACTGTAGCGGTTGGGCAGCCTCTGCTCCCCAGATTTTATTTGAAGGTTGAAGCTTTCGCTGTTAAGGCTGACACATTATGTTCCTATGCTTTGGCGTTACCAATGTAACACAGTGCTGCCTAATGACTATACACCACTCATGATGAACTGTGCATGTATTCTTCTTTTATTATTATTAAGGACTTAGCCATCCCCTCCTTGAGCCGTCACCTTGTCGTGGTGGAGGGGTTTGTGTGTCCCAGTGATCCTAGGAGCTAAGTTGTCTGGGGCTTTATGCCCCTGGCAGGGTCACCCATGACAAACAGGTCCTAGGTGAGGGACCAGACAAAGCACGGCTCAAAGACCCCTAATGATGACGACAAACAATGGACTTTGTTTTCCCTTGCCCGGACGCGGGCCACCGGGGCCCCCCGCTGGAGCCAGGCCTGGTGGTGGGGCTCGAAGGCGAGCGCCTGGTGGCCGGGCCTGCACCCATGGGGTCCGGCCGGGCACAGCCCGAAAGGGTAACGTGGGTCCCCCTTCCCATGGGCTCACCACCTGTGGGAGGGGCCATAGGGGTCGGGTGCAGTGTGAGCCGGGCGGTGGCCGAAGGCGGGGACCTTGGCGATCCGATCCCCGGCTACAGAAGCTGGCTCTAGGGACGTGGAATGTCACCTCTCTGGCAGGGAAGGAGCCCGAGCTGGTGTGTGAGGTCGAGAAGTTCCGACTCGATATAGTCGGAGTCGCCTCCACACACACCTGGGGCTCTGGTACCAGTCCTCTCGAGAGGGGTTGGACTCTCTTCCACTCTGGAGTTGCCCATGGTGAGAGGCGCCGAGCAGGTGTGGGTATACTTATTGCCCCCCGGCTCGGCGCCTGTACGTTGGGGTTCACCCCGGTGGACGAGAGGGTAGCCTCCCTCCGCCTTCGGGTGGGGGGACGGGTCCTGACTGTTGTTTGTGCCTATGCACCAAACAGCAGTTCAGAGTACCCACCCTTTTTGGAGTCCTTGGAGGGGGTGCTGGAGAGCGCTCCCGCTGGGGACTCCATTGTTCTGTTGGGGGACTTCAATGCTCACGTGGGCAATGACAGTGAGACCTGGAAGGGCGCGATTGGGAGGAACGGCCCCCCCGATCAGAACCCGAGCGGTGTTCTGTTATTGGACTTCTGTGCTCGTCACGGATTGTCCATAACGAACACCATGTTCAAGCATAAGGGTGTCCACACGTGCACTTGGCACCAGGACACCCTAGGTCGCAGTTCGATGATCGACTTTGTGGTCGTGTCATCGGACTTGCGGCCGCATGTCTTGGACACTCGGGTGAAGAGAGGGGCGGAGCTGTCAACTGATCACCACCTGGTGGTGAGTTGGCTCCGATGGTGGGGGAAGATGCCGGTCCGACGTGGCAGGCCCAAACGTATTGTGAGGGTCTGCTGGGAACGTCTGGCAGAATCCCCTGTCAGAAGGAGTTTCAACTCCCACCTCCGACAGAACTTTGCTCATGTTCCGGGGGAGGCGGGGGACATCGAGTCCGAGTGGACCATGTTCCGCGCCTCCATTGCTGAGGCGGCCGACCGGAGCTGTGGCCGTAAGGTGGTCGGTGCCTGTCGTGGCGGCAATCCGCGAACCCGTTGGTGGACACCAACGGTGAGGGATGCCGTCAAGCTGAAGAAGGAGTCCTATCGGGCCTTTTTGGCCTGTGGGACTCCTGAGGCAGCTGATGGGTACCGGCTGGCCAAGCGGAATGCAGCTCTGGTGGTCGCTGAAGCAAAAACCCGGGCATGGGAGGAGTTCGGTGAGGCCATGGAGAAAGACTTCCGGACGGCTTCGAGGAAATTCTGGTCCACCATCCGACGTCTCAGGAGAGGAAAGCAGTGCACCACCAACACTGTGTATAGTGGGGATGGGGCGCTGCTGACCTCGACTCGGGACGTTGTGAGTCGGTGGGGAGAATACTTCGAAGACCTCCTCAATTCCACCGACACGCCTTCCCATGGGGAAGCAGAGTGTGGGTTCTCTGAGGCGGGCTCTCCTATCTCTGGGTTTGAGGTCACCGAGGTAGTTAAAAAGCTCCTCGGTGGCAGGGCCCCGGGGGTGGATGAGATTCGCCCGGAGTTCCTAAAGGCTCTGGATGTTGTGGGGCTGTCCTGGTTGACACGCCTCTGCAACATCGCGTGGACATCGGGGACAGTGCCTCTGGATTGGCAGACTGGGGTGGTGGTCCCCCTTTTTAAGAAGGGGGACCGGAGGGTGTGTTCCAACTACAGGGGGATCACACTGCTCAGCCTCCCTGGTAAGGTCTATTCAGGGGTGCTGGAGAGGAGGGTCCGTCGGGAAGTCGAATCTCAGATTCAGGAGGAGCAGTGTGGTTTTCGTCCTGGCCGTGGAACAGTGGACCAGCTCTACACCCTCGGCAGGGTCCTCGAGGGTGCATGGGAGTTCGCCCAACCAGTCTACATGTGTTTTGTGGACTTGGAGAAGGCGTTCGACCGTGTCCCTCGGGGAGTCCTGTGGAGAGTGCTTCGGGAGTATGGGGTACCGAACCCCCTGATACGGGCTGTTCGGTCCCTGTACGACCGGAGTCAGAGTTTGGTCCGCATATCCGGCAGTAAGTCGAACTCGTTCCCGGTGAGGGTTGGACTCCGCCAAGGCTGCCCTTTGTCGCCGATTCTGTTCATAACTTTTATGGACAGAATTTCTAGGCGCAGCCGAGGCGTAGAGGGGGTCCGGTTTGGTGGCCTCAGTATTGCATCTCTGCTTTTTGCAGATGATGTGGTTCTGTTGGCTTCATCAAGCCGTGACCTCCAACTCTCATTGGAGCAGTTCGCAGCCGAGTGTGAAGCGGCTGGGATGAGAATCAGCACCTCCAAATCTGAGACCATGGTCCTCAGTCGGGAAAGGGTGGCATGCCATCTCCAGGTCGGGGATGAGATCCTGCCCCAAGTGGAGGAATTCAAGTATCTTGGGGTCTTGTTCACGAGTGAGGGAAGAATGGAACGGGAGATCGACAGGCGGATCGGTGCAGCGTCTGCAGTGATGCGGACTTTGTATCGGTCCGTTGTGGTAAAGAAAGAGCTAAGCCGAAAGGCGAAGCTCTCAATTTACCGGTCGATCTTCGTTCCTACCCTCACCTATGGTCATGAGCTGTGGGTCGTGACCGAAAGAACAAGATCCCGGATACAAGCGGCCGAAATGAGTTTCCTCCGCAGGGTGTCCGGGCTCTCCCTTAGAGATAGGGTGAGAAGCTCGGTCATCCGGGAGGATCTCAGAGTAGAGCCGCTACTCCTCCGCATTGAGAGGAGCCAGATGAGGTGGCTGGGGCATCTGATTCGGATGCCTCCCGGACGCCTCCCTGGTGAGGTGTTCCGGGCATGTCCCACCGGGAGGAGACCCCGGGGACGACCCAGGACGCGCTGGAGAGACTACATCCTTCGGCTGGCCTGGGAACGCCTCGGGATCCCCCCGGAAGAGCTGGATGAAGTGGCTGGGGAGAGGGTAGTCTGGGCGTCCCTGCTGAAGCTACTGCCCCCGCGACCCGACCCGGATAAGCGGTAGAGAATGGATGGATGGATGGATGGATGGACTTAGCCATATTGCACTGAGCAGCCTGGCCAGCATGGCTAATTTTTGTCAGTTTGAAGGTGCCTCAAGGCTATGTTTACCCTATGTTCCTGGTGTCCTGGTAAAACGTAGTGCACCGTGTGATATTGGCCATTTTATTCTTTGTATCCGATAGTCTTTGTATCCGATAGTCTTTGTATCCGATCGTCAAAGATGGCGCCTTTGAGTTGGTAACCTGTTTCAAGAGCTCTGCTAATTTTTCACTTTAATTTGTATTTTCTACCCTTTTTTTGCAATTTGCTGTTTATTGTACATCGCGTGGACCCGTTGTGGAGTGTTTTATGCATTTTTGGCCGTGACATTCATTGGACGAGAATATCGGCGCTTGATTTTGCACCTTTAGGGAAGCTTGTTTGCAACAGCACTGATTTTGTTTAGGAGATTGTCGGTGCTATTGGACCGCCACGGCTTGACTGCAATTTGTGGTTGCTGTGGCAGAAAACGTTGGCGCTGTTGGACTTACCTGCCATGGTACGGCCGGAGGAGCATCTGCAACGCGGACCTGAATGTGTACGGGAAGAGATGTGGAGTGGAATGAGAGTTGGCACTTAAAAGTAAAGTGAAGGGAGAAACATGACGAAACGGGACTGGAAAATTGAACCATTCTTTCTGGACTGTATGTGTAATACTCGGCGACGGCTGTTAGAAAATCACAATTGCTTTGTTTGGTTGTTTACTTTCAAACTCAGCTTTAAGTAAATGTCATGCACACTGTGATCGCGACATCTGGCGTCAGTGCCCCTGCACTCGTGTATTGCTTATTGCTCTCCTGTATACTGATTAGCATTTTCAGTTCACAGACAGTAGACCTATTGTTTTTTCTTTTATTTTATTTTTCTTCTTTTGAAAGAAGACAACAGTTTCAAAGCATACTACCTACAATTACATAATTTATGGGGAACAGATCAAACATAGAGTTTCAGCAGTATCTCTTTGTTGGTTTGTGTTTGAATTTGCAACTACTACTTCTAAAATGTCATGGTTATTAGTTGACAGTAGTTATACATACATCTAATTTTATACAAAATGTTTTACCAGGATCTTTTTGGTTTAATGCTGTTACCTTAACACTGACTCCTTCAAGTTTCTATCCTCCAAAACAGTGAAAGCTATTCCACCCAACCAATACCGCCACCCCCAACCCTTAGTAACAATTTTATTTCAAATTTGATTTATGTGTTTGAAAAAATACTATCCAACTGTTTGGACAGGAGAAGGGAAATACATGTTTCAGTTGACTGTATTGAACTGAATGACATGAACCGCACCTGACATCTATTGAACGGAAAATGAAAATGTCACGAAGACCCATGGAATTACACTGCTTATAGAGCGATTGGATTCTGTTTAAAGAAGTGATTTTATCCAAAAATAAAACATTGATAGCACTGATTCTTTGATTATAACAACTGACGTTAAGTTCTTGGAGGAGTTGATGTTTTGCAGCAAAGTGAAAAGTTGAGATATAAAACAAAACTTGGTGTGCAAGAGTACTGCTTTCACAGATCCTCAGTTTTTTCTAGAGGGTGTCTGAGGTTATTCACTTCATCAGCGCTACATTCTTAAACTTTGCAGCCAAGACTGATACATAAGACCTGAAAGAATAGGGAGCAAAGGGAATCAAGCTGTCACAGAGACCTCAAATATAACCTGAAGAAAGCTCCATTCTCCAATTCTCAGCCCTCCTAACGCTCTCGTTGCCGTTTCTCTGTTTTGCAGCCTCCTCATCCTCAACTGTCTGTTTTTCTTTCCAGGTTGGCTCGCTTCTACTGTCCAAATTTCCTAGGGGCCAAATATTCAACAACACTTACAATAACTCTGCTAAGACCCAACAGTCTCCATTAACGCAATTAATTAACCATACCTGCATGATCCTAATTCAAGCTCTGTGAATGTTTAACAGCCAACCGTTGTCGGCAACAAAACAATAACGTTAAACTCACCCAATATAAAATACGGTTATGATGTAATCCTCTTTTTAAAAATCCATTCATTCGCAAGCTCGCTAACAAATCAACCAAGTACACAATTGTGGTTCAAAAATAATTTCATTGGTGTAATATACATATATTATATAAAACACAAATCCATCATGGTGGTGTATAAAGGACAAAATTCTTAAAATTTCTCAAACACTTTTTGACCTAACTTAACCATAATTGTCAGGATCTTAAAAGTATCTGGACAATTGATTCGCAGGAGCTTAATTGGCTTAATTTCCTTGTTACTTCAGGACAAATGAAGCAGAAAAAGGTCTGAAGTTGAAATTATGTACTGAGTGTGCATATTGCAGCTGTTTGACCAGAGCAATGAATATGAAACCACCCACAACAATTATTTAGCCCAAACCTAAAACAACAAATGTGATGACATGGAACATTTTCACAGCACAGTATGTTCATGCTGTCATGTACTTGTTCTCTTACTGTGACCTCTCAGTCAGCACCTCACTGTGCCTACAAACATGTTAGGCGGGAGGTGTCACTTCCAGCTGACGGATGTGAAAGTGATAACTAAGTGGTTTCACATCCATGCACAAGGTCCTTCGGGGATACGGCAAGACACAGCGGTAGCATGGAGATGCCTGCCAAGTCCATTCGTCAGCCAATAATGCAAAACTGAATCTGGGTGGTCACTTGTTCAGGTGAGAAGCTCTCCAAATTAGAGCCTGGATTTTGACAGATACTGGAAGCGGCTGTGACAGGGGAAAAAAGTCACGCAATGTGAAAAATTTGACCTGAAATAAAGAAGATGTCCTCAATACACAATATTTGCCTTTCTGAAAGACTAACACAAGTAACTTGTTGTTTATTTTGTTCACTTTTAGGAAGAAAAAGGTGAAAGGAGTTTTTCCCCTATGTTTTTCTTTTCATGTTAAAGACTAGACTATGGATAATATTCTTTAAAAATGGTCTTGAGTTTGGGGATATTGACTGACAATGCAGCTAAAAAAAATAAAAAATACAAAAACTATGAAAAACATGAATAATGGATGCTGCTAAACATGTTTGTAGTGGGAGATATGCTTTGCACAGCTTATTAGAAGGCTAAATTCAAGCACTTCTTAAAATATTTGTTCTGGAATTAGTAAGCTTACGAAGACTTTTTTTGAACACTGACCTGCATCATCTTCTTAAGCTTTGAAGCATTTGGATTTGGAATTTATTTTATGAACATAATTGTAGTTTTAAAAGGGGGCAAAAACAGTATTCTGTTTTTTTCTGCTAACTGCTGTTATGCATTTTTTTTATTAACCGTCAGTAAAACTGAGTGGGAAAAAATGTGTCACTGCAATGCATTATTATCGCTAACAATAAAATGACACAAGAATAGAAACTGCTAATTTGGGATTGTTTCACATTCTATTCCCATTGTAACACGGATATAACAATACTCTGTAGAACAATCAATGCACATCACCATGTCTAGCTCCACCCATATGCAAGTGTTTGTACAAATAAAGGCCTCCTCTTAAAGAGAGACCTCTTTATAAATTAACTTTGAAGTTGAGTCTGTAAATGCCCTCAGCCATGTCCATTTGAGGAACTACATTAAATTTGCAAAAGTTGAGGTTCTGTTTGTTTATTATATTCACCTCTGTATATAAACCACAATAATAGTTTGTTGAAATAACTATTTTACTATAGAAGTATAGTGGTCCCTCGACTTACAAGTTTTTTTTTTTTGTTTGTCTTGAGTTGAGCAAAAATGTAGGTTATGAGTGGCAATACAACAAGCAGCATCGGTTTAGCAGATAGTGATCAATTCTTCAAAATAAAAAGAGGTGAAGTGCTTGCTTCAAGCTGTTTGCCACTCCCAGTTAACCAAAGCTTTGTGTTACAAACATTTGCTAGCTTAATGCTAACACACAATGCAAAATGCCATACATGGGCTTAAAAAAAAACTAGCAATGATGTTGGGGTTATTGAAAACCTTATACACAATTGTTATGTGAAAACAAATAGTAGCAACACATGCAGAAAGAGCACACAACAATACTCTCATGAGAAAAACAATTAATA
Organism: Phyllopteryx taeniolatus; assembly: GCF_024500385.1. Lineage (NCBI taxonomy): Eukaryota > Metazoa > Chordata > Actinopteri > Syngnathiformes > Syngnathidae > Phyllopteryx > Phyllopteryx taeniolatus. Next base: position 8,290,340 of record NC_084521.1, on the reverse strand, counting down.
ATAGCTTAGTTGAGATGGTCTTCTGTGTTTCACCATCAAATTTACTTGTAGTATGTCTGTCTGTTATATTGCCCTCTGGCGGTCAAGGCATGCACATCAGAATGAGCAGCACAATGCCCATTGAATTTTCATGATGCACAAAGTTTAGCAAGTGTGTTTCTTGTTTTCTATTCCCTCAACATGCACAATGCTGAAATTATCAGAATAGTCAATATTACAGTATATGCTGTCTCAAGGTGCATTGCCAATTTACTTGACTACTGCATCGAAACCATATTAGATTATCAAAGTCCATCAATCACCAGCCATCCAAGACCGTTTAACCCACATTATCCCAATTGAGCCATAAAACCTCACTGCCAACATTGATGGATGAGCTGTCGTGATGAGAATAGAGAGTTTAGAAAAAGCACAGACTTGAATAGTTATTTCCCTACCTGCCTCTGATTGTGCAAAACATCACATTTAAAATTATAGCATTCTATAAATGCCCCGATTCAATATTTTCTCCCCATAAACATATTTACATCGCTCGCAGAGCTAAAAATATTTCTTTGAATGTGAAGTTCAATAATAATTTGCCTCCCCGTAGGTCTGACTGCTGCTGCTGCCAGTCGCGAATTTGAAGGGAGTGCAGATGAATGAAGTCATTCTAAGGCCAGGTGTTTCATTTAGAATGGGAATTACGGCTCACTCAAAGAGCAATTTTACTAGTTTTTGTTTACAGTGGCACAAGCTCCAATCAGGAGCGGAATTGCACCCAGCAGCAGTGGAAGAGTGCTGAAAAGAGAGAAATTTTCACTCGAGCCGTTCCTTGAGAGATCAAATTAAAATATGTATTGGTAACAAACAATCTCAATCATTTTTGGATGAATTATCATGATTATCACATCCAGTGAACATAATTTCAAGCATAATCCTCTGAAGTCTTAACTAATTTCTTGTTTTTCTCACGACAGATAACATTTTACAGCTCAGTCTATCTATAGCTTATACTGGAATCATATTGCACACTTGCAATCACTGTCAAAATACCCAACAGTGCAACACCAGTGTTTAACCTATTACATTGCCCTGTATGTTTACTCCTACGACTTGTTTCACCGACAAGGCTTATGCCCAAAACTAGGCTATATGCTATATATGATATATATATGATATATATAGAGTCCCCTCTAAATCTTCAGCAAGTCATAAACTTTTGCTCACACGCATGCAATATTTGCACATTAGCCACTTTGCAGTATCTGTACTTGTGTTAGTTGGCCGTGCGACACATTCAAATACATTTTTTTAATGCGCCAAACCAATCGTTGTATTGTCCATCCATCCATCCATTTTCTGGGCCGCTTCTCCTCACTAGGGTCGCGGGCGTGCTGGAGCAGGAGGCGGGGTACACCCTGAACTGGTTGCCAGCCAATCGCAGGGCACATACAAACAAACAGCCATTCACACTCACATTCACACCTACGGGCAATTTAGAGTCTCCAATTAATGCATGTTTTTGGGATGTGGGAGGAAACCTGAGTGCCTGGAGAAAACCCACGCAGACACGGGGAGAACATACAAACTCCACACAGGCAGGGCCGGGGATTGAACCCTGGTCCTCAGAACTGTGAGGCTGACGCTCTAACCAGTCGGCCCTCGTTGTATTGTATTGAATTTATAGTCTTCCCAAATAAATGCATGACCAACATGAAACTTAATTTATGCTTGACCAGTTATCATTAAATTAAACTGTGAAGTAAGCATAGTTTGCCTGCTTTCGTGTCTCTTGTCTTTGAATTGCATTCTTTTTTTACTGATTTGATCAAAAACATTACACTTGAATCCAAATGTAATCATCGTGGGAGCTCCCGCCGTCATTCTTGCTTCATGGGGTGGCTGCTGCACTCAGTATCACAGCAAATTGGTGAGGTCCCAAGTTTAAAATAACTTTTCTTTCAAAAACAAAATGATGCATTGTTGAAAACGAATATTGACTGCATAGTATATATCGATCCTCTCATCAAATGTCCATCAACCCCTGATTCTAAGGGATGCAGGCATAACAACTGTTTTGCTATTAATGTTCAGTCTGTGTATGTGCTCATAAATTGGCATTTCCCTATTTTTTCCTATTGAAAAGATGCAACTCGTGACTCAAGCATTTTTCCGAACTCATTGTTATGTATTCGGTTTCAGAGAAGACAACATATTGGACTGCTGCAAGATGCTGCCAAATGATTATTGCAACAGCTGTGCAGCACAACTACTTGAGGCAGCATTTGCAGTTCTGCCTTTGATGGAAGTTCAGGATCGAGCACATGTACCCACAGCTGAGGGAATGACCAACAAGGAGTTGCACAACAAGCTGGTTTCATTACAGCACTTCACATAACATGAATAGACGATAAGTGCAATTTTCATTGGTTGAACTTTCGTTGATGCATTATCTGCAGTGCGAGACAAGTGGTAGGCAGCCAAATTAAAAGAGTGCAAAATTTTCGAATAATTACATCACAATTATCTCATCAGTTTTGTTGTTGTTGTTGTTTGGGGGGGGGTATTATAATAATAATAATGATAATGATGATGATAATAATAATAATAATAATAATAATAATAATAATAATAATAATAATAATAATAATATCGCAGCACGGTGGACGACTGGTTAGAGCGTCAGCCTCACAGTTCTGAGTACCCGGGTCATTCCCCGGCCCCGCCTGTGTGGAGTTTGCATGTTCTCCCCGTGCCTGCGTGTGTTTTCTCCGGGCACTCCGGTTTCCTCCCACATCCCCAAAACATGCATGAATTGAAGACTCAAAATTGCCGTATGTGAGTTGCCGAATGGTTGTTTGTTTGTATGTGCCCTGCGATTGGCTGGCAACCAGTTCAGGGTGTACCCCGCCTCCTGCCCGATGATAGCTGGGATAGGCTCCAGCACGCCCACGACCCTAGTGAGGAGAAGCGGCTCAGAAAATGGATGGATGGATAATAATAATAATAATGTTGCTGGTGCTTTCTTATTACAGGCAAGAAGTCATTTTAAAATCAGTCCTTTATATTCTCATATTTCCATTAGCTTATTTAGAGCCATTTTAAGGGAATAAAAGTAAATAGCAGTACATAATAGGCGTTTAAAAGAGAACTGCAGATAACTATGAGGCTACATCATCTGTCCTTGTTGTCACCTTCAAACTCAAAGTCAAATTTAAGCAACGTTCATGAAAGCTATCTAAATGTTCTGAATTGAATTAATTATCTTAACTAATCCAAATTAAGGTCTTCTCCAAGTTTAAAATAAGCCTTGTCTGTGGAACAGGCCCATTGACAATTTGTCACAATCGCTCAAATGGAGTATTATTTGTTTAAAGAAGAAGCCAAATGTTTGCTACAGCTTTTGTATTGTGTCCCATTACTATGTGCTGGCGTACCAAACCCAGTGCTAGATAAATACTTGATGGTTTTTTTTTAACACCATGAGCTGACTACTGCTACATGATTAGAGACTTGGCTGTTTAACGGTTCAGAGTACTTTTTCATCTTTAAGAGAGAGACGTTAGAAGCTGAACCAGAAATCAGCTTATGCGACTCTTAGCTCGGTAGCTCCCAGTGAAGCTTCATTTTAGATGTGCTTCATTTTAGAATGTTTATTTTATAATGACGTTGTTGATGTTCTTCTATTAAATCAATTAAAAGGTTCTACTTTTATGTTGTGTTGCAACAGTTCTGCATCTGTTTGAGCAATTTTTCTCCATATCCAGTTTGTTGACTAAAGACTAAATGCCCATTTATGATTTTATCCCTATTTATCCCTAGTAATAAATAGCAATCAATAATAAATTCATTGCAGGTTTTCCTGTTCCTTGCTGTTTCCTACTGAGTAGCATAATTTTGTCAGGTCATAATTTGCCGTTAAAAAAGCCTAATCGGCAAGACTGAAAGATACCAATATTTCCATTGGGAATATTGTGCTCTATGGATTCTGCCTAGTAGTAGTAAAGGATGACTCCGAAATTTAACATAGATCAATAAAATAATCTCAACAGTTTTTTCTGTGCTTGCTTTCAAGACAAAAATGGATAACAGCGGTCAGGTTTTTATGGTGTATTAAGCATGTTGGTGTTCCTTAATGCATTGTAATTGAAAGAGAAAAGAGAGATGGATGGAAAGATTGATAGTAAGAGACTATCTTTTTGGGTGGCACATAACTAACCGTTTTTTTCATATAAAACAGTACTGGCTTTCTCAGACAAAGCTCCCTCGGGCAGCACCTGTTTGAAGGCAATTGAAATGTTAGCGTGACTCTTCCATTCTCCCTTCTCCGCACTTCATGTCACGACAATGAACACAATGCCAAGTCGGTTCATTCTCAGTCTTTATGTCCAAAGGGTTTACATAGGTCAACACCGTATGATTCCTGACACACTGAAATCTACCATAGGCATGTAAATGGATGCTCGAAAGGTGTAGGGTTACATTTCCTGTTGCAACTGTTACCAAGATTATTTCTATATAAAACAATGGGTGCTGGACGCCTATCCCAGCTGAGATGTAGCATACACCCTGGACTGTCTTTCCAATGGTCCAAACCATAAAACTTGCCTTCCCATCTTCAGTGATTGTCTTCTTTGTTGTGTCCATTTATTTAGTATGCGTCCTTTTAAAGTGAAAGTTGGGGCCACTAGTGTAGTAGTCATAGGACCAATTTCCACTGCACTGTTCACAATCGCCTTGTAATTGACTGGCAGCCATTAGAGGGTACAGTCCATCTTTCAATCAAACTCAGCAGGGATAGACTCCAGTCCCTGGCAAGACATTGCAGTATTGAAATTTTTTATCTTGGTATTTCAAATTTTTATAAGCAAATCCACAAAGCAATGTCCCAGTCCACCACACCATTCTGATAAGCCTTAACATGGACGTTTTATATGGCTCTAATTGAGCTGTTGTTTATGTTTACAACCAAAGCTAATGTCACAAGTGATTAGGTTTTATTTTACAATTGTGAGACGTAACGCCGAGAAAGCAAATTAAGATTGCATAGATTTAGCCCGGTGTTTGTATGTGTGTCTTCATCTCGATTACCTGCAGTACGGGAATATAGCACAGACTGTGGAATTGTTAACTGAAGTACTTGGTGTTGCTTATTAAAAGCAGTGCAGCCATTATACTAAGTACAGTACATCCATGTAATTGCAGACTCTCTTCCACGTTAACTGGTCTAACAACTGCATATACACATTTGACAGCTTATTTAGTATATTTACGATGTACTTATGCCAGGTTGGATCTGTCATAGTGTAAGTACAGGCTAGCGAGGGACTGAAGAGGGAGGTACAGTAACTCAATCACCAAATACAAACAATGCACCCAAATATGAGTGAACTCTTTGGGTTATGCCCTCAAGCCAAGCTTGCTAAAACATATAATAACATAACATAATTTTTGTTCACAAAAGATATCAATCCTTGTAAAATCCCAAAAAAGCAATAAAGATGGATTCTTTTTTTCTGTTTTTTAATGTACAATCTATATTTACATGTTCTCTTGATGCTTACAAGGGTTTTTTTTTTTTTCCATGTGAACAGGTTTCACCTACAAAAAAAAAAACCTGTTAGGTTCATTTCCAGCCACTTCCCTTAATCACTTCCCTTAAACCTTTTTTCTTCAAATTGTATTTTTTTTAATTTTCAAAACACTATTTTTGCATTGAGGTCTCCTTTTAACCTTAATACATCAGATAATTGCTGTCCTGACCTGTCCCCTCTAAATGTCATTATTATTCATCCTATATTGACATACATGTTTACGATGAAGCATTATTCATTACAGCTTTATTACATTTGAGATGACCCTGACCTAGCCTTTACCTAGTTGATATGTTGATTAATTTTATTGGGAATATTGAATGCATGTACTGCTACAGAAGCTGCTTGTCCCAGAATATATTTTGCGATGAGATTCAGTTTTTTATATAGTGTGCAGTTGATCAAGAGCAAGTCACGCTATGTAAACTCCCTTTATTATGCTTCCACAGCTGCCTTGCGACACCTATTGACTGTGAGTATGACTAAAATGAGGAATGGCAAATGTGAAATAATTTGAAACATTTATTCTTTCAGTGCATCAACTTCAGAGTGAGTGGAAACTCAACATTCTTTAATCACCATATGTTTGGGTATGTTGTGGATTGTATGGACAGTCACATTTTGCCTCCGTGTCGGATCATAATGACTTTGAGGTAGAGCATATTGATTTTGGAGCAAAGGAGGGTAAAATAAACAAGCAAAGTTTCTCTAAGTTTCTGTTATCTCGCAATTACCCCAATCTTATATCTATAATATCTTTTAGCTTCATCTCTTTCATAGATTTTAATGACATTCTCAGGAACGATCCATGTTTCCATGATTTGAAGTCAGTCTCAGCTGTCACTTTATCGCATCTCTTTGGTGTTTCCGCGTCAAAAGTTTAGAAGGGATAATATGTGTAAATGAAAAGTGCTCAAGTCCAAGCGCGTAAAAAAAAAGGACTTTCACAGGAACGGAAGAGAATGGCCCTATAAGCCGCCTATATTAGTCACCCATCACCAGCTGTGCAGCGGTCTGCTTCCTGAGTCCTTCCAATATCTGAGATGAACAATACGTGTATGCAACTGTGAGCTGACCTCGAATTGTCTTTGAAAGATGTCAGACTGCGCTGTGCTCAAATGTGCAATTTATTTTTTGTTACATTTGTAGACCACATCATAACTACCTTTGTACAATGCATGTGTGAATGAACAATGTGCCAACACATACTTATCCCTTTTGTAGGGGAAATCCATTATTTTTATTTCTCACTTCCTTGAGAAGCAGAAGATGTAGCTGGAGAGTCCCTCTAATCTCCACAACAAGCTGTGTAGTTGTTTTAAAAAGATACACAGCAAAAAAATAAAAAATAAATAAAAATAAACAGCATAGTAACACAATTTACAGATTATATTTTACATCCATCCATCCATCCATTTTCTGAGCCGCTTCTCCTCACTAGGGTCGCGGGCGTGCTGGAGCCTATCCCAGCTGTCATCAGGCAGGAGGCGGGGTACACCCTGAACTGGTTGCCAGCCAATCGCAGGGCACATACAAACAAACAACCATTCGCACTCACAGTCACACCTACGGGCAATTTAGAGTCTCCAATTTATGCATGTTTTTGGGGATGTGGGAGGAAACCGGAGTGCCCGGAGAAAACCCACGCAGGCACGGGGAGAACATGCAAACGCCACACAGGCAGGGCCGGGGATTGAACCCGGGTCCTCAGAACTGTGAGGCTGACGCTCTTACCAGTCGGCCACCATGCCGCCTATATTTTACATTTACTAGTTAATTTATAAACGTATGCTTACCAGCTACAACCCCCCGCATTCAGTCCCAATAGAGATTTTCGCTATTCACACACATGATTCAGTATTTAACAATGCTTTTGAGTGTCAAATTATTCAATTTGAATTACAAAGTTGTGCAATTGTTGTAGCATTGAATGAGTGTTCTGCTTCCAGTGAATAGTGAAAGGTGAGCACACCTCCCAAAAAATATGGTGCGGTAAGTGGTGCAGTGGGTACTCGGCATTGGTGCAGTGCCTGAGCGTCTTTTGTAATGTCTACAGTGGATCCTCGCTATTCGTGGGGGATAGGGATCAAGCTCTATGGCGAATTGTGACTTTTCTGTGTGTTGACTTTGGATGTTCTCCCCATGCTTGTGTGGGTTTTCTCTGCATACTCGGGTTACCTCCCACACTCTCATAACACGCGTATTTGGTTAATTGAAGACTCAAAAGTCTCCATAGGTGTGAATGTGAAGGATGAATAGTTGTCTGTCAATATGTGAGTCTGGAGGATCTAGTGTCGTGTTCCAGGTATGCAAACCCCACTTATTTTCCTTTCGGCTTGTCCCTTTAGGGGTCACCACAGCGTGTCATCCTTCTCCATGTAAGCATATCTCCTGCATCCTCCTCTCGAACACCAACTGCCCTCATGTCTTCCCTCACGACATCTATCAACCATCAACCTTCTCTTTGGTCTTCCTCTTGCTCTCTTGCCTGGCAGCTCCATCCTCATCATCCTTCTATCAATATACTCACTATTTCTCCTCTGGACGTGTCCAAACCATCGAAGTCTGCTCTCTCTAACTTTGTCTCCAAAACATCGAACCTTGGCTGTCCCTCTGATGAGCTCATTTCTAATTTTATCCAACCTGGTCACTCCGAGAGCGAACCTCAACATCTTCATTTCCGCCACCTCCAGCTCTGCTTCCTGTTGTCTCTTCAGTGCCACTGTCTCTAATCCGTACGTCATGGCTGGCCTTACCACTGTTTTATAAACTTTGCCCTTCATGCTAGCAGAGACTCTTCTGTCCCATAACACACCTGAGGCAAACCCCACTGTGTTGGAAATTCTGCTATTGCTCATTTGAAATACATTTTGAAGAGAGACATTGTTCTGGTAGTGTGCATTCAAAGTTTTTGCCATTGAAATACGTGCTTGTTAGCCACACCAGCTTGGCATTGAGACGTGGATGAGAATGAGATCAAAGTCACTCTTTGAATGAGAACAAGTACTATCTCGAGAAGAAGGAGTATTTTTGTTTGTCCACCCAGCTTGTTAGGCAGCTTGGCCCTCTCAAGAACACTCTGAAAATGTACGCCCTACATCAGACATTATTATGTATGTGCTCTTGGTCAGAATCTTAGGGTCACAGGATGTTCTCACCACGTCATGCTGTCTGTTCACTACCTCTGCAATAACAACTTTGCAGAAGACTACATTGACATGTGGTTGTTGTCCTTGGTCAATGTTAGCTAAACTCGATTATATGTGATTAGATTTTTCAGCTGAATCAATATTATTATTTTCTTAGTCATTGTACTGAATACGGTGAAAATGTTATAGAGACTTGGGAGGTTAACAAAGCACACTCTTCCTATTCGAGCCATCGGCAAAGCCTTAGGCTATGATGCAGCGGCAAACTGGTTCTGCTTGCTCCTCACAAATCCTCCAAAATACACTCTTTATGCCGAAGAGTTTAGAACAAATGGCCAAACATCAGAAATGCTCTTTCTTAAGGTGTTGTGCAAAATAGAAACCATATAAAAAGTGTTGCACGATTGCTTTTGGAGATAAGCGCTGTCAACAACTGCAGACAGACCTCAGCCTCTCTTAGCACAGTAGACGGGGCCAAACGTTAGTGAGCCGAGTCAATATAAAAGATTTACACCCAGGGAGAAGTGCAGAGAGAGCTACTGAAGGAATGATGAGGGTAGAAGACATCCCACAGCTTTGTGACAGCTTTATGGGGAGCAAAGTGCTAAACCCCACATGTTTAAACAGCTTTTTGAGGGTTATGACATAATGTAAAGGGTATAAGAATGATGTTTTGGTGTAGAGCAAAACTATGTTTTGAGCTACACTTTAAGTTGCAGTGCTTGGTATGAGCAAGGATTGGGTACAGGGCAAGAGAATGTAGTCACACAAGTAAATGTGTGTGTGACTGTACAGTATGTGTCCAAAAGCCCCTTCCAGGTTCATACTCAATGCAATTATTAAACTTGAAATTGTCAAGAACGGAAAAGAGGATAGGACCCAAAAATGCACGACTCCAAAACAAATGGACAGTATCAAAAAAGAGAGGTTTAATATACGGGCATAGGTCGGTACACAGGCAGGCAATCCAAAAAAGGCAACAGTATCCAAAAACAAGAGGCAAAAAGGCGAGGTCGATAATCGGAACAGGGTCTAGTCTTACTGTGAGTCTGTGACGTGGAAACAAGGAATGCTGGAATGCGATGACAAGGTACAACGAACTGGCGACGAGAAAGAATGAGACACGAGGTTAAATGCACGGGGTAATTAGGGTGAACGAGGCACAGGTGGTGAAGATGCTCTCAGGAGCAGGTGTGTATGACACAGGGGGAAGACAAAAACCGGAACACACACCCATGACAGAAATTAGTTACTCCAAGTGGACTACTGTTGACCTTCCTCACACCTTTGTCAATGGATCTAACAAGTTTCTTCACTAAAACTCCACTTTTCACCACTCCCCCACCCACCTGAAAATTGACGAGGTGTGTGTGTATGTGTTTTCTCAACATCAACAGCTCCTCTTCTAATTTGCTGGTCCTATCTGGAAACCCCAGCTCTATCTCAAAGGGCCACTAACATGTCATTTCTCTTAACTGGTCCCTGCATAATGGCACTTATTTCAATGGAGGGCATTTGGAGCAGCTTGTTACTATGCAGTTGTGTTCCCTGTAGGCAGGTTAGACTTCAGAGACATTGCACAGACTCTTTTTGAATTGTGTGCCTCCCCATTCTTCACCCAGATCACCAAATGTAATGCAATATTTATTTCCCTCTAAACATTGGACTTCGGGCTACTGAGCAATAGTCCAGTTAATTTTCTCCTAAAGGTCAGGTAAGATGCTTCCGACAAAGTCTCTGGTTCAGGAGTGGCTTGACACAAGAACAATTGTATCCTAAATTCCTTGATACCGATATGCACAATGGCACTCGATAAACTGACTTTAGCCTTGGTCAAGTCCTTGTGACATCCCCCCAAATTCTTGAATAGATTTTGGTTTACAGTTCTCTCTCATAGCTCAGTTTTTTCTGTCACAACATTTTTTCCTCCAGTCAACCTTTTATTAATTTGCTGTGATACAGAACTATGACAACATCCATGTTCTTGTGGCGCAGCCTTTTGTGTCTTGCCTTTCTTGTGGAGGACATCAATTACAGTCTTCTGGAGATCTGTCAAGTCCATGCCCATGATTTTGGAGGATACAGAAATCTGAGACCATTTTAAAGTAGCATTTTTTTGAACATTTAAAATAACCAAAACATTGATGCTAATTTCCATTTACCTATCATGGCGTTTCTTATTACAGCTACGTTACTACGTGACACATCAGCAGCTTGAAGCAAGCACACTTTGCCAGATTTGGGGTCAAAAGTATACAACATGTCGATAAATCACTTTTTTGCTATACATAGACACCGTGTCCTTGGCAATGTTCAGCACGATTGGTTCTTTTTTTGTTATAAGGAAAATCAATGTGAAAATGATTTGGCTCATGTTGTGTTTCTTAGTGGAAATGAAAGTCAGTACATAAATAGTCGCAAAAGGGGTGAGAAAAGTCACAAAGTTGTCAACACAGTTAGTGCTTTTGTGAACTAGTTTCTCTCTATTCATAGTAATGTCGTTAGTGGAAGCAGTGCACATCAGTGATTATAGATAAATGTTGAATTTAATTCCATTGAATTTGATTAACTTCCTTTTATTAAACAGGTCATGATTATTAGGGTTTTAAAAATAAAAAATTCTCATCGCATTTGTGCATTGGTCTACATGGTAGTTATTGTATGTTTAATCTGCATTAGAATTATTAGGGATGAAAAATTTCTCCCATGTCTTTATGGGTCCCTGTACCCAAAAGGTTTAAGAAACCTTGTTGTATATAGTTTGGTGTGCCTTAATTATCTCTTTTATAATTCTGCTGCTAAACCAAGCGCTGCTTACGTGTTTTCCATTGATCAGCACCAATGACAATAAAGAGTATCATAGTACTTTGGTCTTTGTGAATAATTACATGCCATTTTAAATAGTTTTGGACCAATCAATTTTTTAATGTTCACACATTACTCTCAGCATCTTACTGTAATGTTATTATTCTACCATTTTGCATGCCACTTTATAACATTTAACCCTCTGCACATTACTTGGACATTGCACGAATACAAATTTGTCATATCCCTTCAATTTCTTTGATTTTCTGCAAATACAGTACAGATTATGACATTATACACATTAATCAACATGAAATACATTGACTGAGATTCTAAGATCATTTACCTTTCAAGTATTTAAAAAAGTTACAATTGACATGTAACGATGAACAAGGTGGACTGATTATACATGAAATGGACATAATCGTTTCATGGATAGCTTCATGCTCTGTGCTTGTACAATATGATACACAACCCAATCAGGCTCAGGGACATGACATTCTTCTGTTCCACACTGATTTCTTTCTTTACTTTAGATATTGTTTGCTGTGTGTATGCTCCAACGATATTTGAGACGTCGAAAGGCATTTTCTACCATCATAGAAAGACAGCTCAAATGGTAGGTGAAGTTTATTCGCTGCTCACATGTGGGTTCCCATACATTTCTCTATAACCTTTTCTCAGTCTTATCCCAGACACAGTATACATGGATGTCTTGATAAGGCCAAACCCTATGATTGGTCAAGGTCATGGGAGGGCACCACCAAGGAAGCCACTGCTGTCCCAAAAAACATTGCAAGGAGTATGAAGTTTGCAAAAGAGCACAGCGCTACTGGCAAACTACTGTGTGAAAAGATGAAACAAAATTTTAGTTGTTTTAAAGAAACACACAAAGGTATGTGTGCTGGGGGAAGAAGGCACAGCATACCATCATTAAAAGCTCATTCCAACTTTGAAGTATGGTGGAAGGGGCATCATGTTTTGGGGCTGCTTTGTTCCCTCACGGCCTGGATGCATTGCTATTGTCAATATAAAAATGAATTCCCCAAGTTTATCAGGACCTTCAGTATGAGAACTTCAGACCAAATGGCTAACAGTTTTAGGTCAGCAGAGGATGGGTGATGCAACAGGACAACAACCATGTTTACCATTTAGGAATTACAGCCAAGTCACTGACAATGAAGTGGTTGACTTGGTTAAATTATATGTTGGCAGCATATGTTCAGTTCTCACTCAGTGACTGTATGAAAGTGAGTGTGAATAGTTGTCTGTCTCTATATGTGTCCTGTGATTAACTTGCGACCAGGCCAAGGAGTAGGCTGCCATTCACCTGAAATCACTTGAAGTAGGCTCCAGCAGTCTGTGACCCTGAACAGGATTAGTGGGAGAAGAAATGGTTGGATTGACATCCATTTTATGCAGAATAACTAAATTTTCAGGGTTATTGTAATATTTTGACAATTTCAAATAATACCACAATTTGTAATTTCTAAAACCTCAAGACTTTTTAATTACAACAAAATACTTTTCAATGGCCAAGTCAGTTCTGTCTGTTTTTTAAAATTTATTTATTTATTTATTTATTTATATATATTTTTTTTTCATATTTGACATTTTCCGAGTAAAAGAAAAATAAACAGCACCCGATTGTAAATTTACCTAATCCATTTGTAGGTGAAAATATCAAACATCTTTAATTGGCCATTTTTTTCTCTAAACTTTGAAACCCATTAAGAGTCTCACTTACAAGCTTAATTAAAAAATAAATGAGTAAGCAAAAATACAAGCAATGCAAATTTCCGTATGTGCTTAAGATTAAGTAAGCTTTTGCGTTACATGCTAGTGGATAAGGTAACTATTTCTATTTACCAGTTGGCAACCTTTCGATTTTTTTTTCCAATTTAAAAACCATACTTTTGATAAGGCAAATCTCCTCTGGAGATGAAGAAAATATTCCTCCTGCTTCCACTCTTCCCTCACTTGATTCAAGTTACTTTGCCAGACACAAGGGAGAGACTGAAAAAGCAGTGAAAAATAAAAAATACAAATGGAACTCTGATTGTGGTTTAACATGCCCACCATGCCTTGCCCAAGGCCGTCCTCCTTGGGGGATCCCTGCAACCATCTTAAGTGCCCTTCCATTTCTCAAAAAAACGTGAATTTTGATAAACGAAAAGTCTTCAAGGGTAAAGGGAGAGAGCGCATAGTTTATCATTTTGTCATATGGCTCTGCTATGGTCATTAGATATAAACACTGAGTCAAGGTTTCAGGATTACCAGCAACAAGTAGTCCTTTGATCTCAAATGAATCTAGAGTGGCAATTAGCACAACCAGTGACTGACTGATTGTTCTATCAATGCTCGCATAAGACGTTGGCTCTGATTGTACTTAAGGTATTGAACCACAATGGGAATGTGGTCTGTGAAAACAAGGAAGTAACATCAAAACATACACTTCAAAATATGGTGAGGTGAGGAATGAAGATGTTCTCCTCAAGAGTAGAATGGCTCAATCAATGTTTGTTGTATTTCTAAAAAAACAAAAACAAAAAAAACTCATAGTTGACCTCTTTCAGCATCCTCCTGCAGCACCATAGCTGCACTTCCCACAGTACTCGCACCTGCCTAGTCAACAGACAACTGGGTTTTGGTTAATTAAACTTCGAACTACCTTTAAGGATATTAATGTGGCAAACACGCATTTGACGTCATCTATCAAGTGTTCCAACAGTCCATTTCAACAAATTGCTTCTAAATCTGATTAGGTCTGGTAAACTTATTAGATAGACTAACTGGGAACATTAAAACATTGTCACCAACACTCAATTCCCTCTTAATAATGATCGATCACAACTCTTTTATCCATGCCTGTCCAGAACAAAAAAAATTTATTCCACGTTGCAAGCCACTCCTGGAAGTCACCCATGTTTTTAATATTAAAAAAAAACATTGTTTTTATAGTTTTACCCCTTCCACGTCCTTTAAGCACATTTAAATGTATTAAATCACACTTTAACGTATTGCAACACACTTTTTTAAAGAATCTCTTAGCACCATTTTCTTACTCTCTCGCTGTCAAGAAATGGGAGACTAGTATAATCCATCCGATTTCTATGTGCATATTTACTGCATATAAAATGTTTTAATATGCCACTATCGCAGTCTCATCATTTTTTTTTTTTTTTTACTTATGTTACCTTGCTTCTGTAACATGCGTTTACATAAGTGTGGCTTTTGGGGCTATTTAGCAGCCCCTTGACATTTGTTGGGACATGAGCTAAACACCAAAATATATGCCTGTGAATAAAACTAAAATGTGTTGCCTTTATTTTAATTCCACTCTGAACTTGAAAATCAGGGGGTAATCTTGCTTGGTTATACAGTATCTGATAAATGCATTCTCTTTGATTGAGCTCAACTTAAACTCAATCAACTGCCTCCCCTCAGAAGCTTTCGTTATGCTTTGCTGATTAAATGAGCAATCTTTGTTTGGGTGCTCATGAATTTCCATCTAGTTTGCTCGCTGATACTTTTTTTTTTTTTTTTTTTTTAAATGAAGCATGTCTGTTCATCTTGAACATTCAAGCACTTTTCCATTCCAAGCCCATTCATCATCTAATCTGTTTACATCAGAAGATGATGACAATGATTGTGACGGATGAGAATGAGGCAGAGTGGGAATTCAAACACGCTGGTACAATATATTGAGTTCACTCAGATTTTGAACTCAAGATGCCAAACTATTTGTAAAGTTGTTTTCATTTTAGCGAGATAAGAGAGATTTGTGCGACTGAACTTCTCTGTCACTCCATCCTGTCCTCCATTACAAATACCACAATGGGCTGTGTAGTCTACTGTCTGCTGCATGTTTTGTTGTCTTCTATGAAGAAAAAAAAAGAAACTTGGTCAACCTTATTTCAGTCAGCATTAAATGATTAACTTTTTCTTTTTTTAAATCACTAACTTTTGGTTATTGATGGAAATGAATGTATTCTGCTTGTTTAGTATTAGATAAGTTTCTTGCAATGCAAGGTTGACCCATTGGTGTGATTCAGACGGGCCATAATAGTGGTTGTGACATGTCCTTTGTATTATCCATCCATCCATTATCTGAGCCGCTTCTCCTCACTAGGGTCGCGGGCGTGCTGGAGCCTATCCCAGCTGTCATCGGGCAGGAGGCGGGGTACACCCTGAACTGGTTGCCAGCCAATCGCAGGGCACATAGAAACAAACAACCATTCGCACTCACAGTCATGCCTACGGGCAATTTAGAGTCTCCAATTAATGCATGTTTTTGGGATGTGGGAGGAAACCGGAGTGCCCGGAGAAAACCCACGCAGGCACGGGGAGAACATGCAAACTCCACACAGGCGGGGCCGGGGATTGAACCCGGGTCCTCAGAACTGTGAGGCTGACGCTCTAACCAGTCGGCCACCGTGCCGCCCCTTTGTATTATAATTAAATATAATATTAAGTATAAGTATTGTAATTATATCAGTAGCACTGTAACTGTGGCTTGCTTCTGTAACATGTAACCGCCTTCCAGGGGTTCGGAATTTAGTAGACGCCACGTGAGCCTGCTTTTGGGAAATGGTTCTTCGTTTTTGTGTCTGTGAATTTTTGGCTAGGTTGCTCGAGCAGCAGTTGAACACAGCATGTACTAATGGTCTGCTGGGCATCCAGAAATGAGAGCTATTAATAATAGAGAGCCCGTTGGAGTGTGCGGCCCCTATTATCTCTCTGAGCAGTCTTGTGGGGATAATGTCAAGGGTACTGTATGAGTGTCTCAAATTAGTATTCATATGTGATATTTGCCTAAAGCAACCTAACAAATTTAGACGGGTGCAAAAGGGGTTCACAGCAGAATTAGCAAGCGATCTTTGATACGGTAGATCATATTGAGTTATTAAGCCGTGTTAATACCAATAACAATGACAGAGGAAGTTTTCCTTGAGTACAAAACATATTGACCAGATGAAGGTTTATCTTCCTAACTTCATCTTTACAACAAAGTCCTGCGCTACCTTGACTTACAAGTGTTTTTCGCTTGGTTGGTCCGGAAAAAAACAAAAATAAATAACAGTTGCCGATCCACTTTTAACTATTTTATTTATTGGATGGCACAAACAGTCGAACACACAAATACAAAATGAAAACACTCATAAGGAGTATGGAGAAGTTAATAACACTGAACTCACTTCAATCGCTAAGCCACATCCTTTACAGCCACATGTCAACACACGAATATGTATATTATTACATATACTGTACAAAATTGACCAAAAAAATTGTGATAGCCGGCTTTCAGGTGATGTTTCAGAATGAACCAACCACCAACCTTTACAATATAAACTTCATTTGACACTTCTTTGACACTCTAAACCATTGAATGCACATCCAACTGTTCAATGTTTTTTTTTTTGTTGTTTTGTTTTTTTGCACAATTTGCTGTTCTCTAACAAGGAGAAAAATGGACAATTTTACAACAAGAGTTCGATCCATAAAATTTCTCAGTGCAGTAGATTGTGCAGGTGGTCAAAACATTGTTGCCATTCAATGTATATACAAGAAGAAAGCCAATCTATTATGTTGACCAACTTTTATTGTCCATTTCCAGTACTGTCAACAATTGGAGGATGCCCAGTGGGATACATTACATCTGGCTATGGCCATGCATTTGTCAGTTATTGCTACACAAGATCCAGAAGCGCTCGCAAACTTTCCCATCACTGTAGGACTCAAGTGTTATGTCAACAGTAGTAATGTGATGGACTACAGTGTTCATTAAAAATTGATTCTTTTCTGCCCAATGTTTTTTTTTGTTTGTTTGTTTGTTTGTTGTTTTTTTTTCAACTGAGGTCCTGAAGCAAACAGAAATCCAACATGGACACTTTCAAAACTGTGACCAACTTTGATATTTACCTGCAGTTCAGGCCATTTCACCCCAGGGATTCACTTGGTGACTACTTAGAAACCTGGAGTGCTTCTGTAGCTGGTCGCCTGAGCCTGAATGTGCTGTCCATCCAGAAAAGCATAAACACTAAGCATCGCTCTTCTTACTCTTTACATTCCATTTTCTGCTCCACTAGTTTTGGCCTACTGAGGTTTGCAAGTTGCATATTTATGCAACATGTATTAGTGCAGGGGTGGCCAACTTGACAAACATAAAAGCCCAACAACACAGCCCACCACAAACATCTACACAAGAAATCGATGCAAGCAACAGTAACTTCCAATATGCGGCCACAATGTTAGGTACACTTATCGCTTTTTAATATTTTGGTTAACCTATCCACCACCATGTAATGTCAAAATGTTAGTAACAACTCTCGGTATTAACACATTTAACTACCGCTAAATAAAACATTGTTACATTTTTACCTCTTCCCTTTCTGAAACTTTTCGTTGATTGGATGTGGGAGGGTGGGGGGGGGGCATACTATTTAGCAGGTCAAAAGCAGTGTCTCACACTTTGATTCTCAGGATTAGAAGTCAGTTTTATAAAGTAATCAAAATAAAATGTATGATATTTTTAGGAGTGCTAATATGAAAATTAGGACAATTAAGTGAAACTTTGTGGGTCAGGATAGGATCAAAGACTATGAAAACTGTCGGAGAGAAACATATTCATGCTTGCCTGCTGTAAAATGCAGAAAGTGGGGTGTGAGCAGACATAACCTCCACAAACTTGGCCTTCATGTTGTATTTATGTTGCAGCTGCTACAGTGGCTTTGTTTTCAATTACAAGGAAATCATAATCACATTTAACATTAACTGAGTGTTAGCCAGTTGAATGCTTGTATGGGGAAAAATCATTTAAAAACACAATACATTTGTCATACTCATTTGTTTTTAATTTATGGATCATGTCACCAGTGATATAATTCGCCATCTATGTTCTCACCCCCTCATACCTTTTCACTGTTCAATTATACATACATCTCGTCAAGATTCTGCAAGTATGAGTGGCTGGCTTTGCGTTCATTTGATGTACGGATGAAGGAGAATCTGAAATGCACACATGCACATTCACAAGTGCGGCTGTGCAGAAAATAAGCGCTTGATTTGGGAAGTTTCTGGCATCTCTTTTAAAAAGAAATTTAACTCAGTCCATCTGGATCACATGGTCAGCCATTTGTCCTTCAAACAGTGGTTTTATCTGTAAAATGATGTAACTGCGCGGCAACAGTCCAAACTGGGTCGTCCCGTTGAAAGACACCACATCGCAGTTTTTATATCAAGATCTCTCCATCAAAAAGGCGAGGGTGCGGCAAAGTATGCTATGATCTGAATTAAGTCATCAGAATATTTTCATTATCAATCTTGATGTAAAATGTTTCGCAAGAGAGCAGGCTGCAACACTTTAGGAGCTTTAACACAAGTTTCACTTCGCGTGGACGAAAAACAGTGGATGAGATCGCCAAGAAGTACAGCTCTGTGCCCTCCTCAAAGAGGATTATGTCCTCTTAGCAGTGTGCGGGCTTGTTAAAATACAACAGCAGCAGTGCTTAAGGATCTGCTCAGTATTTCGTTCAAGCACATCTTAATGCAAGTGTCTCATGTAACACGTACTTCAGAGGAAGTATTTTGCATTGGAATAAGCATTTCATGGTAAGAGCATTGGGCAAAAGAAGGCAAAAAGAACCATGGTCCTCAGTCGGAAAAGGGTGGCGTGCCCTCTCCAGGTCGGGGATGAGAGTCTGCCCCAAGTGGAGGAGTTCAAGTATCTTGGGGTCTTTTTCACGAGTGAGGGAAGAATGGAACGGGAGATCGACAGGCGGATCAGTGCAGCGTCTGCAGTGATGCGGACTTTGTATCAGTCCGTTGTGGTAAAGAAGGAGCTAAGCCGAAAGGCGAAGCTCTCGATTTACCGGTCGATCTACGTTCCTACCCTCACCTATGGTCACGGGCTGTGGATCGTGACCGAAAGAACAAGATCCCGGATACAAGTGGCCGAAATGAGTTAACATCCTCCGCAGGGTGTCCGGACTCTCCCTTAGAGATAGGGTGAGAAGCTCGGTCATCCGGGAGGATATCAGAGTAGAGTCGCTGCTCCTCCACATCGACAGGAGCCAGATGAGGTGGCTGGGGCATCTGATTCGGATGCCTCCCGGACGCCTCCCTGGTGAGGTGTTCCGGGCACGTCCCACCAGAAGGAGACCCCGGGGACGACCCAGGACACGCTGGAGAGACTACGTCCTTCGGCTGGCCTGGGAACGCCTCGGGATCCCCCCGGAAGAGCTGGATGAAGTGGCTGGGGAGAGGGAAGTCTGGGTGTCCCTGTTAAAGCTACTGCCCCCGCGGCCCGACCTGTATAAGCGGTAGAAAATGGATGGATGGATGGATTAATTCAACCAGTATCCTTGTATTATTGTCACCAAAGATTCCTTTTTATAGTGGAAAAAACATTTAAATGATAACTCTTTTTTGTAAGTTATTTAAAAAAATATTAAAAATAACAACAGAAAATAATGAAAGCCGATGCAAGGCTACATTCAAACTTTTAAGCAAACTTTTTTTTGTACCAGCATCAAATCTGAATGCTGAATTTATCCTGTATTCTTGTACCGGCTATTGCCAAAAAGCACTTTCATACTGGAGCTAATGGACATTTTAAATTGTAGATTATACATTTTGGTAGTTTATAGGCATAAGAAGTTGCCTAATGTGTTACTTTAATTCCATGTTGGACCTGGTCTTCAATCGACACATACTGCTCAATAAAGCATGGTTTTAGCTCAAATCAATATTCCCCATTCAAACGAAATGAAATGCAATTTTTCCACCCTCCCAAAAAAGAAAGAAAACACCACTGTATTGTAAACTATAAATATAAAACCACAACAAAACATAGTAAAATAGATATCATATTTTGTTTTTGAGTTTTGTGCGTGTGTGTGGGGTATTGATGAAGGTTAGCATAATATTAAGAAAGGGAAATGTTTGGCTTGAGGTTTATTTTTATTACATTTTTTAACTACATCAATCGTACATTTTTACACAGTTTTAAGACCTAATTATTTGACTTTGTGTTTGGATTTTTGGGGGGGGTTTCACTTAGTTTCAGGTACCACTGCTGCTTCTTAATTAATATTCTGTTTTGTAAACTTTATACATTTATACATAGCACCACAGTGCCAGTAAACAACAGCAGGTTTGGCAATGGCAATTTAAGTGAATAATGGAAACTACTGTATTTTTGGACACATTGTTCAGTCCCGACGGTCCTTTGATTGGCGTAACGTTACTTGCGCTCAAATATCTAGAGTAACTATTCTTCTGCTGTGGTTCATTCTGTCCCTCTGTCTGTCCCCTAAAACACTTTTCTGTCTGGCTGCATTTAAAAAAAAAAAAAAAAACATCAGAATAATAAAAACATAAGCACAGGGAGTATTTCAAACTCCACTGCTGCACAGCAAAACAGCAGAAAAGGCATACAGTTCCACCATTCCGCATGGACATGCAGCTGAACATGACAGGTTAAAAAAAAAAAAAAAAAAAGTAGTGTACCTTAAAAAGTGCTACACTGACTCAATGATTCATTGACCTAGCAGTCTTATGGCCTTAGGTGTTATGTAATTTTCAACATCCTTTAGACCCTTCTGGAGATGCTCAAACCTGTGTATATAAAGGGCAACGATGCTATTTTCACATCTCATATGTGTGAGTGTGAAGTTGGAGCAGAACATGTTATTAGTTTCCTGATTCCCTACAAGAGTGCTCACTTTTGTTGTGAGAAATTACCTCTGACAAATTGTGGCTGTTTTTACCTATGTTGTCTTTTTTGATAAAGTGAGCTTTGAATCTTTTGAGTGGAACATGTTGACATGGCTGATATTTAATGCATGGAAGAAAAAAAAACGGTTTCATATTTGAAAAATGCTGTCAGGTAATCTTAGTGGTTTAAAATGTTGTCTTTTCTGTGCCATTGGTATCCCCAGGAAATAAAATGTATAAATGCATGATAAAATTTACTGTTTTTTGTTTTTCTTTAAGCAAATTGTCCTGCAAATCAATCTGATTGCGTATATTAAAAATCCATCCATCCATTTTCAATCCGATTACACTAACACATTACCCGCACGAAATCAACAGGCCTCAACTTGTTTCAGCAAAATATTGTCTCAATTGTTTGAAGTTGTGATTAATCTATCAATACAACACAATCAAGAGAGTTCTTAACCATGTCATTGATTTACAATGGACCTCCGCATATTCGTGATACAGTATTTACAGATGTCCCCCACGAATAGCTCATCCAAATGTCATAACTATCTACATCTGATCAAACTGACCGCAGAAAAGCGATTTAACGCAGTAGAGTTGAATTAAAACGGATGAAAAGGGTGCTTGTGTGAAAGCACCGTGAGACTTCATCCAATGGAACTTAGTGTAGGAATATTTACATGAAGGGAAGAACCAATTCGAAGGACGTAATGGCTGTGGAACTGCTGTTGAGGTGGCGTGTGGGCGGATGAGGGTCACTGTTTTCACAACGCTGTCATGATGGTTTAACAGCAGCAAAGTGAAAGATAACACATAAATGTGACAGTGTAAAAGTAATTGGCTTGAAAGGGCATCACGTAGAGTGTGATTGGAATACATGTGACTAAACTAATGGACCGTAGCAGAGAAAGTGGGAAAACTGTGCTGTGACTTAGAGGGCATTCGCAAGGAGATGGTCTTACTAGCTGAACTTTTACTAAGCTTCATTTGTTCTAGTAATCATGGCAGAGGCTGTAAAGGACAAGGGTTCAATCAACTCTCATGTTGTCAACATCAGTATTTTTGACAGTCATCAATTTACACGAACGATGAATATTACATGAAATTGCTGCCTTGTCCAAAAATGGATAAATGATATAATCTGATAGAAATACATTGCTGCTCTAGAGCGAAAATCCAGTAAATAACAAGCAATTTAAAAAAAAAAAAAAAAAAGGTAGCTTTCATAGGGTTCAATTTTCCAAAGTGGCCATGAGAGAGCCAAGTTTTAAAATTTGATGTAAACAGTATATCACTGATATTTTTAAAGCGCTGCAAAAGCCAACAAAAATCCCCACCCTTGGGAAGTTCCATTACATTTCCATTAACACAGCTTAAAAGTTTTTTTTAATTATTATTATTATTTAAAGGAAGTGAGGTGGACTCAAAAGGAAACCATAGAGCCCTGAGATTTAAAAATTAAAATTAAAACAATACCACATTGTGTTAGAAAGCCTTGTTTGAGCATAACTCCTACATGTATTGAAAAAGCACAAGATGAATATAGAGGAACGACAAAACGGATGAGGGGAGTTACAATATGCGTTGTACAATGCAGCAGATTGTGTGCCCTGCTGCTGTTGGCCAGCAAAGACAAGTCAAAGCAATACAGAAGCACGCACACACGTCCCCTTATGTAAATACACGATTCTGCACTAGTATAACAGAGACAGATAGATAGAACTACATGATGCTACAGAGAGCACACAGCAAGGCTTCTCAATACTTCAACCTTAGGGAGGGGGTGGGGGGGGGGGGGGGGGAGGGGGGGATTGCATCTTCAGGCGAGAGGAGAGAATGACCACACTCCCCCCTACAGGTGATAGGGGATACAACATTGAGGCACCAGCAGCCCAGTTTATCACTGCAACACAAAACAAGTGTCATTCAAAGAATAGCTCCAGTGTGAAATATGTGATATACAGTGTACACCTAGTAGTCTTTCAAGGATGCTGTATCTCATGTGTAGTCATACAAGTTCTGTACAGAGCATTGATAAAATGCATTAACCAATAGGAGGCGGTAAGGCAATAGGGCCACTTCTAAGAATAGTCTAGCCACAGTACTGAACATCTATTGGCCCACATCAAATCTACTGGTTTTAGGCAAAGTCCTTGAGAAAGTTGTTCATCACCAAGTCTCTCTCTTCTACTGAATAACTGTTTTTACAATAAGGTTTCAGGCTCCATCGCAGCACTGAGACCACTCTAATGAAGGTGACAAATCACTGCGTGATCACTGACGCTGGTAAATTGTCACTCTTCATCCTTCTTGATCTGACTGCTACGTTTGACATAATTGATCATTTGATCTTATTACAGCAGTAAGAAGACGGGGTAGGTATCTCTGGTCCTGGCCTAAAATGGTTCAAGTCCTATCTTGAGGACAGGAAGTACTTTCTTCAAATCAGAAACTGTTGGTCAGAGAAAACAGCAGTAACTGGTTTAGTCCCCCAGGGATCCATCCTAGCACCCCTTTTGTTCAATCTTTGCATGCTGTTCCTCGGCCAGTTAATATATACAGTAATAACATGTCCTACCACATCAACGCAAACATCACTCAGATTTAAATCTCGCTGACAGCAGGTGAGTATGGACCTTTGGACTCTCTCTGTGACGCCTTCTAAAAGATCACCATGTGGCTGCAAAACAACTTTCTTCAACTCAACTAAAAAACATTGCTAGAAAGGTTTGGTGTTTAAGCGAACATTCAGAGACTTATCCATGCATGCATTTATCTGGAGCAGGAAGACTACAGTAACAGCCTTATCACAAGACACTCTAGATAAGATGAAGGACAGCTGCAGTACATGCAGAACCCTGCTGGTGCTTGGGTCCTGACTAGAACCAGGGGAAAGAAGCCAGTTACACCCTGGAATTGTAGCTAGCCAACTGTAGATCACATATAGACAAACAACGATTCACACTCACATTCATAGCTACGGACAATTTTGAGTCTTTAAATAACCAAATTTGAATGTGGAAAGAGAAAACCCAGGCAAGCACAGGAAGAACACTCAAACTCCACATGGATCTTGAGATTCCAAACTGTGAGGGAGACGTGGTAACCATCAGTGCTGCCAACTGAGTAAATCTTGTAATTGAATCCCTGGTGGAGCATGGAGCGTTATTATCTTTGTAATGGAGTTTTTTTTTATTGCAAGAAGGCCAATCAATGTTCTTGTGTACTGCATGTTCGCTACAGGCATATCTCAAAAGCTACTTACCTGGTTTCCACAAAGCGATGTGGCATAGGGTAAAAGGGGGGAAAAAATAATTTCGTTATTGGTCCTGGATATTTTTTATTATGACCTGTCTCTGTAACAGCTGATCGACTGAATACATTGGTGGAGGTCTTCGTTCTATGAAGTACTGTAACTCTACTTGTTGGAAATGGTCAAAGAGCCTGATTTAGGCAATTCTCAATGATGATGGCGAAAAGATGATTATATATATACTATGGTTTCAGATTGTAAATTACTGTACGTGGAACATATTTTGGATCATAGTTTTACACATTACACATAGCAATATAATACAACACAATAAATATATATAAATGCAATAATTAACCATTTTAATTTTATGTATTGTACTTATTAAAACCCTTTAAGGGAAATCCAATAAATGGGTCATCTTTACTGCGATTGGCTGGCAACCAGTTCAGGGTGTACCCCGCCTCCTGCACGATGATAGCTGGGATAGGCTCCAGCATGCCCACGATACTAGTGAGGAGAAGCGGGTCAGAAAATGGATGCATGGATGGGTCATCTTTAAGTATTTTGTTACATCAGCCGTCTTTTTTTATTTTAATGTTTCTTTTAAAACATCAAGCTGTCAATTTATGTAAACAACGAGGAGCTGAGTCAATGCTTTGTGTTATTTTTAGCAATTGAAAAATGCATATCGCACTGCTGGAAAAGCAACGTGATTCTAATAATTTAAATCCGTTGTTAATGTGTATCATATTACTTTCACGAGTTACATTAAACAGAACCCCCTTGATGTTTAACCTCCAGTGACTCCAAGCAATCAAATTATATTGATTGCATTATTAACAATATTAAACTAAAGAATGAAGAAGGTTTTGTGAAAAGATATATGCCAAGAAATACTTCCCAAAATAAACACTTCTCAGTATAGTTGCAAGAATCTAAGGGGATTTTGCCATCTACAATTCATGATTTTAAAAGATTCAGATGATTCTGAGAAAACACAAGGCTGGAAATAACACTGAATTCCTAGTTGAATATGGTGAGAGACTCCCTTAAGTGGGACTACGAATTCAAAATGGATGTGCGTGTCTTAAATGAGGTTAGAACTTTAGTGACGTAGTCGAGTTCACAAACCTAGTAGACACTGGTACGAGTATTTGAAAGGAAGCTTTTTAACGTGTTTTAGTTCAGAGGCTCGAGATCTGGATGCTGCAACATCATTGTGCAACTCATTCCCTCTGTCCCTTGATGCATGGCGTGCCATGTAGTTAATGTTAGGTATGCAAAAAGACTGTGAATAATTTAAATAAATCTAAATAGTAGGGGTGCGAATGATGAATATAATCTTGGAAAGTTTGAAGAAGATATATTATTAATTGTGCGTAGAAGTATCTGCCTCCAATTGAGTGTTGTTTTTTTTAACATCTTTTAAGGCACTACAAGACCATAAAGATGGTAAATATTTGCATCATTTCTGTACTGATACTTCAAAAAAAACAGCATTAGCCTGTTGCTCCTTGTGCCTCGATAATTCAAGTTTAAGAGGGTCAGGAAAAATAGTCCAAGAAGTATAAGGACGAGGAGATGATGCTTTTGGAAGTGAGGGATGGCAGAAAGAAGGGAGTGAGTGGAAATGAGAGCAATGAAAAGGAATAGGAGATCATTTGAGGGGGTGGAATGATAGCGAGACAGGTGGTTATCAGGGGACCACAAGTGCAGCCAACCTTGGAAGATGTAAATGTTGAGTACTCATTTACATTCAACGAAGCAATTTTTCTTTTCCCCTTCAATCAAAATGCCTCCCACACAAAAAGAGCAGACAGACTAAAGTTATTGCATTGTGATTCCCTCAACAATGTAATAACTGAAATAAGTCGGTGCTATATCAAAATTAAAATACTGTGCAGCTGTCATGCCGAAAACAAAGTAGTTTCTTGTGTATTTAGTTTTCTGAGCTGCAAACGAAATTAATGGAGGGAAGAGTGAGAGGGAAAAGTGGTACTAGCAAACGTCTGTCCAGTAGGTGCCACCAAAGATTCGGTCACTGAGTTCGCTGCTAGAAATGACTCCTGTGGATAACATCCTCAGAAAAAAAAAGAATCATTAAAGTAGCTCTGGAGGTAAACTTGGTAATGATGCAGTGATGGATTAAAAAGGACAAAGTGATATGGTTTATCATCAAACTACAGATTCTGTAAAAAAATGTAAACGGTATTACGGAAGAAGACTATGGATGCAGCGGGAACAGGACATGAAGTGATGAAAAGAGTGTTCATTGTGTCACACAGTGCCCTTATTGATGCACCATGTGTAACTCAGTTGTTTTGGAAACCTGAAAGCTCTCTGTGGGCGCTGTTTAAATGATGTCGGTTTCCCAATGAAAATGTTGAGTCTAAAGATTACTACACTTACTACTACTGCACTATTGTTCTGCTTGCTTTTACTTAAGAGCATGACCATTATTCAAGGATATTAACAAAAAGAGCAAAATGTGCCGCTTGTTTGGTATGAGTCAACTATACCACTTCTTACTGATTACAAAATACGATTTACAGGGAATAGGAACAAAGCCCTGCTGCGAATAATGAAAATCCATCCATCCATCCATCCAACTTCCGTTTATCCGGCGTCGACTTCCCTCTCCACAGCCACTTCATCCAGTTCTTCCGGGGGCATCCTGAGTCGTTCCCAGGCCAGCTGGGAGACATACAGTAGTCTCTCCAGCGTGTCCTGGGTCGTACCCGGGGTCACCTTCCAGTGGGACATGCTCAGAACACTTCAACAGGGTGGCGTCCAGGGGGCATCCTAACCAGATGCCCGAGTCACTTCAGCTGTTTCCTCTCAATGTGGAGGCCAAGCGGCTCTTTCAGTCACGACCCACAGCTCGTGACCATAGGTGAGGGTAGGAACGTTCTTCACCACGACAAACTGCAGACTCTGTGTCGATTCGCCTCTCGACCTCCCGTCCCGTTTTTCCTTAACTCGAAATATGAATAAATAATATACGAATTGCTATGATATGCAACCTGCTGAGAAACAGCTTCCAAAAAGCAGACTCAGGCCAAACAATAACAGCTAAAATGAAGACTTCTAACAGCATAATCAGACCTCTGTCAGTCAGACTTCATCTAATGTCGTAATAAGAGAAGGATACTCTCCTGAGCCACACAGAAACAAATGACCTGCTTCAAGGAATATGTTGATCTTGTAATGTCGGCTGCACAGAGAAAGATCTTCATTCGTCCGGTGGCTCCCTTTCATACCAAAGGAAATACGATATCCTGCAGTTGTAGCTTGACGTGGTGGCAGAGTCCCCCTGCTGCGTCTAATCTGGGAGTGATCAGAGAGGTGGTGCACGCCCTTTGCATCAATGAAATGTGTCAATGTCGATAGGATTGTGAAAAGAAAAGTCAAAATGCTCACACACTATCAATGAGATCAG
The DNA here is from genome assembly GCF_024500385.1 of Phyllopteryx taeniolatus. Classification (NCBI taxonomy): domain Eukaryota; kingdom Metazoa; phylum Chordata; class Actinopteri; order Syngnathiformes; family Syngnathidae; genus Phyllopteryx; species Phyllopteryx taeniolatus. The sequence continues at coordinate 8,262,389 of NC_084521.1, read as the reverse complement.
CACGGTTCCCGCCACTGTATATAATGGGTAACTTGAAAAGAAGTTAATTAGTAGCACGGTTCATGAAAACATGCTACAATACAATCTGCAATCTTTGACCTCAATTACCTACTGTACCTTAATGATGAGTGGGATACCGTTCCTAAAAAAGTAAAAAATTTTCTTCTTCTTTTCAAAAACACATGTTTTTACAGTTTGAAAATGAACAAAGAGGCTGCAATTTTTATTATGAGGCCCTCTACCACCTCAGAGTTGCAATGACATTTTTCTCATCGCATGTAAAAGATCACGCCATAGGGACTACACACTTTCTCCTAAGCCTGTTTTCGACTACGAAATGTTGACTTTTTGTAGATCAACTAGGATGTGAACTTTTAAAAAACCCACAGGGCGAGAACCATTCGCTTCTCTTGTCAACACCAGCAGCCAATCACATGATTGACATAATTCAAAGTGACACTGAGGTAGCACATTCTGTTGAACTTTAGAGCTTATTGATTCTGAATATATGTGTGTGTGTGTGTGTGTGTGTGTATTTGTGTGTGTGTGTGTGTGTGTGTACCAGGCTTCATCCCCTGACTTCACTCACTAGGTCACATCCCTTAAGGGCACACATACAACACAGTGACTTTTGTGACTTTCGGCTTGTCCCAATGTACAAAAATTAAAGTCATTATTTCTTTACATTACTCTATTGTGTTTTACAGGGGACATGGGCTGAGCCCTGCTGCAATTAAAGAAAATGAAAGTAATTGATATGCCCCAAAAAGGTTTGGTATTGCTTATAGATGCTACGAGATGGATGCAAAGCACTACTTATGTGTAAATGAAACTCCGCAGCTCACTTTGAGGTATCTCTGAGACTCCAAGATGCCGCCAGATGGTCTCAAAGTTGCAGCAAAGAGTTTTTCAGCGAATTAACGGGGATTAGGTGAAAAAAATGTGCTTAGGAGAATTTTCAAATGTTGAACTGTTAGTATGGGAGGGTTCACTTCACTGTTTCTTTTGTTTCTTTTTTTTTTTTTTTTTTTACAATAGTGTTAGTTTTCATTTTTTCATTTTCAAAAACTAAAATAAAAGCGGTGTTGGAACAGATAAATGGCATTTCAATTATTTTCAGTGAGGATAATTTATTTTAAATTGGGCTACAAGCTCGGTCTTTAGATTGACTTTGGACATACAACTATATACACAAATAATCAAGTGTGCAAAGGTGCAGTAATGCCGATCAAATTGAATTGGATCGTGCAAATGATACAGTATGACAGAGCTAAGATTTTGTTTAAACTGCAAGCATATTATTGTGTTGAATAATTGTAATAAATACAATAAAAATGTAATTGTGTTGAACAATAATTATGATTGTCGTCTTGTATATGGGAGGTGGCGGTGATATTGAGAGCCGATGACGAGAAGGAAGCCTCGGGTGACGCGTGTCCTGATTGGCTGTGAGGCACTAAAATCCCTAATTTTATCAAGTGACGCACATTTATCTACGGTGATGCCAAAAGGGGGACTTTCAAAATAAAAGCATAGTCAATCTAGGTCCAATCACTCGAAAACATTTGAATTTACCTCGTTAAATACGTATTGACGATATTTTGACACACAAATTATATTTATCCAGAGTAGTTTCCTTTTAAAAAAAAAATGGGCCGATAACTCCAAGCGTGAAGTTGTAGTGTATTTCCTTAACCGGAAGCGAATTCCTGGTTGAGTCAAGCTTCATTTTGGTCCATAGAAAGAGGAAAGGATGTGACTCCAGTCTCTCGTGTTTGTCATCAGCCCTTCATCTTTCACTCGTCTATCTGTGTCATTTCGTTCTTCGTTTGGGAATGGAGATCGATGGAAAGTAGCCGTTGCGCACCCTTTCCGGTTTTCACATTCGCGTCTGGAGAATGATCCACCGTCGGGTTATTTTATCCCAGGTAGGTGGAGCGTCACCATTGTTGCGGTGTAACCGTTAGATGATGCATCCGTGTAACATCAGCAGCGGCCCACAGCAGCGCCCGCTCGCTCGCTCGTTTCATCCTCTCCTACCCGTATCATAAACGACGTGTAGAATAAAATTCAAAAAACTTCGAGAGGAACAATAATATATCGTTTGTAAGTGGAATTTCATTTTTGTTCACTGTTGTTTTGAGCCCAGAGAGAGAGAATCGCGGTTTGTGCTTTATGACACACAAATTATGACATGTCTTTGAATTTAAATTGTGTATATGTCATTCCAGAATTGAAGAACAGTTTAATCCGCCAACATTTGAAAAACTGACTTTGTTTTTCTTTTCTTTTTTGATACTGTCAAATGAGGGTTCGCACCTCCTTTGTTTAGGGATTCCCCATTTTCACAATCCTCTTAAATATTGGGGCAACACATGACCTGTAAAGGCCTATTACTCTTGTCTGTGTGTAAAAAAAATTGCATACTTTGTGTCAGGCACAGGATCATCTGTCTTGCCGAAATAACACTTTCACCCTGCTGTCCAATTGACTGTTACTGCTAATATATTGCCAGTCATTAAAAAAAAATAAAAATCTGTGTTGTCATAATAATGAAAACCATGACCAATAAGAGGAAAGTGTCACTGTTGGGGATCTCAGTGTGTGTCACTATTTTCTTTTAAATATTTTATTGCATTGAAAACCTCAACAAAGGTATTGATGTAATCCGGGGCAGTTGTCAAGGCAATCATAAAATGCTTCTGCATTAAAAACCCATTTAAAAATAAAGGCTATACAGTCATCACATGCAATATTGTGGTTCACCTTTTGCGGGTTCACTGCATAGCAATTTATTTATTTTTTTAATCGTACAAATTATTTGTAGTATCACAGGATTTTGCGGTGTTTATTTTCCACCACCACTGACTCAACGTAACAATAAGTGCGAGCCAGGAGGAAAGTGTTTTAAAGACAGAATGTCCAAAGTTTGTGTTCGTTTACACTTAATAAAAGAAGTATTATTTTATCCACATTTTAATGGTGGGTGAAAATATAAATATTTCTAAATAATTTCAACTCAAAGGACAAAATCTGTTCCATGTTATCTGTAAAAGTTTTTCAAAAACTGTCAATCAATGAGGGGGGTCAGGAAAGTTTCAGGACCATAACCTAAAAACTGTGTGGACTGAATAACATACAACAGTTTTCCATCAAATTTTTCATCGTGTATTTTGGGTCAAAATCTCCCATTATTTCTGTTTCTGTAGACTTTATTAGTTATTTTTTTTGCTGGCATTAGGTGTTACATCGTTGTCAATGAAGCCCGTCTCAATAGAAGCCATGAAAGCGACAGTGATGACACTTTAAAACTGTAACCATGAAAAACTGTAACGACAAATATTTTTGGCCTATCTCGCTGTACCTTTTCGTAAAATCTTGCCTATATATATGTATTAATATTCAGAGGGCTTACTCATCTGAAAAAAAATCTTATCATTTTGTTTTATATTTCCATACTTTACCTTGAGATGTCTTCTTAGCCAGTAGTAGCAGCCCTGCTGGTGGTTTGCAAAGAAATTTGTTTCGAAATTCGACACAATACATAGTACAATTGAATTCCGCAACTTAAATTCTGGGGAAAATTTACCTGAAACTTTCTGGAAATTTACTGGAAGTTTTCCACCCCTTTGCAACCCCAACTGTGATAGATTCGCAGTGTTGAAAAATGACCTCACCCAGATGTATGCCAAGCCCTTTTAATATTTAACAGCTAGACTGGGATATGTGTTTCACATATCCGTAATTTAATTTTGCCTAGTCAAAAAGACCATTTCAGATAGCCGCAACTATATCCACAATTGTTATTTCAGAAATCTGCAGCGTCATTTCACCTAGAACAACTGTAACTTTTGCCATTCATGTTTGAGGTTTGTCATTACAGTTGTCTACAATTCTGCAGGTGAATTGCGTTTATCGGCAACTGAATTGTAGATATCTGTAACTCCTGTTTTAAGATGTCTACAGTTGGAATCTGACTAGTCAAAATTCTACAAAATTGTAGAAATCTCAAACTAGAGTTAGATATTGCTATCTGTTGTTTTCACCAGTCACAATTATGTTACAGATACTTTGAATGAACATTCCAACTATTTACACATTCACTGCCATTGACAGCTTTACAAGTCAAATATCCATGTTAACTGGGAAGGCTGGCAGTGAATGAGTTAAAATGTAATAACGACTTGTCAGAGAGACGTCATTATCTATACTGTTAATTCCCGATAGTCAAACTAAGCTTTTAAATGTTGACTCCACTTGTCATATGCGCTTCAGCCTTTTTGTAAGAAGTGAAAAGAAGGAGAATACTAAGAATAACACCATTGACGGCAGAGAGAAAAGATGCTACGGCAGATTGCACTTTTTATGCAACCACAGTTATTTCATAAATGTATCCAGCTATGTCTTGAGGTTTCATTTTGGACTGCAGGCTATGTGCTTTTATATGTCAACAAAAGTCAGCTTTCAAATAAGAAAGGGACACTTTTCCGCTATGCACCAAGGAGCACAACAAATGGGACACATTACCACGAAGTATTGCTAACCTTCCTCCATTAGTCTGCCCTTCATTACATGGTCACCAAGGAGTAACTGGAGCCGACACAGTCAACAGAGTCCATCCCCCTATGCTGGTCGAGTTCCAGTTGATCTAATTTCAAAGTATTTTTCCTTATAAATCAGTTATCAAAACTTAATCATAATAATGAACAAATTTGAATGTATTAACTGTACTGCCATATGTTAAAGTAATATTTTAACATTCTTACCTGTCCTACTAGTTAACCCCTATGGAAAGCCATTTGAGTATTTATTCGATATCCTTGATAGGGCTGAAACTAATGATTATTTTAATAATCGATTAATCTGTGGATAATTTGTTCAATTAATTGATAAATTAGATTAAATAAAATATAATAATTATTAATTGACATTTGATAATTATTAATTAATAATTATTATTATTTGACAGTGCAGAAAATTCACAAACATCATTTTATTATGATTCACTTACTTGTTTGGTCCTTAACATGTCAGATAATCACCAAAAATGTTGATTATTGTTTCCAAAACAAAAGCAGATGTTTGCAAATGTCTTATTTTGATTAAAAACAAAGAGTCAGTCTGCTTTCACTGAGGACTACATATATCCGAATATTGACTATTGAGAGGCTAAAATTGCAAGGATATGGACAATATTAAATTAAACAAGGTCTATAAACAAATAATCGATTATCAAAATAGTTGTCGATTAATTTGATAATCGATTAGTTGTCGATTAATCGTTGCACCTCTACCTTGATGTCCGGCTTAAGGTCCATGCTCTAGTATGCTCTTTGTTCTCACTCATAAGACAAGTCATTGCTATAGTAGGTCAGTTGTCTTACAACTGTTTTTTCAATAGTGCCAGTTTTAGCCTACTAGAATGCAATCAATCCTTACTCGTAAAGTACTCTGCTGCACTAGTAACCCCAGTATGCCCAAGTCGTGTGTATGTGTCACACGACTGGAGTCTGGAGCCTCCCAGACTCTACTGGTAGGACCAAAATGTCTAGTAGTTTTGCCTCACTAGTCATACTAGTATGCCAAAGTTGTCATACAAGTGTGCAGAACTGTCATTCAGAGGTGGAAGGCAGTAGTTGAGATTCTGTGGATGTTCCGAAGAGTCACTAGGGTGCTCTGTTTAAATTATATTATCTGTCAATCAAATCATGAATTTTTATGTATGGAAATTCAAACATGATAAGGTATACGGTTTTAACATTTTTCTTTTAACAATTTCTGAACTACATATTTGATATGTAGTCAAATGTGTTATGGCCAGTTTATGTGCTCTCCCTCTCAAAACGGGCTCAAAGCGCATATCAGTTTCCACTTGAAATGGAGCATTCACAATATCTTGAGTCCATGTGGACAGCAGTGATTGGCTGACAACCTCAGTTACCCATCCTTGTTATGAACAATGAGTTGAAGAAAGGCTGGCTACCTTTGGAGATAATTATTGAGCTATAGTAGGAGATTATTTCATTTCCTGCAGGCTTTCCTGTCTCCTATACTGCCTGCTCTGCATGTGTGCTCAATGAATAATTATGTCATCTTGAAGGCAATTATACTAGTTCATCATGGGAATTTCAGAACACGGAAAGGACAACTGAATATTACCCTGGAGAATGCTGCATCTATGTTAGTGTAACTAGCTGTGTCACCTTTATAATGTGATACGAAAGACTAATGAGGACTGTGGGGATTTGAACGTGAATGGATCAAGAATTCCTTTATTTGTCATTACGTTTGCATACTGCAATTTGCATACATCGCTGCAATTAGCTAATTTATTGAATATAGTTAAGGCAGATGAATATGGAATGTGTAACGAAACAGCTCGACATCTTTAAGATGATGTTCAAATCAAGGACATCTCAATGACATCCAACGGTATCACATATTACAGCCTACAGAAAAAAAAACATTACTACTTTCAAGCAGTCTCTAGTCTCAACCATATTCAAAATAAGGAATATAATAAAATTGAGGCTTTACATTTATTCACAGCTTTATTTCGAGCAGATTTTAACATGGTAACAAAAAGTGTTGTCCTTTTTTAAAAAAAAAAAAAAAAGTTCTATACTTGATTGTCCATCCATCCATCCATTTTCTGAGCCGCTTCTCCTCACTAGGGTCGCGGGCGTGCTGGAGCCTATCCCAGCTGTCATCGGGCAGGAGGCGGGGTACACCCTGAACTGGTTGCCAGCCAATCGCAGGGCACATAGGAACAAACAACCATTCACACTCACAGTCATGCCTACGGGCAATTTAGAGTCTCCAATTCATGCATGTTTTTGGGATGTGGGAGGAAACCGGAGTGCCCGGAGAAAACCCATGCAGGCACGGGGAGAACATGCAAACTCCACACAGGCGGGGCCGGGGATTGAACCCGCGTCCTCAGAACTGTGAGGCTGACGCTCTAACCAGTCGGCCACCGTGCCGCTTATACTTGATTGTCCCCTTCCTTACCTAAAATACATTGCTGCTAACTCAAAACCCACAATGTAATTAAAGTATTGCATTTAATCTGTATGAAATCAGCATTATTCATAGACTTACACTGCCACCAAATTTTGCCCTGCCCGGAATCAGTCTGACTTGGTTCAATTCAATTAGACCTGTGTTGTCTATTCTCAGCTCAAAAAATTACAGTCATTATCCAAGGTCGTAGGCGGTTGGAGTCGTAAATCAGAGTAATGGCGAGTGGCTCTTGACGTTAAAGTCCATTTTCTTCCAAACAAAGTGGGCGGTACCGTCTGTGGCTTAGGTTTGATGGACGCTTGTGACTTTGATAAAGATAAATGTCAAATGCGTGTCGGTGTAAAGTGTCATTTTATCGTCTTCAAAAGTGCACATACCTGTTTTTAATCAGACAGTGACACACACATAAAAAAAAATATCAACGTACTGTACTATTTTTCATGTTGGCTGGCCATGTTTTTTTGTTTGTTTGTTTGTTTGTTTGTTTTAAAGCTCAAAAACAAATACTTGTAGTCTGATAACTAGAAGCGCCTAAATTACTTGAAGAGAATAATATATTACACACGTCATGTGGTGAAAAAGCTTTGTTCCAGTATGATCATGAAATATACGCATTTCATCGTCTTCAGTTTGTCAGAGCTTAAATACAATTGACTGGTTGTCCTAATGGTGGTCTGTGTATTCTGTGGTTTGTTGTGACTCGTTTAGGACACTCGCCTTCTTTCCTTTACTGATGATCTTAGTAAACACATCAGAACCAATTTTTGATCTGAAACTGATCCCAACAGATGAGGTGCACCAGAAATACATGCGGCACAATGCGTAATCAATTATTTAACCAATAGGAGGGTACCTCTGAATCTCAATTATTCAACATACGGATACATAAGACGTTTTGCACAACTCTATGCTTCTAATTTTTGAGAACAGTCTGGGGGTGGTGGCCCTTTTATGTTCTTGATTGACTCTGCCTCAGTGAAGAAAGCAAAGTCCATATAGGTTTGGTAGGATGAGTTTGGTGTGAAAGAGCATGATGTCAACTTCACCACACCACTACTACAACAGACATCGTTAGCCAGGACCTTCTTATCCAACAACACTGACCTCTTTTTGCCGAGTTGTCCAATGTTTTTACAATGGCTGTGATTGAGTTGAATTTTTTTCGTAGCTTCACATTCGCTTGCTTTTAAGCCACCTCGGGATTTCATGTTGGTTACTCCACTAACTAATATAATTGTCTTCAGAGGCCAAACCCAAATCTGAAACCGAGCGTAGGCATTCATTGCTATTTATTGTTTGAATACCCAATGTAATAGCACTCACCTGAGCCACAAAACACACCTGTCAGTCACCTTTTCCAACACTTTTGTTCAGATGAAAAATGTGTTTGTTCAAATAAAAGCTACTGCCTTCTAAGTTAGGTATCAAAATATGGATGAACATACCTGGAAATAAATGCTGAGATGTTGATCCTTCTCCCATATTCATATTTTAATGTCAAATCCAAATGTGTCCAGTCTACAGCAAAAGTAAAGAAATCAGCCCCACTGTTCCAATACCTTTGGAATCGTATGTGTGGGTATGTTTTCTTTGTTTGTTTGATTGTTTACCATTTTGTGGCTGAATCATTCATATTTTTATCTGAAAAAGATAGAAGGATGAAAGGATGATCCCATGGTCCCCCCCACCCCCACATAGTTTCACATACAATTCTATATTAGATCTACACCTGCTGCATTCGCTGCCTCTGCTTTTCTGTTCTGTGGTTTGTAACTGAGCGTCCCTCTCCTCCTCACACCTCCCTCAGGTTTTGGTCTGCTTTGGGTTGACTGGTCATTATGCTGATGCCGATCTGTAGTATCAAGGTCAGTGCCCAAACCACCAACACCACACCCACACACCCACCCTACCCCACACACCACCTGCCACCAACTACCCACTACCATCCAGTTCTTTTTTCATTTCCCTGCTTACCACCATCCGGCCAGGATTCACCAAATACTCTACTAATTGTGTTAGTTAGAAAACCGTGGGCTGAATCCATTTTCATGGTGTTTTTTCCTCAGTTGCGTTGTGACAATAGCAAAAGCGTGATTTTTTTTTTTCTTTGCGTGCCAACAACCTGCCTCTTCTTCACCAACTGCATGCTCAAAGTGCTTCAGCATTTAGAGTGAGCCGTCCGTCAAGGCTGGCTGAGCCATGCCCTGAAGCTCCTTTCTAACTAGAGCATTACATGATCCGAGATCCTGGGAAGGAAAATGGTCTTCCTTCATTACAACTTAAATGTATTCACAGTGTCTGTGTTAAAGAGACACAACTATTATAAGGGCCATTTCACAAAATTAATAGATGGATTGATAGATCTGATGTATTTAAATTAACTTTATACAGATTTCTAATAAAACTACAGAGAATATGCAACAATGCATCAAGAGTCGTAACATTTAATTTGCTGTTCCTTTTACAAACATTATGATCCCTCTACCATACCAACAGTTAATGGGGGGGTGGAAATGTCTTATACAGCTTGCAATGCTCAGTTATGAGAGCATAACAAATTAAACTAGGTGAAAGACAAATCAGCAGCACAAACCAGACACAAGAAAAAGCATGAGCAGAGATAAAATGCACAGTCCAAAGAACACTCAGATTAAAAAAAAAAAAAAAATGTCCATTCATTATACAGTATGTTTCTAAACAAAATTGTTATAAAAAAATTAATAAATTGAATTTTGAAGCTCGTAATATGACTAAAGTGTAGAATTTGAGATAAAGGAACAAGATGTGACGGCACGGTGGACGACTGGTTAGAGCGTCAGCTTCACAGTTCTGAGGAGTGGGGTTTAATCCCCGGCCCCGCCTGTGTGGAGATTGCATGTTCTCCCCGTGCCTGCGTGGGTTTTCTCCGGGCACTCCGGTTTCCTCCCACATCCCAAAAACATGCATGAATTGGAGACTCTAAATTGCCCGTAGGCGTGACTGTGAGTGCGAATGGTTGTTTGTTCCTATGTGCCCTGCAATTGGCTGGCAACCCGTTCAGGGTGTACCCCGCCTCCTGCCCGATGACAGCTGGGATAGGCTCCAGCACGTCCGCGACCCTTGTGAGGAGAAGCGGCTCAGAAAATGGATGGATGGATGGAACAAGATGTTGTGGCATTCAAATGTGCGTGAGTTAATAAAAGAAATTCAAATAGGGGTGTTTATTTCTCGGTGCTCTGTAATGATGTATACCAACTATTTAATGTGTCAGTACTTTTTGCGCAACTTGCTGTTCTCTAACAAGGAGCAGAATGGCAAAATTCACAATAGATGACCCATGAATATACCATTTCATTCATTCATTTAATTTCATTTTTGAAACAGTCATCTTTATCATGGCGTTCACATTTTGATCGCAATTGATCAGAAGTTTTCAGACGGAAGTGGCCACTGAGCTTAGCATCGTGTTATCAGTCGATTGCAACAGAGAGACTGGACATTTTCTGTTGTGAATTTTGCCGTTTAGCTCCTCGTTTGAGAAAAGCAATTTGTGCAAAAAGTATAAAAAGTCAAATTAAGGTTATAGTGCATTTTAGGTTCATCCTGAATTTTCACCCGAAAAAGCCCAATATCCCTAACTTTTGTGAGTATGTAAGATTTACTGTTACCTAATTATGGTCTTTACCAAAAGTTACTGAAAACGAAGCATTATGAGATATACAGTGTCAGCCGACCAACCTGATTAGCTTGTTATAGGAGAAATACACAGCAGGAATCAGCGTTAGAAATGTTCTCAATTGTTTGTACTTTGTTATCTGTGGAACTGAAGGCTTGCTATCCATTGCATTCCAGAACCTGTACCAGAATCGCCTTTTCGGCCTGGCGGCCATGGCTTCACCGACCCGCAGCAACCAGGGCCGCCAGCGCTGTAAGGATCGTCACAGCTATGGCCCAGACACATATGCTGTCAGCGGTCTGAACCAGGAAGCCTTCATGTTGGGGTTGTCACGGTCAACCAGTGACACCGATCTGGTCTCCCCAGACACTCGCTCCACCCTCACCGTAAGCTCTTCGTACTACACTATAGGCCAGTCTGAGGACCTTGTGATCACATGGGACATCAAGGAGGAAGTGGATGCTGGGGACTGGATTGGAATGTATCTCGTCGGTAAGTGAATGTGAGAATGTTATGGTTCTTGGCGTTTATTGTTTACTGGCATTTTTATCCATCCATCCATCCATTTTCTGAGCCGCTTCTCCTCACTAGGGTCGCGGGCGTGCTGGAGCCTATCCCAGCTGTCATCGGGCAGGAGGCGGGGTACACCCTGAACTGGTTGCCAGCCAATCGCAGGGCACATACAAACAAACAACCATTCGCACTCACAGTCACACCTACGGGCAATTTAGAGTCTCCAATTAATGCATGTTTTTGGGATGTGGGAGGAAACCGGAGTGCCCGGAGAAAACCCACGCAGGCACGGGGAGAACATGCAAACTCCACACAGGCGGGGACGGGGATTGAACCCCGCACCTCAGAACTGTGAAGCTGGCGCTCTAACCAGTCGTCCACCGTGCCCTGGCATTTTTATATTTAAAAAATAAAAAAATAAATGTCACAGCGCTCAAGTAGGAAAATGCCAGAAGCACTTGCTTGTCAACAGAATTAATGATTCAATTTCTTGCACATTTTTTGTGGAAGAACAATTTCTTCCATGAGAAGAGTTAGTTCTTTTCATGGAAGAAATTGTTAGTTCTTTTCATGGAAGTATACTGGAGAAATTACACTTTGCTACAATGTAGTCAGTGTATAGCTTGTATAACAAAGTAAATGTAGTGTCTCCTTAATATATAACTTAACACACAACCATTGATGTCTTGACCACTGGTAACAAAAGCGAGTACACACCTTATGAAAATCTCCAAATTGGGCACAATTAGCCATTTTCCCTCCCCAGTGTCATGTCACTCATTAGCGTTACAAGGTTGCAGGTATGTTAAATTTGGTTTTCTCGCTCTCACATGCTGTCATATTGGTCACTGGAAGTTCAGTATGGGATCTCATGACAAATAACTCTGAGGACCTGATCAAAAGAATCGTTGCTCTACATAAATATGGCCGAGGGTACAAGAAGATTGCCAAAACTGAAACTGACCCCAAACAATATAATGGAACAAGACATGGCGCTCGCTAATATAATGATTCACAATGCTGATAATTGTGCAGCTGGTATGGGATCAATTCCTTCCTGTCCTGTTCAAAATCATGACTGGCAGTCCTTTCAGGTTGTAGTCCACCTTTTGCCCAAGTTAGAGGGGATAGGTATATGGTATAGTGAATGGCTAGCAAGCGAGATGCAACAATAGTTAAGTTGTGTTTAGGGTAGGCTACCTATTGGAAATGTCCACACCTTAGTCTGGATCTAACCTTATTTACAGTAGGTCCAAATCAAGGTCCTTATTGCAGCATTGCCATTCATGCACTTTTGAAATGATGTTCATGTAATTGCGTCCAACCACCAGAACACTTTCACCTTAACAGTTACAATGTGTAAAAACCTTTGCAGCGTTGTTGTGAATTTTTAGCTTCCTGTCATTCATTTCAACGCGTAACAATAAAATATTTTGTTAGTTAAAATAATGATTCAGATCTTAGTGGTTATAGCTGTCTTTTCAGATGAGCCTTTATCTGAGAACTTTCTGGATTATAAGAACCGAGGAATCAACGGATCTCACAAAGGACAAATAGTTTGGAAAATCGACTGCAGCTCTCACTTCAGTGACTGTAAGTTCCTTTCTCGTGCCTCTGGAATATTTTATTTTTTTATTTATTTACCATTTTAGATATTTGAGGTTTTGCCACTGTTCTGGAATGTACTTGAAAGTAAAATACACTATGTATGTATTTTTACAACACTCAAAGCTCTTTTAAGAGCTTGAATTTTGCCAATTTGAATTCATGAGTTAGAGCAGCACTGTCAGCACAAAATGCATGTATTTATTTTGATGTATGTAGTATCCTAATAGAAAATCTTTGTTTATGTAATTTAATTTTGTTCAAGTTTCCATACTGTATATCTTGTTTGTTTACCATAGTGCATTTGAATTGAAAAACATTTATGCGTAAGTTATTTGTATTCGATGTAGCCGTTTATCGTGAAGTATACGTTGGGAAGAAAATGTGCCTTATAAATAATAGTCTTCAAATTCAGTACAGTTAGACTTTTTAAAACACACTCACAATCTTTAATCTACTTGTTCTCACTCTCTTTGTTGTACAGTTCTCCAAAGCTGTTATTGTGCACTCCCAGTTGAAGTTTACTGTCTAGCTGACATAAAATGAAAGAGACTTAAATATTGTAGATTTAAACACCAAAATATTTAACCAAACCATATAATTTCGTTTTAACGAAAGCCTGCTAGCTTAATGCTAATATATAATGCAAGTCTTTATAGACGGGCTAATGGGAATTAGCATAGATGTTACTGTTAGCACAACTGCTACTTTAACACATAAAAACCACAACACACACAAAGAGTGCATTAAAGAATAATCACAGGAATATATTCTCTCTCCCCTGTGGGAACAACATCTTATAGTTGGGGATTGTCGTTGCCATTTCTTCTTGCGCTCTTACGCTGCATCTCTTCCAGTAGACCTCAGAAGATTGTTTTTGTTTTGTTAATTGAATAAATTTGTTTTTTTTCCATCTTTGCCATGTTCCGCCCACAGCTGAGACACTGGTCTGCTTCAAGTACTACCATGGCGTCACCGGAGCGCTGAGGGCAACCACATCCAGTCTCACCATCAAAAAGCCTGTGAGTCTTACTTCAAGTCATAGCTTGACTCTATGCTGCAGTTGCAACGTTTATCATCTCTGCTTACATACTGTACACATTGATAACAAATGAAGCAGGGGGGAAAACACTCATGGGTTTACTCTGGTGACAGTTGTGCCTCCAGCTTTTTCCAGATACCCTTTTGAGCACAGCTGGCAGTATTTGCCAGTGAAAGATCACGTCCTTGTCGCTTTAACAGCTAATCGTATTGGTTGCTCTCTCTGTGGTGCTGAGACCCGAGGGAGTGTGTTTAATCTCTCTGTGAGCTCTTTGAGTCTGTCTGTGCTGACACTCCACGCTAGCAGAATAAGAAATGGCTGTTAAAGGGAAAATTAATGGTTGACGCTGACGTCTATGATGGTCACGTGTAAATTTGGTTCGATTTGTCTCAGACAGAAGTAGAATGAATAAGATTAACACTAAAAACTAAAATTAGATTATTGATTGTTGAACCTCTGCCGTCCAATATGATCAATTTTGGGATGCTGGTCAACCTCTGATTTGTTACGATTTTTCCCACAGTAAATAATAATATGAAGTGACATTATCCATTCCTGGGTCCAACTGGTGCCATTAGGAATTGTCCTTCAACTATATCGAACGACATTCGGAAAATAACTGACCAATTCATGAATTAACCATTTTACGAATCATTTTGTATATTCATATGATTATAGTGAAACTGGTGGCACGGTGAACAACTGGTTACCACATATGCCTCACAGTTCTGAGAACCGGGGTTCAAATCCTGGCCCCCGCCTGTGTGGAGTTTGCATGTTCTCCCCATGCCTGCGTGGGTTTTCTCCGGGCACTCCGGTTTCCTCCCACATTCCAAATGTGTGCGTGAATGGTTGTTTGTTTATATGTGCCCTGCGATTGGCTGGCGACCAGGTCAGGGTGTACCCCGCCTCTCGCCCGAAGATTGCTGGGATAGGCTCCAGCATGCCCGCGACCCTAGTGAGGATAAGCGGAACGGAAGATATGCATGTATGTATGTATGTATAGTGAAACCTGCGTATCTCGGAGGATACATTTGTTGTATAGTTTTACTCCCCACACACTGTAAACACATTTAAACTTGTTAAACCACTCCTGAACTTACTAAAACACACTATTTAAAGTATTCCGAGCACCTGTTCTCACGCTCTCACCGTCAAGTTATGGGAGACTATTGTATTCCTTAGTTTCTTCCTCACCAACCTTTTATCCACTTGAGAGAAATTATTACTCTTGAGTCATCACTGTCTTTTTTTTTTTTTGCTAGCCTTTGCCTTGATCTACAAAATATTTCTCCAAATGTTGCATCAATTTTATACACCGACCTCAGATCCCTTTTTATCTTCTAGTTGAATCTGACTTGTGAGCCTCCACACATCCGTCTGCATCAAGCGTACTCCGTATCGTAGCTGGCGACGATGAGACGTACTCGCTTCAATTTTGAGGTCTTCCTGTCGGAGCAGTCTCATGTGGGACATCTCCATGACAACACGCATCGTGATGGCTTTTGATTCCGAGTGATGCATTACATTCATGCACCACTTTTGACATGATCTTTGCGTTCTCGCATGCTGGACCAAGAGTTTAAATTAGCATCACAGAGGTCAAAGGAACATTGTAATATGTTGCAAATACGTAACGAAACTAGGTCTTGTCATTCCAAAGTCTATCAGTCAGAGCCTATAGTGCGAGAAGGGATCGTATTTCTGTGTGTTCCGTCTCAATCTGCTGCTGCGGGCACTTTGGAAATGCTGATGGGATGAGAACCTGATCCATACTCGCTTCTTCAGCACAAATGAATAAAAATAACCATTGATAGGAGAACAGGAGGGTGGAGTCAAGATAATAGAGGACAGTCCAGTTCAGGCTGCCGATAGAGAAGTATTTCTATGTATGCATGTGATGGACTGCATGTGTCTTCAGCTGGGGCTGCTACCTCCCGGTCACCATGAAAGGAACAGCACAAAGAGGATGAGGCTTTCCTGGATAGCTTGGGTAAAGCTCAATATTTAATCTTGCGTGACGTATCGACTTCTTTTAACAGCCACGTGATTTGAAACTGAAGTGTGACGACATATTTGACATTTCCCTTTTACAGTATTTAGTCTTTTTGCAGCAATTTTCGTTACCAATAAAAGCGTCTCATTTGTTTTAACAATACTGACTTCAACTACCATGTGACATTTCTGCATACTTGAAGGACAAATTTGGCATAGTAGTAGGACAACGCATGTTACTGGTGAGGCAAAACTACCACTGTGGGTATTTTGGTACTACTGGTAGAATCCAGGAGGCTCCTCGGGTGTGACACATGCCTACGAGTTGGATCTAGTTGTGGTAGTAGTGCAGCAAAGCAATTTACTAGTAAGGATAAATTGCAAACTACAAGACAAAAAGTGGGATAAGCAGTGGAAATGTTTTTTTTTACTAGTAAGACAGTCATTCCACTGAGCTATAATTTGTCTTAATAGTGAGCATAAGAAGCATACTGGACCTTGAGCTGGATATCAAGGATATCGAATAAATGCTGGAACGGTTTTATAAACAATATTGTTTACCTGCAATGGTAGTGGTTTGTTTCAGACTAAATAATTGAGCTGATTTTCTGACAACCTTGGGATGAGCCACTTCAGTGGTTTATATGGACCAAAGTGGCCCTCTTCATGTTGTGTTAATGATATCGATATGAGTGTGTTCAGCAGGCACAGAATAATTATTAGCTTGGCTTCAGTCCTTGTCAATTTGTATTTAGCTGAATGGCTAAAAGTAAATTACACTTTTTAACTTTGTGGGGAGCCTTGGAGCAACGGAAAAGGCTTTCCTTCCTGCTTCTACTTCAGACCATATACTTGGTATGTGGCACTATTTGGATCAGCTGTGTCTGTTCTTCGGCTTCTCAGATAAGTGTTAACAAACATTTTTTTTAAATGTGATAAAAATAATTTGTATGTGTTCAACAACAATGAAGCAAGCACCAATTTCTGAAATCAGCAATATGTGCTCTGACAAAAAAAAAAAAGACCCAATTTTTTGGCTTAAGTCCTTATCTGGAGACAAGACACAAATTGCCTTTAAAAAAAAAAAAAATAATAATAATAATAATTTATATTTATAATAGTATAATGTTGCTATGGGCGGCACGGTGACCCGATTGGTTAGAGCGTCTGCTTTACAGTTTAATATCTGGATGAGCACACAAGACAATTACTAACAAAGGGATATACATATTTTTCTTAACCTTTGCTTGACACCAGTGCACAGTCAATGTAAGTGTCGAGGAGAACTCACCATTGTTGGCACGGTGAACAGCTGAACAGACAGAGAGGTCACTGACACCACCCTCTCATGGTCATCTTCCATGAAATCTGTCTGGAGGCGTCTGTAGTTCTAAAATAGGGTCAAAATGTGACTTTTAAACTTTTTTTTTTTAGGGGGGACAAGTCATGCCGGCACGGTAGAAGACTGGTTAGCACATCTGCCTCATAGTTCTGGGGACCGGGGTTCAATCCCCGGTCCCGCCTGTGTGGAGTTTGCATGTTCTCCCCGTGCCTGCATGGGTTTTCTCCGGGCACTCCGGTTTCCTCCCACATCCCGAAAACATGCATGGTAGGTTAATTGACAACTCTAAATTGCCGTAGGTGTGAATGTGAGTGCGAATGGCTGTTTGTTTCTATGTGCCCTGCGATTGGCTGGCAACCAGTTCAGGGTGTACCCCGCCTCCTGCCCGATGATAGCTGGGATAGGCTCCAGCACGCCCACGACCCTAGTGAGGAGAAGCGGCTTAGAAATTGTATGGATGGATGTTGCTATGTTCAGACAGCAAGTAAATGTCTATGCCCTCAATAGTCATCATAATATTGTGCCTAAAATCACACATTTAATTTGCTCCTGGAAGTAGATAATGTTCAAACACCCAGACATACATACTTGCCATTTTTAATGACATGTTGCACTTTCTTCAAGGTCCTATCTAAATGCATCTAATACAAGTTAAGATTACAATCAAGGAGGTGAATTGAATAAAACCAAATAAACTTTAAACTAGTTGTTGAAACAAAACAAGAACAATGATTTTGAAACACTTGGACACAACACAGATCCACGGTCTAACTCTTATACAATATAGTCCGTCTTATGATGGTAATTACTTTCTGGTAAGTTTATTGATTTTCTACCAATGGCTTTCATTCTTAAATGTCAGAACAACTTTATGGTTGTTTGCCCAGCAGCATAATAGAAACACTGTGAGTGAGACACGACATGGCTGCAAAGAGATCCGCATTAAATAACAGCAATTCAGTCAGCTGACCTGACCTCTGCTGCACTTATTTGTCTCACTTCCTTCGCATTAAGACTCTGTCCACCGCTATGTCCGACAAGCTTCAGGATGCACTGAAGAAAGGGCAAAATACCACAACAGGGAAGCTGACGTCCAAGCTTTGGTGTATTTAGAGCTTATAAACAGAACTGTTCCTTTCAGGCTCTTCGTGGTTGCAATCCTTTATGCATGAAACCTTTCCTGGTCTTACATCATTTTACAACAGTCTCTTCCCTTTACATTTTTAAAGGGCTCATGTCTCCCACGCGATGGTCGATCACATACCGCGTGGTGCAGATAGATAGTGAAATTTGATTTATTTCTCATAAGAATAAAGGACATCTCTGCTGGCAGTTTTCTCTTAGGCTCTAGTAGCCAAGGCAGATTAGCATATCATTAGACTGAAGTGCTCCAAACATCTGTCTTTTTCTAATACTTTTGTTTTCTGTCTCTCTGTTGTTTTGCTTCCAGACTGTTGCATAAGCCATCAGAGCTCATACAGCATTTTGGCTTAGGGAATGTAGATTTTTTGGAAGTCTGACTCACTGTCACATTGAGTTCCGTTTTCTTCAAACTTTTATAGTATCAGTTCAAATATGTAGAGAATCTATTTTTATATATATAACAGCTTATGACACTTATCTCTACATATGTAGATGCAAATCATCACATAACTTATGCCCAATAATCACATTTAGTTGAAGAAATGATGAACTAAAACAACTTTATAGCTTTTTAAAAACATCAAAACATTCCACAACTAAAATATAAACCACTGAAGTTTGTTGAAAGTCTGTTTGCAATAGACAGAACACACCATTCAAAAAAGCTGTAGTTTGTGATATTTATGCCGACAAATTCAAAACAATACTCTGCATGCCATGCCCATCAAACAGCATTTTACGACTCTGAATGAGGTCGAGATTCAGAGGCAAACAATGTGTAGTTAATTCATTTTAGCCATGTTACTGTAGATACCTCAAGTACAGCAGCTTCCATTGTTATACTTCCTAAATTGGCAAACATAAGTAAAGAAATGAATATACAGGCATCACACAGCAAAACATTTGATGGAGCAAGAGTATTTACACTCCACTTCCTGCTCTCACCATCGATTAGAATGACGCTGTCTCCCTCCCCCCTCTCCTCCTCTTCTTCCTCGCTGCACATTTAGTGTCAGAATAATGAAGGCAACGTATTGATCACAGTACTCTTGTCAGCCAGACTGAGAACTGGGCTTGGAAATAAACTGGGAGAATAGACCACAGACATGCAAATATTTTAAGTTTTGACAAAAACATCAAACCAAAGTGAATCAAATGTAGTTTTTTTTATGGAGTACTGTGCAAAAGTCTTACGTAACCACAAACCTCTCCCAGAAAAATGGACCGATTACCATTTCTTTGACAAGGAGAAAATAGTATTTGCGATTCAGCATTCACAAATTCACCCTTCCGCTATTTTTTTGCGTGGAACCTTTTTTCGTTAATTGCTGTTTTTGTAGTTTTTGTGGCATCATGTTACTCAGGAAATATGTTGACGTGAGTTGAGGAGCTTCGCTCAGGCAAAAGTAGTGCTTTGACACCATCTTGTGGCATCTAAAGGCAATTATAAACCTTTTGGGGGAGTTGTCAATTACTTGTGGATTTTCGCTATTTGTGGCAGGGCTCAGTCCCTATCCTCTGCGAATACACTAAGTACAGAGTACTGTACCTATGACTTGAATTTATCCCCATCTACATGTAATTGCTTGACTTTTGCCCAAATTGTAATTATAGTCCCTCCCTTCTTGTGCCTAGTTATTTCTGAATGCTGATATTTGCCTGCGGTTACTGCAGTAAAGTTTCTTTGTAAGTGTCATTAAAGTTTAATTTGACTTGTGACGATACGTGCAGGTATGAAAGCGTGTTTTCTTGCTTCTGCAGATGTTAAAGCCGGTGGTTAGTCCCGAGGTCAACCAAGGACTGGGCAACAGGAGACTCATTAACTTTTCACTGTCAGGTAGGAAATCAACCTGTGTTCTTTTGACACTTGCATCCAGTGCTCTTGAATCAATGTGACTCACACCCTCTTTCCTTCTCCAAGCAATCCTTTGACCTTCAGCTCTCAGTAACATCGCCCATCATTGTTTTGTCTCTAAGAACATAAATTGATCAAATCAGTGCACTTGTTCTCATCACTCCAATCAGCGGCTCTTAATTAGTAGTTTTAGTTGGAAGTACATCAGTTTGTTTAGTTGGTGTGTGTGCTTGTCAGAAGGTCGATAAGCCCTTACCATGTCAAAATGGGATACGATTGAAAATGTAGAGCTTCAATTTGTTTGATTCGAACTGTTTTGAATCAACGTCTCAAATTATTACAGAAACACAATTAACAATATATGTTGAGGTCATTTACCTTCCTAAATTTGAAGGAAGAAGCAATTTATGTTACATTTGCCACATGTGGGAAATGTGCTAAGGAAGCAAGCAGTGTTGTCCAGCCAACACAACCAACTATACAATTCACAGCCCAAAGACATCAAATATGTAATTTCATGTAACTTCTATGCAAGTGTAAATTGAGGTTAGACAGAAAAAACAGGGCCTTATCTGCTATTTATGATTGAGCGCGATATGAATTTATCTGGTAGCCTGTAGGATTTGGTGTGGTTATTTCCTTAATTGCATCTTGTCAGGTCTATACTAGTTGCAATGATCATTTGTTCAGTTTGTTAGAGATATCATTTGTATGAGAAATTTTCATCAACTTCACAGTTTTGTGTTATTCCTCTCCCATACTCCACTGACCTATGCACCCTATGCTGCAGACCTCCAAGCAGTTGCTTTGAAAAAGGGGATGTTCTTCAATCCAGACCCGTACCTCAAGCTTTCCATTCAGCCTGGAAAGCATAGCATCTTCCCCTCGTTGCCGCACCATGGTCAGGAGAAACGCTCCGGCGTTGTCTGCAACACAGTCAACCCGCAGTGGAACTCAGAGGTATACACACGCTAATACTTCCATCTGTGCTGCTCATCGTACCTGCCAAACATGGTCCATGTTCATGCCTGACAGATGCCAGAGGTAAAAGTGCTGTTACCGAGTAAGTGGAGAACATTTTGATTGCTGCCGGTAAATGCATTGAAGATTGTGTTTCACAGACGCAAGAAGTGGTATTTGTGCTAATCAAATCCAATTGAGTTTTAGCCCTCTATATGTTAGTCATTTCTTTATCTGCGCATTTCTGTCTAATTTTCATTAAGACAACGCAAAGTTTTAACAGCAGAGGCTGGACTATATTTTTTTTCCCTTACTTCACAGTGAATTTTATGGCCATAAGTGCAATTTGAGGAATAATTCAGGATTATGACTGAAACGCTCTCATACACACTGCTAAACCCCACATTTCAGTATTTCATACGAGCGGATTTGATTATGATGTGTATTGTGGAAAAGGATTTTAGTAGTGTGTGTGAGAGCGTTTCAGTAGTATGAATGAGAACATTTCAATATTGTGTATGAGCGGGGGGAAAAAATTTTAGTAGGAGCAATTCCGTGTTATTAATTTAGGTATTATCACACATTTACTTCAATTTGCTTTTGAGTGTTGCTCTTGAAATTTAGAATTGTTTTTGGTGAATATCTGTTTTATGACTGTAATTTCTGATCTCATCCTTTTCTACCATCATCACCTATTCCTAGCATCAGCAGCACTCTTCCTTCTCACAGATGAGCACTTTTAGTGCACACCCTCTTCCTCCAAGCCTCTCCCCGTCCTCGTTCATTGAGTTTGTTCCTCACCCTTCTCACACAAACACACCCGCAGCTGTCTTCAGCCTCCCTGTTTCATGCTTCTAAATTATTCACTCCTTTTCATCTTCCTCCTTATATCACCGTGGCACTCCCAGTACAATCTGTCGTCACCTCCTCCCAGGATTACTTTGCTTTTTCAGCGAGGCAATGCCATTTGATGTCATTTAAAATGCAACCAAATACATATTTAAACTTCAGTCTCTGTCTTCTGTCGTCTCATTCCTCCTCCTTGCCCCTGTGTTCTTTCAATACGCTTTTCCTTGTCTTGTGCATCCAACCAGCTACCCAAGTCACACAAGAACTCATTTGGAACCAAACACATCAGAGGAACTAAACTAATATGCATGATGAGCACAAACATATAATTGTTACAATGCACTTTCCTCTTTTTGTCTGTTTTTTTCCAGAGATTTAACTTTTTGTCGCTACCGACTGATGTTCTGGAGATCGAGGTGAAAGACAAGTTTGCCAAGAGTCGGCCCATCATCAAGCGTTTCCTGGGGAAGCTGTCCGTTCCTGTCCAGAGGCTGCTGGAAAAATATGCCATTGGGTAAAACTCATACTGTCCAAGAAAAAATCTTTGTTGACATTTTTTTATCAGTTAAAAAAATTATTTGATTACTTAAAGTAGACCCTTCAAAGTTTAACACAATCCCTTCTTCAGTATGACGATTGTACATTTCCAATATCTTATAATTTCAAAATACCGGTACATTTTCCCATACATATCAATTACAGTACAATTGAAAGTATCCATTCCAGAGTCAAATTGCTTCTTTGGTGCGACAGTCAATGTTGACTCTTTTTAAAACTCATCTATGTGGGCCTCGGGGGCCACCTGGCACCCGCAGACACCTTGTTGGTGGCCCCTGATTTGATGTCACATATACATACAAATGGATGTTTTGCTTTTTATTTTACATTTACGTTTACTTTATTTTCAACAGGGACCGTGTTGTTAGTTACTCTCTGGGTCGCAGGTTGCCAACAGATCACGTGTGTGGACACTTACAATTCCGCTTTGAGCTCACCTCATCAATTCATCCAGGTATCTCATTAATGCCAGTCTGCCTTGGCCTGTTATCCCCTCTTGACGTTTCAGAAAGTGGTCTGCACTTACAGTATGTACATACATACTTGTTCTCACGTAAGCACTAGAACTCTAAAACTTTCAAACTAACGCCAGTGTTTTAAAACATATTAATCAACCGGTACTTGCGGATTCACTTATTTGTTTATTAAATGCCTGTAGCCGTCACGAGATGGTGCCAAAGCACTACTTTTTGTTAGGAAGTGCATTTTCCTGTATAAGCTCCTCCACGCACTTCAACATAGTTCCTTGGCTAATTGGCACTCTACATCTCTCCTTGCATGAATGTATTTGTGCGCTTTGCTTCTCTGTGGTGTGCAACAAAAATTATACAGCAGAATCTACAATGAATTTTGATTGTAGTGGCGTCATTAATATCTACTTGAAATCTGTGTGCGGTTCCCAAACCTATCCAAAAAAAAAAGTTTTACAGCTGGTGTGCTGCAGAGCTAACTGTCCAACAGTGCCAAATGAGATGAAGTAAATTCCACAGAGATGAGCAATATCATGATGATTATGGTGAGAATTGAACCATGAAGATGATGGCGATGTTGACACAAACACAAAAGGAATCTTGTTCTTAATGTAATTGTGGACTCTTCCAACAATGATCTGAATGAAGTACAAACAACCAGTCGGTGTGGTATAAACATATGTGCATTTCCGCTCAGCCCCTTTATTGCGAATAGCTAAAGCATTTCTGCCAGTCGCTCATACCAGCCAAATGTTTTGTTGTCTAATCTGTTCTTGTGAACACGGATCTGTTTTATGTTTTGTATTGCATTGGCAGTGAACCTAATGAATTTCGCTTCATAAAGTACCATCAGCCATGTTAGTGAGAATTAGTGTTTACATGCACTAATTAGACTTATTTTAGATAATTCATACCCAAGACGGCGGCACGGTGACCGACTGGTTAGAGCGTCAGCCTCACAGTTCTGAGGACCCGGGTTCAATCCCCGGCCCCGCCTGTGTGGAGTTTGCATGTTCTCCCCGTGCCTGCGTGGGTTTTCTCCGGGTACTCCGGTTTCCTCCCACATCCCAAAAACATGCATGAATTGGAGACTCTAAATTGCCCGTAGGCATGACTGTGAGCGCGAATGGTTGTTTGTTCCTATGTGCCCTGCGATTGGCTGGCAACCAGTTCAGGGTGTACCCCGCCTCCTGCCCGATGACAGCTGGGATAGGCTCCAGCACGCCCGCGACCCTAGTGAGGAGAAGCGGCTCAGAAAATGGATGGATGGCATACCAAAGACATTCAAGCACCAGCGGCTCTTGGTACAAGCATCACAGCCGAATCGAAGTGTTTTGGTTGCTTTCCCGTTTGCATGATTTCATGTCAATATTGCGAGATATATAATTGGATTTAACTTTAAACATTCAAATGTTGTCCAGCTGGTTTCTTACACATAATAAATGTATGCACCCTCAGAGAAGGAAATATTTTGTATAAAAAAAAGAAGCAGCCAACACATGCTGTGGTGATATCACTCCATAAAGACCGCTGAGAATGAATATACAGTATAATTGCGCAATGGAGGAGAAAGACTGATACATTCTTTCCAGGGGTCTAATGATGTTGATAATAAGACCACAACGACACAGGTACACACTTTTTTTTGTGTGTGCCATGAACCCAATTTGAGGGTGAATGTGAATAGCTTCGGTGATGAGAAGTTCAAAGAAAATTATGAAGAATCTGAACAACTAAATATGCATGCATGGTGCTGTCTTTTTAGTCACCCCGAATGTGATCAGCCTCCGTGGTCTATGTGTTTGTCTTCTACTGTTGCCGCTATTGAGGGATAATAAAATATATACTTTGGACTGAAATGAAAGAGAGAGACTGTCACCGCAGCGTGAAATGTCAGTGTCACGGCACTTATCAAGTGTTTTCTCATCTCTCGTCATTGCCAACATCTATCTGTTGTTCTTTGTTTACTCGTTCCAGGCAACACCAAAGGGGCAAGCTCTGTGTAAGCAAATAGAAACATCCATCTGAAAGGCAAAACATTAATCTGAAAGGTGGAGGTTTTCGTGGCTGCAAAAAAAAATTCTAAACAAATATTTCAAATCAAACAACCCTGCAGTAGTAGCGTGGAATTGATTACCTTAAAACAAAGGTGTTTTGTATGTTGACTAGGGATGGATGGTTTCACTAAGGGTCAGTGTTGTCCCATAAAAAATGTTAATTAAATATTTACAAAAATCTGAGAGGCTTACTCATTTGAGTCACAAGGTGCTTGCCATGCTTATGCCTTTGGAATTGGCGTTGAGCTGAATATTATCCCTTCTATAACAAACATTTTTCTCTTCTCAGATGATGAGGAGGTTTCGCTGGTCATAGAATCAGCCTGCCCTGAAGGAGGAATCAACGCAGATGCCAACAATGCTGCCGAGGAACCCGACGACGACACGTTAAGCGTGGGACACGATATGCCCGACCTCCCTTTGGATGCCCCTCCTGACCCCGACACCCCAATGCCTCCAGCCTCACCAGCCGAGCAGACCCAAACCGGCGAGACGCCGTCTGCAGAGGTAGAACAAGTCGCTATGGAGGACGAGAGCACAGTGAGGGAGGAACCGCCTGCAACTGAGCCGCAGGTACAGAGCAAAGACGGAGAATCGCCTCACAACACCGTGACAGCGCTAGTGGAGGGAGTATTCGAAGAAGGGCAGCAGGGGGAAGAGGAAGCAGATAGAGAAGAGAATATACAACAAGCTGAGGAGGGGATAACAGTAGAACAAGATGACAAGAAGGCCCAACCAGATGTGCCAACTGAAAATACTGAAAGTCCAAACAATGATATTGTGACCGCACAGAGCATTGACACATCCCAAGATTTACCCATTGAAACAACTGAAGTATCACCGGGCGGAGAAAGCAGCAACGGTCCCTGTGCCTGCCTCTTCTCGAACAACTCCCAAGGTCCTCTCCGGCGTAAAACCCGCCCTTGCTCCCTGCCGGTGTCGGAGCTGGAGAACGTGATCGCCTCGGCTTGCGGCGAGCCGGAGACGCCCCGATCCCACTACATCCGCATTCACCACCTCCTCCACAGTCTCCCCTCGGCACAGCGTCGAGCGCCGAGCCAGGAGGAGGAGGACATCGAAGAGTGCGAGAACACAAGCACAACTCAGGACAACACAGCCACATCACCTACACTTAAAAACTCCAAAGACAGAGAAGAGGAGGCCCAGGAAGATGAGGATGAGATAACCCAGTCACCCTCTCAGGTAAGACTCGTTGGAATCATGGGAATTATTTTTATTAGTATAGTAGCTATATATACTATAGCCTAATATTTTGGTGCCTTGAGCTATGAGTTTAGTTCGTTCTTTGACCACGCAAGTATCTCAAATCGTCTTTCCCCATTAAAATGTCTTGGCATTGCTTTATATTTTGAAATTGACATTTGCAGTGCTCTCTCTCATCAAATGTATTTTCAGGTCCCAGAGTGTCCCGGTCCGTGCTGCTGTCGCTCCCTACCACGCAGCCTCTCCATTGAACGGCTCTCCGAACTCAACCAGCTCCTGGAAGGTGATAAAGGAAGTGGAGTGCATGCAGCAGTCAGAAGGATCTCTCTCTCATACCTTGAAAGCGAGGAGGGGGATTCCAGTAATGGAGTTGGAAAAAGAAATGCAGGGAGCAGCCATCGGGCCCGGGGTGAAACTGAGTGTGAGTTCTGCGATGCTTCCTGCTACAGCACCTCCTGCTACAGCACGTCCTGTTACAGCACATCATGCTACAGCAACTCGGGCCACGAGGGCAGGGGCCGCTTCTGCAGCCACACCCGCCTCTCCTCCGTGGACAGTAACCGGCTCTCCGGCAGCACCGTGTTCTCCTCCCAGGACGAAGAGGAGGACGAGAGCACCTTTGAGTCAGGACCAGATGCAAACAACTGTCCTGAGGGCCAGGAAGTGGGTGGGGCAGGTGGAGAGGGGAGGACTGGGATATGGAAGGAGGCCAGGAAAGAGGAGCATGGAGAATCAGCCGGGGCAGAGTCTGGGACCACCAACAGTACTGGTATGTGATGGAAAATGTATAGAACCTTTCACAATGTTAAACTTTGTCTATAAAAGGCCCCAAGGAGGTACTTTCAGGTGGCAGAAAGTGAGTGACTACAACTGACAAAAATCATCATCTTTAAGCTTATCCAGGTCTCCTCGCTGTTATTTTAATCATTCTCAAACTCTAACCATAAGATAGGATATAACCCCGCCCTCACGTGGCTTGTCTAATCTGGAGTGTCACTCATGGTTAAAATCACGCCTGAGATCAACTGAATTAGCATAGTTATTAGCATTAGAGATATAGAAATGGGTCAAGTGAATTTCTGAACAAGACGTGTGATTGATGGAGGTTAATCCGATGTGACAGATACCTGTGGCCCCTTGACACCTTGTTAGCATGCGCGAGTGTGTTACATCTTGTAACTTGTGTTGCATGTCCCACTGTGTCATCTTCTTGTGAAACTTGCTCTCGTTATGTTGTTGCCATGACGACCTCAGAGTGCCTACTTCAGTGCAGTGTTTCCCAACCATTGTGGAAACAAGAGACACATTTTACATTCGGGGGGGGACCTCCCTTCGCACAACCAAACAGAAATGTAACAAAAGGTGGATACACCGGTTAATGATGCACCTTTGTTGAGTGTGAGTTTTTTGGTCTGTGAGAGGTTTTTAGTTGAGTGAGAAATGTTTTGTTGAGTGTGTAAGGTTTTTTTTTTATGAGTATGGGAGGTCTTTTGTTGTGCATGAGAGGTTTTTTTTGCGTGCATGTGTGTGTTTGTGTGTGCGCGCGAGTGTTAGGTAAATTCTTGGCCCATACCTTACCTAAAACGTAAATAGCAATTAACGGCTGTCATTATGAATCCACACCCCTATGCAAAAGACAGCAAGGTGTAAGATAACATATGCATTATGCCTGATATTCACAATTTGTTTTTAAATTCCTTCTCAAAGAACCTGTATGGCCTTTTTTTGTGAATGTTGCCAGTCGGGATAACTGCTGTGGGAAAGTAGGTCACATACATACAGCACTCTACAATGCATCAATTCTGCCAGGCTCCCCTGCAGGTTGCTTCTGTTCTCCGCTGTTCCCATTAAAATACCTCAACACGTGCCAAAACGATGTGTTTGAATTTTCATGATATGAGTTTGTGCTTTTTCTTTTTAATCATTGTTACGCATGGACAGTATAGTCTGATGGCTTTAATTAAAGCCCATTTTTGGTTGAGCCTTTGCTTTGGCATCTTCAAAAAAGCTGTACCATTGCATGTTCTGCTTTTCCTCATTACGGTCGCCATTTTCCACCCAGCAGTATGCTTTCCATTGGAAAGGTCTCAAATTATCCAACACATAGCTTTTCACTTTTCAGCAGCCTTTGGTGCTGTACCTGTCTCAGCGGTACAGTACAGTTCACTTGTGTAGGCGGTGAGCTCGGCATACCATTCATTGATTGGTAAAGTGGTGGAAAGCAATTTCCATTTTGGAATAGAATGGATGAGTAGAAAGGGAAGAAAACTGTGGGTTTTTTTTACGCATTTAATTGCTTGTTTATGGATAATTTCAGGATATTTCTTTTTTTTTAATTCACTGGCAAGTCACACGCTGCTATGATATCACAGTATTTTATTTACTATCTCTTATTCACACTGATCCTGATCAGGATACACCAGTCCTGTCCATACCGTGGCAAACTCATCTGCGAAACAGATTCAAATTTGTCAAATCATTCTCTTAGGAGGCCCGAGAAAATTATTTTGATAATTGTAACATTTCTTCTCCTATAAATCAACACATTTGACGAAAACTAAAACCTTTGAAATTTTACTCTTTCTACTTTACCACTTCTAAATTGGCACTGATTAAAAGCAGTGATTCTCAAAAGTGTAGGGGTCACTAGTGGTACAGAGGTTTCTGGTAGTGATACGTGAAAGAATAATTACCCAAGTGCAGTTCAGTTGTATTTAACTATAAATTCAATATATTTCTCTATAATCTTTAAGCACTGTTTTAAACATTTATTGAGGGGAATTTTTTGTATAGCTTTTATGTCTTAATACATTTGAGTTGAATTATTATTTAAGTCCGTTTTGTTTTGTTTTTTCCTATATTTATGCGCAGTGTGCATGTGCATTATGCTACAGTGGATTACAATAATATGAGATATGCTTTTTAGGAATAAAACCTCCATCTGGTTTTTTGGCATACTTCGCTAATCGGAAGTAGGTGGTACTTGGAGATATTGGCGAATATATATACTTGGAGAATATTATTTTAGGTGGTACTTTGTGTAAAAAGTTTGAGAACTACTGGAATAAATTATTCCCCTACGAGTAATTAAAAAACACTGTCTATATTGTGTCCCTGGATGACTTCCCTTAACATATTTTTGAGCATTGTTTCCCTGTATTGTCATGATTATTAAGTCCCTTCGCACCAAAATCCGACTTTTGCTTGACTGATCCTTGCTTTGTGCACTGGGTGGCGTAAAGTTGAAAGAAGAACCGCGGGCTGTCCCGCCGTTTGGTTGATAAATAGGTGTCGCTTTCACTTTGCGGGGGAATGCTTCTTCTTCATATCCTCTATTCACATTCCATTCTTTGCATGTTGTACACGTCCTTCGACTTCATTCAAACGAACACCCCTTCGTTAGATCGACGCTTCACACACAAAGTGCATTTTAATTAAGAGAGCCCCCTCCCCCCGCTCCCCTCCACCCCATGGTGTAACGTGTTCCGAACTGTCTCCTGTAGGCTCAGGCTTCTCACCTCCCGTTGGCCATCCTCCAGTCCTTCTTCCCAGCCTTGACTTAAACCATTTTCCTGCTGCCACTGACCAAGTCTTACCTCCAAGTAAGCCCAAACCCATCTTACGATGGAGTCACATGCCAACAGCTTGGTTCACACCTTGTGTGTGCGTGTGTGTGTGCATGTGTTTTTGTGTTCTAACATAGATCATTCCTTTTGTGTTTGCTTCCATTACCCCGTCCTCCCCGTTCTACCATAGTCACTGGTTAGGATGTACAGTCGATTCAACTTTCGATGTCTTACGCAGTTATGGGACGCAGAGGTTGCTTGGTCCAGAAAAAGACGATTTGTATATATTTAGTTCCATATATTGATGGGCAAAGTATAGTAAAATGTCATCTCAAGCTAATAATTTTGTCTCCCGTGGCTCAGACTGGGAAGCTCGTATAGACAGCCATGGAAGAGTGTTCTACGTCGATCATGTCAACCGCACCACGACCTGGCAGAGACCGAGTCATGGTGGCAAGTGTAACCATGGGATTCCCCGATCAGGATCCAGTCAACAGATGGAACAGCTCAACAGGAGGTCAGACTAATTCTACAAAAGCGAATTCAAGTGGCAATGCGCAGTCAATTTACCTTAAAATGGGAGCTTCACAGCAATTTAGATCAGGCCTGTGAAAATTCTTATTCATCCCGGTCATTTCATTCTCAGCGCCTTGAATCGGTCGCAACTGGACTGTTGTGGATTTGAAAACTTAATGTTAACCATTTCATCCGTCATTCTTATTTTGGCAGGTACCAGAGCATCCGGAGAACCATGGCCACCGAAGAGGAAGGTGGTAGTCAGCGGTTAGAGAGAACTCCCAGTGTCGAGATGGACTCGGACGCTCCTCCAGCAGCGACAGGTCAGATCCTCGTCCACCAGTATCATCTCTCGCATTTTAACACGCATTTGTTATTATATTTGGTGATGCTTCTGCTAACTGGTGTGCCAACGCTATAAATTTGCATTTACTAAAACCTGTTTCTCTTCGTGTCCACAAGGTCCAGCATCACCTGTCAATCACCAGAAGATCAGCCAGCTTCTTCAATCACCCGCTGTCAAGTTCATTACACATCCGGAATTCTTCACTATGTTGCATAGTAACTATGTGAGTTTTACACTCCCTATGACTGAGGCTGGACCTCAACAGAATGAAATCAAAGTACCTTCCTGGATTTAGTATATGTAGATTTTCCCAAAGCCAAAAGGAGACATAGGTACTTTCTATTAGTCAAACTACAGGTATGTATGGGTGTTTTGTGACACTTAATTTTCTTGGTCCTTCCCAGTCAGCCTACCGGATATTCACCAGCAGCAGCTGCGTCAAACACATGATCCTGAAGGTGCGGCGCGATGCCAAAAACTTTGAGCGCTACCAACATAACCGGGACCTAGTGGTCTTCCTCAACAAGTTTGTAGACACTCAACTGGAGTTGCCACGGGGGTGGGAGATCAAGACTGACCCGCAGGGCAAGGTAGGGCACCTGGAACTTAAGAGATATATCTTGTAATTGCTTTCTGGCAAGTGAAACTCCCAATAGTCTTTTAAAAGGGAGCTCCTAAAATTGATCAAAGAGGCCTTTAAAAAGTAAAATGTCGTCTTGCTTAAATGTGCAAACACCCTGCTTTGGGGTATGACATTGTTTGAGTTGATTCCCATCTGTCTTCCAGTCTTTCTTTGTGGATCACAACAGTCGAGCCACAACCTTCATTGACCCTCGAATCCCTCTTCAGAATGGCCGACTACCGGGCCACCTCGCCCACAGACAACACTTGCAGCGACTACGCAGCTACAGCGCAGGAGAGGTACACACACACACACGAACACTCCTAAAAACATTTCACTCACATACACTACTGAAACACTCACCCACTACGGAATTTTTTCTCGCTCACACTTGTAGTTGTCGAAATAGTACCTACATTATAACGTAGAATTTGAGCAAATAACTGTGTGTCCGGTTAGATATATGTGTCTTTACAGGTCATTTATGATATGCACAATTAATTTTGTTGATCCAATGTGTGTTCAATCCCATAATTCTTCTGTTTGTTTTTCGCAGGCTTCTGATGTGTCTAGGAGTCGCGGGGCTTCTCTCATGGCCAGACCTGCAAACAGCTTGGTTGCTGCCATACGAAGCCAGTATCATGCTGACCCACAACAGTCCACTGCCGCATGTACTACACACCAGTCATAACATCAACTACACTAACTATTTGTTTTATTTTTATTTCCTAAAGCAAATTTTTAACAAAAGCCGTCTTCTCTGTCCTTTTCCTTCTCTCTAGCGTACAATGACAAGATTGTGGCTTTCCTCCGGCAACCAAACATTTTTGACATGTTGCAGGAGCGGCAACCCAACCTGAACAGAAACTATGCACTCAGGTAGGTTTATAAAGTACAGTTAACCCTCACATATTTGATGTGCGCTTCAGCATTCACAAATTCACTTTTTTTTTCTGCATGCCAAAGCAATAAAAAAGTATTGCTTTGCCACAATTTTGGGGGATTTTGGAAGGAATCCAAATGATGTTGAAATGAGTTGAGGAGCTTCATGTAGACAAAAATAGTGCTTTGGCAGCATTTTAGTGCCAAGGAATTATGTTGATGTGAGTTAAAGAGCTTCATTTAGAATAAAGTTGTTTTTTACCGCAATCTTGTGGCATCTTTAGGCTATTCAAAATCTTTTTTAGGGGTGTCAGTTAGTCGCAGATTAACTATTAACTATTAGACTATTCGTGACAGGACTTGGAATGGAATGTTGGAATGTTGTCACCATGCTGTCTTTGTGATATCTGTAGTAAGTCTTTTATGTCCAAAGTTTTACATTGCATTTGTCTTTCATTTCCAAATTGAGGCTAGTGTCTTTTTTGCATTGTAGGGAAAAGATCCATTACGTCCGGTCTGAAGGTACCCAGGGTGTTGAGAAGCTGTCATGTGATGCAGACCTGGTCATCCTGTTAAGGTATCCAGTCCAACTGTACTATTAACCGACATCTGATTGCATTTACCTTGATACCATGAAAATATACAATGAAAGATGCTACATGCATTTACTATCATTTATATTATTTTATTTTTTGCAGTTTATTTGAAGAGGAGATTATGTCGTATATTCCGCCTCACCCCATCCATCCTGGCTTTAGTTTCTCCCCACGCTGTTCCCCCGGAAACTCGCCGCAGAACTCTCCTGGTAGGTCATTTCATGGCTATAACACCTGTTGCTGCTCAACTGCGACCCTAATGAGCCATGTAGGAAATGGACGGATGGAATATTTCCTATTTGCCGGCCTTTTTTGCACATACCCTCCACCTGCTTGTGGGACTTATCTGGCTGTGTCGGACACCTTCACTAGTTAGACGCCTGCAAGTGAAAAGTACACACGTTCAAACCCGTTTTCGAAAATTACTGTGTGTGTGGATTTTATGACACATTGACACCTGCAGAGCCCAGAGCAGTGATTATTGCTGCTGTTTGAGAGAACTTGCTGTGCAAAGTTAGTTAGCACTAATGTAATCTAAATGAGCTCTAGTAGACCTCGGGGGGGCTTTGATTGCTCCTGTGCTGGGTGGGGTGTACATGATAGTAATGGGAGGTTCTAGAAAAGGAAAGTAGGTCACAGGGGGGAAGTCTGTATTCATAATAATAGCTGTCGTATTAATAATAGTGCTACTGAATATTCAACTCTTTGGAGCTTTAGGGATAACTGTACTGTATTGTTTTACTAGCTTTTGTCTCAATCCAACCCACTGAAAATCACCCCAGTTGATGATGTCAACTCTTTGCCTTTCCTGTCTTTGTGTAGGCTTGCAGAGAGCCAGAGCACCGGCCCCTTACCGTAGAGACTTTGAGGCCAAGCTCAGAAACTTCTACAGAAAATTAGAAGCGAAGGGCTATGGCCAGGGACCAGGCAAGATTAAGTAAGGCTGATTGCAAATGTTATATTATGAAACCCACTTTTATGACGGAGGGAGGGGGGGATAGTTTTTACCATGATTCCTTGTGTGTTGCATTAGGCTCAGTTCTTCACCATAACTTTTGTTTCGCATGTATGGTGATTGTCTTGACATTCTCGTGATTGCAGACTGCTGATAAGGCGAGAACACCTACTGGAGGGCACCTTCAACCAGGTGATGTCATATTCCCGCAAAGAGCTACAGAGAAACAAACTCTACGTCACCTTCCTGGGGGAAGAGGGGTAAGACATGCACAGACACATAGTCTTAAAAAGTGATTGTGAAAGTGTGGTACACTGATTTCTGAAGCATAGACCAACATCAGCTGTACTTTTGTTTATGGTGAGATTACACAATCATTTTTGGGACAGCATTTCAAATTCCAAAGTGGAGCACTAAAGGTTTCCTCGCTCTGTTTTCTCTTTTCAGGTTAGATTACAGCGGACCCTCCAGAGAGTTTTTTTTCCTTTTGTCTCAGGAGTTGTTTAATCCATACTATGGTCTTTTTGAATACTCGGCCAATGACACCTACACTGTTCAAATCAGCCCCATGTCGGCGTTCGTTGAGAATCATCTCGAATGGCAAGTTGTTTTTGCACACAATACAAACACACGCCTGCAAGTATTTTTTTCTGTACTGTATTTCTAATGGTTGTAGGTAGTTAGTATTTCTCCCGACCAAAGGTAGGGCAGGTGAAAAGAATTGATAATAGTAGGGCAGGTTAAAATTGTTTTGTATGATTTCAGTGTAATGCAGAGAAAAGTTGTACATTCACTGTATTTGTGACACTTTATACTATTTCTTTCAGTAGATATTTCTACAATATTGGTCATCCTTGGCTGATGTCATTAAACGTGATAAGACCTCAGTTAAGCTTTGGGCCATGGAACTAAATTGAAGTGAGGGAAGCAGCTTCATTTTCATCAGGCTGTAGTTTTGTCTCATAGGGGGAAAAAAGTGCTTTGTGGCACATCTTATGGCATATATAAGCAAATAAAATCATTTGAGATTTAGTCAAAATACACCTCAAGCACCATATATTTCCCAAAGCCCTTCTGTCGTAGTAACTTTATGCGACAGTACCTTTACCTCGTTTCTTGGTTTGTTGCCCCCTTTGCAATTGTAAAGAGTTATTCGGTTAATGAAAGGCAAAGTGATATGAACATCCTTTTTAATTTTCATATTTTTATTATTTTTTTATTTTTTTTTACAGTACTTCACATGACAATATCAGCGTACTGACTGTCTTACAAATGTCCTTTGTGTGAGTCCAGGTTCCGTTTCAGTGGGCGCATACTTGGCCTGGCTCTGATTCATCAATACCTCCTTGACGCTTTTTTCACCAGACCCTTCTACAAGGCGCTACTCAGGCTGTGAGCATATACTTTCCAACTGGTTAAATCATCAGTACAGCAGATTTTCTTAACCTTTACATACTGTTCTTGGTTAAATTTGTATCCATACTGGAATGAAATAGAGGGCATTGCAGATCATGTCTGTATACTTCTCACAGCCCAACAGACCTTTCTGATTTGGAATATCTGGATGAGGAGTTCCATCAGTCTCTGCAGTGGATGAAAGACAATGACATCACAGACATCCTGGACCTCACATTCACTGTCAATGAGGAGGTCTTTGGCCAGGTCTGTCTACAGTTTGTGTGTGTTAGTGTAGTGGTGCTGGCCCTGCACACTAAAAGGTATAGAACACGGTACTCCACTTTTTTTTTTTAAAAGACCCGTTATTTTATCCATTTTTTTAATTCTTAGGAAACAAATTGGTTTCATTAGTGCAGCGATACCTTGCAGAAACAAACATTCATCCATCCATCCATCTTCTACCGCTTATCCGGGTCGGGTCGCGGGGGCTGTAGCTTTAGCGCGGGACGCCCAGACTTCCCTCTCCCCAGCCACTTCATCCAGCTCTTCCGGGGGGATCCCGAGGCGTTCCCAGGCCAGCCGAAGGACGTAGTCTCTCCAGCGTGTCCTGGGTCGTCCCCGGGGCCAAAAAGGCCCGATAGGACTCCTTCTTCAGCTTGACGGCATCCCTTCGGGGATTGCCGCCACGACAGGCACCGACCACCTTACGGCCACAGCTCCGGTCGGCCGCCTCAGCAATGGAGGCGCGGAACATGGTTCACTCAGACTTGATGTCCCCCGCCTCCCCCGGAACATGAGCAAAGTTCTGTCGGAGGTGCCAGATTTATTTATTATAGCAATGAGTTTAATCAGGCACGGTGGCCGACTGGTTAGAGCGTCTACCTCACAGTTCAATCCCCGGCCCCGCCTGTGTGGAGTTTGCATGTTCTCCCCGTGCCTGTGTGGGTTTTTTCCGGGTACTCCGGTTTCCTCCCACATCCCAAAAACATGCATGTTAGGTTAATTAAATTGCCCGTAGGTGTGAATGTGAGTGCAAATGGTTGTTTCTATGTGCCCTGCGATTCGCTGGGAACCAGTTCAGGGTGTACCCCGCCTCCTGTCCGTTGATAGCCGGGATAGGCTCCAGCACTCCCGCGACCCTTGGGAGGATAAGCGGCTCAGAAAATGGATGGATGAGTGTAATCAATTCAAATTTAATTTAAATTGTGACACTCTCCCGAAAAGGGGTTTATAATTGCATATAGATGCCACAAAAAATCAACACCCTGCAATTCTAGAACATACACAATCATTAACCCATGTTACATAGGCGACTGTATTCAGTAGTTCAATTATTCAACACAAACACACCGCCTTCACATGAGGCTCATCAATAGAATTAGCAAGCATACGAGTCCAAAAAACATGCACAAACAAACTGACCTTTTGGCATTTACACACAATAGTAAATGTTAGATCATATATCATAGCATGTTACTTCCAATACTGTCGCTAGGTGACCGAACGGGAGTTGAAATCTGGAGGTTCCAACCTGCAAGTAACTGAGAAGAACAAAAAGGATTACATCGAGCGAATGACAAAATGGCGGGTGGAAAGAGGAGTGGTGCAACAGACAGAGGCACTGGTCAGAGGCTTCTATGAGGTAAACACTGTTTTAGCTTTGTGATAATATGATATGCAACACCTTTAAAAGAACAGAGGGAGAACTTCTTTCTTATTGTTTTCTGTCGAAGGTGGTC
This sequence comes from Phyllopteryx taeniolatus, assembly GCF_024500385.1. NCBI lineage: Eukaryota > Metazoa > Chordata > Actinopteri > Syngnathiformes > Syngnathidae > Phyllopteryx > Phyllopteryx taeniolatus. The sequence continues at coordinate 8,225,478 of NC_084521.1, read as the reverse complement.
GACTCCAGGCTGGTGTCAGTGTTCGATGCACGCGAACTGGAGCTGGTTATTGCCGGTACTGTGGAGATTGACCTTGGTGACTGGAGGAGCAATACAGAGTATAGAGGAGGTATGTGTGCGTATTTTCAGAAACAGTAATTTCCTGTTAACCCAACAATTTCTTTACAATAAGGATACATTTTCCATAATGTGCCACCCATTAGGTTACCACGATGGCCACATCGTGATGAGGTGGTTCTGGGCTGCCGTGGAGCGTTTCAACAATGAGCAGCGCCTCCGCCTGCTCCAGTTTGTAACCGGGACATCCAGCGTGCCGTACGAAGGCTTCGCTGCCCTGCGCGGATCCAACGGCCTGCGGCGCTTCTGCATTGAGAAGTGGGGCAAAGTTACCTCTCTGCCCAGGTAATTCACCCCAATCAAGTTATGGTGCCTCCAAACCATGTTTGTCTAGGTTGTAACTTCAAAATAATGTCTTGCCTTGAGAATGACGGTGAATAGGTAGTAGTATAATGCACTTACGGGACTTTGTATTATTAGCCTTAAAGTCTGAAAATTCTGTTTGCAAAATAATGTTTGAATGTTCCAATAAAATCAAACATCATTGTTCAGTCTTAATCCCATGAGATCCTGCCTTGAGTGTAAAACGGTCGGTACATCTCCCAAGAAAGGCCTCTTCACCGGTCTTGCCACATTTCCGTACAATTCCATGCTAAGGCAGGCTCTGTGTATATTTGACATCTGATTTTAACCAATTGTATAGTTATTTTTTTATATTTCCTATAGTCTTTGCAATAGTGACTAAAGCTTCCCTCTGGCCCTTTCTCAGGGCCCATACCTGTTTTAATCGTCTTGACCTGCCTCCATATCCCTCGTACACCATGTTGTATGAAAAACTACTGACTGCTGTGGAGGAAACCAGCACCTTTGGTCTGGAGTGAGACGCGTAAAGCAGTCGACAAGGGCAAACGTCCTTTTGGAACACTGCTGACCGAAGCCGTCACGCGATGGACGGATCCTAGATTCTGCGATCGGGCGGACTGCAGACTGAGCAAAGATGTCGGTGGCGTGGATATACGTATGTAAAATGAATGTTATGGTACCGTGTATTAGTCTCACATTTGAGAGTCTTTGTGACAGGAAGCGGACGTTCGGACAACACAGCAGAGCTACATTAGTGTTAGTGGATGTACAATGGTATCAATCATAAAACTCGCAGCACGATGCTAATAGCAACAAGTATAGCTTAAATATAAACTCATTGATGACAACTTAACAGTTAACATTTTATTTAAAATGCCACTTTTTTCTGTTCATTCATGAATTTGTTTTACTCTAAAACTGTAAAACAGCACAAATCATGTTGTGAGTGCTGTATTATATATAAAGCAACAATCATATTTCAATTGAAATAACTGAAAATGTGAAATGCTATTCATAACTGCTATATATTTTACATGATTATATCAAGGCTGTCTCATAAATGAGACGTGAATTCAGCATTCGGTTTACATGCTCAGGTAGTTTATTGGACATGGCAACAAATATACAGAAAGGAAGTGACAGATATGCACTAATGAAGAGTACAGACAGTGATTCATAGAATGGACGCCAAAGAAACAATCACATCTGGTATTTAATGTAGAAAAGCCTGCGTGAGAGAATTATTTCAAGGCTAAGACTTGGGAGCAACCAATGCAAGGTTACAATCAAATCTGAAATGATATATTAATATAACGGCAAAGGCAGCAGAATAGATTATTTATTCACATGATTTAGGGTTAGAGTTAAGGAAAGCACTTCAATTGACCAAGAACTAGGTAATTATATGTATTTTTAAAAATCAATCGTTGTGGTCTGAACCACTGGAAGATAAGCCACGAATATACAAAGCATTTCAAAAAAGCCATTTTTTCCCTCTTTGTTATGCAATGTCAAGAAGTGTAATATTCTAAAAAAGCATCTTACAAGGGTTTTGGTCCTCTAAGGTAAGGAAGGGGAGTACAGTAATCCTTTAAATAATGAATTGCAGCAAAATAGTGGAAACTGGTGGATGTCAAACACAAAAGTCTGGTTTCCCATAGTTCTACATAACACCCTTATTTTCTTATTTTTTGTCGACTAGCCTACGCCAGGACAGACACACACGCGTTCCCACACCGCAATAAGTGCCATTTCCAGTTTCATGGCCGTCATATTTCTCTTTGACATACCTTTCCTAACCCTCCTGTGGTAGCGTCACACAATAAAAACAAACCAAAAAGCCAAGGAAGAGCAAAACACTTCCCACAAGATTTGCTGCAAACTGGGTGACTTTGAGAGACTTCGGAGACATGTATTTTCCTCACTGAACCCCAAATTGTTCCGAAATTTCAAATTGAACTTTTCCACTGTGCATACAGTACCTTACTTGTATGCTGTAAATAGGTGTATTTCAATAAATCGGAATATCGAAGAAAAGTTCAGTTATTTCACAAGTTCAATTTAAAAAGTGAAACCAGTTGCTTGAGCCATAAAAATATCCTACGACGTTCACTTCTATGCCTTTCTGTGACTGTTCCAGTCTCTCTGCATGAACTGATTACATTTCCTTAGGTGTGTCTACAGCCGAAGTCATTCACCGCCAATCACAGCAGGTCCTCTCATTCCCTTTAAATACAGTCTAAATAGTCTCCCGTGGAGATGTCGCTATGCAGAAGAGCATCTTGTGGAATCGCAGGCACTGATCCGCACTTTGTCACTGCTCTTCCCCAATGTGGCAACATACAACGTTTGCGGGTGCCCTTATTCAATACAGAATGAGCTGGTGTAAACCCCTGGCGACTTAAAGTATGTCCGCGGACCTTCAGGTCCGTTCCAATGACCATTCGTGTAGATTTGTGATGGCCAAAAATATAATGACGACGATAATAATGAAGATAATAATAATAATAATAATAATAATAATACATCGCAAAACACAAAATTCAAGATAAGCCAGTTATTGCGCTCGACTGCAGTTGCGCAGTCTATGAAAATAGAGCCCAGAAACGGGAACAGTATTTTTTCGTTCAGCTCCTAGTTTCAGAATAAGTTGTGCAAGTTGGCACTAAAACATTGAACAGATGGAAAGTTCCATTCAAAGGTTGAGAAGAGGTCAAATTAGGTTAACCTTTTAAGGTTATAGTAAAAAGAAAAAAAAAAGAAAATTTCACTCTGCATTTAATGAATCTGTAATAAATTATTTTTTACTTTTACTGAAATTGAATTGAACTACTGAAATAAATTGCTTCCCACAATGTTAAAATTCATTGCGATGCACCTCTTTATTTCGAGCCATTCAAATTGGCATCAGGGTTCCATTTGGTTCATAAAAAGTGTTTCAACAATTTCTCCAAGCTTGTATTCTGTCCTTCTATCTGTTATGACAATAGTGGTCCACAAACACAGACTGCTGCTGGGACTCTTGAGAGAGGTTTTGTGCCATTGACGCTTGCAAATTGGCACTGACTCAAGGTGACTGTGACACAGAGCGCTTACCCTGAAGCATTAAGCTTTAAGTCTTCCACGGACATCGTGTATGTGCAAGAAATTACAAGTCTTTCAAGCAGCTGGAGTGACAACCTAAATAAACAACAACATACTGTATTTTCTTCCAGTTCAATGTAAAATGGAGAAATGTGGCCGTTTTTCCATTGGACGTTTCCTGTTACGTGTACATTTTAAGGCAGAAAAACGTGTCTACTTGTATAAACTAATTCTAATGAAGTAGTGTAGCTCCATATCCTATCGACAGTTTTAACATATTCACCAGCTGAGCGTTTCGGTCAACAGCTCAACTGTTTTGAGCCTTAAATAGTCTGGCACACGTGACTCAAGTTTTCTTTAACTAACACAGTAGACGTCCAAGACCTGAATAACAAAACTCTACTCACCCAAGAGGGCAAAGATGTTTATGTTGCAAATTCCACCCTTTTTTGCTAACAATTTTTTTGTACTGTTATTTCTATTGTATTGTATTATTAATTCAAGGATTTTGATTGAAACTTTCTTTGAATGTTGAGTTGTTCATTGACGACGAGAGTCTGGCTTCATTTTGAAGCCTTTGCATTTTGATATTTATGGCTTTTCTATGATTAACGTAGAACACTTGTCATCATCTGTTTTTCTTATAATTCACATAGATTTTTTTTATTTTGTCTGGCTAAATTGTCTTTTCTCATCACAGATGACGTCACAGAGTGTACTGTTATTTATTACTGTGCGGTATGTAACAAGCAGACAGTTTGACAACAAACATTATTTTTCCACAAACATTGATATTAAACACTGAATGGGGATAAATAATATCCCTATAATAAACATGGTTATGGATTTTTTTTTATTTGTTGAATCAACTACTATAGTAATATTTATTCAAAATAAGCTTTTGGAAAAGGATCAGATTTGTCAATGTTGCAAATGGTGGTGTCTGGTCATTTTTGCAGGGGGCTAAATTCTGAGGCATGCATTTTGTGTGTGTTTTTGTGTTGATGATTCATATATGTAGATAATGTTGAGAAGTACAGTTTGGATTATTTATTTTAACTTAATGCTCAGGCAGTCCCTCTAATACTACCATTCCACTGTCTAGCAATCTATGTTCATTTGCTGACATTGACTATGTTGTATGAAGTGAAGACAGTGTTTATCACTGTTGCCTAAAATCAAATAAAAATATGAGAAAAACGTATGTTTTATTTTTGCAGACCATTGGTGGAATTCAGTTGCCATGGAATTTCCTAAACTGCAACAATGCAGCGTTAATTGGATATTGGATATTTACATTGTTACAGCATTATGGTGTATTATCTTAGCATTATATTAAGCAATTATCAATATATTTGTTTAAATACCTCCTTGCCCCTAAAAAGAAAAAACACCCTAAATATCAGCATTTTACCCTTCCTGTTTTTTTGTTTTTGCATATCACACTTAAATATTTCAGATCATCTTTCAATTCTAATATTTCACATAGACATTGCCATGTAAACATAAAATGCAGTTTGTAAATGTTTTTTTAAAAATTATTATTAAGGAGGAGGGGGATTCTTTGAGCATGAACTGCCCGTTTGAGGTCATACCACAGCATATGAATTGGATTTAAATCTGAACTTTGACTCTGGCGCTCCCTAAACCTTAATTCTGGTAGACAGCAGAATTAATTGTTCCATTAATCACAGCAAGTCATCAGGGTAATGAAAGCGCAAAGCAGCCCCATCACACTGCCACAACTGGTTTTGACTTTTGGAATGTCTTTTTTTTTGGTTTTGTTTTGTTTAAGTCAAATGCTGTTATATTGGGTTTAGTTTAGTTTTTTTTTTTTAAATATGTTTTGCTTTTATATCATGCAAACACCTTTCAAAAAGCTAAACGTTTGTCTTGTCAGGCCACAGAATATTTATGGATGAGTCATGAACACTGACCCTAACAGGCCAGTGAGTTCTGCAGTTCTTTGGACATCATTCTGGGTTCTTTTGTGAATTCCTGAATTAGTTGTCTTTGCACTCTTGTAATTTTGGTAGGGTGACCTTTCTTGGGAAGGTTCATCACTCTTCCCGGTATTTTCTATTGGTGGATAATGGCTCTCTCACTATGGTTTTCTGGAGTCCTAAAACCTTGAAAATTGATTTTTAACCTTTTCCAGACTTATTTCTCATTAGTTCTTGAATTTCTTTGGATCGTTGCATGATGCATTTTGTTTTTACGTCACTAATTAGCAATTTCTTGATTCAAATCTGGCAGTAAATCGGTCCTGGGTTTAGCCACAGAAATTGAATTTAGTTTTGAATTTACGACCACACTACCCTTAAAATGCCTGATCTCGGAAGCTAAGCAGGGTCAGGCCTGGTTCGTACTTGGATGGGATAACTTAAGCTTTAAAAAAAACTGTGGTTAATCAGTTAACTCATGATTTACATTTACACATAAGGGCAAGTTAGGTTTGATGTTTTGTTTCCTTTAACAAAAGCGCTACATTATTGGGAAAAAAAATATATTATTTTTTTAAACTTGGATTGTCCCAGTTAGATTACAATTTGATTGGTGATGTGATACAAAAGGGCACTGCATTTGTCAGAATTTGACATGTTCACAATAGTACAAGTAACCCCCAATGGAATACAAACATTCCAGCTACTTTCAAGTTTTTTATTGTTTGCTATTCTTATACAATTTTGTACATAATATACTAATTTATACAAGAATTCACATATTGACAAGTCAGACTTGATAAATGAGGCGACAGCATGCTGTGCAGATGCGCGGAAACTTAAAAAAACTATTACATTCTGACATAAAATCTGCTGTTTGACAAGAAATGAGAGAATACAATAAAGCAAACACTGCTCTTCAAAAAAAAAAAAAATGCACTCATGGAAAATCTCAACAAAACTCCCAAGCCCTGGAAAAGATGAAGAATTCAACACTGTAAAAGGAGGTCACACCACTCAGCATGAAGCAAAAACTCGTAACGTAAAAGTGGATCATGAGAAAAACGCTCTGATTTGATATGTGACTTGATATGTTGTAAGAGTGATCCATAAGCCCTCTTTCAAATCAAACAGACAAAAATACATTGTGAATGTGCTGCTACGTATTTGTTCATATTTTCAGTCTGAGAGTTTAAGGCCTTCCAAAGTCAGACATCATCTCCACTTATCATATCAATCTCAGAGTCAATCCGATTCAGACTAATAACCATCATAGGCCAATGCATTTAAGAGGGAAAACATATATATATATATATATATTTTTTGCTGACACTTTTTTGCCACTTTAAGTGGAGATGACAAAAAAAAAAGGGAATCACTGACAGCTGATCTGATCACTGCACAGTAAGAAGCTGAATAGCCAGGAAGCGGAGAACGTTATAAAAAGTGATGCGGCCAGTTCTGGTATCCCATCATGCATCACAGGTGCTGCCAGTCGATGGCGACCAGCGTCTGATTGGCCTCTTGAGCGTGACCTATGACCTCGGCAATGCCGTGCTGACGCCACAGACGTTCGATTTTCCTGTAACGCTCCAAGCAGAGATGGAGTGGATTTCCCCGCCTGTAACAGATGAACATGCAATGTCAAAACATCCACAACTGAAGCTCCCCCAAAAAGTGTTAATTGCCTATATATGGTAGCATTTTTTATATTAGACAGGGCTATGGCCTGATTAAGTGTCGCTCCTCCCCTGAATTCAACACAGTTCCTTGGACGAAGCTGGTGCTATTAGACTCTTTGTCCTCACTAGTCAGCACACATGCCTACTAGTTGAGCCAGTAGTGCAGCACAGTAGTTCATCAGTAATGTTTAATTTTGTACTAGTAGGCCAAATCTGGCACTAGTAGTGGAAAAAAAACCTTCCGTGTAAGACACTGTCATCCTATTAGCGTGGTAAATTTTCTTGTGAGGACAAAGAGTGTGCGAGTACATGGACGTTCAAGCTGGATCTCAGGGATGTCGCTTTCCATATTAACATGAATCGCACTTACTTGAGGCCCTGATCCGTCTCGCCATAGTCATCCAGGTACGGAGGAGGATAGAAGCAGCCCTTTGTTTTACCTGCCACAAACAACACCTGACTCTCTCTTACCCTAAAAGTAGACACACAGACATACTTATTTGTAATAAACGAACTGGAGTCAGCTGTGATGAAAAGCTTTGCAATTACAGATGGACAATCAATTGATGGTTGATTTTTGATCATTTAAAGTTAATGTTGATGGTTGACTTTAATTGATGATATACACAATCTACTGTGAAATGAAGCTACTATAGAGTGGAGCACCTTTAGTATACTTTAGTATTACTTTGTGCTGCGACATGCCAGGCAGCACTGAGGTCTACTGGAACAGATGCAGCGTAATGAACAGCATGAAGAAGGGGTAGACCAGGTCCCCACCTGAGCTCCAGTAATAGTCGCAGTTCCCACAGAGCAGAGAGAATATTTGCCGGTTTGTATGTGGTTCTGCCCCTTGGGTGTTAAAAAAAGCAGTTGCTTCAAAGTTTGTAATTACTGTAACTTTGACGCTAATTTCCGTTAGCCTGCCCATGGCTTTTCACATTATATGTTAGCATTAAGCTAGCGGACTTTATATTTCGGTTGAACTTTTTGGTGTTTATATATACAATGTTTAATTAGTTTTTGTGTTACGTGTCACAGTAAACGTCATCAAAACAGTATTTAACATAGATGTTATACGATAATTACAAACCAAACAGCTGCTTCTGTAACATACACGAAACAGCAACGCATACAGACCATAATACTTACAAGCATATATTCTCTCTCCTCTCTGGGAACAAAGGATATCAAAACAGCAATACGTGCAATTATTACACTGAAGGGGGATTCTTGTCCTTGTAATCTACGCTGCATCCCTCTGAGTAGACATCAGTGCTGCCTGGCATGTTGCGGCACAACATGCCACTACACTGAAGGCGCACAACTCTAAATTTACACTTTCCTATATACTGTAAAAACCCAGAAAAAAAACAATCACTTAAAAAATTGCGATAAAAAGGGAACACTGGACAATGCAGCTATAGGAACTGAATTCTATCGTATATCAAGGACCCCCTATATTTTTTCCAATCGGGACCAAAATGTCAGATGTGATGATATGTGTGATACCTGAGGAAGAGACCAAGGCCTGCGCCACAGGTGAAGGTGTGGGCAGTGCAGGCGCCCACATCCTCGCCGTCCACTTCGGTTTGACAGCAGTAACTCTGAGAGCACAGCATGGCGCCGCAGACCAGACACAGAGTGGGAGCACGTGACTTGTCTCCTCCTGACCGAGCGCACCTGTACACATACGACAACGCACAAAAAAGACATTAACTTACACATTGGCATTTGGCATACCGACGAATGAATGTAAATACTGACGTAAAACTCGATGCCTGGTTTATAAGGACGCTGTAATCTTCAGGCAGGTCGATCAGGCGGTTCGACTCCCGGGGAAACCTGATTACTCTGCCCTCTTGCAATGTCTGTCTCACTGATGAATGACAACACCAACTGCACACGCACACACACACACACACACACACACAGACCGATTAACCCACAGGCCTTGCAAGCCTTTCAGCTTGTTTGTAGAATGTAATTTTTGTCCTAGGTCCGCAGAAGGTATCTATCTCCACTTCTTAAAATTACCGTATTTTCATGACCATAAGGTGAACTTAAAAGTCTTAAATATTCTCCAAAATGGACGGGGCGCCCTATAATGCGGCGCGCCTTATGTGCGCACCTAGTTCCTATATAAATCTATAAATGTTGTGTGATGAGCCCTCCGCTTGACTTTTTTATTTTTATTTGCTTTTGACCGCTTGACTGACTGGGAGCATTTCCTGTCGACACGCTGCTTATACAGAGGAAAAGCGGACGTGGCTGAGGACAGCATGCGGACGTAAAGGAGGAATGGTGCGTGAAGGAGGACGCAAAAGCCACGACCCCAGTAGGTATATAGCGCCAGCGTGTGCATTGTGCAAAACAACATCGGTTTAGTTAAGAGACGAAGAGACATGCTTACGAAGCACAGTTTAAACTGCAAGCTGTCAGTTATGCGGAGGAACATGGGAATCGAGCAGCCGTGAGAGAATTCAAGATAAACAAATCCATGGTTCGCAAGTGGAGGAAGCAGGAAAACGAGCTTTGCCAAATCAAGAAGACGAAGCTGAGTTTCCGCGTCTCTACAGTCACCAATCGACTGAGGGCAATAACCCTTGCAGAAGAAATGAAAATCGAACATTTTCAAGGAGATCCGTCTTGGTGCTTTCGTTTTATGAAACGGCGCCATTTATCCATCCGGGCAAGGACTACCGTGGCACAGCAACTTCCGGCGGATTTACAAGGAAAAGCTGGCCATCTTCCGCTCCTTCTGCAGTAAAAAGATTGCCGACAAACACATCCAGCCCAACCACATCACCAACATGGACGAGGTGACGCTCACTTTCGACATCCCAGTGAACCACAATGTAGATAAGAAGGAGACAACCACGGTAGCGATACGCACAACGGGGCACGAGAAGTCGGCTTTTACTGTTGTGCTTGGTTGCCATGGTAATGGACAGAAACTGCCACCTATGGTGATTTTTAAGAGGACAGATGGCGAACACAGCTTTACTAAGACTGGGAGGCATCGCCGGGCGAGTTACGCCAAAAGAAAAAACGCGGAAACAAGGCGAGGTGGCCCAAGTTGGAAGACCATCTCAAGCAATGGATTAATGAGCAAAGAACAGCCGGGAGAAGCGTCTCGAGTCACCATTCGACTGAGTGCAATAACTCGGGGCTTGTCTTAAATACTTTAATAAAGTACAACCGAACTCAGTTTTGCTCCCGCTGCCTTTTTAAAAACATTGTTTTAGCGTGCATGCATGCTACCGTATGTTTTAAGATAGCGTATGTTTTACCATGCCTGCGCCCAATAATGCGGTGCGCCTTATGTGTGTGTTAAATACAGAAATAGACACCCGTAACTGAGACTGCGCCTTTTAATACAGAAAAATTGAAAAACAAAAATCTGTGTTAAGTCTAGAATGGAACCCATTTTACCAAAATAATAACAATAATAATACTGCATTACACTTATATAGCACTTTTATAGGCATTCAAAGACGCTTTTCAATTTCATGCATTATTCATTCACTCCTCGGTCACACCTGGTGGTTGTAAGCTATTTGTGTAGCCACAGCTGACCTGGGGCAGTGTGATGGAGGCGTGGCTGCCTTTCTGCGCCTACTGCAGCCAAACATCCAACCACATTCATCCATACGCAATGCGGGTTAAGGCAACGACAATATGCCGTCAGACGGGGATACGAACCAGCGACCCTCCAGTTGCTTACCCTCTCCGCCATGCCGCCCCAAAATCATTCAATCTAGTAAATAACGAAGTTTTAATGGGTTTCAGTTGTCCATAAGTGGCCATGATACAACCAAAAGGTACAATTTGATTCAAACAATATATTATAGCTATATTTGAAAAGCTGAAGTTGGAAATTACAACATGAGACAAAAATCTCCACCCTTGAGAAGTTTCATTACATTGAATTAACAAAGCTAAAATGGCTACTAACAAAATGAAGAAGCAAGGTGGCCACAAAGGACCAGCATAGAGACCAGAGGGTTCAGTATTCTTGATTTCAACGATTAACATATAAATACTTTATATATAATAAAATAATGGCATCCCTCCATAAGGTAAGGACACTTGGGTTGTGCCTCACTTTCTGTTTGGCTGTACGATTAAGATTTTGTTTGAAGATTTGGGTTAAAAAAAAAAAGGGGGGAGGGTCTGAATATGCTTGATTAGTAAATCTTTCAACAACAGATATAAAGCATTACCTGTGTATGAGCGGCTCAAGCAGTGTTTGCTGGCTCTGGTAGAGCTGCAGCGGGTTGGATGGCAGACTGAGGTAGCTACACAGTGCCTCCCATTGCCCAGGTCCTGTACCTACAACACAAGCACACATTTAATCATGGATATGTATTAATCTAAAAAAAAAAAAAAATCTTGAACTATCATATGATATATAAAATATCATATGAATACAGCTTGTGATTGAGGACTAAAATGTCTTAAGGTGTAACTGTAAGTGTAAATGGCTGTTTGTGGCCTGCGATTGGCTGGCGACCAGGCAGTACACTATGAATGGCCTGTTTCAATAGAACAATGACCAATTATTGCGTAATATTACCCAGCAGGTCAGCTGGTGGTGCTGTAGAGTTTAGGTAGTGAAAGAAGAGAGCAGCGCATCGCAGGAATGGTGAGACGCCAGCTTTCACGCAACGCCACAGCTGCCATGGCGCCACTTCAGGTAAAACACTAAACACAGACACACAACACACACACAATAACATTCAGAGTTGCAGTTGAACCCACATTTATTGCAGGGGATACTACCAAGACCACCCTTAACAGGTCAAAATTAAGACAATATATTTTTTCCCCTACCACAGTATGAACACATTTAAATGTAATAAAACATTGTTTTGTTTTTTTAAGTATTTAAGTTTCACTCTCGCATTGTTAAGAAATGGGAGACTATCGTATAGCATCACTTTGAGGAAACGAACAGACTCTTATGACCACATTTCTCCAAATAAGAGGCAAAGCAGACTTGCTTTAAGCGGTTTTGTCACTACTAGTAGGAGTTGACTGTAAAACTGTCACATAAAACAAGAGAATTAAACATTATGTATTTAAACAAGAAAATGTCAAACCAAACCACGTAATTTTGTTTAATGAAAAGATGCCAGCATAATGCTAACAAAGAATGCAAAACGCCATATTACATATTATAATTATAAACCTTAAAACTGCTAATTTAGTATACGCACAACAGCAACACACACCAACAGAGCATACAATAATAATTACAGGCAAATATTCTCTCTGCTCTGTGGGAAATATTACTGGAGATTATTTGGGGACCTTCTCTGCCTCTTTTTATTGCTCTTAAGTACGCTTAATCTGCCCGGCATGTTCCAGCACAACGTGGGACATCACTGTAGGCAAGAATTTGGATTTACCTGTATACTGTAAAAACTCATTTAAAAAGAAGACTTTTAAATCTGTGATATAGTGGGGGGGCAAACGATGAACCAAGATACAGCGGGGGTTCCCTGTTTCAGGGGTGATTTCACCTCACCTGCCCAGGTGTTTCCTCACTGTGTTGTAAAGATGACATGTGAACTCCTCCTCCTCTGATCCCTTGCTGTCCTGTTCCATACATACCTCCTCTACAAACAGACAAGACAGACCGACGGGTAAGAACATGGATACATGAAAATAAAACATGTTTTTAAAACTCCCTCTTGTTACTTGAGGGTGTGCAGTACCCATGTTTGAAGTGAGCAAGACCTGAACCAGGTGAGCAACAGTGACTAGGTGAAGGAGGTGGACGTGAGCTGAGTCAAGTGGATTCCGTCCTGATTGGTCCAGACTGTGAACGGACGTGTAGGACAATACGCTATAAACCTGCAAAAGGATGTCTATTAAGTTTGTGCCGTCATGTGATTCGGAGCACAAAAGATGCTTGTAAGCAAACTATCACTTGTGCTTTCACAGGATCTTGCTGTTGAGTGAAAAGAATGACTGAAGGGAAGAATAAGCACTAATAAACAATGGAACCCCCATTGCGCAGAGTATCAGCAGGAAAGAAAATTCAAGATTTAAGAATTATACAGAATAACTCATTTCAAGACTAAGGCTCTGGAATATTTTAAGTGGACTTAAAGTTATGTGGATCTAACTCACCAAAAGGTGGAGCATGTCAATGTCCAGGATGCTTGGAGTGTTTTCTACCTGAGGGTCTGGAACCAGAGCTACAAAAAAAGACAAAAACACACATACAAAAAGATGACTCCTTGATTGTTATCATTTGATTGTTTGATCTCTATTTTTTAAAACAAAAATAAAGGTCTTAAAACATGACGACTTGATTGACATGCAGTCTGATGAGGTGCACGTACCTGCAAACAATCTGATGAAATGTGTGTGGACCGTATTCAATGAAGCTGACATCCAGCAAGCTGAACTGAACCTGGTGATGGCGCTCAAGCAGTCGTCCTGTAACAGTACACCATCACAATGTCTTTTGTCATTGGCTTGATTTCAACAAACAGAAACTGCATTCTTAGCGTGACTGTAATGCTTTGCACATGAATACAAAGTATCCCAACAAACATCCTCAGACAGATGCCATATGTAATGCTGTGTAGCAGCCATTTTTCTTTGTATGAAAAGAATCCTAGCAAAGTTTTGTTAAGACTTATTTTAGCCACATGGGTCACCTACACCCATTTACTTTCCCTGGCTTTTTAACCAGGACTGATGATTACGTTATAACACACAACTTTGGCATTTGACCAACCTGATGACAAAAAAACGTAATGAATTCTATGCTGCAAACATGGTGGGTGTCAATGACTTGCAGATGCTTCTATTCCCCCACTGTTACTTTTGTTATACTTCATGAATACATTTGGACTAGAGTGTTCAGTCTTCTCTATTTAATCTGTGTTCAAGTGGGATATATTGCTCTAGTCCACCAGTGCTTCTTTCAATTTATGTGGTCTGCAAGGGCAAAGAGAGACTGCAGCCTCCAAAGGAATAAAATGGGTCCCACCTTTAACATCCATAAGATAAATTCTGTCAGGACAGCTTAGTAGCAGTCATTTAAGAGGTACCATTACCTGTCTGCAGGGTAAACCTCCAAATAAAGGCTTATCCTCATCCATCAGGAGGCGCTCTGTAAGCAGATACGTTGTTGGTATGACATTGGTCATTGCAGAATCTGAATGTGCAAATTAGATCTGATTTATCTCGTGTTTGTGCGTGTGTACCTATTGCTTGGATGGTGTAGGCGCAAGTGGACCAACTTAGCACAGGGACTCTTTGGTCCTGCTCATTAGGGTTCGCTTTCAATCCCACCTTGTAGGTTGACATACTGAACGTGGTTATCATTTCAATGATGCTGCTGGAAAAGGGGTTTCTAATGGAAAGAATGCAATCAGGAATGACATTTACATGCTGTTGAGTCAATAACGTACGTCCACATAAAACTGCCATTACATGACTATGGTCTTAAAACAAAATACATGCTAACTCACAGTGGAGTGAAATCAAGTCTGAATCCTTCAGGAACTGGCACTTCCGCTTCTTCTGCTGCACCTGAGAAATAAACCCACACAGAGATCAATGAGCCACTACAACACAAACAGAATAAACTACACTTGACATGAATCTCTTCATGACTGATAGATGACAGACCACTTCGAGGCTTTCTATGGGCATAGTGCAGTGCTGCAATCTCCTCATTAGTTGTCTTCAGCCAAACGGCCAGACTGGGATGATCAACACTGAAAGACAAATGGAAGAATACGATTCATACTTTTCTGTACATTTTGAAAGAGAGGTGATGCTAATTCAGTATGTACTCTTTGCTAAATTACTCTTTATAACGTTTCCAACTTGAGCACTTTCTACTACGACTGCTGCTTCACCTTAACATGTAAAGACCTGGTTGGACGGGTTTGGTATGTTATAACAAGAGAGCCCTCACTTCAACTCCAAAAATAAATATATGAATAGAAAAATACAACAGAGATTGTTCCTCAGTGCCTGACCTCACAAATTCTCTTCTATACAAACATGACCGTAAATCAGACTATGAAAAAGTACACTACGCAACTGACATGTAAAGTGTGTATACGTACCTTCGGTCAGGTGTTTGCGTATGTGGCAGCAGAGGGATGACAGTGTTGCTAAGACACTCGCACAGAGGACAAAGAAACTCTCCGTTCTCCACATCATAGCTGGTGTGACCTCGCAAACGCTGCTGCCGTCTCTGCTCCTTCAACTGCACCGCTTCAAAATACCTAAACACAGAGGTGACTTAAGATTTTGATCCACTAAAAAGAATTTGGGGGTCAGGGGGTGTCGAGAGAGGGGGGAATTAGCATTTCATAGTCACTGTGTTCTCTCCCCTCCCCGTTTAAATACGAGTCACTGAACTCTGATTAGTTTTGGCTCTCTTATGCATTGCTGGACACAAGGAAACATATGGTAACCCTAAATCAAGTGTGAAGTGTCTCTACTTCATATTTCTTGCAAAATGACTTTTTTTTTCCAATTTGGCAGAAATTCTGTACCGAAATTGCAATGTTTCTGCACTTTTAACACTTATTACAAGCATTTTACCACCAAATCCCTTCTTGACACAAATTTAACAATACCTGTATACGTAAATATTTGTATGCCACAATTTTCCATGACTTCTGATTTTATATTCAAATTGTTGTTTTTAGTGGGTGTCAATTACTTGCAGATGTTTGCTATTCGCAGTAGGCTCAGTCCCTACGCCCCAGGCTCTCACCTCTGCCAGCAGGTGGCATGCATGATGTGTCCACAGCTGGCGGTGTGAATCCCCATTGAAAGGTCAGGATGAATGAACAAAGGGTCATGTCGTTCTAAAAAAGAAAACAACAATTATACATCATGAAGACTGGTTGAGTGTGCTTCTAAGAGTGAGAGAGTAGCAGTCAAGTGCACCTGCATTAGGCAAAGCACGGCAGCGTTTTTTGGACAAAACGGTTGACCTCTGGACAAACGTTGCCAACACCATGGCCCTGCCGTGACATTTCACCTCCTGCTCCTCCTGGCACAAAATGCAGGTGACAAGCTGACGCCGCTCAGCTCCTCTGGCCACTCTTGTGGGGCCAATGCAGACCTGAGAGACACAGGATGGCTCCGAACTGGAGGGACTGTGAAAGGTAAGAGAGAAGGTGATGGTATTTACATTTGGTCAACACTACTTTTCATGATTGTTTAACATGTGCCCAATCTTCTAGTCAACACTAACGGGTATTCTCTGTTTATGACTAAATTAAATTCCTTGTTAATTTGTCTGTACTTTTTGCACAATTTGCTGTTCTCAAGCAAGGAGCTGAATGACCAAATTCACAACATGTGTTTGATTTAGGCTCATCCTAAAATTTTTAGGATTTAGGCTCATCCTAAAGCCCAACCTTTTAGTGAGCAGTGTAAATGTCCAGCCAAAAACGTCTACAGTTGTGTACCTGTGCTCTGCATCAGCAGATGTGGATGCTTCAAGCTCTTCTAGACTTTGCTGGAAAAGTTCTTTGTTTTCATTGATGAAATGTTTCTGCATCTCAGACATCTGAGCCATGATCTTCTCCCTCCGGAGCCGAGCCATCTCTGCCTTCCTTTTCCTCTCTGCCTTGTCTTTGTCCCGCATCGTCTGCAGAAAGACAGCAAACACAGCCATTAATTACTAAGTAATTTCATCGCAACTATTTTAATGGTTAAAGCAGTATAAGAACAATAATAACTAAATGACCTCTTCCAGTCCATGTTCTTGGTTGATGGTAACAGTGGAGGTTGAGGATGAACGTTCTCTAATGGTTTTGATGTTTGCCACCATCTGTAGAAACAATACATTTTAATTTAAAACAAATTGAGGACAGCGGGGAGGGCGTTTGTGTAAAAGGAAAAGATGGCAAGGGGCTGAATTTTGACAACAAGGCATGTCTACGCCAAAAGAATAGACTCAGTCAACATATCGTACCTTTAGGATCCAGGTGATCATGTCTTTGTGAACCTCAAGGTGAGGAGCATTCTGTAGACTCTCCAGCAAAGCCAGAACACTTCCTGAAGTACTAGGAGCGTCGCCTGGACCTACAAATAAACACACATTGTATTCCATGCACCCAAATAAGAAGTCCATGTTTGTGTGCATGTGTGGTTGTCTGTACTGACGTGAGATTTTGGAGGTGTAGATGAAGCTGATGTCATCCTCGCTGTTGCTGTTTTCCAGCTGTTGCTGCTCCTCCAGCAAAGCCATGCCTACCAAATGGAGCGCCTATACAGTGGCCGCACATGCACACATATAGACATCTTTAGTTCTTCTGGTTTGGACGCTTATTAAAATTATCTGGTCTGCAAACATATTTAATTACTGGTCGTTCCAGAATCAAATATTGTTTACTGATGTATTACAACGGAATACATGGGATTGTACAAAACCCATGCATGACTGATTAAAATGCAAACCAATTTACATCTAAAGTTTCCTGTTTTCTGGTTATTTTCAGTTTGACAAGCCCAACTATCCCTTCTGCCACACTCATGGTGTGTCTCACCCGCTGCAGCATAGACTCTGTCCAGCCTCCTCCCCGGGGCTCCATAGCCCACTGAAGCACAGCACCCTTCACAGCCAGCAGCACATCACACTGCAGAAGGTTCACCAGGCTTGCAAACAGGGGACAAAGGGGGGGAGGGACCGGTGGGGGAAGGGCTGGGTGGCACACAAACATCTTTGTTAAACCTTTAGTTACAAGTCGTAGAAAGGAGAAGGAAAAAATTATCTACATGGACAAATTGTTTACATGCCTGTGTAATATGTTTATTGGACGTGTATGGAGTGTATGGATCCTAACAATAAACAATATTTTTATTGTTTATTTGTTTATTGTTTAAAAGCCTGTACATACTATTGACCTTCAATACGTCATCTGAATATTTGATTTGATTTGATTGACTATGCTTCCCTATCAGTTTCAGTTGATATGCTCTGTCGGACACCAAAACAAGTGTGCGCCATGCTAGTTTTCACCTGTGTCCTCTCCGCTCTGTCTTCTCAACTTCCTCTGAGCTTCTTCTGCCTGTATGCACATCCCACAGTGTTGTTAAAACAATGCAGTACCCACATCCACTAACTGAATGAAAGAGGGTGGTAGGCATTTGTGTACCTTGGACTGGTCGGCTCTGCTGTAATGGTAGAAGTAAAGGTTGAAGTGCTTGTTCCACTCAGGACGCAGTTCATAAAGACCACGGCCTGTAACGCCCGGCTTCCTGTACATTGAGATGGCTTTAAAACATTGTATTGTATTTCATCTCCACTGGGGTGCATTCAAAAGTGAATTAAATAAACACACTAACTTGAACGAAGCAACGCTGTCAATGACACGCTCTAGACCAGTCTCCTTGTTCCCCTGAAGAAAAGAAAAAGTTTAACATTCTGCAAAGTCTCATAAAAATACAGTTTGAAAAACAATACCGGGAGCAGTGTGATGAAAACTTGCGGCACAGTTTAGCTTCCCATGTTCAAGGGTTTGGAACCGTAAATTCTGTGCAACACAAGGCAGACTGCTTATTTTACAGTATGTATATTTATTCATGTGTTTATGTCTAGAAATGTGTTTAAAAGCATGTGGGAGGATACTTTGGGGCTTAATCATATACAGTAGCTATCGCATGCAATGCATTTTTTATGGGGAGTGTCCAGTATTTGTAGATTTTTACTTTCTGCTGCAGTTTTTAAGCCCCACAAAAGCCTAGGGTCTACAGTGTTGGATACTGATCAAATTTGGTAACCTCACAAACTTCTTACAATGAAAGACAAAAAAAATTAACATGAATTGAACTGTATTGCCTGGTGGAAATGTAAAAAAAAAAAAAAAAGCCCCACATTGTTAGTGGAACGGGATGAGGTGGACAGATTGTCTGTCTTCGATTCAACTTTACTGATCCATACAAAGAGACAGAAAGGTAGGTGTCTTACATTCTCTGGCAGAGCCTTCACCAGCTCACTATGAGCCATAGGTCTGATTGACAACTGGTGGATGATCTCCCTTCGGACCTCGTCAAATGGCTCCACCTGGCCAACACCTGCCACGTAACGTTCACCTGACGAACAAACGTAAAAATCCCATGAGACCAAATTCTCAATTGCTTTTCTGAGATACATACATGAATATAATAAATAAATTAAAAATGAAAGAAAGACGCACCAATCACCGTGACGATTAAATGTAGCATCTCCTCGATCAAGGTGTTGTTCTGCTGGACCAGATCCTGGGTAACGTAGAAAAAATAGTAAGCAGGTACCAGTAAGCAGTGGAAAACAAGAGACAACCGTGTGTCCAAATCTGAAACTAACCTTATTTGTCTCTCTGTATCTCTTTCTGCAGTCTGCAGAGCTAAAAATATGGAAAAGTTCAAAACGACTAAGAACGATCATCAGGAAGTGGTTTGGGTCCATCATAGAGGCACCAGCCTGTTAAAACCCACAGCAACTAAGACATGACAAAAAAGACAGCATTCCGTGTGTCTGTGGAGGCAATATAGTTGGTCTGTACCTGTAGCATGATCACGTCTTTGTCAAACATCTCCACTCTGCACTTGACATTGTGGTAATAATAAATCTGAAACCAAAAAGGGGTATTACTTAGTTTTATTGAAAAACAACAGACATGACATTCTACATTTCTGCTCTACACATTGCATTTTTTCAGCAGCTGGCTCACACAAAAGTACAGACAGTCAAACCGGTACTCGAGACAGAATCTCACTCTACCTGATTTATTAGGGAGAACCCGTTCCTTCTCCACATCCCAGCCAGCACTTGGGCACAAAGCACCAGGCATCGCAGGGGGAGTTCAATCAGGAGAGGGGGGCTGAGTTCCCCCTATGAGCAAACAGACACCAACAGTGATTTAGAGCTGAGGCAGGAAGTGATCAAGTTAATAACAAGAGGACATTGTGTAGTTTGTGAGGATGTCGTTTGTCACTCGACGATTACTGTTGGCCTCTCCATTAGCTTACTCAGTCAAATTAAATCTCTTCACATATCAGATGGTAACACAAAAATTGTTACCAACCAATGGGAGTTGTTCAGGGAGGCGAGCAGCAACTTCTGTCCTGCTGAGGAGAACATGGAGCCCTGGGGAAGAATGGTGCATCAGATACACAATACTATGTGTAGGTTTCATGAACCAATGTCAGATAATAAAGTTGGGAAAAACATTTTATTGTCCACTGTCTTATAAATCTGTCACTCACTTCATATTGATAGGGTGTTGTGCTCATGTCTTACAGTCAGTGGTTAACCTTTGTCTCAATTAAAACAAACGCAAGTCAAGTCAGCTTCTTAAAGAATCACTACGAACTTTTTCTTTTCTTGTTTACAGCTTTTAATTACATCTTTAGACTCAACAAGGAATAGTGCTGTGTCAATTCATTACATTTTACTGTGTGCCTCACTAAATAAAAGGAAAATGCATCCTGGAGACTGACATTGTGAGATGCGTCTGAGAAGTCACATGTGAGTCATGTTTGCATTCACCTGCAAGAAGTCTGCAGACAGGTAGGTGGATGGACACTTTTTCCTGAGACACTTGGTAGCGAAACGTCTCCACACAGTGACAAGCCAGACTCAAGCTTATTGGCTGCTCACCGTCCGGAAGGCCGCTGTGAGACTGACTGACTGCACTCAAACACTTTCTGTAGGCCTCGATCAGCACACGCTCCTGGCCCAGGATGAGGGAAGAAACATTTATGTTGTTTTAATGTAAAAATCATTGAGGCAATGTTAAGCTGCATAACCTCATCGTGCAAAGACAACCCCAACCTAAGTTCACTTTTAGAATATTTTAGAATCGTTCAGTAGTTCCAGTAAGTTGTTTGTGGTGTCTCCATCACTGTGAGTAATTGTCTTCTTGCCACTGGAAAGTCAACAAACATGGTTGTCTTTGGACAGCGACAATATGTTATGTCTCACATCAGTGGAGCACCACTCCTGGATCATGGATATGATATGCGTCAATTTCATCTGTAGGGTGAATGCTGCCTCCCACTCAGGTTCCATCTCTATGTGTTGCCCCACTTGCCGTACTACAGGATCCATACCCTGAAAGACAAGAGTTTCGTACAATTTCTGCATTCTTTCTACGTCTGCACAATTAGATATATCTCTCGATTACCTGCATACACTTAAGGAGCTCCAGAAAAGCATCCAGACCTTCTAGAAACTTCTCTCTGAGCTCATCACTCCATTCAGAGGGTCGACTGATTAAGACATACCTGGACATACACAAAACAGTTTTAGTGGCGTCAATCTAGTGTATAGTTGGACTGTGGTGTGTAAGGACTCTACAGCTATTTACTATATGAAAGTCAGCCTGTGCTTTTGTGAATCTCCCATTTTAAGATACCAATTATATTATACTGCATGCTGCTTTATGAGTTTACTGTCTGAGCTGTATAGCAGACTGAGTTGACGTAGCTTGATAAAGGGTAACATTTAATCATCATGTATTGTAGGCACATACAGTAAATGGCATATATATTATATAGTGGTTACTTAAGGTCTCCAATGAGGCTCTGAACTCGTCCAAATTTGGAGGCCTGCTGGGCGGTGTAGCGGTCAAACTGAAAGCGCCCCTGCAGATCTCTGTGACGGAGATGATCTACAAACGTCCTGATGATGGTAGTCATCAGGTTCTCTTTCACCATCAACATCCGGGCCTGCAACACATCACACGGAGGCTAGTTTTAAACTCTTTGACATCATTTAGCTCTATTACAAACTTGTCTTACTTGTCAGCAAATGATAAGAGCAAAACATTTGATTAAAAGACAATCAGTAAAACAGATTATATAAGCCTGAAACATCTTTGACTTTTTTGAATAAAAATAAATAAATATTTTTTAAGAATACAACTTGGTACCTTGTCATCTCCACTAGTATATAAGTGGCTTTACAGTTTAATATCTGGATGAGCACACAAGACAATTACTAACAAAGGGATATACATATTATTCTTAACCTTTGCTTGACACCAGTGCACATAGTCAGTGTAAGTGTCGAGGAGAACTCACCATTGTTGGCACGGTGAACAGCTGAACAGACAGAGAGGTCACTGACACCACCCTCTCATGGTCATCTTCCATGAAATCTGTCTGGAGGCGTCTGTAGTTCTAAAATAGGGTCAAAATGTGACTTTTAAACAGCTACAGGAACAGCACTGAACATACTGGGCAGTAGTTTTTTTTTTAGGGGGGACA
Organism: Phyllopteryx taeniolatus; assembly: GCF_024500385.1. Taxonomy (NCBI): domain Eukaryota; kingdom Metazoa; phylum Chordata; class Actinopteri; order Syngnathiformes; family Syngnathidae; genus Phyllopteryx; species Phyllopteryx taeniolatus. The sequence goes on along the minus strand of NC_084521.1, from coordinate 8,203,097 downwards.
AGTCATGCCGGCACGGTAGAAGACTGGTTAGCACATCTGCCTCACAGTTCTGGGGACCGGGGTTCAAATCCCGGCCCCGCCTGTGTGGAGTTCGCATGTTCTCCCCGTGCCTGGGTGGGCTTTCTCCGGGCACTCCGGTTTCCTCCCACATCCCAAAAACATGCGTAGTAGGTTGATTGAAGACTCTAAATTGCCCGTAGGTGTGAATGTGAGCGCAAATGGTTGTTTGTTTCTATGTGCCCTGCGATTGGCTGGCGACCGGTTCAGGGTGTACCCCGCCTCCCGCCCGAAGATAGCTGGGATAGGCTCCAGCACGCCCGCAACCCTAGTGAGGATAAGCGGTAAAGAAAATGGATGGATGGATGGATGGATAGATGGAACAAGTCATTTTAGAACCAATAACATGCTTTCTTGAATAATACAAAAGTGCTCAGAAAGCTGATAACCAATCAGAAATGCAAAACAAGAGATATTCATGTATCTATGCAGCCATGAGGTAAGTGAAATCCATTTAACTTTAATATGTTATTGCAATGTTTTACCTTGGCAAACTGGATAGCAAAGACCTTCTTGTACTTGAAGTCCATGAGGAGACTGTTCATCAAAAGCTGGTGGTAGATGTTCCTTGCTCCTTCACAGGGGGTGAAAACCAAGAGTTATCAAAACTGTTCTTGGGAGAGCATCATTAACCAGAGCAATTTCATGTGACACCTGCAGGCGGCTCCCAGCTGATTCATCCTCAAATGAATTCTGAGAAAATGTTCATTATTAATTTGGAAAATAAAACAAAATAACACCTTTCCACATCTTTGAGTCATTGAGCATTAAGCGGTCAACAAGTGATGAGTTTTCTCCTTCTGGACCTTCCTCAAGTCCCACCTGACAGAGTATCCTCTTCAAGCCATCTGATATAAACACACACACACAAACAAAGAAACATTTTTACTTTCCAAGTGGCTTAAACAGGCATGGGTGTTCAAATAAAGACCTACCTGAATATTGAATGATTTGTCCCAACCAGCTCAGCGCTTTCAGAGCGAAACACTGATGTGCGACAACAGACGAGTGCATCACCTGAACTCTGAGAGGTTTCGATTGGCGGCTGGTGTTCCTCTGTGGATAAAGTTGGCAAATATATAACAGTCAACAGTAACAGGTTTGTTGTCAAGTTAGGTGTGTAAATGAGAAATAAGAAGCCAAATGAAAACTTAAGTAACTCACCACTATAACAGTCTTGGCTTGTTCACAAAACTGAAAGTCTCCATATCGAACAGACTTCCTGCCCTGTAAATGAACACAAAGTACATTTCAGCCCTGATTCAATCCCAGTGGGCTTTACCACCACTAGGCCACTTAGATGCTAATGTTGTCTTTTTATTGACATAAATAACAACCACTTATTGCTCAGTTTATGTTTATTGTATTCGTCCAATATACTCATTATTGCACAGTTGCTGCATCAGATACTATAGTTATGTTAAGTTACTTTGTAATGCCACCCTATCATTAAAAGTTGGGTAATACTCTGTATGATATGACTCAGTTGTGAGGGCGTGTTACCAGGAGAAAACAAGCTCCAGGGTAAACGAAATCAATACTGACGTCTCTGTCCACAGTGGTGGCAAAGCTGACGGCTTCTTTCTGGCTGCAGTTGACGGCCTTCTGCAGGGTGTAGATCACCTGTTCGTAAGTGTGGACTTCATCATTGAACAGCATGCAGTAATAGTTGTCTCCTCTTTCACTGCACACAGACACACATCCATAAACAAAGGTAAATGGTTAAAATAAAAAAGTACAAAAACCAGTGACTAGGCGAGTTTGTCAATGTGGGTTTGTGCATGCTTCTAAAATACTGTACAATGAGTCAATGGGGGGGGGGGGGGGGGGGCATTGAAATGTGGTGAAATAGGTGCCGTCAGGGAAAACATGATTCAGGTTAGGTAAAGTGTTAGGCAAGATGCATACGGTTGTTCAAGGCCTGCAGGCAGCTGGTCCTCTTGTGTCCAGGTAAGCATATCCACAGCATACTTCAGGATGATGGAGAAAATGTTGTAACAGCGGACAACCATATCAGCCGGTAGCTGGGCTGCAGGGTCCTGAGGGGCACAAAGAGATATTAAATACTGCTGAGGCATATTTTTATGTCGATGCCCAGCAAAAAACAGATACAATGTATGTCATAACCAGAAGTATGTCATAAGTAATCCCTGTAATCAATGAATAGCAGAGACAAACGGTCAAGGGCTTTTATAAAATATGTATACCTATTGGACCTTTGAGCCCAAGTATTTTGGACCGGTTATCATTTAGTTTTTCTCTCTGAAACTTTAAAAATTATGAGATTGAGACTACAGAAGCAAGTGCGTACACCTAGTGGGCTAACATAATACGTTCCTACTGGGGTCGCAATAGAATTTTTGTTCTTCCTTACATTTTAGAACGTTTGAAGAATTGTGCGACTGTGTTATAAATATATAAACAAATATAAGTCCTACAGATGCAGGATCAAATCAAAAGTACTGTACATAATAGATACATTTTAGTAAAATGTTATTTGATGTTTGTATTTCCATTGTTTCATAGGAGAAGCTGCTTCATTGGAATGATTAGTAATATTGATTCGGGTAATATTTTTTGCAAATATAATCATGTAAATATCTTCAAGTAATTTGTAAAATTAGGCTGATAATTATAGCACAGAGAAAAACATATAGAACATATGCTCCAGTCGTTGTTTAACCTTATTTGTGTGAAACAAAAAAAAAATTCTTATGGGACCATATTGTTGCTACCACAGTATGACAGAGCATTATAATTTGGTTCTAAGAGTACTACATACCATTAGGCACCACTATCCTGTTGCCATTTAGAGTAAAATTTTCAGCGCTCTAAAGTTTGTATTTCTTCAATCTTCTTCACATTTTCAGGGATTTTGTTGAGTCATAACAGCTAAATTGTTGACATAAAAAGTATATTGAGAGCATTACTTCTCGGGAAGCTTTGTTCGAGGACCAGATTGCTAGGTAGAGCCTACTTGTCAGTGCATTACCCATCTCAATTTGACATCTTTATTTTCTGTCTCCTTTTTGGTTTTTATTCACATAAATCGTTAAAGGAATATAAATCTTGTTGGGTTTACGCCAGTTTAAAGAGTGTGTTGCATTTTATGGTAGTCATTGTAAAGGTTTCACGCTACTGGTAGGGAAAATAATAGCGTTCACACAGCTTCTGAGTCTTTGTTGGGGGTCGGTGTATGTTTTTGGCAGTAAGGACCCTTCTTCCAGGCTTCAGTGTCTCCGCAGTCACAGAACCCCCCGCCTCCGGATGTGGTCATCTGCATGCACATACAAACACACATACAGTCAGGCGTGTCATCTGCAGAAGACAAGCAGATGTCGGCTCCAAGGTGGAGGTCACAAGCAACGTGGTGCTTGTGCAGGTGACAGGTTGAACTTGGACCTCTCACAGCTGATAGGAAAGCCTGAGTCTGCTTTACCTTGAGACACCCACAATATGGGGTAACCATTTTTACCAGGCTGCACAGACAGATTTAATAAAAATTAATTTTACCGATCATAAGATACTGAAAGAAGTTTTATTTTGAAAACCAAATGCATCCGACTGCACCTCTATGCACAAACTGGTCATCTCAATCACGTGCAACTGCGGTAAAAAAAGTAAGACCACAGGCTAGCAAATATGAGTATAAAAAAAAAAGTCTTTGGAGAGCTTCTTCGAAAAGGAGAAAAGACCAATGATGAACCAAAAGAAAAAGCTACAACCTCTGAGAAAAATAATGCTGCATTTAGAAGACATTATCAGCCTTGAGTTATTAGGTCATTACAGTATTATTTTTAACTTGTATGTGTGCGCGTGTGTGTTTCTGTGTCCTGTGGACAAGCATCAGGCAGGGTTGATTTATTTTAATTTATTGTTATTATTATTATTATTATTTTTATTATTACGACTGCTATCACTATTTCTATTCTGGACCCTATTAACTTTTACCTAATAACTCCTGGTATTATTATTAGAATGGTGCTTGATTGCCAAGAAAAGAGAGTCAGCAGAGTTATCATGAACCTGAACAGACCAGGAAAACAGGATAGTGCAGCATCACCCACCGACATATATATATACCTGTCACACCTCGAGGCTATGACATCATCACAACAGATGAACAGTAGGCGTGACAGAGAGTATCAACGGGATTCTCGGCATCATGTGACACATCTAGCAGCTGTCCAATTTGCAAAAGCCTTTAAGCTTAGTGACATTACAAAATTCTGCGAGATAACATCTAGTGCTTCACTAATAGCACACCGATCTCAACTAGTGGACAGCTTTGCATCACTAGTAGCACATAGTTGTCCCTTTAGTATGCCAAAGTTGTCCTACTTGTGTGCAGAAATGTCATACAGTAGTGTAAGGCAGTCCTGGAAAATAACATTGCCAGTAAAACAGTCATTCTACTATCGTAATAGACTAGGTGCATCCTAATCGTTCTACTTCTTTACTATATTGTCTTATTAATGAGGACAAAGCATGTCCTAGTACACGGACCTTGAGCTGGATATCAGGATATCAAATAAATGCTCAAACAGCTTTTCATACACATTTCCTCGTATCATTTCCTGAGTCTTGGGTACTCACTCTGTAACGATGATCTTTATGAACGCAGCCCAGGAAACACTGCATGCACAAAACACATGTGGGGTCAGCTGCACAGTCCCTAAAGCAAACATACACATTAACACATAAAATTGTTACCAGGGATCAGTTTCCCCCAAGGATCGATTCAGTACAGTAGAACTTCTAATGTCACACACCCAGTGAGTCGTTTGTGATCACCTTAATGTCTTCTTGTAAGATGAATAAATAGAAAGGAAAATCTATTATCGTTACCATCTTGTTAGTTATGCTTCAAAGACATTCATATAAGACTCTCAACATCACCATCATTACTGTTTTTTCTTCAATTCCCTTTCAACCATGCAGTACAATTTGGTTCTGCCTGGTAGGGTATGATATTTTTTTTTTTCCAAAGTTAAACATTGTGAAGGATCCCAAAATAACTCTTCTGTACAGCACCACTTTTTAACTTCATGTTATCAGTGTACAAATCACAGGGGTGCTGTACAGAAAAGTTGAAGGCAGACACACTGCACTCCCTTGAACAGTCAAGAGAATTGTCACATTTGTGTAACACTGAAACTCAACGATGTCAACTGTGGTTGCGGCAGGTCAAGAATGCTTCTAAATTCGTACCTTGGTCATGGCAGATTACTGTTACCTTGAACACTAGTTACCTAATGGCAGTGGTTATATAAAGGCACAAAAAAGTAAAATCACAAGTGTGTGCACCACCCAACAGTGCTTGCATGTGTGTGTTTGTGCCTCAAAGTGTAATTGGTACAACATGTATGTATTTTACCTGCAGGAGTAGGTGGGCTCTCCCACCTTGAACACGTGTCCGCACAATTGGGAAGGCTGATTGTTCTCTTGCAGCTGAGGAAGGCCTGCAACTGGATCCTCGCCCAGTAGCAGCCACTCCAGGGGAGCCAAGAGGAGCAGCTGACATGCCAGTTCTTCCCTCTGCTCCTCTCTCTGCTCCTCCCTACTACTGCAGCCGCTGGGCCCCAAGCAAAGGATTCTGGGTACAGTTTCTGCCAAGTGACGATAGATTTCTACCTGCGGATTTGCTTCTGCCACCCACCGCTGAAAATGAAAATGACATTTTTAGGGTGGTACAGTACCGGTACTAGAAAAGTACAGCAATACCTCGCCATCAAAATTGCAATGATACCACGTGTTTTCAGTACCGGTACTTACAAACAAACAATTCTCCAGATAAGATGCAAAATGTGTTTACTTCAAGCTGTTTATTTGTCACTCGCTGTTGAAGTTTACAGTAAAACTCCCACAAAACAAAGACAATTTGCACTACCTTAATGCTAACATATAATGAAAAATGACAGCTAATGGATAATAGCAATAAAATGTTGATACCTCTAAATTTAACCATTGCACAAAACCCGGAGTTTGAATCAATTTTTGTACAATTCGTTGTAATTGTCTACACCATTTATTTCTGAAAAGAAGGCAATTAATGTTGAACGTTCTTAAAAATATTAGACGTAAGCTGCTGTTGTTTCTTTTAAATTATACAATTAAATCAGTTTCCGCTTGCACAAAAAGATCAGCAGTGTTTTTGCATTTTGTTTCCTTGCTGTATTGAATATGAATTAAGCCGTTAACTTAAAACCAAGGTACATACCAAACCGTAATCTCAGGCGTACCGTTAAGCCCCTAGTGATGATACATGTATGTGGTTTCAGCGATGTTTGCCACCCTTGCATTAGGGAGTGATTATTATTTATTAAGAAAAGAATGAATGACTGAAAAAAAGTGATTATTATTTATTTTATCATAAAAATGCATGGTCAAAATAAAGGTCTCTCTCCAATAACACGTGACACTGGTACTCTCTATCCCCCTTTCACGGTACTATACCGTGCCATACTGCAGGTATTTCTGAGCCAATAACAGACTGAGTCAACAGAGCAGAGATTAATCAGATCTGTCAGTCTCTGTTTGTGTCACCCGTTGAGACTGTGACACACAGACTGGCTCAGTATCAGACAATATGGCTCACAGAGAGCTGCAAGTCCAACACAATTTGACGCTTGGTAGCAGAATATATATTTTCATTTTTATTTAACATTTATTTAGCCAGGGAAACCTTATTGAGATTAAAAAAATCTCTTTTACAAGAGCGCGCCTTCTCCACATCTGCATTATTGCTCTGGCTTAATCGGCTTCTAAAAGTAAGGTTCACTGTTTTCCAAAGCTATTCATTACACCGCCATCCATTTTTTTTTCTGCTTATCCTCATTAGGGTCTCAAGTGAGCTGGAGCCTATCTCAGCTTACTTTGGGTGAGAGGCAGTGTACATCCTGGACTGGTTGCCAGCCAATCGCAGGGCACATATTAGATACTATATTCACACCTGATAATTAATGTGGATAAATTTGGAGGTGGCTTGCTCAGCCAAAATAGCCGTCATCTCCGCCCTGACGGAGCGACGCTGTATCAAAAAAAGCTGGAAGTTGTTCCTAGACTGTCAAAGATGAAAAGCCCTGCAAATAAATGGCAAAAAAGATGAACATGAATGCTGATTTTCCTTATCTCAGACCATTTTTTGTGGATTTTCAAACAGTTTCTTTTCAGAACAAAAATGTTTTAACAAATGAATTCAATTGTTAAATTTTTCAAAGGTGACAACAACTCGATATAAATTTCATCATGTTTTCTAGTTTAGCATGATGTGAGCCAGCACATCTTATTAAAATAAAGCACATTTCAATCACAATTGCGAGACGTAATAGCATTCTCAAGTATCGGTAATTGGTATCGGTGAGTACTTATTAAATAGTATTTATTAAAAAGTATTTGTACTCGTACCCAGTCTGAAAAAAAAGGGGATTCAGCGCATCCCTATAGTTTACACATTTCTACCTTCATGAAGTGTGATATATAATTAATACAACATCTTTGCTATATTAATTGTTGAACAGCTGAAATTGTATTCCTGGGGACAAATGTGCAAAGTATTTTAAGATACTACCTTTATAAATTGGTAATTAATAATAAAAAAAAGAATATGAAATGACTTCATGCTGTCTTAATACCAAAGATACACTACAAACATAAAATGGGTAGGTTAAAAAACAACTTTTTTCTTACCAAGTCACCACTTAATATTTAAACAAACAAAAACAAAAAACAGATGGTAAGCTGTAATGCAGGTGCTCCGAATTCCACCCCCAATTTCTTTTTACTGTATTGTTGGAATTTCCACCAACTCGTCAAACACATCTCTCAATCACTCTCTCAAATACCTGGAAAAACATTTACAGTGTATTGGTCATGAGCCACAGGATATCCTCCCCCCCCCTTTTAATCATCATTTCGTTTACATTTTAGCTATATTTTTCAAACGTTCCCAGTTTCCAAATGATTCATGATAATTGACAAGTGATAAAATGTACGATTTTCAGATTAGACGTTGCCTAAAGCAACAAACTGTACACAGTATGACACAAAAGATGAGAAACAATCAGTTATTGTGTTTAAAGACGCTAATTTGCTCGGTTTTATACAGTATAGGCGGGAGTGCGCAATCGACTGCTTGTGTTCACGTTATACATTATTTTGACAGACTTCACCTGACATCCAGATGTTGTATACATCACGCGAAGCTAGTACCATTAGCTTTCGGTAACCTAGTGATCGGCAAATTAATCCCGAAAAACCACCTCAGGCAGGTCAAACAGTTGAGTGTGACGCATTGACCGAAGGGGTGACCGTCGCGACAGCTGCCAGATGGTAGGACCGCTTACCGACGCGATGTCTTTGGCGGAGAAATTCAAGAATTCCGAACATAAATCGGACAGTAGAGCTCTTCTGTCGGGTTCTGCCTCAGCCATCTTTCCTACCACAGCTCTGTCTGTGGCGAAGACCAAGAACCCGGAAGCGGAAATCATTCCTTGGGAGGGGGCGGAGCCATCTCGTCAAAAAATAAACCGCTCAAGCAGCGCTCAGCAAAGTCCTTGGTCGTGTCAAGCTTCAGATTCTTGTCAAAGTACATGTATCTTATCAGAAAATAACTTTGGGACAAATTAAAAAAATGGTGATACGAATAAAACATGACCAAAACATGTAACAAGTCAGGAATGAGTGATACTTGAGTGTAATCAGACCAGGCTGTGATTGGCTGGCGACCAGACCAGGTGTTGAGTCTGCTGGGATGGGCCAATCTTTTCAGCAGTTTTGATTGTCCGTTGCAGTCAGAGTTTGTCCTTTTTTGTAGCAGCACTAAACCAGACTGTGATGGAAGAACACAGGACTGATTCGATGACCGCTGTGTAAAACTGCCTCAAGAGCTCCTGCGGCAGGCTGTGCTTCCTCAGAAGCCGTAGGAAGTACATCCTCTGCTGGGTCTTTTTAAGGACGGAGTTGATGTTGATCGACCACTTCAGGTCCTGAGAGACTGTAATTCCCAGGAACTTGAAGGTCGGTTGACACAAGGCAGCTGGACAGTGTGAGGGGACAGTGTGAGGGGCAGCTGTGGCGAAGGATGCCTCCTGAAGTCCACGATCATCTCTACAGTCTTGAGCGTGTTCAGCTCCAGGTTGTGTCGGCCGCACCACAGCTCCAGCCGCTCCACTTCCTGTCGATATGTACACTCGTCACCGTCTTTGATGAGGCCGACGACAGTGGTGTCATCTGCAAACTTCAAGAGTTTGACAGCCGGTTGCGTTGAGGTGCAGTCGTTCGTGTAGAGAGAGAAGAGCAGCGGAGAGAGGACACAACCTTGGGGTGCGCCAGTGCTGATGCTGCGTGTGGATGAGGTGGCCTCCCCCAGCCTCACCTGCTGTGTCCTCCCCATCAGAAAGCTGTAAATCCACTGGCAGATGGCAGGCGAGACCTTAAGTCGGAGAAACTTGGAGGAAAGGAGTTCAGGGATGATGGTGTTGAACGCTGAGCTGAAGTCCACGAACAGGATCCTTGCGTAGGTCCCCGTGCTGTCGAGGTGTTCTAGGATGAAGTGCAGTCCCATGTTGACTGCATCATTCGCAGACCTGTTTGCACGGTAGGCAAACTGCAGGGGGTCCAACAGGGGACCTGTGACGCTTTTGAGGTGGTCCACAACGGTACACCCATGTTAATCTTTTACCTAAAATACATCAAAAAACATTTACTGACCAAAAGCCACCACTGCATTTGTTGCTTTCATGACCTTTTCCAGACACTTATGTTGACATAGTACAACACAGTTGCAACTAAGCTGGATACTTTAATGGTGGCCTTTTGCACAGTTATTTACATCTCACAACAAATCAAAATTGGCGCAAACAAATGCAATCTTTCTCCATCTCACTTTGAAAATGGCAAACACTGTCCACATTGTACTCACGCATGGTTTCCTGCTGAGTGCAAAAATGACCAACCATCTCATTTATGGACCATTGCATGCCCTCCCCGACTGAGTTTGAAAATGGGCAGCAGTCTCCTGCTCTCGGATGGCCTACCAGTGTTCCATTTATGGCTGCAATGAGCTTTTCAGAGTTAGACATCCTTGGCTGCTTTAAAGCTCTCAGGAGCCGCTACCTTTCATGATCATGTCGGTTGTGCTGCAACACCAGCAGCTCTCTCAGGGTTCCATTTTGTGCAGCCAGCTCAGTACTGGAAAAGGATTAGGCCGTTCTTTGCAGGGTGGTGCTAGCCTCCCCTTGAGGTCATCCCAGGATGCAACGTTATGGCTGGAAAACCCAACAATACATGCAATCGTGAAAACTTTGGCTATACACAATAACTATGCAGTAAACATCCGCTACTCAGCGAGTAATTGCCTATAGATGGCACAAAAAGGCAGCAAAGTACTACTTTGGTCTCAATGGGACAGCTGCACTCATTTCCCAAAGTTTTCTTGGCATCAAAACGCCACCATGGCATCTAATCAGTACTACTCTTCAAAATACATCTGTTTTTCAGTGACTAACAGAGGATAGGTTCCAAAAAAAGGAACGAACCGAAAATATGGCAGGATTCGCTGTTTAAATATTCACTCACATTTACACCTGCGGGCACTTTATAGAGTCTTCAATTAACCTAAAATGTATGTTTTTGGAATCTGTGGAGAAGCTGGAGTACCGGTAGGAAACCCACGCGGGCACAGGAAGAACATGCAAATTCCTCATAGGAAGGCCAGAGCCATAATTCGAACCCGCCTGAACCTAAGAACCGTGAAGTAAACGTGCTAAGCACTAGCTGTGTTATATTATGATTATACTGTATATTAAAGTAAGTTTGAATGTGATTGGTTAATTCTAAACACAGCCACATCCCCATTGAAATATATGCGCAACTGTGCAACCAAACTATCTCAGTTATTTATTTTTACTTACTCTTGAAAAGATCATTTTTGTTCAACTGAGTTATAAAGGTTATAGGTCACAATAATGGTAGAAAAAGAAATGCTTCTCTTGGTTTCATCTTTTTATATCACAAAAACCTGGCATTTGAAATGCGGTGAGAAGACATCTACTCCGGCAAAAAAAAAAGGAAAAAAAATTGAGCATAATATTTCAAAGCATTTTCATTTAATGGTTGGAAACATTGGATGTTAGGTCTTCTTAGTACTTCATCCACCCCCTTAACAGTGACCTGATCGGATAAGTGGCATAGAAAATAGACATTACAGCATTAAAACTTTGAAGACGTCACGCTACAAGGATAATCAAATCTTAGTTGCCAAAAGCGCCAAGATATAAACTCACCCTGATTGCAAACGGCTTTTTATAATAGTTTTTCTACGCTCCTTTTCTTCATGTTTCCTGGGGTTCTCAAACGGTCTCTTATAATGTTTCTTCCAATGACAAGAAACTCTCTGGATTTCTCTGGCTTAATTCAACATGTACTTAAGAACTAATTGGACACCGAAGGACATACAGCAATTTGGGAAATAAAGGTGCAAAGGATGCAAGATAGAAAAAACAAAGAAATAAAGGAGCAAGGCAAACGCTTTGAAGTCCTGTAGGGGTGGCCAAGATCCTTAGAAATGTGCTGTCTGACTGGTAAAAATAAATAAATAAATAAAATAAAAAATAAGTCAGCCAGTGGTGCATAATTCTTGGAAGATATGGTAAGTTATCACAGGTATTGTGTTTAATTAACTGAAAAAAATCATTTTAACTTTTGTACTTAAATATACAAAAGTATGTACTTTATTACTTTTACTTTAAAGATCTGTACTTCTACTTAAGTACAGAGTGTGAGTACTTTTGCCACTTCTGGTCATTTCTCATCATCAATAGCCACCTTACAGACATTTCCAAAAGGGGGCGCTATTTCGCTACAATCAACTGTGCTCTTAATTAATAAATGATTGTAAATCGATGATTCATCTTTGCCATGATTTGATGTAATATCATGAAATAATGAAATAGGCACAATCCACCATTAATTTGAGGGATCGTGAGGTCTGATGAGGGAGGAGGATGGAGAGGATGAAACATGAGCGTGGAGAGGGAGGACTGAAGAAGGACGATGGACAGGAGAAGCCCAAGATGGACATGGAAGTGGATGAGGGAGGTGTAGGAGCACTAGTGCCTCACAACAGTCACAGAGTAGCATTTATGGCGATTCATCTGCTCAAAGTGACAATTTTTCTTTTTGTGTGTGTGTGATTACTATGGGACACTCATCCTCTTCCTCTAAAAAACAGGAGCGAAGGGGAGATAGATGAGCTAGGGGAAGCTTGCTGGGATTCAGTCTTATAGATTCAATAGAAGTTCATCCGGTTGGCTGATGGAGGAGTGAGAAGTTTTTAAAAAAAAATCCCTGATGCACTTTTGTCAAGAGGTGAAGTTGTTTTGAGGTGAGTTTGAAAATAATCATCATCGTTGAAGCTGGTCTGTAGATTCCCATCATTTAAACAGGTCATTTCATTATGTATTTGTTCATTGTACAGTATGTGTTTGTACCTGTACTTGTGAACACAACTTGGGCCAACGATTGTATCTTTTCCATTCTGCTCACTGGTTATCATTCAATTCAGTTTTATTAGCGCTGACCTAATTATTTGAACCTGAATGTTTGGTTGTACTACAATGTTTACGACACATGTAGAGTGTCAGTACCAGTACTGTGGTCGTATACATCCATACAATTGTAGTTTTTAACATTCCTTCTCTGTTTGAATACTTTCATAAAGGCAAAGAAAGGAGATATTCAATCTGCATTCAAAGTAGGAATAATGGGCATAATAATTGATTAATAGGTGAATTGTGGGCAATTGTGTGGAAGTGTTGTTGATTGTTTCATAAAGCAATGGAGGCAAAATGGAATTCATTATTTGGCTGCAACCACTGTTGATGCGGTTTCAACTAGTTTGCATGATGTCAGCTATATGGGACTTCTGCTACTGCTAACTCCTCCAGGATTATTTTTGCTCAATACGAAAACAGTTCCAAATATTAAGAGATTCAAAGACTGTCCTATTACCTTCAAATTCAGAAACATCTTTTATCCTTGTGGTCAAGTTGACCCCAGCAACTTTAAACCTCCAGAAATTGATGATAATTCAAATTGTTGCCAAAGTTAATGTGTCAGATACTTTGTTTGTTGGCTATGTAAATAGCCCATGAAATAAAATGACCCCTAACCACCGACTCCCCTGTACATCCAGAATACCTGTTATCTGACGATTGAGAAAAATGCACATCACCAGAAAATCTCACTGATTGACCTAAAATTGGGACCAGATATTTTTTTAGTCTTCTAATGTATGTATATTATACCTGTTTGTGCTATCTAAAACCAGTTTCTGTTATCAAGATGTGACTTCCTGTGGGGAGTTTGTATATTCTCCCAGTGCTTGTGTGGCTTTTTTGGGTACTCCAGTTTCCTCCCACATTACAGAAACATGCATGGAAGACTTCAAATTGGCCACACGTGTAAATGCGAGTATGAATGGCGGTTTGTTTATTTGTCAATGATTGTGATTGACTGGTAACAAGCTGAGGGTGTACGCTACCTGTCGGTCAAAGTCAGCTGGGATAGACTCCAGCTCACCCGCAACTCTGTATTTGTTTCTTATTTAAGTTTTTCTTCTTGTTCAAGCAAAAAAGAAGAATACTGACGGAGCAAATAATGGAGAACAGTTCCAACAAGAAGCACACAACAGAATTGTTCCTGTGTGAGATAAAAGAAGGTCTGACAGATACGTTTTTATAGTTTTTTAAGAGCGAAGGACAACATTGGAACAGTGTGTCTAAAACAAATTGTATCAAGTATCAAGGACTAGAGGACACAGTTTGGACTCAGCATTTGACAGAAGATGAAGTTCGGAAGCAGTTTTTGCACCCTGAACGTTGGCGGTCGCAGGTTTCCCTTCTCGGTGGAGCTGATGAAGCACCTCCCACTGAGCAGACTCAGCCGCCTGTATCGCTGTGTGTCAGAGAGCGAGTTGCTAGAGCTGTGTGATGACTACGACCGTGACAGAAACGAGTTTTTTTTCGACAGGCACTCTGAGGCCTTCAGCTTCATCATGCTGTACCTGCAGCATGGCAAGTTGCGCTTCGTCCCACACATGTGTGAACTGTCGTTCTATAACGAGATGCTCTACTGGGGCCTCGAGAGCGCGGACCTCCAACTGTGCTGCCAGCGGCGGCTGGATGAACGTCTGTCTGACTGCTTTGTCCACTTCTTCCCGGAAGAGGAGCCGCAAGACCCTGAGGAACCACCAGACCATTGGCTGGAGAAGATGAGGAGGACGTTTGAGGAGCCCACATCCTCGGTGGCGGCACAAATCCTGGCCTCTGTGTCTGTGCTGTTTGTTCTTATCTCTATGGTGATGTTGTGTGCCAGCACCTTGCCAGAGTGGAAAGCCGAGACACTGGATGAACACAGGTAGACTTATAATACCAGAGTGGGACAGATACTGATCATTTGCACCACACTGTCACATCAAGGTGAAATAACATTTTGAACGAGGGAAAAATCTAATAAATATTTGTGCTACACACACCCATGATCCCGCCATTTGTATGGCTGGGTCACGATCCACATCGAAAATACACAAAAAAAGACCCCATTTTTACAAAGTTTTACCCTTCCCACATGCTTTAAACATATTTATTATACAAACTTCTCACTCTTTCACAGTTATTTGCGTTTGTTTTAACTCTTAACTCAAAGACAAACTCTCTTGCTCTCGCAATTCTCCAAGCTGTTTGTTATTACTCCCTGTTGACGTTTACTGTAAAACTGACACAAAACAAAAGGTAATTAAACACACTATATTTAAACACCAAAATGTTCAACCGAACCATGGAATTTCGTGCTAACAAACGCCATAGAGAGGCTAACGGAAATGAACATCGATGTTACGGTAATGATAAACCTTCAAACAACACATGCAATGCTCACAGGCCTTATTTTATCTGCTCTGTGTGTGGGTGTCTATTACTGGAGTCGGCAGGAGTACGTTCTCCTTCTCTGCCTCTTCCTGCTCTTCTTCATTATCTTTCCGTAGACCTCAGTGTTGCTCTGCCTGTTGCGACACAATGCACGACACTGAATGCACACAACTCTTTAAGTTCGAACTTGCCTGTATGTATACTGTAAATACCCATAGAAAAAAATTATCGCTTTTTCATCTGCAATATAATGGGGGTGCGAACAGTAAACCGCAATATAGTGGGGGTAACTGTCGTCTGTTCTCTCGCTAGCATGATTTGCAATATTGATTCCACCTCAGAACACTCAAAACAGTGCAAATCAGATTTAACTGAATAAAGCAATTACACTTTACAGTTTCCATCGCCAAAAGAACGGAAGTAAACGGAAGTTAAACCAAGGACCCCTTTATACAGTACTTACATGGTTTCCCAGGATTAGTTTATCTGTTTGATTTTGCATTGATCTTGCTTGCTCATTCTGATTTGAACCTTTGTCTCTTCTCTCTCTGATGGGTTATTTCCAGGATCATTGAGGCGGTGTGCATTGGTTGGTTCACCGCCGAGTGCATTGTCCGCTTCATCGTGTCTCGAGACAAATGTGAGTTTGTGCGGCGTCCTCTGAACATCATTGACCTGCTGGCTATCACTCCTTATTACATCTCGGTTACCGCGACGGTCCTGACGGGAGAGAACTCTCAGCTTCAGCGAGCTGGCGTGACGCTGCGGGTGCTGCGCATCATGAGAATCTTCTGGGTGATCAAGCTGGCACGCCACTTCCTGGGCCTGCAAACCCTAGGCCTGACGCTGAGACGATGTTATCGCGAGATGGTAATGCTTCTGGTGTTCATCTTTGTTGCCATGGCCATCTTTAGTGCGCTGGCCCAGCTTTTAGAAGGAGGTAACCAAGACTATACTAGCATCCCTGCTGCCAGCTGGTGGGTCATCATCTCCATGACTACAGTAGGCTATGGAGACATGTACCCAGTGACTATGGCAGGTCGCGTACTGGGCGGTGTCTGTGTCGTGAGTGGAATTGTGCTTCTAGCCCTGCCGATCACCTTCATTTACCACAGTTTTGTGCAGTGCTACCATGAGCTGAAGATGCGTTCGGCACGCTGCATCCGCAGTTCGTCGACTGATTTCATTGACTGACGGACACATCATAGGAACACTACAGGAGGAAATATTATCCAAAGGACTGAGAGCAACTGGACATGCGACAGGTGAATGCAGGTACCATAGATTATTAACCTATTTTTGAACTGCAGGAAAGGCTTCCATGTATGTGAAGTTTTTCAGTCCCTAACAGTTCAAACAGTCTAGTAGATTACAATAAGAGCCTGTTAACACGACAGTGCACAGTTTTGTGTTTTTACTGAAACCTGTATCAATTGGGGCATTTTTGACATGGCAGCATCTATTAGGGATCAGAATGTTTAAATACCAGTTGTCAAAGCTCACGTTTCGAAATATGGCACCATCATCATATCAATGTGAACATTGAAAAGAGCCGTCTGTGAAAATGTTCTGCATACACAAGTACATCAAAACCCTATTTGGGTTTGTGCTTTTAAGACTTCTCCAGCAATGTGTACTACTTTACAACTTCACGCATCACATACAACAAATTCTAACTTGCATGTACAAATTAAACCAATGAATATTAGTGAAACTATGCTATTGCGAGAACAAGCTGTTGCATTGTTTCTCGCTCTTGTTTCTAAGTGACTTTGCAAACAACTTGTATGCCATATTATATTATATTATAATATATTCCAGCGTTTACAGTCATTTTTGTAAGGTTGTTATCTATTAGCTTTTTAAAACCCCACTGAAAAATGTTTTTGTACCCTAAAAACAACTAGACTTGGAACTGTAAACCACAAAGGTAGCACATTGCTGATTTATTCTTTGATTCATGTACTATATTAGTCTTAAGTAACGGTTATTCATCTTTATATTTTCTATATTGTATATCCTGTCAGGGAAAAGTAGGGTGGAGCTGGAGAATCTCAGCTGGCTGAGATTGACTACACCCTGGTTGCCAGTTGATCACAGGGATAATGTGAAAAACACAGTGGGAATTGTTATGACAACAGCTGCATGAAAGTCAGCTATGTGAACTATTACACTACCAATACCTTTAGTAACCTTTAGATCGTCAACATTGTAAAAACAAAGAATGTTTTTAAAATGGTGCTTTTTGTTGTCCCCACTCATTGCTTTCATTACTTCGCTACACAAGAAGGACAGTTATTCAATATCCTTGATAGTCAGCTTAAGGTCCAACTACTAGTATGCTTTTGTCCTCAAATGTAAGACAATTTGGCACACTAGTAGAACATTTGTGTCTTACTCATACCATTTTTCCACTATTGTCTGCCACTACTGTATGATATTTCTGCACATTAGTAGGACAACTTTGTCATACTTGTAGAACAACTGCATGTTACTTACTAGTGAGGCAACACTGTGCACTACTTGACATTTGCATGCTACTAAAACTACTAGTGAAGCGTTTGGATCTTCACTAGTAGAATTTTTTTAATGTTACTAATATTCCTATAACAGTTTTGCCTAACTCGTAACATGTACTTACTTGTCCTACTAGTGAGGGCAAAGAACGTACTATCACATGGACCTTAAGATGGATATCAAGGATATTGAAGCACTGAGCATTTGCTTGATGTCATTGATTTTGAAGTCATCGGAGCATTTCTTTGATAACCTTGATAACCATCTTAAGGTTGTACTAATAGGCCAAAAGTGGCACTAGTAGTGGAAAAAAAGTTGCCAGTAGTTGTAATAGTCATTCAACTAGTGTGCTGAATCGTCTTACTTGGAGAAGAACAGAGTTACAGTATATCAAGGATACCGAATAAATTCTCAAGGCTTAAAAATCTAGTCAGTAGACAGCGGTGTGTTTTGCTCTACCTTTGACTGGTATGAATTATCTATGACTTCGGCCCCCCAACGAAAGGGGGGCTGACAGCTCCTGCAAACACACCTTTACAATTCACATTCAAAATGCAGCACACTGCTGTTGTATAACAAATCAAAATCCGTCATGGTGCAGTCTTTGAACTGCCTTGCTTCACTCTGCATAAATAAAAAAAAAAAAAACGGGCACTTGCCTACAGCAGAAGAGCATCAGACTGTTGGTTTCTCAGGTACCAAACTAAGCTAACCTCCCTGATCTGGTTCTCTATGGTTGTGATCATGACTTGTTTCTCCATTTCTGTGAACTCTAAAATGCCTGAATCCTCTAATATGAGGATAAATGTTATTAGACCTGGCTGGACCTGTGTTTGAGGTGACTTTGACTGTAGTCTTTTCTCCATAGCCATTTACACTCACATCACTTATGAACAATTTAGAGTCTTCAGTTAACCTAACACGTACAACAACCATTGAAGGGTTTGTATAACATAAAACATTACGCATAACACGCAAACAGTGCATTTTGATCACAAATGACAAATACTGTACGTGGCTAGCCAGCGAGCAGCGAACACAAGAAAATAACAGCAGTGTACTTCTGATCTCAGTGCTCCTTGTGTTTATATGGTTGCCACATAAACAGCAACTTTTCCAGGGAACCTACCTTTGATTGCAGAATGCAGCATTATTTAATTTCAGCCTACTTCTCCCTTTGCACTTCAGAATGAGTCTGCAGTGATTCAACCGAGAACTCTCTGAAACACCAGGAGTTAAGCAGACAGTCTGTAACTGAATACGTTGGACAGTTTGGACAGTATCGATAGTTGCCATGGAAACAGCATACTCAGACACGGGAAGATGAAGTGGCGGAAATGTCAGGCTTCTCGAGCTGCTGGAGTGTGAATGTCGATTATCTCACTCTTGTCCTTCAAAAAAGTGTTGCGGGGCTTAAATCAAATCCCAACTATGCAGTTCGATCTTTTAAACCTTCGACCTACACTCAAGTGCAAATAAAAGCGCTTTGATGAATTTCCTGAAATAACAAATTCAAGGTCGTTTTAAACAAGGATAGCTATAAATGTATTTGAGCTGTGTTAATCCATGTTGTTCACTGAATTTGTATTGATTTATTCCCAACAGTCTATTCTCTTCATTTTGTAGCATTTCAGTTTTTTGTGCGCACTACTTCTAGTACATGTGGATTTTATATATATTTTTTGTCCAATCAGATTTCAGCCTCTGTGTGCTGCCTTGTCAATCTAATCTGCCCAGGGCCTTCAGAATCAGTAGTGCTAGCCGATATAATTGAAACAATACAAACAATGGGACTGATTTCAAATTCATCCTGGCCCACGATGATGTCAGCATTTTCATATCCTCTGAATGGTTGGTCAGAAAAAGCGTGTTCCAGTCAACTTCAACTAAAAACATGCCAATAGCAATACTTTCAATAATCTGCATCTTTGGTAAGTATGATTGATTGATTTAAAGGTTTTATGCTTTTGTCATGTTATTAGATAAATATTGTTTCTGAACTTCTCCAGATGATGTACGTGGCACATGCTGTTATCTTGCATTTTTGTACAGTATTGATAGTTTGTATAACTGCGAGGTGATTCTTGATTGTTGAAGTCCCTTCTCAAGGTCCAGGTACCAAATGCACAGCCTGCCACTGGTCTTAATTAATTTTTTAAGCAGCGCTTTATAATAATAATAATAATATATGATTGTTATTATTATTATTAGATTGAATGCAGTATTTACTGAAGTTAATATAGAATCATGCAGTGTGTCTTGTATAAGAGACTTTTCTAGCTTCTTTGTTTGGAAACTCAGCTTCATCGGCAGACAGCACCAACTGTAATCCCGCACACCAGATGGTCTGCTTCCCAAATATCCATCTGGGAAAATAACTTATACAGTTTGGAAAAGGGCACTCTATGAAACTTGGGAGGTGATCACAGAAAAGTATTCTGTCTCTCACATCCATAGCAGGACAATTAAAGTTGAACAGATTGCTGGTGGAAAACATTTTTACCAGAATTTTACCAAAAATGTTTAGGAAAAAAATACAGTATAAAGTCTAACAAAACTCCCAAGAAGCTAAACAAAAGTCACTCAGCATAGATTTAAGTCTACACGTTTAGAATCTTTTTTTTTTAATTATTACAAAGGTATCTGACAAAGAAGAAAATGTGATAATGACCAACCAACTAGAAATGTAAGTTATTGCTAAGTAGGACAATAGGACACTTTTTGCTGTCCCCGCTGCTCAGTGCAATATGGCTATGTGACAATAATAATTTAACAAAATAACGGTAAGTACACCGGAAAGTGTAAATGTGAGTGAAAACTTGAGGAGGACTCGCATTTTATTCTTCTTATTTTTTAAATATTAAATTACTTTTACCATTATATAACAACTAAGAATGTTAAATTGTTGCAGAAAACTGCCTTAACAGTAAATAAAGATTGTATGATGGGACAATGGTGGTCCACTCGAGTGGAATATTTCCATTGCCATTATTTCATATGGGTAAATTCTAAAACCAGACAAATTGGAGCTTGGTGATGATATAGAATATGTTGTGTGAATGTGAGTGTTGTTTTTGCATTTTAATATGATTAGTTTTTAACTTCAATATTGGTTAAAACTTCTTGTACAATTAATAAAGCTTTTATGATGGCGACAGTCTGACAGAAGATGAATGAAAGCAACCGAGAATGTGATATTATTCGTAAGTCATTAGAGAGTGTGAAGTTGTCATATCAACACTGTCACACGTTACAAAATATTCCTTAGGCAGGACAACAGACAGGAAAGGTGTGAAGGATCAGATCGACAGAGATTCTTTTCACATATGAGTCACAAATTATTTGTCCTCTCTGATACAAGTTGTGTGGGGGAAGAGGGGGGGTTGCATAATTTAACCATGCTTGATAGTTAAATTCAATTTATTTATTTATTTGTTTTCCTTGTACTTGTTTGGGCTAAAGTGAAAAGCATTGTAACATAAATTTTCTCCTTTGCTCTTAGCAGTTTTTAAATGTAGTTTTCCACTGAATGTTGAAAGACCTTGAATACCCACTCACATTCTTCACAGCTTCATCATGTCACTTCTCCTCCTCCTCCTCCTCCTCCTGTGTCTGTTAATTCTGCAGGCTGTCAATTTGTCGCAACAAGAAGATGACAGAGGAAATACTGTACATCTGTAAATGCATCAAAAAGATGTGTTGGTCAGTAATAATCATAACTATCTGATTTACTTCTGATTGTAAGCATTTCAATCCATCGATCCATCCATTTTCTTTTCTGCTTGTCCGCATTAGGGTCACAGGTGAGCTGAAGCCTATCCTGGCAGACTTGAGGCGAGAGGATGGGTACACCAGTTACTGCAGACAAAATAGATTTTTTTTTGTGTAGTCTGATCTTGATAGATTAGATGTAAGGGCTATATTTTAAATATATGTAATAAAACATTATCGTCATACACAGATGCGTGGTACAAGAATTTGTATGTACACACACACACACACACTAATTGGAAAACACTTTGTCACATTCAATATGGCAGTGGCGTTTATGTATGATTCTGCGCCAAGGCGGGCTCAATGTACTGTATATTCCATGTCTTTTTGCCTGGGGTAGAGAATGTCCCAGTCATGCTGTCTTGGGTGGATTTTAAAATTGAAAGTGTTCACTCACTATTCACACTCACTCTTAGTAGAAGTGCACATACTTGGGTAAGAAAAACTGGTAAAAGTATTAGTATTTTTTTTTTAAACTTTTGCTTAAGTGCAGGGGTTGAATCAGTAGGACTGCTACTTTTACCGACTCTTTTTTTTTAAACTCAAGTATCTGTACTTCTACTTAGGAACAGTATATGTGAGTACATCTGTTGTGATCTGCAACCGCAATGTTTCATTCAGGGCCGGTGTCCAGCTCTCCCTCCAGTCAGTCCTCCTGTCATCTTTGCATCTTCTACCAAGTTGGTGTGAGAAGCAGGAAGCCAGGTGCAATATTTGGGTGCCAACAAAGTCCCGACTTGCAGAGACTCTTCCAGGTAAACTATAATTGTGATGTCCTTTGTGAGTTTTCCAAACTCCTTGCAAGGGATACCTTTGTTTAGTTTGTACACTTTTAAACTTACTGAAACACCCTGTATTCATTAGTGCCTGCACAGTCCTCCAAAATACGAGGGAGTTCTTTATTTATTACTCCAAGTTGAAGTTTACTTTAAAACTGACACATAAAACGAAAGAGAACTAAACATTGCATATTTAAACACCAAAATATTGAATTAAACAACATAATTTCATTCAACAAAAGTCCCCTTGCTGAATGCTAATGTTCAATGCAAAATGTTACAGATTGGCTAACAGAATTAGCATAGATGTTATGGTAAATATAAACCGTCAAACAACTGCTACTTTGCCACAGATGGAGCAGCAACACATACAAACACAGCAAGCAGTAATACAGGCATATATTTTCTCTGCTCTGTGGAAACAATGACTACTACTGGAGCTTAGTAGGTCACCTTCTCTGCCTCTTCTTCTTACTGATAATTATGCTGTCGTTTTGTAGTATATCTCTGTGTTGTCTGGCATGTTGCGTCACATTTTGATACTATACCTAAGGCTCGTAACTCTGAATTCAGACTGTTCTGTATACAGTGGATTTCCGATAATCCGCGACTAATTGATGCTTGTAACAATTGGCATGAATTTTCTGCAAATATTGGGGGACAGGTCCCCACAAAAAATTACGCAAATAGGTGAATCTGCGAATGCCAAAACACAAATATGCAAGGGTCCTCTGCTAGGTGACCATATCGGTACGCATGCACATTGTCTGTCAGGCCTCTTCACGGGGTGAGTAGTTGTACTTTCCTTATACAGTGGTCAGATTTTCTTCCCAATAAAATGTCATCCATTTTCTGAGCCGCTTCTCCTCACACGGGTCGCGGGCGTGCTGGAGCCTATTCCAGCTATCATCGGGCAGGAGGCGGGGTACAACTTGAACTGGTTGCCAGCCAATCGCAGGGCATATATAAACAAACAACCATTTGCAATCACATTCACACCTACGGGCAATGTGGGAGGAAACCGGAGTCCAATAAAATGTCACTTGCAAAAAAGGTTTGTTCAGTTCATAAAGGTTTGATGATGGTGACCATTTGACCATTTAATGAATGAGTTTGACACTTTTCACTTTTGTTTTTGAACAAAAATTTGGAAGTCAACCAGCGTCACGGAACAAATTGTGTTCCACTTTGCTGTCGCACAAGTGTTTTTTGCCTCTGCAACTGCGGAGTTTAAAAAAGATGCAGAAAGCATCAAGAAGACCGTAAATTTTTTTCACCAACCAACAGAACACTGACTCTTGGTACTCTTGGCCACAGTGATGAAAATAAACCTTTGCTATTTTTCTTTCCATAAAGACGAATGTTTATCGTTGGTCTGTATTTAATCATCATAAATCAAAATAATAGTTTTATTTCCTTGTTTGAAAATGTATGGCTTGGAGCGCTGCCACTTGCAATCTGTTTCTCAACATTGTCCTTGAGCTCTTTAACTGAGCATGTTGCTATTGTTTCATCTAAGGATGCACAGACACCATTTTCTCTTAGATCGAGTACTAGTACTTAGATTTGAGTACACACTGATACCGAGTACTTGGATCATGTGACCTCTGTCATACGTATGAGAAACCCTCACCTTTTTAACAATGTTTTCAGTGGTCTGATGGGACGCCAGTCCACCTGAAGGGGGATCTGATTGACAAGGTGCTCTACAGCACCACCATGGGCCTGAGCATTGGAGGGGCCCTTTCCTGCCTTGTAGCGCTCTACTTTGCTGCCCAGCCTAGCAACAAGTGATTCTACACAACTGGTTGCACTCTGATTGGATGGCACAATTGGCTTCTGATGGAAATCCGGGGATTTCACATAAAACGTTCAGCGTATCTTTTTCCACAATAAAATCTTTTTATTCAGAGATTATTTTTTCAGGACAACCAATAAAGTTTATTTTGTCAAAGCGTCGCTCGTTTTTTACTTTTTTTACAGCTGTTTAAGTGCACAATGGCAAGGTCTCACAGCAGGTATAGTAATTGCATGCCCATCCTGTTCCAAATGAGATTTTGAGCATCTATACAATACTGTATACAGTAGATGATTTGTGGAAGTGGGAAAAAAAACATGTCAATCTACTAGTTTGCTGAATTTTCTTACTAATGAGGACAAAAAAAATATTTACTAATACATGGACCTTAAGCTGGATATCAAAGTTATTGGAAAAAAATGCAGATAAGTGCACCTAATATAGGGACCAGTGCATACTGTATATGGAAAAATGCAAATCAACTTGCTGACTTTATTAGGCAAACCGTCACTTTTTCAAGCATCAATAAATGAGCTGATCCGATAACAAATTAATGAACAGACACCCAATTAAATAATATCATGCTAAATGAATGGAATATGGGAGAGGAAACAATAAATGTACTACTACATGATGATCAAGGAGTAATAAACTATAAACAACATGTTTACCTGACAACACTTTGTTATATTTAAACATTAATCCCATGATGATAGGGATATGAGTTAAGAAGTGGGTTTAATGATGTTCTATGCATAATTAGAGCCATGAAAATATTTCAAAGCACCTGCTAATGATTGGTTGATGTGAGGGTCAAAACACATATGTTAACATCGATCACACTGCAGTGTTTGGATCCATCTTAACACTTGGATTGTAGTGGAATCGAATACAAATCAAATTTGCACCGACTCTTTGCCAGTTGATCCTCTCTTTATGAATTCTGAGCCTCTTAATTAATGTTTCTGAGCAGCTTCATATTGATGGATTATATAGGATTTGCTGTTCTATCACTTATATAATGAGAACACTGAACCTATAGCACTCCCTGGGTGCACCAGTCCAATATTGGTCCATTTGGGCCTGCATTTTTTTCCTTCAATCTCCTGTTTGGCAAAGTAGAACTGAGCATGTTTGAATCTTTCCTTTGACATCACATACTGCTTAAATTCACATTCATGGAAGCATCAGACTGAGAAAGAAATAATTACTGCCGTCCAGACTTCATAACAGGCAATGACTATGATGAACAGGGACTCGTAAACGGGTAACCAAATTTTTGTTTATACCATATACAGTAGTACCTCAATGTACTGAGTTTTTTATTAAGATACGAGCCTTTGCTTTTTTTTTTTTTTTTTGAGTTACAATCATGGTGGCAGCAAACTTTACAACAAGCAGCAGTTTGGAAGAAAGTGAACAATTCTTCAAAAAGAGGCCAAATGCTTACATCAAGCTGTTTCTTGCCATTCGCAGTTGAGGTTTACTGTAAAATTAAACATAAAGCAAGGAAAATTACATGTATATTTAACCGAAGCACATTAACTTTGTCTTAAATAAGTCCACTCGCTAAAAGCTCACGCACAATGCAAAACGCCATAGACAGGCTAATGACACTATTATCAATGTAGCGGTAATTATAAACATTTTGCAACTTATATTTGAACACAAGTGGTAGCAAAAAATGCAGACATAGCATAAAACAACACTTACTGGCATATATTCTTTATCATCAGCAAAAATCAACAATATTATTTAAGCTTAATTGAGACAGTCTTCTTCTGTGTATCATCTAAATCCTGTCCTATGTCTATGTATTCTATTGCCCCCTGGTGGCCAAAGCCTGCACAGTAGAAGGAGCAGCACAATGGCCATTAAATTAGCATGATGCACAAACTATTTAATTCTTAACATTATGTTCAATTATGTTATTACTGTATGTTCTTAAGTAAATACTGCTGAGTGCTATTTTTCCTTGTTAACATTACAAACGTTTTGTTGTGTTTTAGGGGTATCTGGAAGGGATATATGGGATTTACATTCATATCAATGAGGAGCGGTGTAAGAGATAAGAGTATTAGTGAGGCACAATGTGTAGTCACAAAAATTAAAGTCAAGGCACCACTGTATAGATATACAGATATACATATAGTTGCAGAAAAAAGGATATGAACCCTTTTGAAATACCTGGATTTCTGCATAAATTAGTTATACAAAAAGTGATCTGATCTTCATCTAAGTCACAACACCAGACAAACACATTCTTATTAAACTAATACTGTACCAACCATGATGTTTTTATTAGACATTTTATATTTTTATTAGACACACCATTTAAATACTCACAGTGAAGGTTGTCTGACCACCACCCCTCCTCCAGCCCAGTCAAATTATACTTGTGCAAGACATCAACCCCCCACTTTGTCCTGTGTATAAATGAGCCATTAATTTTGTCTCCATGACAACATAATTATGCCATCATCATTATTCATTTTGTTTTGTAAAAGAGCTTTGAGTAATGAAAGTAGAGTAGATGTGCCTATATACCATTTTAATATCTATGGAAAGCCGTTTAAGCATTTATTAACATCCTTGATATCCATCTGAAAGTCCATTTAATAGTGCGCTTGACAAGTCACTGCACTAGTTGAACAACTACGACGCACAAGCAGAATGACTGTATTACGGGCAATATTTTTTCCTTTAAACTAGTGACATTTTTGGCATTTAGTGCTATATCAAATATATCGGATATTGAATACTTTATGGAAAGTCTGTAATACCAAATAGCTCTTAATCACCCCCTAAAAGGTTTTTTTTCCCTCCCACTTGATGACCAAATTACATATCAAATATTTAACAGATAAAATATGTTTTTTATGTTTTTATTGGTATGACTTTGTTGATGCCTTCTTTTTATTTGTTAAAACATTTTCTTATTCAAAGGCATATTTTAAATAGTAGTAATTTTGCTCTGAAGTTGTGTCTCTCAACATACATGCAACCCTGTTACAAAGACCGTTTTAGCCATCTGGAGGAAGAAAAAAAAAACTGCGCTACGTGACTCAGCAGAAATGGCCAAAAAAAAAAGGTTAATTGCTCCGACCATGGGTGGACTTAATATAAGTCCATGCCTCTATTTTTTCCACGCTGTTTTTTTTCCATATTATTAGATGGACTGTGTCACTCTAACCAATACAACCCTTTTACTCATATTATCAGAAAAAAATCATGTTGCTATAAAACTTACTTGTTATTATATAGCCAATAATTGGAAATGGTTTATACAGCAATATTTTGTAAATAAAGTACACTGTATGTATCTGTAACAGTGTAATACTGTAACTAATTTTTTTAAATGCACCATTGCTGGGTTGCGCTGTACGAATCAAAACCATCAAAACATTTTCTTGGTGGTTTGTTACCAATTTCTCTAGTAAAAACATTGCCAAAAATGGTGCCTAAATTTTCCTGCAATTCTGCAATGATGCCTATAGTTTCAAACAATTAGCCCGTCAAACTGCAGTGCCATTACAAGATTGGTGGTGGTTCCTGAGGTGATATGCATATCAATGGGTCATGCTTCTTTTATGCAGGGCTGTGCAGATGGCACAATATGATGTAATCATCGAATAAAAGGTCACAGAATGAGACACTGAATTTAAAATGTGCTGCAAAAAGTTCTATTTTGAGGAGTATAGTGATCATTTTTACACACAAATAGCATGCTCTTTATGTTGTCAACTCTGCCTGCTGTGGCAAGCCTGGACATTTCAGAGGATAGGTGGAATAGCAGGTTGCAATAAAAAGGGAGCAAGTCTGCTCTCGGAATAGAGACACCATGTGGTGACTCAGTGTCAACGCAGTCAACACTGATTCAGGCCAAAGTCAATCCAGTCATCGTGACGTACAAGAAGTACCTCTCAGTTTCTAAAAGGTTGGTGACTTTTTGTTTTCTAGTTAGTTATCAAGTCGAACTGTATCAAGTTAGTTAATATTATCTTCCATTATCCATTCTGACTGCCGAATGCCGATGATCATTTTTTTAAACAGTACCTGACACAGCTTTCTCTTTATGTAATTTATACTGTAAACTGAATATACCTTTTGGTAAATTGCACACATTTTTTTTTTATTTATTTAACAAGAAAGGCAAATGAGAGCAGATTCTCATTTACAATGCTGACCTGGCTGCAGACAGCAGAGTAAAACAAGGCAAAAATAAAAGCAAGTACAAACAAATGATATTCAGAGCGTCACTCCAAGCTTTTCCTCTACCAGTTGCTGTGGTGGTGAAACAATGTTGGATCCACAGTGGCTTGTTTTAACTCATCATAAAAATGTGGCGCTGTTCATTCATTAGTCAGTGCATTTAATTGCTCGCTCCATCAGTGTCATTTGTCACGTCCATTGAGAGTCCAAGACTCATGACACAGAATCTTTTAGGTGGTATAATGTGGACAAAAACTATGCACTCCGTGTCACGATTGCCGTTCTTGATGCAGATTACAGCTGTCATTCAAGAGAGAGAAACAGTTAAGTATCTTTCACCTTGCAGTGTGACTTGAGTTCGACACAGGACACATGACAATGAAGCAGTCACCATGACAACAGAGAATCCAATGGTGATGATAGGGTGATGCTCTCGGATGCTTGAAAATTGACGTGGAAGGGCAAATTTTTTTTCACATTGTCACTAAAGATGTTTAAGGATATTTTAAATGATTACCAAAAAAAAGGAATCAAGAAACATGAATTTCACTTTTTATATATTAGAAGCGAGATTAAGTCAAAGAGAGGGGATAGGATCCAACTCCCATTGAGCCTGAACATGATAAGCATTATAGAAATCGAAGGATGGACACAAGATTATATTTACATATAATCTTGGTCTATGTATTTTTGAATATACTGCAATACAGTTTGTCCAATTGACATTTATGACCACAAGATGGAGATAAAATACCATAGCGTTGGCGTAGAGAGTGGACACTTAATGAACGTACAGGTGAAAACTAAAATGAAATTTTTAATAATAGTATTTTGGGTTTTAATTGGCTGAAGCAAACAAAGGCACGTGTAATAAATCAAAGAATTACAACAAAAAAAAAAATATATATATATATATATAGAGATATACATGCAGTTTCTTTGTTTGTTTGTGTCAACTTTGCACTCACTCTTTATTTATTTTTACAAATGGTAACGGGAATTCATGTCTAACAATAAGATAAAAATGGAATTTACATTTTATATGGAATGAATGGAGAACTTGGTGCAGCTCTGTAACAGCTGTCATTGCACTCCTGAGTGATGAATTAATCCTTCCAAGAAAACCTTGATTTAATGACGCGTCAATGACTCCAGCGCTTGCAAAATGTCAGCAGAGCAGACATGGAAACTATAGCAATAGTGAATCCTGCTATATTGCCTGGATTTAAGCTTTTTTTTACGTGCTTTTACAGTGCAGGCAAGTAGTCGAGTTCTTAGCACATCTGCCTCACAGGTCTGAGGTTCAATGTTTACAGTAAATATCAACTCTGGCACTAGCGAACGTCACAGCAAGCAGCACTTTGGCAGATAGTGAACAATTCTTCAAAAAAAGTGCTTATTTCAAGTTGTTTATTGCCAAGTTGACTTTAAAATTACACATAAAACAAATACAATTAAACATTGTGTATTTCACCAAAGCACATTAACTTTGTCTTATGAAAATATGAAAATAAATAATGGCATTTCCATTCATTTCAATGGGGAATGATGATTTGAGAGCATTGTCACTGAAAAAAATAAGCCCAATAGACCTGCTGTCCTGTGACAGCTTGAGATCTTTATATAAAGAAACCGTGTGAAAACCATCCATCCATCATCTGGCCGCTTTTCCTGAGCAGAGTCACGTGGAACTGGCACCTTATCCCAGAGTGCATTAGAGAGGTGGTACTCACCCAGGACAGATGGCCTCCATTCACGCTCATCTTCACACCTACAAGCAATTTCGATTGTCCAGTTAATTAAACATACATGTTTTTGGACTGTGGACATTACATTTTCATGAAAACATTTTGATGATGACTGTCTGCAGTCATTTGTGAGGCAGCACCCGTGCAATTAACTGCACTGTTGGCGTATTGTTGCCTGGCTGTGGCATATACAGTACATGCAGCCTACCATGATCCAATAAAACTAGTTGGTAAATGGTTGCTGCAGATGATAACATATGATGTTTGATTTACAGTGAACCCCCGCTATATCAATATTGATCATTAGTTGGTATCTCTTCTCGCATCTCTTCTACAGAGGGCACCTCCACAACGGGGCTTCAATCCCTCATACAAACGCCAATGTTTTATATGTCACAATGCCAATAGAAAGCCTTTACACTTAGCATTCACCTATCAGAGCTGCCTCGGTGTGCAGCCGCACATATTGCACTGTATCATGATCAATATGTAGATTGGTAAAAGGAGATCACGTCTCCGCTGTTGATATCTATGATCAATTCCTATGACAACAGAAAAATAAACTGTGTTTAGGTAGCAGCAGAAACACAATATACAGCGGGTAGCCTCATCGATTATTTAAAGTTACCGTCACGCAAACGGAATATTCAGGATCTAAGGGTGATTAATGCTCTGCGCTGTTTGCGTTCCAGTCAGGGCACACACACGCAGTCAAAGTTCAGTGGTCAGTGGTCAGGGCCAGCAAGATCTTTTTCTGTTGACATTAACACTATCAGATGGACTGACCCACATTTACAATCCAAAAACTGCTTTTTGTTTTATGCATTTGTAGTAATGCATTCTCATCACTCAATTCTTTTCATTTCGTAGTGTTTCTCTTAGCTGCACTGCTTCTAGCACATGTACAGTATGTGGTTGTTGTTGTTGTTGTTTGTTGTTGTTTGTTTTTTGACCAATCAGAATCAGTATTGCTAGCTGATGTGATTTCAATTCTATTAGCAATGGGAGTGTTTCTTTACCAATCGGATTTCAAATTCATCTCCACAAGGCCAGCAAACTGGCCTTCGTCCTCTGATTGGTTGGTCAGAGCAAGCCAAGTTTGACGAGCAAAACTCGCCAGTCTTTATCTGCACACATTAACACATTTAATAATTGGCATCTCTAGTGAATAAAATAAAAAATAAAACATTTTGACATGTTTTTGTTTTTGTTGTTATTAGATTAATATTGATTTTGAATTGCTCCAGGTGATGTACTTGGCACAGTTGTGTGCTGATTTCTTTTGTTTTTGACAGTTTCTATCGTTTCTATAAGTGCGACGTTAGTGATTGCCACCATCCATTGTTAGGACTGAATCAGCTGCCCTTCTTATACATCTTTTGTGCAAGATGTGTTCTTTCAGACAGAGTCTGAATCATCAGACGGCAGGACGGCATTAAAGTCAATGACAAGTGCAGCAGTGAGCAGTCAAACAGGAAAATGTATTCAATATGAACCTCACTGAGTTCTGCTACAGTTAAAGGCCTCAAGACTGTGAAAAAAAGGCCCGGTGGAATCGTTGGCTTTATCAGACAACGTACTCAAATGTTCCTATAGAAATGAAAAGATGGACTGATTTACCCTTACCAACTGTTCAGGTCAATTTTGACCTGTTTTGATATTTAAAAGCCAACTAAATACAATAGTTGTTATTCTTTCTTGGCCCAAAAATTGACCCAGAACATACTAAGTCTGCATGGAAAATGAACAGTTCAGTGTGTAAGGGTTAATACATTAATTCTTCCAGCTGCTACCAGTTGTTCAAATGGCTGACACTATCGCGATAGAATTTCTCTTAGGATGCATAAAAAAAGATGGCTCAAACTAAAACCAAATCACACCTTATAAATCATTCTGAGCTTATGAAACAGAACAAATTGGTCGACTTTCCAACTCTTGAAACATAAATAAGTGCTTAATCTAGTGCGATGAAGGCCATAAAAATGAGCAATCCAAGAAATTCCCTCTGAGGATCATTAATATCTTTCATAAAGATGCTTAAGCCAAAGCCAAGTGATGATTCATCTGTCGCTAAAAAACTATTGCCTATTAAACTATTAACTATAGTAGCACCCTCACTATATTTTACTTATTTAGTATCACACAGAGGTCCAAAAAAATTTTTTGTTATTAGACAATGATGTCTTTCGATTTATTATTTTTAATCTGCTAGACAGACAAGTTTCTCAATGTCTTTGATGACTCATGATATGACACATAGGTATTGTTTTGCAGTTTTGCTTACTGTAGATATGAATTTCTTTTTTGTTGCCTATTAACTTTACACACCAAGAAAACTAAATTATTCTGTCACATATTTAAACCAATTTCAATAAACAACAAAAACATTACTCGGATTATTTGTGGTGAGCAGGTTTCACCCACAATGGAGAAGTTCCGGGTTAGAGTCTTGGCTGGTCCTCCTGTGTGGAGTTTGCATGTTCTCTCCTGCTTATGTGTCCCCCCATAAGACTAACCATAAGACTTTTTAGGAATACAATCTCATTTCTCATTTATTTAATGACCACCTAGGGCTGTACTGTATTTCAATATTGGTATGATGGTGGTACTTGGAGAACTAAGTATTATTTTAGATGGCACTTGGTGTAAAAATGGTTGATAACCACCGGTTTAATGAATATAGCCCTGTGGTGCCCCCCCCCCAAGATCTCTGGCTTCATGTGCTACTAGCGGAGGCTACAAATGGGTTGGGGGCAGGGTGGGGTGGGTTGGTGGTTGGATGGAGGTTGAGTGGAACAAAACAGGAGATTGAAAGACGTCTCTGTTAAATGTTTACAGATAATGTTCACACAAAGCACTGCACTGTGTTGTATTTTTCGTCTTGTTGAATTCACTGGCGAGTTACACACTGTCCTGCTATGTCACACTTTTACAGAGCTCATGTACTGTAGGTGGTTGTTGTTCCGTCTGTATACCTGTGGTGTATGGAAAGCTATTTCAGCATTTATTCGACTTCCTTTACTTTTTACCCTATGTGCCCCTATGTGTGTGATGTGCCTCTTTGCTTGGTCACAATACCCTTTTTCACGTATGGAAAATTTCCCCCAGCAGTTAACGACTGAGGTTTACTGTAATGGCAATTTGTATTTTCCCTTAAGACTGCCCCATTAAAAACAAGGGAGAGAGGGGAGAGAGAAAGAGAGAGAGAGAGGAGAGAGAGAGTGAGCTGTAGAGAGACATCTGTGGATTTGACTTTCAGGCTCGTGAATGTTATGTGACCAACCAATTAATGCATTTTGTTGCAAACTCTTTCTTGGGGTTTAAGTACTGCTCACCCTCAATTTAGTGGTTTGACTTAGAGGATGAGTACAACCATCACCACCTTTGCAACCACTGTGCCGCTCTAATGACACTGTGCATGATGAGCACTTTTGAAAATGGATAAGTGAATGGATGGTTATTTGTCAAGACAAATGTATCTTGTGCAGATGGAAAGGATTACCTTGTAAATAAAATATCTCCACTGAGAACCAACAATCTTTTGATAAATCCAGCACTTTTAAAGAAAAACATGAACTCTCATTATAGATGGAACTCATTTAAACATTAATGAGACAAAGCCATATGTGTACGCATTGACGTGTTGCTCACAGAATGGCTGTATGTTGGAATCAAAGCTGAAGTCATTTGCATTTCCTACCCATGCTTCTTCACTATATACCTTTTTAAATTGCCAGAGTATTGGAAAGCCATGGATAATTTATAAGGATAGCTTTTCCAATGAAGACAGACTGATTTCTCCCACCATCGTCTCATTGCACGAAGCCACTTTTAGCTTTGGAGGAGAATTACATCTGGAGGCTGTGGCTCTGCCTCATTCTTCTGCCCCCCATGACCTCTATTTCTATTAAAATGAATCTCTGAATTCGACACACAACTTCATTGTGCTTTTTTCTTTCAGGCCATGGAACCGTTGTTGCCTTCAAGTATGTTATTTGCTATAATATAATTCCTTCTAAGTTCCTCTTCAAAGGAAGTTGCACAGAGCCACCATCTTACTGATTCTTTTAGCAAATGAGAGAATTAAATGACACAAATTACATATAATATCATTACGTCATTATCAATATATATACCATTGTATGGTATGATCTGTTTATTTACTGTACTGTACGTATTCGTCTGTGTATATACTGTAAGTGTGCAAACACATACTGTATTGTCATGACTAGAAAAAGTTTTAAGATTCAAGCATTCTTCAAATAGTCTCTGCATGGCCCCGAAGCACGCAAAGCACTTTTACATTATGGCCTCAGCCATTCACCCATTTAATATTCCATCATTTGACAGACATGCAGTCGCTCTACTACCTGAGCCCAGACATTTTATTGCACTTGCTAAAAATATCGTACAAAAGGATATGTCAGTATGACATTGAAAATTAATTTAATAAGTGCAGAAAATTTGACATTTTCCTTGTTTCTCCACACTCCCCACACTCACATTCCCAATGTCCATTTTTTTGCATTTATAGAACCTCAAAAAAACTGTTACACAAGTATTTTATTTTTTAGATCATTGGCTCAGCTCTGTTCTTGTCGGTTCAAGTTTTGTTTTTGTCACCTTGAGCTCAACAGACTATGAATTATCAGTTAATGAACCACTATTATGCAGTTTGCAAAAGGTTCATTGTCGGCAAAGCAACTCGTTTCCGGGAAATGGGGGCCAAACCACACGTGACAAGGTTAGTTGCACAGTCACATTGACTGTGACTTTATCAAGAGTGAGATTTATCTATAGTTTTATCGCCATGTTTGCACAAAGTATGTGGTCTCCTGAAGCTAAGGTCACAAAATTAAATAATTACATTGAAAAAGTGATAATTTGAAAACTCCAGCCACACCACAAGATACCAGGATGGAGAATAATCCTTGAACTGGGTACAGTCTGAGAAGTTTGTAACCTCACTCCGTGTGTGTGTATACAGTGCATCTTGAAAAGTATTCACAGTGCTTCACTTTTTTCACATTTTGTTCTTTTACAGCCCTTCTGCAAAATTAATTAAATTCAATGCAGAATTTATTAAAAATAATTAACTAAGGAATCACATGTACATTCTATAGTCGAGTGTCAGAGCAAAGGAGAGAGTCAAAGCAATTGTCTGCAGACCTATGAGACAGGATTGTCTCAAAAGACAGATCTGGGGAAGAGCACAGAAAAATTCCAGCTTTTTTTTAAGGCCCCCCTGATCATAGTGGCTGTCATCATTTGTAAATGTAAGTTTGGGACTCTTCCTAGAGCTGTCTCATGAAAAAGACACTCCGCGTCCAACCAGATGGAGCAAAGAGGAATGAACAAAACTATCTATCTATAGGTCTGCCAAGCTTGTAGTATTATAGTCAAAAAGACTTCGGGCTTTAATTGCTGCCAAAAGTGCAAGTATGAAACAAAAGCAGCAAATACTTATGTACAAACATAAAACAAAGATTGTGTATTTAAAACACCCACGTAGCTGTGCCTTAATATAGTTAGTTTAGCTTAATGCTATCAAACATTGAAAAACACCATAAACGGGCTATTAAATAGCATTCGTGTTGCAGTGTTATAACCCTTTTAGCAACAGATATTTGAACACAATCGGTGGAGCAACACATTTGGAGAGAATATAACAGTACTCACAGCCATATATTCTTTATCCTCTGCGAAAAACAACTGATATGACTGAAGCTTACCGAGTCAGTTTTGAAACTCTTCTTTGTGTGTATCTTTATGTGTAAAATATACTGCCCCCAGATGTTCAAGACAGGCACACCAAAGGAGCAGCACAATGTCCATCGAATAGAGGCAAAAAAATGTGGCAAAATGTTTTTTATTCCTAACATTCTATTTAATTGTATCATAAATGTATGTTGTATAAAGTGCATTATTATACAGTGCCTGTTATGTTTCTTATTAAAACACATTACAAAAACTTGTTTTTTTGGGAGGCTGGAATGGATTAAACAGCATTTTCATTTATTTCAATGGGGAAAGATATTACAAGCGGGGTCACAGAAACTCGTTTCTTGTATTGTAACAATTTTTTGTTGGTTCATACCCCCATCCATTAATTTTCTACACCGCTTATCCTCATTAGGGTCGCAGTTGAACTGGAGCCTATCCCAGCTGACTGGGCAAGAGGCAGGGTACACACCAGACTGGTTGAGACTGATTTGATTACCTTAACTTACATGTTTTTGGAAAGAAACCGGCAAAACCCACACAAACATGAGGAGAACGTGCAAACTACACAAAGAAAGACTAGAGCGCCCTCCATGCTGCTCACACTGGTTCAATGTCATAATCTAATATTATATATATATATATATATATATATATATATATATATATATATATATATATATATATATATATATATATATATATATTGTGGCTATTTGTGCAACTGCCAAAATACTTGGAGACAAAAACATTGTCCCTATACAGTCAGCAACTGAGTAGAACTGGAAGTGACAAGCACTTGATGCAATGAGCCTTTATATCTTATCTAAGCACATCTCTTCATGAGTCAGTCAGCGCTCCTTACAATGTAACCATTTAGACAATCCAAGAAAGGAATAGACTTGCAGCAACACAATAGCACACATAAAATCCTCTGACAGAAACAATGCACAGGATGCATGTAGTAGAAAGTAAGGTATGCTTATTTTCACATTAGTATAAGAAAAAGCACTACAGGTATATTAGCACCATATTAAGCACATGCATTAAGCAACAGAAATTAACATGGTAGAGATGCTGTTTATCTGTCAAGGACATGCAGCACTGAAAATTCTATATGAAAGGAAAAATTTAATTTTAATTGTTTAAATTACTGTAGCCTGGGGTTGGCTTCAGGCAAGGACCATTGATTCTTTTTGTTGTTTTGTTTTGTTCTTGGTTTTTTTGTCCGCAGATTCGAACCCGTGACCCTCCGGCTCCCAAGTGAAAATCCTCACAGATGAGCTACTGCACCTTAATGATAAAATTAATTGTGATACATCATAGAGTAGCTAATGGAAATTAGTCTGGAAACCTTCAGACCTATAGAAAAATGGATGGATAATTTAACTGGAGTGTAATCCAGTTTTAAAATTATAAAGCTTCGCTAGGAATCATGTCAGGAATTGCCCTCATAAGTGTAGCGTGTAGAACAGTGAAGAGAATGACAATTGGTACCTGAGAAAGCAGTCCAGACAGCGCTAAGGGACTGATAGGGTCATAGATCAGGGCAGGTAGGAGCAAAAAAGGAAAGGAAAACAACAAACACAACAAGTAATGCAAGAGGCAAAGTCAAAAAGTCAGAAAATGTTGGCAAGATAAACTGACTAAAAGCAAAACACTGAATTTGCAGAACACTACTTTTTGTGGTAATGTCTGTGGTTTCATGAGAAAAGACTTTGACTTTAGTAGTAATCGAAGGGAACATAGAGCACTGCTAAAACTGCCTTCAGAAATTGGATTCTTTAATGCAATCCTAATATTACACTTCGGACTTCTGCGGTTCAGTTTATCTGTTGTTTGCCTTTAGCTTCAGTTTATCTTCCAGCTCTTCAGTCCAAGGTTCATACATTGGATTCCACCATCCTACACACCATTAAACCCGACACTTTCTCTCTTCCACAAATTAAAATATCTGGAGGATTATACACGTTCAATATTAGGTAAAATATTGAAGCAATGCCTTTTGCATAGTAGCGTGCTGGTAGAAATAAATTTTCTATAACTCTGAGATGTTTTTATTTATTTATTTTTTACTAGTAAGACACAGTTGTTCTACTAGTCCCCTAAATTGTCTTAAGAGTAAGGACAAAAAGCTCACTAAGCTGGCTATAAATGATATTTGAATAAATGCTCAAATGGCTTTCCATACACTACTGCTCTTCCTGCCACTACTATAAAGACATTATGTGGTACTCCAGTACATATATAGTGTTATGGTCAACTATTATGTGCATTATAATGTGAATACACATAGTTATCTTGTAAAATTGTAAATGTGTTTTTTTTCCATCTGCAAATAAAGGTAATTGTAATAGTAGCGTCTATCAAATAAAGCATACCTGTCTGAACATGGAGGATACCCTTTAAACAGAACATTAGCACAGCATGTAATTACTACATTGCACAATACAGTGCTATGTATGTGACCATAAATCATGGCCATTGATAGATAAAGTAAATAGATATAGATGGATAGAGTATATACATGGTCAAATGTATATGATACAGTTCCACAGTTTTATCAATGGGTTGAGAATTCTTAGTCTAGTTCTAGTCACTGTTGTATTCTTGAGTTTAATTATTGTGCTCTTTTTATAGTCTATTATTGTAAACCAGGTAACTGTTTGGGGTATTTTCTTTTGTTTAAGAATCAGTATTTTTCAATCAAGTTTTGTTTTTAATACACCAAATCATACCTGGGGGTTATCTCAGGTCAGTTTTCATATAGCTCAGGTCATGGAGCACGTTCTTCCTACTAGGAGACCCATAAATCTACTATGAGCAAGCACTCCTCCTTTATAAACAACCTATATGAAATAAACAAACCTTGAGGAAAAACCTGACTCCTCGGGGGGGGGGGGGGGGTCAAACCTCACTGGAGAGCGGCAAATTGAGGAGAAGTCGGGAAAGCAATGGAATGTTTTTTGTTTTATTTTTAAAGTAAAAAATATCTGGGTTTTGCAATTTTGCTGGGATGAACGAGCATAATCTTAATATTTGTAACGTCCTTGGATTAAGGAATGGATTGTAATCAAATATGCTGTTCCTGATGATATTAAAATCATGAGTGTTTACGGCCTTCAGCTTTTATTGTGGTATACATTACTGAAGAAGCCAATAAAAGTGCCCTAAATGTCATTCACCGTGAAATGTAACAACTTTTCTTAATGGACACATAATACACAAAATAAATACTTAAAAATGTCATTCTTTTGTACAGGTTTTACAAAGTTCTGTACACAGAGGCTGTTTGAAGGTTAAATTTGACCCGGGTCTACTAAAATGTATTTTAAATTCACCAGTGTGTGTTAAATCTGGGAAAATGATGGTAAATGGCAGTCTTGAAACTGTACATGCCATAAACACGTGTATGTGTACTTTCTATAAAACAGTGGTAACAGTGTTCAAGAGTGAGCTTGTAACAATCCAGTGAACTGTATGTGTTCCTAGCACATTTGCACAAGTTTCTCTGTGCGACCCTGAACAGGATAAGTGGGACAGAGAATGGATGGATAGATGGAATTATTATGAGTATATTCTTGGCCCTG
This sequence comes from Phyllopteryx taeniolatus, assembly GCF_024500385.1. NCBI lineage: Eukaryota > Metazoa > Chordata > Actinopteri > Syngnathiformes > Syngnathidae > Phyllopteryx > Phyllopteryx taeniolatus. The sequence continues at coordinate 8,163,974 of NC_084521.1, read as the reverse complement.
GTCAAAATTAACCCAGGACATACTATGTATGGAAAATGAACAGAATATATGGGCTAAATCATGCCTCATTTGTAAGGAACATGCATTTAGGGATGAACAGCACAACTGAGCATGTGATGAGCCGTGTAATGTGCCAAATCTCCTCTGCCTATGCCAAACAGTTGTTTTCGTCCACAAGCATTTTCCCACTCCTTTCCCCTTTTCTTATCAATGGGAAGCTGTAAAAACTACCATCACGGCCCTTGTTGCCTTTTGGAGTCAAAATGTGGCATGATAGTGATTCTTTCTCCAGGGAACCCCATTTTCCATTGCACAATATCTATTCAGTTCTACATGGCTGTACAGTGAACCCCCGCTATGTTGTGGCTCATCATTCGCAGCCCCGCAAAATTGAAGATTTTTAAGCGATTGTCTTTTTTATGGGTTTTTGCAGTATATAGGCAAGTCCAAATTTAGAGTTGCACCACAACAGTGGAAGAGATGCACCATAATTTACAGCAAGGAGAATGGGAGGTCCTTTTAGTGTAATACAGAACTGAGTTTTGCTATTGTCATATGCATTGCCTGCAAAGGCCAGAGAGAATATATTGCTTTGAGTATTGTTGTATTCTCTTTATGTGTTGATACTCCGGTCACAGTTGTTTGAAGGTTTATAATTACCGTAACATCCATGCTAATTTTTGTTAGCCCATCTATGGCGTTTGGCATTATAAATTAGCATTAAGCTATTAGATTTTACTCAGACAAAATTATGGTTTGGTTGAAAATTTTGGTATTTAAATATACAATTTTTAAATTTATTTTTTTTATGTCAGTTTCACAGTAAACTTCAACTAAGATTGACAAATAAATAGCTTGAAGGATGCAAACTTCGCCTCTTATTTGGAGAATTTTGCAAGAGAGTCTTTTTGTTTCCTCAAAGTGATGGTATACAATACGCTCTAATTTCTTGACTTAGGTGCTAAGTACTACTTTAAAAAGTGTGTTTTAATAAGTTTAAATGTGTTTTAAGCATGTGGAAAACTACTTCATCTCTACAAGTAGAGCTCAGTGCTGCCAGGCATGCTGTGACACAGGTTTGTAATATGCTGAAGGTGCACAACTCTAAATTTGGACTTGCCTGTAATGTAAAGAAAAGGAAAAAACATCATAAATAATGATCACTTAAAAAGTCATGATATAGAAGAATGAACCACGATATAGCAGGGGAACACTACAATTGCATTATGTTGGTACAAGAGAACATATTCATGACGGCAATCCAGAGAATGCATTGCAAGATGCAATGCAAGAATTTTAAGATATTTTACAAAGGAAACTAAAAATACATTGGGGAGAGCTAGCAATGCCCTGCTGATTTTTGTTAATAATAATGAAATAGGTGGTTAGGTTTAGATTGGTCATTATTTCAAACCTCCCTTTTATATTATGTAGGTCTTTTGTTGTTTTGAGTATAGATGGATGCAATGATACCGCATGACCGTGTGCAAGCCTCCATGAGTTTGTGAGCACGTGTATGTGCATGCGCAACGTGCACTGCAAGGTTCTGCTGGACATCAAATAATGGCCCACCATCAATCTCTGTCACATTGTCCACAGAGAGTGTGCAAACAGTGCAAAGGTGGTGATGTGGGGGATGGGGCAGGGGTTCTGTGACAGCCCCAGACTACAGATGGGATGGGAGTATATGTGAGTGAACAAAGGGAGGGTTACAACCTTTAGGACAATACGAGGGATCTCTTTGTTTGAGGATACTATCAGCTATGAAGTGTGTGTGTGTGTGTGTGTGTGTGTGTGTGTGTGTGTGTGTGTGTGTGTGTGTGTGTGTGTGTTTGCGTGCATTTTTAGAGACTGACATATGGACGACTCACAAGGGTGCAGCCACAGCATGTCATTGACAAAATCTAATCAAAAGAGAGCAGCAGGAAGAATATTATGTGTTTGTTGATATTATCGGAACAATATGTTCCCTCATTCAGAGCCACTGTGACACTGTCTTCAAAATTAAGTGAATGTCACCATCTATCCCATCTTTGACAGTGGCATGCAGAGCTTTTTTTGTTGTTGTTGTTGTTTCAGTTTTGGTTAATACTTTGTTTTAAAGATTGTCAGCTCACACACACACACACACACACACACACACACACACACACACACATATATATATATATATATATATATTTGTATTTCTTTTTTTACAGACAAATCTGAGAGTCGCGCACCTACAGTGTAGTACCACGTCGTGCCCCAACATGCCGCGGGCAGCACTGAGATCTATAAAGTATGCAGCATAATTAGCAGCATGAAGAAGAGGCAGAGAGAGTCCCCAACTGAGCTCCAGTACTAATCATTGTACCCACAAAGCAACAAGACTATATGCCTGTGGGTAGTTATATACTTTGTTTGGATATGTTGCTGCTCCGTTTATGTTAAAGTAGCATTTTTTTCCAGGTTTATAATTTCAGTGACATCTATGCTAATTTCCGTTAGCTCTTCTATGGTATTTTGCATTATATGTTAGGGACTTTTGTTGGATTAAATTATATGATTTGGTTGAAGATTTTAGGAGTTAAATTTACAATGTTTAATTATCTTGTATTCTGTTTTTTTGTGTGTGTCAGTTTTACAGTCAACTTCAACTTGGAGTGACAAATAGCTTGAAACAAGCACAGTTTACCTCTTATTTTGACAACTGTGTGAGCGAGAGCGTGAGAAAAGTCCCCAAACAATACTTTAAACTAAAAAAATGGTTTTAATAAGTTTGGTTGTGAAGCATGGGGGAGAGGGTACAACTATGCAAAAGTTTTTTAAATGCGCTCTATATTGTAGACTTTCAACATAACACTAGTTCACTGTCTGTAACGTTCGTCAAAACAGTAGTAAAAGTAAAATTATTGACTTATGATAGCTAAACAATTCCATTTTATACATTTGTTTTACATATTTTATATATTTTTATTACAGTACACTAGTGCAGTACTGAATACATTATTGAATAGTAACTGTTTACAGTGGTGGAAGAGCGTATGTCAATGGGCGGGGGTGTTCAGGGCCCTTCTACCAATCAGTTTCAGCCTTCTGATTTTGTAGGCGGGACCAGCAGCTCAGTGAGCCACTCAGCGCTCACCATTCGCAGCGCGTGGAGAAGTTAGCAGCAGTCGGGTGCCACTCTGGTCCGTAGCCACGATGGATACAATACCTTGCGTTTTGTTCCTCCTGCTTTTTGTAACAAGGATACAGGAAAATAATGGTAACTACTCTAAACGTACCATATCCAACTGTGCTGGGTGTTTTCCAAGTGTTTCCACTTAGTTACACTGTTGGCGGCAACGGGTTTGGCCGGAAAATGTCTTTGTTTAAGAAACCCGAAGAAGCGGAGTGTGTCAAACTAAGATGGCGCAGGGTCGCAGCCTGCTGCTGCCTGTCTGTGGAATGTTTATTGTCTGGCTAAAAAATAAATAAATAACGAGGAGCTAAAAGTCACCCGTGGCTTTAAGGGTCAACGAGAAAAGCTCATGGTGGAAGTTGCTCTTTCCTCTGTAAGCTTTTACCTGCTCCCCCTATTGGTTTTCGGCTGTCCGAAGAAGTACGTCCGGAGTGTGTCCAGTTCCTCAATCGCAAAGTTGCTTGCATCGCTGTGGTGGATGTTTGCTTATTTGTCAAGCTTTGGTTGTTCATTTACATTGTGGGGGAACGTGTTCTTTGTTGCTGCCTGTGGCAAATATTTGAACAAATTACCGCAGGGATGAATGTCATCGCCCCTCCACCCTAACCCACTCAAAGTTTACCGTTATAGTTCCATTGTTCTGGGTCACATTTGGTGGAAATGCACTTGTTGAAATTCCCGACTATTTTCTTAATTTAGTTGTTTCGAGTCAGTTATCTGTCGTCTAAACACATGGAAGTTTGAGTGGAAGATTTGGAGCTTGTGTGTGTGTGATCAATAACCACAATTTACCCGCGGATATGTTGATTCAACTTAGTGTTTCTAATTCTGACTTATTTGGTGTGAACGTATAATTTGTTTTATGTGGAAGACCACTGCGGGGGGAAATCGTCAAATAATGCTAATAATTTATTTACACCGTTACTTCATCCGCCCAGTTTACATATGCATCTACTCAGTAATGTGCTTATTACTATAATAATACTACTCCTGACGCCTTTACTGCTGTGGAATTTTGTGGTGCCGCGCTAGTGTTGCTCCGCGTGTCTTTTCCATGGAAACAGGCTGTGATTGCAATTGAACATTGAATGCCTCATGCACTATACAATTAATAAAGATAAAACGTTTGGAAAAAGCCCTAGTCGTGCTTAGTTGGGGAGGTAACTCCAATCAAATGAGTATTCAACAGTTATATGCGATCCATCATTGATTTATTCGCATCTGCAATTGTTACCGTGTAACACACCCATTTGCAGTACATTGGTGGTTGGTTGGTTTCATTAGTTAATGTGTATCCAAAAAAAAGAGGTCCTATCTTAGGAACATCCGATTGTGAGCTTTTCTATTGACTCAAGCGTTTTCTTTGTGTGTCTTCCCTTTGTGTAGAGCGCATGGGAGCCTGATCATGAGTGGAGGGTGCATGCTTTTCACACACAGCATCCATGGGGGCTGATCACAACCTCCCCATGCCAAAAGCGGAGCGGTGTCCTCATATAACACCCTGCTGCCTCAGAATTGGGGCGGTTATCGAATCGATACCTTGGCTTTGGGATACACGGAAAGGGAGCAAATTCCACATTCTTTGTCCTGCAATAGGATTGTCATGGCATGGGTCCATTATACGGGGGGGGGGGCCTGCATCCTTTACATTAGTCAGAGACCAACGTTTTTACATGTTAAATGCATATACTGAATTAAATTAATAACTGTATACGGTATCATACATTTAAACACAATTTCTATGCCTTTTAGTGTTCCTAGAAAGAAAGGAAAACATGCCCCAGCGGCTTACACGCCTGTTAACAGCAACATAAAGGCTTATGATTGTCTTTATGCTTCTGTGCGGGGATTTATATACACACACGAGCAAAACAACCACACACATCCAAGCACTGGCAGTGGGTTAAATTAGGTGGTGCCACTATCGCACATTGCATCCAAGTAGCTGCCACCTAGTAGGCTGTGTCCTTATGCCCTGTCACCCTACTCTCCTCAGCCACCCACCCCCCAGGCTCATTTGTCTGTTCAACATCACATGATCCTCCCCTCGCCCCCTTTTCAGAATAATAAATAACAGTCCATGACGAGTGAGGATGTTGGGATCTCCGTTTTGAAGGGTATCTTGGCTTCTGAGTTGTTACTGCTTGTGAGATTCAATGTACAGTATGGTGGAACCTCCAAACTTGAACCAAATCCCTTCTGTGGCCCTGGTTGAAGTTTAAATTTCAAAAAACTATAAATGAGTGTATAAAGTGAGTGTATAAATGATGAATGACATTTTAATTGTGCCAAAGTGCACTGGCAGCTGTGTCTATCCTTGACCACATGTTATTAACGGTTGTTGACTATATTAAGTTAGCTAACATCGATACCTTGTGTTGGCCGTTGTGGACGTGCTGTTGTGGTGCGTTAGGTGTGAAATGATCATCAACTTTGGAAATTTTCTTTTACACACTCCATCCTTTTTAAATTATTTCTGCACAGAGTGGTGTGTACTGTATGTCTGCAGGAACATTAGTCCTTGTGGAAAAAATGATCCCTGCAAAGCTCATAGTATGAAAAATTAATCAAATTATTCAAGTCATTAGAAAAATTGTTTCTGCCCTATCTAGCATTACATGTAGTGTAGGGGATTGTATCTTTCAAGCACGTGTACCAAGGAAGTAGTTACACTGTTGTTTTAGTAATTTGAACTCTGGAAGTGACAGCTTGTCTTCATTGTGTGAATCGGATGAATACTGTAATCTAAAGACCACCAGATGGTCATTTTACATCTATTTATGAAGCTAATTATCTGATTGAGATGGTTTCTCATGTTTCTGTTGTTATGGTTATGACCAAATGGCTGGGAATCCACAAAGAACAACTAATGATGAACACACATTAATTGGAGTTGAAATATAGTAGTCACTATTATATGTAGCCATATCACTGTGGCTCAACAGTATTTTGACACCTAGTGGTTAATAGATGATGAAAAGGTCTAGGAGTGAGTGGACTTTAATATCTGTTCTTATTTTTACATGTGTAATGTAATGTTTGAAACCACACAATTTGGGATTAGGATACAGATGATGGGGATTTAACCCAACCTATGCATATTTTTATTACACTGATAGGGTCTGTCATACAAAACGTCACAAAAGGTTTGAGTCAATAAGCTGTTAGAGTCTTAGCAGCACATGATGGCAGTTCGTAGCCCACCAAAATTATTCATTCACTTACTCATGAATTTGACTCATATAATTGCAATGAAAGGGATACATCACAGTATGATATTTAAAAAAGCAAGTTCTTGTGCCACAATTGTAAGCTGTTACTGTATTAGATACAGTATATGAACATTATTATTTTTGGTTGCACTGCATTCGATGTCAACCCCGCTAACATTTCTGCGTGAATGTATGAGCTGATCTCTCACTCCCATTGTTGAAGAACATATTTCTGATCTGAACATGCCACTTCAATTTTCCCAAGTTTGGGAGTCTTTGGTGTCTGTATCAAGGAATTGACATGGGCTTTAGTTATGTCGAGGCCACCTGCCAGATGTTCCCCTGTTAATGGTTCAAATGTAGCTCTTCCCTCCAAGAACTTACATGGAAACAAAAGCAGTGACAGTGGAGTTGTCACAACTGTGAACATCAAACCAAATATTTTGCCAGGTGAAATTCCTTAGAGCATGATGATTACAGCACACACAAAGCTTATGGATGCCATTGTAACATTCAGTCATAGCCTCCATCAATGCAGGTTTTGGGTTTTAGAATTCTGCAAACAATGAATGCATCACTGTAATATTAGGTGGCAGAATCAGTGTACCTGTGTACCACAAACTTCACATATGAACTGCTTATAGAAAAAACAGTATTCATCGTGTATTTGCGCCCAAATACCAAAATTATCTCAGTTGTCAATAATGCCTGTTTCTTCTAGGCTATGTTATATTCACCCAAGTCAATCTTGAGTGTGCCATTGAAAAATTCTACACTAGTTTGACTTTGAACTCTAGATGCGCTGGTTTGTGCAGTGTTGAACCTTTGGATGTCAACTTTCCTCACCTCTCCTTAGCATACAGCAGGGGTTTTCCTGCCCCAAATTGAGGCAGAGGTGGTACTATTAGGACACATTTGCAACGACATTTGCAGTTGGAAAGAAATCCCTTGCAGCTCTTCTTTGACAGTTTAAGGAGTGAATTCCAATTGTTTCTGATACAGTGCCGCTCTGTCAGCGTGGGTAATACTGCAGTTGCAGTTAAAATTATGTTTGTCAGATAACGGTTTTCATGATGTCAGAGCTACTCGGGGCTGAGTCTGCCACCTCTACATTTGATACGCAGGAAAAATCCTGGCAAATAGTAAAAGGCACTTGTGTAAGCTGTTCACTTTTACTTACGTGGGCTGTTAATTCACTGGAATAGATACAAATGTTGCATATCTGTCAATCTGACTGCAATGTAAACAGACAGATTTGATCTATCCATGGGTGTTGCTGATGGGGGTGATGGGGTGACATGTCTCCCCCACTTTTAGAATATGTTCCCTATGCTATCCCCTCCACACACACTTTTATCGGCATTAAAACAATGAATGCTAAAAACAAACCTCACGGCTTAGTTTCTTCTCTGAATAAGTGCTTTGCACATTATGGAACACATAATATTTGTTATCCAGTTCTCAGATGTTGATCACAGTTGTCATTAAATGTTTTGGTAGGCCCCAGAGGATTTTCAGAGTTTAAATTAGACCCCGGCACTCTAAGGTTTGGAATGAGTGGGTCAGTGTTTGATACAAAATGTCAGAAAATAGGCAATAATGTTAATAGGTTTCCCAAGACAGCTGATGAACATGAATGTCTTGTTTTGCTTAAAACACAAAGATAATTTATTTGTTTTAAGGGAGGAGTTTTTACATTCAAGAAATCAGAGCATTTTGACTTTTTAAAATAAGTAATAAAATGGTTCAGAATGTGTGTAATAAGCTTGGTGGCAATAATGATGTTTTACTGTATTTTTGTGTTCAGTTTTGCCATAGGGCATTTAATTATCTGTCTACTTACACTTTACTGTCATTGTGTTTTAACTCAACCAGAATGTGACAGTTTTGTTATTTAGTTCTCTGGCCAATATGAAGATGAGCAGTTGAATGCAAGCAGATAATTTGCTCATTAAAAGTTGGCCTACTCCTGAATGATTTGTTCCTCCCACTTCTGAAACGATGGTTATGCTGGACCTACCTGTCAAAGGAAAACAGATGTCATCGAAATTAAGTAAATTCCATTAATATGGTCAAAATACGTTACATTTGAAGTACACATTGTTCGTAAAATTCAGTCCAATCCAATAAAATGGTATTGCAGTGCAATACGTTTATTACGTATTATTTTTCATTACAAGCATAATTTCTTAGGTGGGAATATAAGATCAGAGATTAAAAAAAAGGAGGGTAGCGCTACATAGAATTGCTAAACAGTGTCCTATGTTTAGCAGTTTGTGGGACAAAGTTGTAACTGTGCCTTTGCAACTAGGAAGATTCTTTCCCCCCATATGGCCACATTGGGAACTTGTACACATTCTGATTAGAAGAACAATAAGTCATAATAAGTGTAATAAGTCAACATTTGTATTACAGTTGTGTGTTTTCAGTTGGAGTGTTCAACTGCAACATACTGTATTGGAGTGTTTATCAGTTGCAACTTGTTGCTGATATTTTACCATTCCAATGTTCATACATACGTGTTTCATTTTCCTCTTAATACAGACCCTCTAAAAAGTCAACCGAATCTCCTGAAACGATATTTAGTTTATTTTAATACAACACAATGCACTGTCCTTCCTCCTGCCTGTCACTGTCATATTGTTCTGTGGGCTGCCACCGTCAGTACGAGCAGCAGAGAAATGCAAAGCATTCATGTGACCCTGGATGTCCGTTGTCCTGGCCCAAGGAACCACAACTAATTTGAGAGGTTGTAGCTGTGCCACCAGCCATTTGATTCAGAGGCACCAAAGCGTTAATGAGTAACACCCTCACTCTGCTCTTTTTATGAGACCGGGGAATCTCAAGCCCTAATTGTAAAGGGTGAGAATAAAAAAACATGTTGGCGGTGTGGGACACGTAATGCCCGGATCAAACTACAAGACACATTTGCTCTTTCACGATTGCACTTTCTCACTACTGCAATAATATCTTGTATTCCGATACCACCGCATCCCGTTTTTTACGATCATTGGGCTTTATCTTGTCAACTCAAATGCGACCGGATACACTCGTTACCGTGGCGATGACAAGAAGAGTGAAGCGAACCGACTGTATTATAAGGACAAAATGGGGAAAAATGTGTTGGTGGTCACCGGTGCTCAGGAGATGACGTTCGTTTAAGGCTTGCTTGAGGTATGTTCACATACTTTTAATACGATACGGCTCACAAGCAGTCAATAAAATGTTATGTAGCCTACCAAGATAGCGGTAGCACGAACAGTGGACGTAAACATGCCGCCGTTCTGTCGAGGGTTACTTCCTGCCATCTAATAGAAGACCATTCATTTGTTCTGTCTGTCACTATGCCTCACTGGCATAAATAGAGGAACAAAGACACATTATTAATTCTAAATATAATTTTATTAATTCTAAATATAATTTTTAAAATAGACACATTCCTCCGTCTTGTGATCGGATCGGTGATCGGTTATCATTTTTTTAAACTCCCTGATCGGTGATCGGCCCCAAAAATCCTGATTGTGTAAAGCCTACTTTTCAGTGGTGTACAATTCTGCTATTCTCAATAATTATGCCATCACGTTGTGTAATAATTGGTACTAGTAGCTGGTTAAAACAAGCCCCTGTCAGACAAATGACACGAAAGAATTTTATAAGTAAAAATAAGCTGCCCTTGAGCAAACTGAGCAAAAATACCATTAGTATGCTTACAGAGAATACCACCCTGCTTTTTGGGATAAAAATCTGGCCTGAGTCTGTGACTCCCTGCCTTATAGAAGACAAATCGAGGTGAATTCACTCTTCTTTTTTTTAATTTTATTTCCCATTGTGACAAAATCAGTGTTGCTGCTTGTCATTGTGCCGTTTATCCACAGCTTGTAGACAAGCTCACAGACACCACAAAGCCCGTCTGTAAAAGTCATTTGCCTAGACTGATGAGTCAACGTATCTCATTGGCAGCGGACACTCATTTGTAAATCTGTCTGAAAATGCAGGACTACTACAGATAGCTTCCTTTTATGTTTGCTTATTACTAGTTGTATTCTGAATTCAGCTCACCAAATCACAAAAACTAACAAGGAATTTATGCATTATACAACTATGGGAAAAGGAAAAAAGTCTTGAGGATTTGTCTTTCTAAAAATAAAAATGTTGCATCCATCCATTGTGCTGATTTATTTTTACACATTTTATTAAATATTGTATTGTATTAGAGCGTCAGCCTTACAGTTCTGAGGACCCGGGTTCAATCCCCGGCCTCGCCTGTGTGGAGTTTGCATGTTCTCCCCGTGCCTGCGTGGGTTTTCTCCGAGCACTCCGGTTTCCTCCCACATCCCAAAAACATACATTAATTGGAGACTCTAAATTTCCCGTAGGCATGACTGTGAGTGCGAATGGTTGTTTGTTTGTATGTGCCCTGTGATTGGCTGGCAACCAGTTCAGGGTGTACCCCGCCTCCTGCCCGATGACAGCTGGAATAGGCTACAGCACGCCCGCGACCCTAGTGAGGAGAAGCGGCTCAGAAAATGGATGGATGGATGTATTGTAGCAATATTTCAATTCATGTCAAGTGAAAGTAGGGTGGTGGTGGTCCCTGTTTTTAAGAAGGGGCATCGGAGGGTGTGCTCCAACTACAGGGGGATCACACTCCGTAATCTCTCTGGTAAGGTCTATTCAGGGGTGCTGAAGAGGCGGGTCCGTCGGGAAGTCGAATCTCGGATTCAGCAGGAGCAGTGTGGTTTTTCATCCTGGCCGTGGAACAGTACACCCTCTCTACACCCTCGGCAGGGTCCTCAAGGGTGCATGGGAGTTGGGCCAACCAGTCTACATGTGTGTTGTGGACTTGGAGAAGGCGTTCGACCGTGTGCCTCGGGGAGTATGGAGTACCGAACCCCCTTATGTGGGCTGTTCGGTCCCTGTACGACCAGTATCAGAGTTTGTTCCGCATTACTGGCAGTAAGTCAGATTTGTTTCCGGTAAGGGTTGAGCACCAACAAGACTGGCCTTTGTCACTGATTCTGTTCATAACCTTTATGGACAGAATTTCTAGGTGCAGCCGAGGCGTAGAAGGGGTCCGTTTTGGTGGCTTCAGTATTGCATCTCTGCTTTTTGCAGATGATGTGGTTCTGTTGGCTTCATCAAGCCATGATCTCCAACTCTCACTGGAGCGATTGTGACGAAAATCAGCACCTCCAAATCTGAGACTATTGTCCTCGGTCGGAAAAGGGTGGAGTGCCCTCTCCGTGTCGGGGATGAGATTCTGGCCAAGTGGAGGTGTTCAAATATCTTGGGGTCTTGTTCACGAGTGAGGGAATAATGGAATGGGAGATCGACAGATGGACCGGTGCAGCGTCTGCAGTATGCGGACTTTGTATCCGTCCGTTGTGGTGAAGAAGGAGCTAAGCCAAAAGGTGAAGCTCTCAATGTACCGGTCGATCTACGTTCCTGCCCTCACAGATGGTCCGAAAGAACAAGATCCCGGATACAAGCGGCTGAAACGAGTTTCCTCCGCAGGGTGTCCGGGCTCTCCCTTAGAGATAGGGTGAGAAGCTTGGTCAGCCGGGAAGGGCTCAGAGTAGAGCCGCTGTTCCTCCTCATTGGCTCGGGCATCTGATTAGGATGCCTCCTGGACGACTCCCTGATGAGGTGTTCCGGGCATGTCCCATTGGATGGAGACTCCGGGGACAACCCAGGACATGCTGGAGAGACTATGTCTCCCAGCTGGCCTGGGAACACCTCAGGATCGCCCCGGAAGAGCTGGAGGAAGTGGCTGGGAGAGGGAAGTCTGGACTTCCCTGCTAAGGCTACTGCCCCCACGACCCAACCTCGGATAAGCGGAAGAAAATGGATGGATGGATGAAAGTGGGGTTTAAAACTAAATTAAAAAGGGACTACCATGCAGAAATGCAGAGAGATGGCAATAACCAAGGCAGACTGTGAGGAACTTAACATCACATGAACATGAATTTTCACAACATTGCAGAAAGAGCACAACAGTCTACTGGTATGGCAATCACTATTACAACACACGAACTCCAGATATTGAAGGTCATCTTTAATATGGATATTTCCTATGCATATTTTTCAATATTTTCTTCTCTTGCTGTGAGTCTACTCACTACCTTTCAAACAATATGGGTAATAACCCATTTCCAACATTAAAATAAACTGTAGATACATTTATTTTGTATTTTTTTGTGGGTAAAAATTCTTTTCCCCGCATTTCTATTTTGATTCAGCAAATCATCTGAATCGATTCACCTCCTAGCCAATGGAGGGGTTCTTTGCATGTGAGTCGCGTTGTTTTGGCGGAAGCTGCACTAGACCAAACAACGCCAAAATGACGACTAAGCAAGCAGCCGTGGCAGTGTGAAGCGAGCGACAAAATTAAATATTTCAAAATTGTCAACATTTTCTCTTATTTGTGTATTTGTACTTCTTACTGAATCAATATCAGAGCATTTAAATCAATATTGAATCGAATTGCAACCTAAAGAATCAATATCGAATTGAATTACAACCTAAAGACTTGAATTGTGAGGTTCTTAACAATGCCCAGGCCTAGTCCAATGGGTAACAAGTGACAATTGGAGGGTGTTGCAACGTTACCATCGGAGCAAAAACCATCAACACATTGAGTTATTTGCTGATCAAACTACAGCTGGTTAACATTTTCTTTTGAGCCTCTAAAATTAAATACAAACCGCAGACCCCTTTTAAACAATCTTGCTTGCTGAAGTTGGTGAAACAACACATGACAACGTCAAAAGCTGTTCACATAGAATTTGGAGACACAGAAACATCAGCTCAAATTGCCCCAATACATGATAGATGTGGAAAAAAGGTTGCATTGTGTTAATCAGTTCACACATCACTCACATCAATAATAAATTACGCACTCAGTCTTGCTCCATGATGTGTAAATTGACGTGTGAGGCTATCACCTTCATCAGAGCCACAGCCACAGAAATTGTAGTAATATTTTCTGGTTATGGTGGTGGTTTTGGTACTGTATCACATGATGCAGTTGACATACATAAATATGTATTCATTGTGCTTGCGAGAAGGGCTACGAGATTGAATTCAAGAAGACTCAAGTGAGTGATTTCCCTGACATGTCACAATCATATCTTAGTTTTTGTCCGCTGTATGTTGATATAGTAGAAATTATTGACTCAGATGGCTTATGTTGGGGCAGTGGTTCCCATAAGTGGTTATGCACACTATTGTAATAAAATTTGATAAAACTTTGCATTAACCACTTTGCAATACAGTCAGTATTGCTACATACTAGTAGTATACTATAGTGATATTATTGTGGATGGTAGCAAAGCCCTATCGCTTACTACTGGTAGCTGTACCTCCGCCGCTTGGCTGGCCCTGCACTTCAAATTTTCAATTTTTTCGTTCTGCTAGGATTACCTTATTTAACAACTGATAATGATAATTGATCAAATGTATTGATCAATTTAATTTAATTTAATTAGCATTTTAGAATCAATTACTTCCCCAACCTCTACAGTTAACTTTTTTTATGTCCGTGTGTGAAAAATATGTCTATTCACTCTGGAATGGAAATTACTGTTACTACCTTTTTTTTTCCCTTGGGAAGGAGGTATCTATTTGAGGGAAGCATTTATTTGTCTTAAGTGGATTATTCACCCTGCAGCTAATTGGGGCACAGTGGCCTCTAAAGGTCTTTTATTCTAGCCAATTGCGTCCGACTTGACTGACCAGAGGACCATTTGGAAAAAAGAAAATTGCACAAATTTCTCCCCATGAGGCACAGCAAAGCCATAAATTAAGCCCCCTTTCTTTGTGATACCATGAAATGAATTAGGCACGCATTGAATCTGTGGCTGACACAATATAGCCTTAGTTACCCTCTCTGCTGATGTGTATGAATGGCATTGTAGATGTCAAACCTGCTATGTGCAATCACCTGTTTTACAAATGTGAAGAGGAAAAAAATATTTGGAATTGTGAGATTAGTTATGGAAATGTTTTTGACTCGTGTGCAGGTGCGGACGTGTGTTCGTACGGGCATACAGCTGTCAGGGTGTTCGCTGTTTAACCTTTAGATCAAACTCCTACATATTCATCAGACCAGCGCTTCAGACAGATGTATGGCCTAATTCGGCTCCCATTCTCAATTTCTATGGGTGTCCTTACCCATGTCTTTGTTCAGAAAAAAAAAAACTCACATAAAGCTGGTGTAGTTTTATCTGTAATGGTAAAGGAAGTGCAACTTGCCACACGGTTTTCCAAAGGACGTGTTGCAAAATGTGTAGCTGCAGGCAATCATTACAAATGTTCAGAAGTGCACATGTTAAAAAGCACAAAGCAAATTAAATATTCGATTGCAACTTTAATAGGCTAGGATTTGTGTCAATATTTTGTTATTAAAAAAACAATTTTCAGGAGGTGGAGAGATGTAAGAGTGACTGCTGAGGCTGCTGAAATCTAAGAATGAGAACTTTGTTTTGCGGTTGTTTATGCGTTGAGTCATCGCAAATGTCAACTGTCAATCGTCAACTGCTGTTACAACATACATATAACTGTTTTTAATCACTCCTACATGACCTTGTGAATGGGGATTGGCAAAAATCATCTGTACTTGTAAATTTTCACAGAAAAAAACTACAGTGGATTCTGTACTCCAGAAGGAGTTCAGTTCCTACAAATTCGTAAGTCGATTGTTTATGTACAAAAAGAGACCAATTCCTTAACTTGACTCCTGTGGTTGTTTTCTACTCTGAAGGAGATTAATTGCCATGTGACGACATATTCTTACCCCGCTGTGTAGATGAGTTAATTGCGAGCCGTTTAAAATGCAAATGTCACAAGCCCCCAAAAACTGGGAGTTAAATCAGCCCCCCGTGTTAAGAACCTGCAATTGATTGGTGTCAAGGACAGTATCTGGTCCTCTGGCCCTGTTATAATGTGAGACACAATTTAGTTTACACCACCCTACTCAGATTTGGCTCCAGCAAGGACAAATAATTCACCTTCTTGCCCCACATAAGCAAGCACACATTTAAGGCCTCTTTATACTCACTATACGCATTGCATCACGTGACCGACGAATTGCCCTGCGCAGCACGTCTGTGTAGCTTGCCGCGCACCTGACAAAAATAGTTGCTGCGCGTCGAACACAGCAGAGATCATGTCTTGTGATTGGTCCGTTTTAGTCACATGCTGTGATGACGTACCAGCGTGCCCATTGGTTCTACATACCATCTACGTCGCCGCCTTCTCGATCGATTTTGCAGTATCATTAAACGTATCATCTGGTCTAGGTTCATTTGTTCTGTCACGGTCGCCATTGTTGTTGCTTTGTTCCTTTTTACTGAAAGGAAAGTAAAAACGGCTACCGGAAATGGCAAAAAAAATGCAGCGGAAACTCCACCCTGTAGTGTCCTATCCAATACCAGCCCTAGCGAGACCCCTGACTTGGAGGAGAACTACAGCACACTTTCAAAACAGTGCGCGTGGGTTGCGCTCGAGTATAAGGGCAAACTACGCGTGGGAGAGCCGCAGTGACGTCAGCACGGTCACCGTCCGCGCGAGTAGAAAGAAGCCTTTAGCGAGAGCACATCTGGTGTAGACAAAGAGGTGGCCATAATGGAATGGTGGAATGGGGGCTGGGAGGACACGGTTTGTGGGGCCTTGACCTATGGAAATGACTCTCAAAGGTGAAAGGTCTTGCTGGAAGAAAGGGGAGGGTGGGGTGCATGAGGTTGGTTACACACTCATTCACTCCCTTGAATGATCTCAGGAATGACATCCCCATCTCATTCCTGAGATGGGGGTAGGGCAACAAGCTTGCAGGAGCTACTAAAATACACACATCATGGATGTAGAGAGTCCTCCTGTGTCAAATGCAACAAGGGGAAAACATGAATCAGATGTGTTGAGCAAAAACCTGAATGGATGTTCAACATGCATTGGCATTTCCAGCAGTAATCGTAATCTCACGTAATCACAATTATTTGGATCAATACAGAGATCACCTTTGTGTTGAGCTCCAGGACAATTTGTTTTTGTTCTACAGGAAATGAGGTACATTGGTTTCAAAGCCCTCTGGGTTATGTGGCTGCAATGTGAGCTTTGTGAGAGTACTGCAGCGAATGGTGTTAAATTTAGGATAGGTGTTTGAAATGTCATACATTGCACTTCTTGCAGGTCCCAGGGAAAAAAAAGCATTGAACATTTAGAATTCTTTTTAAGTACCTCCTGTCAAAATGGGGCTTTTAAGTTTTAGAAGCTTGAAAGAGGACTTTGTTCCTCTTACACATCTTTCCTTGCTATTCTCTCGAGAACTTATTTTCTTCTTCATAACAAACTACTGGCTTATTTGAAAAGATACGGATCTCTTCAAAGCTTAGTTTCTTAACCAGCAAAAGTAAAAAAATAAGTCAGCTGAGATAGGTGCCAGCACACCCGCGACCCTACTGAGGATAAATGGTTCAGAAAATGGATGGATAGATGGAAGAGAACATTATCAATACCTCCTCCATTGGCGTCATGTCTGTTGTCAAAAACAGTGTCCTATATGTACTGGGCGAAAATTTAGATGCAGGCGCAGGGAGATTTTTTGCTGAAAATTTATTCCAACGCAACATAAATTAGCCTCACTACTTTTGTTCAATTTCTGTTTCTATGATTATCAGCACACCTCTCTCTTTGTCATTACATGTACACTTCTGTGGTGGCTTCACAAAAACCTCAGGCTGTTTGAATTTTGGCGTGATCATATCTTGGTGAAAAAAAAACACATCTTGGTGTAAAACCATTTTGTGTAATCAGACAAATAAGAATTTAGAAGTCATAATCTTTCCAATTCATCTTGCCAAGCTTTAAGATAAACTCGTGGCTTCTCAAACAATGACTGGACCGAGTACAACATTGTTTCAGAGATAATTCGATTACTGCCTTGGATACTTAAAGGCTTTGTGTCTGTGTTGGCCCTCTTACTGAATGTGTAACAATATTGTTAAGGGTTGGTAAAATTGAATTGATATTAATTAATGAAATATGAAATTTTATTCATTTCCCCCCCTCCCCAATTCTTTACTGCCAGGCTTTGTCTTTTCATTTCAAGTCTCGAAGGAATTCTTGAATTCTGAGGAATTCTTCTCTCGACTGTTGGTCAGAGTGGCATTTGTTGTATTAATGTGTGAATAGTCCTATCACGCTAAAAAAAAATTTAAGACGATCTATTGTCCCAGAAACTATCATGGTAAACGATAATATTGTTGTTTTTTTAATGACGTTCCCGACGAAGTGCGCATGTCACACGGTTGTTCCGAGTAGTGCACATGTATTCACGCAATCAGAATAGATCCCTCACATATAAAGAGTTGACCAAAGTTCTCCAATCGGAATGATTTCAATCGAGTGGACAAAAAAAGTCTCCCATGTAAATCCGGCTACAGTGTGGTTATTTATTCCACTCAAGACGAGCCCTTCACTTGTCAATCAAGTATTTGTTGACGTTCACTGTAGTCAACAATTGGCTGAATAACGTGTGCCACTGAGGCTATGCTTAATAAACAGTTAACTTCCCCACGTGTGCTAATGAGGGACTAACTTGGAGTGAAGCTCTGACGTTTCAAACGACATCGCCGCAGTGGAGCGAGCTATTTAGTTCCTTAACTCGTTAGCTAGTAGGCTACTCGTTAGCTCGCAAGCTAGCTCGTTAGCTCTCGAACACAACAAAAAAATTACTTTCCCTTAGGTGTCTGTGTTGTCTGAGTCTAGGTGGTGTTCCATGAGTCCATTAGCGGCTAATGACACAGCCGTCCAACTCGCTCACTTATCCGTATGCTGGCTCACCACAATAATGACAATTTATCGAGTCCGGAAAAACTATTGTGTCCATTTTATTAAACAAATGAAAAGTCAATATTGTAATTATTGTGACTGGTCTATCTTTGGACAAAGGTATTGCAATACACCACTTACTCAGTAAAAAAAAATAGTCAAGGGTTGGTGCAAGACACTATTTCAACCTGAATCTTAATTCGTCCATTCAAGATTTTTGCCTCAAACGTTCTATTCAAAGATGCTTAAACTATTCCTACAGATACATTAAAAATTGTGTGGTTAGTTTTCCTAAAATACTTAAAGCAGAGATACAGTTAAAACATAGATAATGCACAAAATGCATTTCAGCTAAGTTTTTTTAATAGAAAAAATATAGACGATCAGTAACCCTATCTACTTTTTGCACATTACAAATTGTAAGCAGGAGCAACCAAAAGGAATTCATCCATCCATCCATCCATTTTCTGAGCCGCTTCTCCTCACTAGGGTCGCGGGCGTGCTGCAGCCTATCCCAGCTATCATCGGGCAGGAGGCGGGGTACCCCCTGAACTGGTTGCCAGCCAATCGCAGGGCACATACAAACAAACAACCATCCGCACTCACATTCACACCTACGGGCAATTTAGAGTATCCAATTAATGCATGTTTTTGGGATGTGGGAGGAAACCGGAGTGCCCGGAGAAAACCCATGCAGGCACGGGGAAAACATGCAAACTCCACACAGGCGGGGCCGGGGATTGAACCCGGGTCCTCAGAACTGTGAGGGTGACGCTCTAACCAGTCGGTCACCGTGCCGCCCCAAAATGAATTCACCCCCATGAAATTTACAGTACTTAAAATGACTGACGGTTACGTATTAAAGTAATGACAAATCATCGTTTCCCAGTAAACTGTACTTACTCCTTTTTGTCTCTTAAAGTTGATTACATAGTCATTGTGACAGTTATCCGTTCACTGCTGTTCTTCCCCAAATTCTCATGTCTAAAAATATATATGGCCTCAAAACCTTTTATATGAGGTAAAATACAGTGAACTTGGCTCTAAAGGGGGGGAAAAAAGTCATTGAGTTTTTAGGAATTGTTTGTTATCTCAGGGAAGAAGGTTGGTTTTGCTTGGTAGAGGCAGCAGTAATTGCCACAGGAAGTCTGAGCCTGAAGCGTTTCTTGCCAGATGTACTGTAAATGATGATTCCCATGAGTCACTAAATGAGTGACTAAAATAAGAGGAGACAACATTTGTTTGGCATGGAAAAAAATGTAGTATATACAACATGGTCAGTTTTTATTTTGGTAACTATGCCAAAAAATAAGAGTAACTTTTGTGTATGGTGGTTTCAGTTAGCAGTCAAGTCTGTCTGTCATTACATATCATATAGTCTATATTGTGGTTGAATGTTACAGGTATTTGGAATTTGAATTGATTTAAAAAAATGGATAACGGTAATATATTGATACTATTCACCAGTCAAATATAGGGCCGATGAATAAAAACAGCACCAATAATGACATAAAATCCTGTTTTCATATTCACACAGCACATCCAATCAATGTAATGAATGAAAATAATCCACGCATTCCTGAGCTTCAGACGTTTTTCTGCCGGGAGGCCTGAAATCGGGTCATTCAAATTTCTCGGGCTTATATACGTCACAAGCAAAGATCCACGCCTACCTCTCCGCTTCCGAGCCACCACTGTCAACATAACACGTGCTCTCACAAGTAGTGAGGGTTGGGTCTTCTACATGGAGGCAACCAATCAGAGGAAAGGGGGCGGTCTTAGACAAATATTGTCAAAGTGGATACAAAACTGGGTCACACAGAAGTAGCTGTCAGAGGAGCCTTTTCTGGACACTAGTATGACAAAACCAAGGTGTTTGACACTTTTATACTAAGTCCATGTTAGAGAGTCATTCTATAGAGGTATATATGTGCGTCTCTCTCTCTCTCTGTCTCTCTCTCTCTCTCTTTATATATATCCATCCATCCATCCATTTTCTGAGCCGCTTCTATATATATATATTTATATATAATTCTTGTTTGCAATATACTTAAAGGGTGTCCACAGTCTCATTGCAATTTGGTGGCCACTAGAGGTTGGGCGACCTGCTGCTTGTTATCTGTATGATTGGTCATCATTAACACAAGTCAGTGAATAGTGTGCTTCTTCACACAATAGAATAAAATTTTTTATCATTCATGTCTTGTTGAGCTGAAGCAATTGGTAATGAATATAAAGCTTTATCAGCATCAACTTACTGCGCCCCCTACTAATTGTAAAGAGACTTTAAGAAAAAAAAAATCTAATACACAATTTCTCAGAAACAAAAGCAGCCTTGGGAGCAATGTTACAGGGTTTTGGTCCATGTTTTGTTTGTTTAGTCTGCCTCTTTTAACTTGCGTCGTTCAAAGCTTAGATTAAGTCAACTGTATTGTAACTGAGACTGGCCCTGTCTGTCTGCCATTTCAAATTTCTGTAAGGAATTAAACTTTGGAATTGGAAGGTCACTGTTCAACTCCCGCTGTGGACAAAAAAAAAGCAACTGTGGAATAAAAAAATGCCAGATAGATGTTGAAGGGATGGTAGTCTCAAGGTACCCTTGAGCAAGGCATCGATCCCCCCACCTCAAGTGGTACAGCATTGTTAAATGCCACTTCACTTGCATGCCTGTTTTTTGTGTGATGAGTGTAAATTAAATTTCCCCATGAGGGAGGCTATTCAGTAAAATCAATTACAAAATTAAATGCATGCTCAGATTGAGTTGCTTAATGATCAGTTTGTTGGTGTCATTACAGCCACATAAATATAGAAATTAGTGTACACCTGCAAAGTCGGGTTTGGGCATTTGAAAATTTGCAGGTTTCTTTTGGAGCCTATCCTCTATTATTCACTCTTTTTGTGCAGGCCAAAGCTATTAGATTATTACTTTGGCACCATATGGTGGAATCTTGCTGCTGCTGTTCGGTTTAATTAATTGCTTCTGTCTTTTTATGTTTGAGTTTTAAATGTCCTGTTTAGTTGGCAGCCCTTGAATGCACATTGTCCACAGTCAAAAGTGAAACTGAGAGTATATTTCTACTTCTCTACCGATGCAGCTAGAAATAGACAGATAGAAATGCATAGACATGCATAGACAGTATTTGCTTTCACCATTTTGCTGCTGTGTTTGTTTTACACAGAACTGTGTGAGCTGGAAGCATTCACAGGTGATTCTTACTTGGCATTATGTGGAAGTTATTTTGTTGTCTAGACTGGTGTCTGGGCATGTTTGTGTCTGTTTTGATGCGACAGACAGTATTTTCTGTTCTGAGTTTGAGTCAGAATAGATCAGTGTCATCTGGCTTTCATTTAGCTGTCTGATGTCTTCATTCTTTTTCCGACCCGCCCAAAACATGCAGCACATGGGCACACAAACACTTCAAAACTCTGCCTGTCTGGAATTCACCCTCAACACAAGTTCATTTCCAGGAGAAGGAAGTCTGCTGGTGATGAAATCATTCCTTGACTACCAACATGTTTCTTTTTATACACATTTTCTTATACCAACATTTTGCAGATGTTTCACCAGAATTCCACCGGTGTACTCTTTATACTGTTCATGTTCATGTGTCTGGTGGGTTAATTATTTAAAGATGTTGTCTGAGTATGCCCTCCAGTTCAGGGTGTACCCCGCCTCCTGCCCGATGACAGCTGGGATAGGCTCCAGCACGCCCGCGACCCTATTGAGGAGAAGCGGCTCAGAAAATGGATGGATGGATGGATGGATGTTGTCTGAGTAAATGTGTTGTTTTGCCTTAACTTAGCCAGCCATGACTGAAGTATCATTGAGCTGCTGTCTTCTCTGTGGTGGGGGGAAAGACACTTTAATGATAATGGATAAATGAGTACATCCATCCATCCATTTTCTGAGCCGCTTCCCCTCACTCGGGTCGGAGGCGTGCTGGAGCCTATCCCAGCTATCATCGAGCAGAAGGCAACCTGAACCGGTTGCCAGCCAATCGCCGGGCATAAATGAGTACATGTCTACATTAATTCAGTACGAGCAATAAGAGACTGGTCGGTATTGTGCATTACAGATAGGGCACGTCTGATATGGATTTATTTTTTAGGCCACTTCCAGTATTTGGCAGAAAAAAAATCAGATAACTGTTTAATCGGCCAATGAATATAATTTTTTTAAATGAATTAATTGACTTATATTTTGGTTCCCTTAATGCTTTCAATGGCAAAAATATGAATTACAGGCAGAACATTTGACTCTTTTTTTACGATACTTTGTCCTTCAGTATTTCTTTAACTTCACCACAGGAATTTCCAAGTTTCAAAACATGCAAAAAAAGCATTAACTGATGAATTTATCTATAGTCTTAGGGTATTAAAGTATGGAGTATAAGCAACATAATGAGTGAAGTTACTGACAAGCATTATTTATCCATGATGCTCTTTAACATTAAATCACATTTCTTCTGCTCCATTATTTTCTTTGCAATGAAGTGATGAGTTCAAAATAAAAACCAGAGATGCCTTTCTGAGATGTCAAAACATTTCATCTTGGACAGAGTTGCATTTTAAATATATGTACAGTTAAACTGAAACGGGAGCCAATCTTCTGAAGTTTCTGCAGCACGAATGTAACACGATAATCCACCACTGTTGTTGTAAAATCTATCAATCTACTGAATCTAGCTTTTACTGATTTTAAGTTCCAGTGCGGCCCCTCGGATAGACTTTCCCTGCTCTAGTAGTTTGGTGTTTTCATCAGTGGTGGTAGTAGTGTGCCTTCTACTGCTTGGTTTGTCACGAACAGACCATGTTTTAAGAAACTCGCCACTGTTAATGTAAATTGCACTCCGCAATGGAGCAGTTTGACAGCCATAAAGCCTCTCAAACTGGTGCTGAACTGCAGCTGGGGGCAGAAAAAAACATCTTGCCAGTTAGCAATTTTGCATTAATGCTCCAATGTCAATTGGTGAGCCATGGGCAAGGTAATGATATGCTTATAAAACTCTTAAATATGATGGCCCCATGTCAGTCCGAAATGCTACCTGAAACTAAATAGAAACAAAAGATTTGTATAGTGACTTTTGGGACACCCGTATACTTTGCATGAGGTTGTTAAATTTGTATTTGAGACTGAAGACTGAAAGCACGAAAACACTGTGCAGTATAATATGGCAGTGTGAATGGGGGAGCTAGTGTTAGCCTGTGTTTATTTCTGTCATGCTATTGTATCATCTATTCATTCTCCATGACTAATCTGAAAGGTTGAAGTTCTACCAGTGTGGTTGCGTTGGTCACTCCATCACATTAAGCATGCCCAAGCCGATCCCACATGTGTTCATTTGGGCTGAGGGCTGGACTCACATCAAATCATACCATCTTCTCCACTTCCACATTCTGGAGGTGCCTTGTGACAAGCCTGGCTATGTGGGGGAGAGTGTTAACATTCTGGAGGTTCGAGTTACATCCCAGATTCGCATTGGAATATCATAGCCACTCGCATCACACGTAGGTAGCTAGGGGTGGGAATTTCTTTCCTCCTCATGAAGTGATTTGATCACAATTCAGAGGGCTATGATTCAGTTAGATTACAGATTATCAAATCATATTTCCATGAGTCAAACTAATTACAAACACTTTTACTTCCACTATCATTTATTTCAACAAAATGGAAGAAATGTTTGAATTAGAATGTAACATTTACCAACAGATGTTTCTAAGCATTGCAGTGATGGTGTGCAAATCAATTCACAAACATATTACTCACAATAATCACACTCGCAGCCACTGATGTGTGAGGTGGTCACCTTCATCAACACCACTGCCCACAGACAGACCAAACTTGAGGCAAAGTTTTCTCTGACTTAAACATTTATTCATTGTGCTAACAAGAGGGGCTTAGAGGAGGAGCTGCGTTCACCAAAACATGAGCGAGTGCTTTGCATGACCTCTTAATCATATCAGTTTTATTTACCTGAAATTAATTGAGTTCTTCATTCATATGGCTTCTTAAGTGGTTGTAATTATGCACTTTTTTGTATTGATGCGTCTATATGTTAATGTATTGTAAATTATTGTTGTCAATTATTAAATTGTCAACAGATGCTGTCATGCTGCTGTGGTCATGCTGTTGCTGCTGTCATGCTGCTGCTTTTCTCTCAGGCATCTCGTGACTTGACTGTCGCATACATGCGTGAGAATGCATCAGTCCCTTCCTCACAGGGTTTAGCACTTCCTTCCCACCAATAGATAAAATGCAACTGCTCTATTATTTTTTTGAATTGTCTATACTTTATGTTGTTCTTTCTTCATTTTCTCTGCCCCCTCTTAAACCTCCTACTGGTATGCTGTTGTTTTTTTTCATCCTACAACCTGTATCGTTTTATACAGCAAAAATATATTTAAAAAGTATTTTAGTGTTAATTATTCATAAACGCAAGCCATTTAATTGTGTTTTGTTTTGAAAATATAATGAATTAGCCAGCCAATGTTAAATATTTTTGGGGGGCAAACAGAAGTCAATCCTAGTCTTGACTGTGTTCCACTGTGAAATAAGGGCTTTAATCTTGCCAAGTTAATGTTCAGCACTCACAAACAGTGAGTTTCTGCTGCGAAAGGTCTAATTGTTGTAGTTGGGGATGGAGCTATCCTGCGGGATCTGTGTTTTAAATTCATTGCAAGCTTTTTTTTTTATTTTGTGTTTTTTATTTTTTAATTATTTGAACAAGAGAGTCAAGGTAGGCAGCACGGTGGACGATTGGTTGGGGCATCTGCCTCACAGTTCTCAGGACCGGGGTTCAATTACCGGCCCTGCCTGTGTGGAGTTTGCATGTTCTCCCCGTGCCTGTGTTGGTTTTCTCCGAGTACTCCGGTTTCCTTCCACATCCCAAAAACATGCATGGTAGGTTAATTGAAGACTCTAAATTGCCCATAGGTGTGAATGTGAGTGCGAATGGTTGTTTGTTTGTATGTGCCCTGCGATTGGCTGGCAACCAGTTCAGGGTGTACCCCGCCTCCTGCCCGATGATGGCTGGGATAGGCTCCAGCACTCTTGCGACCCTTGTAAGGATAAGCGGCTCAGAAAATGGATGGATGGATGGATGGAGTCAGCGTAAGTGTGTGCCAGGGAAATTGAAAATAAACACTCTTAAATGACTTTTATTTTAACTACAATACTGCTTAACGGCCCCATATCATTTCTTGCTCTTGGATGACTGAAAACAAGCAAAGCAGATACTGTCGGGTCCTAGTACTTTTAAAAATGAGTTTAGTACACTACAGATGACAAAGAACAATTGTGTGTGTGTGTGTCTGTGTGTGTCTGTGTGTGTGTCTGTGTGTGTCTGTGTGTGTGTGTGTGTGTGTGAGATGGTGAAGTAATAGCAAAAATTCCCAAAATGTGTGGCTTATGTAAGTGTAATTCTGTCAAGGAGTTGCCATGCCCAAATGTCGTGCAGTGCTCAATGCTAGAAAACATGTTTTCATCACGGAACATTCATGCAACGTTTTAATGTCTGTATCCTGTGCTCAGGGCAAGTTGTCCAAATGTGACATGTTATTTTGGAATATAATGCTGTGTTACACTGCCTACCTTGCCACAGCTGATTGAATTGTTCCGACACTTATGTTTTCGCCTAAGAACAACGCATCCCTGCATTGGTGGTGGCCGTAGTAGTAAGACTAGAGGAAGTTACCCCAGGTCTTTAGTTTTGTGGGCCAAAGTGGCTGGCAGACTCCCAATTTTCCCACCATGACTTGTTGTTGGTGGAAGCCACTATAAACCAGCAGAGAACCACGCAACACACATTCCCATTTGTATTATTGATTATTGTTGTTGTTGTTGAAGTAGTCTTAAAATTAAACGTTTTATGGTATTAATAGCACATTGTTTATTTAATCTTATACATGCCCTTTAACAAAGTTGAAATGTTACTTTAAAATTGCCTGTACGGTTAATATGGGTTTTGATGGCGAACAGAATGAAATAGATCAATTACGATTAATTTCCATCTGTAGTTTTAAAATCCGAACATAGAAAAGGATTAAATAAGTGTGCATTCTAAAGATGGTATACATTTTAAAATTATTGTTGTCTTTGAATAGTTAAAACATACAGTAAGCCAGTGTGGCTTTCTTGATTTATTCTGTTCATCATTTAGTGTCAAAGTACAATGCAAAGGCATTTTTTTCTGTTCCAAACGATTAATTCTTTCCCTTCAGGGTCAAAGTGAAAATGTGTTTTCTATTGAGACATTAGTTTTGATTAAGTTGTATCTCATTTGTAACTTGGCACCCATTTCTTCCCTCTTCTTTCCACAGCCCTCCAATGTCACTGTGAGCGCTGCAGTGCCAACTCAAGCTGTACAACAGATGGCGTCTGTTTCGTCAATATCCGCAAGACAGGCAACCGGTTGACAACGGAGCTGCGCCATTGTGTTCCCGAAAAAGAACTGTTCCCGCGGGATCGACCCTTCATCTGTGCCCCATCCTTCAAACATGACACAGTCCTTTATCCGATTTGTTGTACCACAGATTATTGCAACAAGGACCCTGACCTCACCGTTATCCCTGGTGAGACCACACATAATTCTTTGAATATTTTCAAAAGGAACTTGAATTGTCAGTTTGTTCCCAGAAGACTTCGACGGAGCATTAAATGAATTTTTTTCAGGGGACTTTAAATTAAATCATCAATATTAACAGATGCTAACAAATGCGAAAAAATATATAAGCAAGAAAAAAGTTATTGGACACTGCTGGCTTAGTTTCTGCTTAGAACACGATTCCCCTTAATTCACTGTAACGTCTGGTCGATACTGTATACTAGGGCTGCAGAATATTGGAAAAAAATTATGTAATTTTTGTTTTTTTAAACCCACGATATAAATTGCAACGTGAAATAATACAGGATCCGTGTTGGGGAAGTTCATCTTCTATGTGAACTAGTCCAAAGTTTATTTCATCATTCCAAAAATTAACAGGTTCAGTTCATAATTGAAAACTTAGAACTAAGTTCACCGATCCAAAAAGGAACTAGTTCATAGTTCTTTTTTATACCAACACAGTATGACAGGACCGATGGTGAAAGGACATTGATAACTTTGCATTCCTTGTAGCTCTGGCTGACTATATTCACAAAATAATTTATTCTCTTCTTACAATACAAAATAAAATAGATTCAATGTTATCATTATGTGTTTGTACAGTGTTTTAACTAAAGCAGTCTGATACAAATAATTTTTTCTAGTAATCCATTTTTACAATTATGTACTTTATTACAAAAATAACATATTTACTCCCATTTGCACATTTGTCCCTGAACACACCTCACACACGCATGCAGATGCCGCGTGCCTGCCTAGTTTCATTCTGAAGAGCGAAATGAAGCAGATGTACATTCATTTAATCTGTTGAGCATGTCTAAACAGGCTGGTCTGTTTTAATATGACAGTTGACTCACTGTATATTACAGTACACCAACATCGCAGCAGACCATACAATGTGACTGTTGCGCACACGTACATCGCGATGACGATGCTCAAACAAAATCTCGTGCAGCCCTACTGTATACTGTATTCTTTCTCTTTTTCATTACCACTGCCATCCTTTTCACTATAAAAAAAAGCAAAAAACTAAAATGAAAAAGCATAACATGCAGGGTTAATCCTTTGTTGCTCGCTGTAATTATGCAGACTAGAGTGCTTTTTTTGTCATCCTCTTGCCAAACAAAAGGTGCCACAGACATCTGCTCATCACAATTCAATACAGAGCTGAGATTTACTCATGTCTGATCTCACAGCTACATGATATGACGATATCACGTTTGGGGTGTAATTTTCACCAAAATTTCGTTTGTTTGTTTGAAGCCACCTTTACCGTACTTAAACCAAACAATTTTTTTAAATTTAATTTCTTTAGTCTCCTGATAGATAAAGTACATTTATACTGTATTTATAAACAGCTATAAGACTACTGGCCAAACAGACTGCACTTCAAGACAACTCAAGAATACATTGTGTGGGGGGGAATATTAGCATTGTTTATTTTTATTTTATATCGTAAGACTACAGAAATGTATGTGTTTAACGTGATCGTCTACATAGACGCAATGACGTCTGCATGGCGTTAGACTCCTTATGTGATGTCCAACATGACATTCAGTTTGGTTGTTTTAGCAGAGACGCAAATATTTCTGACAAATTCTAAATCTTCCTGACTAAATATCCAGAAAGGTGATGATAAGGATGGGCATCTCTGAATTGTGACGTCGCAGTTTGACAAAATTCAGAACGGCTCATTCATGGACATATTTTAAAAAACTGTTTTCACAAAATATTCACTTGGTTGTGTAAGCACTTGAGAGAGCCAACTTTTGTATACTATGCAAGCAATCGTAAAGTTAATTTTCCATATGTCCCCTTTGAGTGAAAAAAAATGACATTCAAGGTGCCTGTATAGAAGAGAATATAGCAGTATTTTCTCTGAAGGAAACATCGGCAAAGTGCAGAGATAATTCTCACCCCCCTAGGTATAATAGTCAAATTGCACCTCAGAGTTTATTCATGCAGAGGAAAGTCTGCATCTCCACATGGTCTTGAGTGAGACTTGCTCTCTTCTGAAAGCAAATATTCCCTGCTGCAGAACAAGAGATTCACTCTGAGAGAGGAGAGTGGATCTTTTGCAGGAAAGGGAGATCTTGCTGGCTTTGACAGTGTGGGAAAAAACACTTTCAGTCCACCTTCTGAGAGTTTGGGGTATTGCTGGCTAATGCAAAGTACTTCTCTACTTCATTTCTGATCTTTTGTATTCTTTGGTGTTTTGGAAGGCTACGTCCTCCCTAACTAAACTGAGTGAGATAGGAGGTCATCAAGGGCTGATTTATATTTTGCTTGATACACTAGCCTCCCTCTCCCTCTGTTCTTCTATAGGGTGACAGCCATGTATCTCAGTCCCCATGGCCAATTTGATGGGAAGAACTTAAATTGTGATTTGAACCCTTGTGTCATCTTCAGCTCAGATAAACCTTCGTAATCTTGGGCAGATGGAAGCTGCAAGAACAGATACGTTGTTTTGTTCTGCTGCTACGGCTTTCAGACTGCCATCTCTCGGCACTGGACAGGAATGCTTTTCCTGGGCTTGTTTCAAAACTGCTGTGCTTTATGGACTTTTGCAGCTCTTTGACCACCTGAGGAAGACTGTCCATTAACATGAACTGTAGCACATTCAGAAGGCTGCAACCCTCAGACATGCTTTTCAAGTAGCACCCACTGATCTGGCTTCAAATCCAAATAGTGTTTTCCCCTTGGAGTTATCTCAGGATCAGACAGAGCTGCAGTGGCATTGACTGGCCAGTTTTGCTGCTGTTTTATTTTGAGTTTCGTGTTAGCTTCTTTTAAAGTTGCTGCTGGGCGATTGATAAAAGCTGGGTGATCAATAAAATAGACGAATTCTAGTTTAGTTGTCAGGACGATTTTTAGCGACTTCTGCAACTTTTACAGCACCTCTAATGACATTTTTTTTTTAAAAAGTGACAAAAAAAAGAGTTTAATTTCCACTAACAAAGGCACAACATGAGCTGAATCATTTTTGTGTATACCAAAAAAAAAAGAGAGAGCCCGCAATCACGAAGTCAATCTCACTTGATCATCGCCAAAGCCACGATGCCCGTTTAGATGTGGCGAAAGCAGTAATTTAGTGACACAAGCTTGTGACCCGAGGTATATGCTTCCAGACCTCAGATATTTTGCCGATGTGGCCTTGCCTCACCTGTACAACTCTGCAACTGAACAATTCACTTGCATTACAGAGTGTGCTTGGTTCTGCAACTACTTTTCATCAGTTGCCAACTGTTTGCAACTATTTTGTCTGCGATTCCACGTCGATTCGCAAGTGGATGACGTTGCGCAAGTGTGCGGGGGGGCACAACGGGAGGCAAAAGCACAGATAGATACTTCCATTTACCACAAGGGAAATTCACTGTTCCATTTTCCCAATAAAAACAACACAACAAACGGCAAACAGGCATGCTGAAAAACTAATATTAAAGATATGAAGAATATTAACATAGTAAATACGAACTGTAGTATCTAATGATATTAAAGATGTGAAAAATATTAAACATCATTTGTTCAAGGTTTTTTTAAAATGCAGAAATGAATTATAAGTCACAATTCCAGTGCGGTCTGAAGGTACGGAATAAGGTGCATGGTGATCAGTGTGCAAGATGTTGACAGTACAATACAAAGACAAGGGAAATATTAAATAAATATTAGCGTTTGCCTTCCAGGGTGGAATTGAAAAGTTGCAAGGCATGGGTGAGGAAGGAGTAGTCTGTCAGTGGAGCAGGGCAGTGATAGCAGTCTGTCACTGAAGCTGCTCCTCTGCCTAGAGATAGTGCTGTGCAATGGATGCTGTGGATTGTCCATAATGGACAAAGGCATGTTAAACATCTTCGTTTCTGCCAGAGATGTCAGGCTATCCAACTCTGGGCTCACGACAGAGCCCACCTTCCAGTCGAGAAGTGGTCCCCTGAATGACAGCTGCCCCTAACATTAAGCCAACAATAATTACACTACAAACAGGTGAAAAATAACGAACAAATGAAAATACAACAAAAATGACACAAAGTTGCATAAAGTTACCTCCAACAAAGTTTCAACTGCACAACACACGAACAACTGCAAATTAGTTCAATGCGGAAAAAGTGTGATCTGCAAAATGTCATTTTAACGGCTGTTCTAAGCACATTAGAAGGTAAAATACAAAACAGAGACAATATGAACATCTAATTATCACCTATTCCGGACCATCAAAGAAACGTGACTGACCACTGTGCACATGGAGCAGCGCGGTCGACGGGGCTCGCAAAACTACCGTTACTAGCAGGGCGGCCACCTGCGTCGCCACCCGGGGAGTTCGTCATCCATTTTGCAGAGTATAATTTGCGTGCGTATTATACATGGGTGTGCATTACACATGAGAAATTAGGGTATATGTCAGGCTGGTAATGTTGTATTGGTGAGTCAGTATCGAAGAAGTACTGATAGTGCTTACAGTCTACAGAAAAAGTGAAGCACTGTGAATACTAATTCGGATGCACTGTATAGCCTTGGAGAGCTTTCATTTACGTTAATTTCCATAGATGATAAAGACAATCTTGTTACTTCAGAGACCACATTTGTGTGTATGCAGGTGCGCACACACACTCTTGTTCTCTTGCACTCATATATCAGGCTAACAGATGGGAGACCGTGGCTGTATATTTCTTGCCCTATTAGCTTGTTGGCCTCAGGCTGTCACTGTTAAGTCTGCCACTTTCTCAGCTTTTACTATGCTCCAAAGTCTTTCCAAAGGGTTTTCAACCTCACATGACCTTTCCTACATTTTCTTTTGCAGTTGTCACTTAGCACATACCGTAAACAGGACACAGCTTAAGATAGTTTCTTCAATGTTTTAATGTCCCGTGTCTATGTGTGTTCTCTTTTCCCTGCAGTCCCCACTGCAAAGACTCCATCTCTGGGACCTGTAGCTCTTGCTGCGGTGATTGCTGGACCAGTGTGTGTATTCTGCTTGCTGCTCGTTTTGGCCTTCTATGCCTGCCATAGCCACCGGGGGCTGGGGGCTGGCGGGGCAGGGGCCCACCATCACCACCACCACCGGGTACCCAATGAGGAGGATCCCTCCATGGACCACCCATTCATCACAGTTGGAACAACACTGAAGGACCTAATCTATGATATGACCACCTCAGGTTCAGGATCAGGTATGTTAATACTGACCAACTAATTTTGTTCGTCCACGTGTGTTAAAAGTGTGTGTCTCCCTGTCTGTCTGTCTTTCTCTCTGTCTGTCCGTTTTCTTGAAGAAGAAAAAAAACGTACACCTTAATTATTGTGCACCAAACAAGCTGACCAAGATTGCTTGAAAAGGTGGTCTTGGTCTGCTTGCGAGTGCAGTGTGGTGCAGTTCGGTTAATTTCAGCTCAAGTGTGAATAATACATGGACCAAAGTGTTAAAATAACATCTCTTTGCAGCATCTCTCTGCAGATGTGTTTTTAATTCTTGTTTTATACCAAATCAAATAACGGTTACCAAAGGCATATTTTCAATGCAGAGCACGTCTAAAGAGTGATGCTCCTTTTTATATTATCCTGTTATGTACCGTGAATCAGGGATTTGGATTGATTTGGAGTTCTACCTTAATATCACATTAAAGCAAGAAAATACAATTGATTCACTGAAGGTAATGCCACACTAGAGGTTGAGTTAGCATTTTTTTTGGCCGCTTAATCAGGCAAATGTCCGACAATAAATTGCACTGTCAGCCACAATGGCCGTCAAATGATGAAGTAGTTACTGATGTGGAGCAAAAAGAGCGTTATTTAAACTAACTTTCATTCCTCATTGTCTGTGCATTCACAGCATAACACATATCCTGATTGTGGAAATGATTAGCATTAATGGTGAAACGTTCACTTTTTTGCGCTTTGTGGCCTTTCGTTACATAATGTTTTATATATATATATATATACATACACAAACACACTCACTTTTGGCCAGAAAATCAGGCTTGAGTTTATAGTACAATTCCACCCTATTCTCAAAAGGTTAGGGATATTTTGCTTCTGTGTACAATTTCAGGATGAGTCTAAACTGCACTTTTAACGGGTAAACTTTTTAATCAACTGTTCAATGTTTCAGTACTTTTTGAAAAACTTTCAGTTCTCTAACAAGGAGCTGAATGGCGAAATTCACAACAGGTGTTTGATCCATGAATCGACAAATACAGTTCCACGCCTATGCCTTTCTATGACTCTTCCAGTTTCTCTGTATCTCTGTTGCAACCTGCTGATGACACTCTAAGGTCAGTTCCCTCTGAAGAGAGAGAACATCTTGTTTGAAGTCTCACAATGACGAGGTACTCTTGAGCAATAGTCAGCTGTTGCTTTGGTCTCATGATGTCAAAATGTGAACAGAACCGAGGACAAGAACTGTTTAAATACCAATTGTACATGAACCAAGATTTTTTGGGGTATAGATAGCCTTAAGTGTCTTAATTTTGTTCCATATCTGACTGTATTTTCCACAAGCTACAGTAATTTAGAGCATAGTTACAAATATTTATGCTTTCTCTGTGTATAGGCAAGGCTCACACACTCATCTGTTCTGGCTTCAGTCATCGCTCTGTGGCAACTTGTGCATGCTGCCAAGAGAGCACTTGGATCCAGTCCTTCTAGCTATTTACACCATATTGGAAGATGTGCAATTGTGCGTGTTACTGGTGCAATGTGTAAATGGCAGGTGTGGAATACCAATGTGGGCTTTTTTAATTACTTTTCTCAGTCAGTCTGTATGTTTGTTTGGGGCCTCTTAGCATCAGCAGAGGATTTGAAATCAATTCTCATGTTTTGTTTCCTTCTCAGCAGATTGCCAAATTTATGATTGAACCAAGAGAGCTAGACAAGCTTTACTACAGTTTAATTTTAAATTGAATGGCCATCTTCTTTATCTTCTAGGCCTGCCACTTCTTGTCCAGAGAACCATTGCCAGGACCATCATCCTCCAGGAGAGCATAGGGAAGGGGCGTTTCGGGGAGGTGTGGCGAGGGAAATGGCGTGGTGAGGAAGTGGCTGTAAAGATTTTCTCCTCCCGGGAGGAACGGTCTTGGTTCCGAGAGGCTGAAATCTACCAGACCGTGATGCTGCGACATGAGAGCATTTTGGGCTTTATTGCCGCAGACAACAAAGGTGAGCTATTCTAACAGCACTTGTATGCTAGTCTGACGGGGCTTATGTGTGGAATATCAAATTCAGCATACCAGCTACATCCGAGGTAGATGTACAAGAACAATATTACCATTTCAGAGAGGAATGAAAATGTTGAACATTTGATAGGGTTCCTCAAAGCGTAGCAATCAATTCAAGGTGCCTTATAATAGATTTTTCTGACAATGTGTTCATCTGCAAATACGTGCGTTGGCAGCTTGAATACAGGTGGGTTTTGAGATTTCAGCGTACAAAGGGAACCGTTGCTTAAGGTGAAGTCGTGCAGGCGGTTCTTCGGTGAGTAGACAGACTGTAGACAGTGTGGAGGAGTAAAACTCCCCAGTGAAGACGCAGCAGACATTAACACACTGTTTAACAACAGCAAACCACACATGCACAAACAGTACACACAGACTAATAATGCAACAATACATCTTCTCCTGTGTGTTGTTTTCTGATTCCAGAATTCCGAAACAAGGGTGACAGGCCACACACAAACACAGGTCTACATTTAAAGTAAAATGTCGCAGTGCAGTGCAGTGCAGTCTAATAATGGCTTATTATTCCCTCAATTGCCTATCCATGTAAAAAAGGCCTTGTGAGCCTCTGAAAGAGAAGAGAGAAAACATTTTATATCCCAAAGGTTGAGTATTTAAGTACTCTGTTATGGACCAAAGTAAAAAAATGTGCATTCAGTACTATATGCACATTAGATTTGGTGGACGCTGGCATTTTTTACCCAGTAAAAAACAAGCATACGGATGTATCACGTGTCAAATTTTACAGGCAAAAAATGCTTTCTGCTGGGTAGCCAAGTCAGAAGATAGCCTTAGGATATGTGCCAGCTAGTCTCCCGGGTCTTGTGTTTAATCGCATCAATTGTGTATTACACTGTTAGACAGTAATGTTTCTATTCCCAGGATAAGCACAATAGAGCATCCAAAGAGAACAAGTGTTTTTGGGAAAACTGGCCATCCTCTCATTTGTTTACGTTATTCCCCACCTACATATAATGTAATAAAATTACATGTGTTATGGTAGTATAAGATTAAATGTAAATATGAATCTAAAGTAAAATAATGTGGATTAAAAGGTTTCCACCAGCATACAACCTTTATCAACTGTTTAATGCAGTTTTTTAATAGCCACAAGTGTACAAATAAGTTCATCCGCTATCAGTATGTTAAAACAAAACAAAGAACATGCTTTTTAAACACTCTCTTAACTTTAATGACGCATGATGAGAGAGTTATAGTCCGATCTCATTTTTCAATATTAGCTGTCACAAGTGGCTAATTTAAATTTGCCCCTGTAAAATGTAAACACCATCAAATGATCTACCCTTGACAGCAAGTGGCAATGGTAGCTCGACAGTTACTTTGACCTTAGGAGTTGACCACTTTTTCTGAACTTCACCTTCATAATCTTCTTTATTTGTTAGTCCTGTCAACCTGTGGCTACAGTAAACATCTGCCTCAATATATTTATCTATAATATATATTTAATATTTTGGGTGGCATTGCACTCAAATACTCCATTCATCTTCTGATGTTTATTGGGAGTCGGCAAACAACGTTTGTTGTGCATTACCGTCACATGTTTGTTACTGCTTTGAGTTAATACTTTGATGGTGGTTGAACTAAGCTCTAGTGAGGAATGCTTAAGTCTTGAAAACTCCAAAACTTTACTTGCATTCCAATTTGGCAGACCTTTAAGGGAGTGGTGTTTAAACTGAGGTTGATACTATGATTTTTAAGTTGAAATGTTCAAAAATATAATAATTAATATGGCATTTAGGGGTGCACAGGGTAGTTATGTATTGTTGGTGTTAGGATTATGAGAGGAAACAATTCTCCCCTGTTAAGGGTCTCTTTACCCAAGTTGGAATTTTGAGGTATCACTGTTTTTAAAAGTTGACTTTAGCTTGAGTGATTGTCACAAGACTTGTAAACTCATTAACTAAAAAGAACACAAACACACATTTGCTGTTGCTTTTAATTGTGTTTTGTACTAGATTTAATCAATCCCACATTTTGTTTTTCCTGTCCGTAGATAATGGGACATGGACTCAGCTGTGGCTTGTGTCAGACTACCATGAGCACGGCTCGCTGTTTGACTACCTTAACCGCTACACTGTCACCGTTGAAGGAATGATCAAGCTATCCTTGTCCACAGCCAGTGGCTTGGCCCACCTCCACATGGAAATTGTTGGCACACAAGGTGAGGGGAACTCTGAATATGAATAAAAGTATTCGTACCTTTCATAAAACTCGACTAGACTATTCAAAATACCTGGAATAGAATTTCCGCATACAGATGGATGCCAAAATGAACGATAATGAATGATAATGATCATGAATCTTTTCAATAAAGCAAGGCTGGTGAGTTCTTTTGTACACTTTCCATTAAGCCTGGAGCGAGAAAACGAAAATAACACAAAATAACATCACTTTTTACCCATTAACCATGTCGAAAAACTGCACAAGCTTCTACACGCACGCACGCACACGTGCATACACACACACACACACACACACACACACACGCTCACAACTCATGAAAGTAATCTTGAACTTGTCTGAGGCTAAAAGACAGAAACTGAAGAGCCACTCTATCAGTTAAAGACCTTTTTTTTATACTTTGCCACATCTGGCGTCCTGGGTGCAGTGGTTGATGGAGCAATATCCCAAAATTCTTAATTTTAAAAAGGAGAACCAAGTGAAAAAGAAAATAATCTTTCTGATTTTGGTTTTTAAATATTAAGATAAGCCTCAAAAGCATCTGGCGCTCTCCAAATCTTTAAATTAGCTAACTACGGTAACAAATGAACAGCACATTTTACACCATGTTGTTATTTATTTAACACTAACCTTAAAAGGCTGAACCTGCCTGTGAAAAATATGTACAGCATTACTTTTCATTAGAGCATATTTGCGTTGCTAGTTTGGAGCATTCAGCTCTGTTTAATATGATGCCAAGGAAAACCAACACAAGCGAATTGGTTTGCAGTATTGTTGCTCCCCCATCACTCTGGGAAGAGTTTTAAGGCCATTTCCAATCTATTTGGGAGTCCATCATTCTACACTGAGAAGGATCATTTCCGTGTGGAAAACATTCAAGAGAGTTGCCAATCTTTCCAGGAGTGGATGTCGCAGCAGTTTAAGTTCACTCCAAGGGCAGACTGTGCAATGCAAGGCCCAGCACTTAAATTAAGAGCTACCTGTTGGACTCAGAATGTTAAACACTGTACACATTTGCCAGGAGGATAGCGTAAAGCAGTGGTAACAGCATGCGGACAACTTCAGGGTCAAAAGGAAGCACAGCGAAGAACAACAGGGGTTTCTAACATTGTTTGTCCACATGAAAACAGTTCATCAGCTCTTAAAGTACAGGTAGTGATTAAACAATATGAAAATTCTAATTGGAAATATCATGACCAAAATTAATCGATTATCGGTGTTGTCATGATATGACTAAGATAAACAAATGTACACTGCGAAAACATTGCAAATTGTTTTATTTTGAATAGAAAAAATAAAAACTCAGCAGCCCTTATGTACTATAAAATAAACTGATGAAAAAACAGAAACATCACAAGTGATCACACACAATAACAGCCCCCAAAATGTACTTAAAATTACTAAGATGAGAGTGATATACTTAATAGTGGTGGGACTCTGTTAAAACAAATATCTGATTAATTACAGGCTTTATTAGGTATTCTACTTTTGATTAAATAAAATAAAATGGAAATTAGACACAAGAACGGCGGCACGGTGGTCGACTGGTTAGAGCGTCAGCCTCACAGTTCTGAGGTGCGGGGTTCAATCCCCGTCCCCGCCTGTGTGGAGTTTGCATGTTCTCCCCGTGCCTGCGTGGGTTTTCTCCGGGCACTCCGGTTTCCTCCCACATCCCAAAAACATGCATTAATTGGACACTCTAAATTGCCCGTAGGCATGACTGTGAGTGCGAATGGTTGTTTGTTTCTATGTGCCCTGCGATTGGCTGGCAACCAGTTCAGGGTGTACCCCGCCTCCTGCCCGATGACAGCTGGGATAGGCTCCAGCACGCCCGCGACCCTAGTGAGGAGAAGCGGCTCAGAAAATGGATGGATGGATGGACACAAGAACAATGTCTTACTATTCAATTACATTTTGGTCAAGGAATAGACATAATTCAACTAAATTCAATCAAAAAAGTTAATTTTCCATCAGGCTACTCCATCCACAAACAGGATTGTGCTGGCAAAGTGCAATTCTCTTATTCCCAAATTCAAGTTGGTGATATTTGAGTTTTCAATAACTTTTGGTCAACTCAAGAACTTTACCTATTTCAACTTGAGGCTCAAGATGAGCTTTGTCTGCTACTCAAGGGTTAAGGCCTTAAGAGCTTTGCTGCATTTGTCGCCATAAAATGTACTTCACTTGTAATACTGTTAAAAAGTAATCTAAAAGGAATTTTTAAAAATAAAAGCCCCTCCCCCTGTCTAGATAACCCCCGCCACCCTGATATCCAGTCTATATAAAATGGGCTTCCTGATTTAAACAGTGTACTGCTCAGCTACATGATATTGTGCCTAGACTGTTACTTGTAAATAGGCAGAAATATAAATATTAGGACATGCTCTGAATTTCCAGTGAGCTGTATTTCCTAATTGATCGGGTCTGAGCGAGTGATTGCTGTCTTGGATCTATGACTCTCCCCAGGTAAGCCAGCGATTGCTCACCGAGATCTGAAGTCAAAGAACATTCTGGTGAAGAAGAACGGAACCTGCTGCATTGCAGATTTAGGTCTAGCTGTTCGGCATGACTCAGCTACGGACACAATTGACATCGCTCCAAATCACAGAGTTGGAACCAAAAGGTAAAGAGCTGCTGCATAGGCAACCACTTATCTAGTAAGTGGCTGTCAGATCAGTGGTGATACACGTGACATGTTTGTTGATCCATCTGTACCTGTGGAGATTCTCTTTAACTTTCAACATTAACTAAAAGCCTTCTATGAAAACTTGAAGAGGCGATTTTTTTTGTGACTTTGGTTTTGTCTTTAATCATTTTCACTTTGCAGTACCTAGTCAGCATTGCCACATGTCAGTCATCCATTACTGTTGTCAGTCCTCCCAGTCCAGATGGTGGACTTTGTTTCAGTCAGAGCGCAAACCATTGGAGACGCCAGACAATTGAAAGATGAGGTCACTTAGGCTCTCAAGACATTCAGCTCATGACTGATTCACAAATATAGTATAATTATCTGAGCCTCTTTTGGATGTATTTCAGTGGTCCAAAACCTCCATACATAAACCTCCAAGCCTTTGATTGTTTGGACTACACAACAAGTTAAGGCCTTGGTTTATTCTTACGCAAACCAAACAACTTTTTTTCATAGAAAATGTTTTTTGCATTCCTTAATCATACAAATAATCATCAGCTGCCACCTGAGGCTAACTTTGTAATCAAAGTATACAGTGAACCCCTGCCTATTCACGTTTTACTATTCACAAAATTACCCTTTGCATTTTTTTTTCTGTGGAACTGATCCAACCAGTTCTATATCGACACCATTATTTTAAAAAGTATATATTTGTAGTTTCCAACATAGCCTGCAAGCAATGAGAACCTTTTCACAAGTAATTGTTTATTTGACATTGTTTTGCACAAAGGAAAATATTTGCTTCTTCATGTAATCCAATGCATGTGTGCACCATCTTTATGCCCTGTGATTAAATATGAGGACTAGTAAGTTCCTCTTGGGAACTACTAAAGCGTGTTCTACAATGTTTATTTGGAAGCCCAACAAACTTACTATTTCTGAAAAGCTCTTTAAATGTATTTATAATGTATTATGCTGTTAACAGTCCAGGGGAAATTAAATTTATACTCTGCTGTAGATTTTGTCACGCACCACACAGAGACCCAGATCACACATGCAGGTATGCAAGGAGAGATGTCAGAAACAGACTGCCATTCCTCCAACATGTAGTTGCCATTTTTCTTTATTAAAAATATTTTATTTTATTTTATTTATTTTTTTTGTGGGGTGGCTGAAACAGATTAGTGGCTTTGCTGCATGTGTAAATTAAGTTACAAGCTTGGTCACAGAATGAATTAAAGATACCAATGTATTGTTGGTATCCAGCTCTTTGTTTCTGTTAGCCTTCACCAATTTCTCGGGTCAGACTGGATATGTCAAATTATTTTCATCAATTCCCAACAAATAACTGTACAGTTTCGAAAAATGACTTAGTATCGGTGCCACCAATATAGAACAATAGATGCTACATGACATTCATAACAGACCAGTTTTGTTCTTTTCAGATACATGGCTCCAGAAGTACTGGACGACTCCATAAACATGAAACATTTTGAATCTTTTAAGCGAGCTGACATCTACGCCATGGGATTGGTCTTCTGGGAGATTGCCAGTCGTTGCTCCATGGGAGGTGAGGATGCAGTGTGGGGTTTACTTGAATGACTGGAAGATTGACAGATTGATTGCATGAGTGATTGATAAATGGAACAAACGAGTACAGTTATATATAAAATTGACACCCCTATTATTAGGGACAGGGCGGAAAAGTATAGCAGGTAAACCATATGGGGGGAAAGGCATGTAATTTGACCTTTTTTTTTTAATATATATATATTTTTTTATTTTTCAGGAATCCATGAGGACTACCAGCTGCCCTACTATGACCTGGTTCAGTCAGATCCGTCAGTGGAGGAGATGAGAAAGGTTGTTTGTGAGCAGAAGCTTCGCCCTAACATTCCCAATCGCTGGCAGAGCTGTGAGGTAATAAAAGTGCTATTTTTGCACTATATTTTTTACCTAAAGATGAAATAGTGGAAGAGAATTAGAGATACATTTTAAGCCATTTTACTACATTTGTGTATGTTGTGAAGCCTGTAATGCAGAACAAAACCTGTTCCAGGATTCTGGTTGAACTCTCAGATTTACAAATGTATTTTCCCATTAAAAAAAAACAATACATAAGAGTATTAAAAATTGGTTTCAGAGTAAAACTGTCCCTATCTTAAAACCATTATTAACTGAAGAGGCAAGGTTTTAAGTCACCTTTTAAAATTTGTAACTGTCATACAAGTGCAACTTTTGACAATTTCTCAATAGTACATCCTTTAAGGTATTCATATTGGCAGTTCCACTGTATCTGTTTTCACTAAGGCTTTCGTGACAATGTACAACTTGAATGTAGTTCTTTATGCTTGACAGAAAAATACACTTGCAAACACTTGACGTTTGGGTAAATGTCTATTAACAGTGTCACATAAATAGACAATCATAACAATGGTGATCCTGATTGTAGGCAGAACTGGCTCACTTAAATGTTTTCATATTTATTCCCCCATCTGACTTTTAAGACCAGTCTGTTAGACTTTACACCGATCTGATCGGCGTTATCGGTATCGGCCGATAATTAGCATTTTATGCTGATCGGCTTTCATGTCACAAGTCACCGAACCGATCAATGGCTCCGCACAAGACATTTAACTCCGTGTCTTTGTCGCGTATGAATCCAAAAGCTAGTTCATTTTTAGCCTTGTCACGTGTCTTGTTGCGCAGTACTGTAAGTATCTGACGGCCAATAAAGTTTTTTCAATCTTGTCGGTGAAAAAACGTTGTCGGTGTGGGACTATTTTGCGGTGTCTCAGAGAAACAACACGCAAGTTATTTGCAGTCTGTGCACAACTGAAGTACGTCGTGGGGAACGTCATCTAAATGCTTCAACACAAATTTGATCGAGCGCCTGAAGAATGTACACAAGGAACATGCAAGCAACGCAGCGTGAGGGGGGGGAATAAAAAAGAAAAGTGTCAAACAGTGGACAACACCCCTCCATATAGCAGGGACAGTGAGAAAGTTAGATTAAGCATGTCATTAACAGTATTTATTAAAGTAATTTAATTGCAATAAAGTAATTTAATTACAGGCTCCAGCATGCCCGTAGCCCTTGTGAGGATAAGCGGCTCAGATAATGGATGGCAGGATCTGGATCGATGGCGTTAGCACCCATTATTTCTGTCAGTTGTAATGTTGATTTGACCTAAACTTATGTCAGTGGCCAATCCTTGAATGCCCCCTAGAGGTCATTGTTTTAACTTTTGTCTAAAATGCTAGAGAATAATTTGAGCTGGGACAGCGGGCTCCAGCTGTACAGAAAATGGATGGATGGATGGATGGATACAGTATACAGTACACAATTATATACAGTAAATGAACAAGTCATGTAAATAGACACATTGCTCCATCATGTGATCAGATTGGTGGTCGGTTGTCGTTTTTTTAAAACTTGCTCATTGGTGATTGGCCCCAAAAATCCTGATCGTGTAAAGCCTACAGTCTATAGACTTTGGTTTGAGTTTTTACCTTCGACTTGCCAGCACAACTGCACTTCCTAGCTGTATAATTAAGGATGTGAAATTTACATAAAACGTGCATTTACTGCATCATTTCTCTTAGCCAAAAGCCGCTTTGTTATGTTCAAACCAGAGAAGCCTGTTGTTTTATTCAATGGTTTGTCAACCTTGACACCTGAACC
The DNA here is from genome assembly GCF_024500385.1 of Phyllopteryx taeniolatus. Classification (NCBI taxonomy): domain Eukaryota; kingdom Metazoa; phylum Chordata; class Actinopteri; order Syngnathiformes; family Syngnathidae; genus Phyllopteryx; species Phyllopteryx taeniolatus. The sequence continues at coordinate 8,121,452 of NC_084521.1, read as the reverse complement.
TTGTTCAATCATAAACACACATTGGCTAAATGTTTTTTTTTTAATACCAGACAAGCCAAAAAGAAAAGAAGAAGACTGAAAAGTAAATAATCAGGTATTTCAGTGACGGTCACAACTGCTCAGTAAGCTTTAGTAATATTAGTTGTTTTCCGCAGAGGATATTGTCTGTCTACAGACAATGGTGTTGCTGCACCGTTTGTGGTTAAACATCTGTTGCTTAAAAGGTTGTAACCCCACAACATCAATGCTAGTTTGGTTAACCCGACTAAGGCATTTTGAATTGTGTGTTAGCATTAAGCTAGCAGAGTTTCCTAAGACTTGCAGTATTTGGTTTGGTTGAATATGCTATGTGTAATTCTTTGTTTTATGTTTAGTTTTTACACTATCTAGCACTGGTAACTCAAATGTTTGCTTCCAATTTAAGACAATAAACTGGCTGAGCGTTGGCTCATATCTCTAAAAATTTGTAAGTTGAGGCAAGTTGAGGTACCACTACATGTGTGACTACACCGTTGTCGTGTTGTAATGAAGTTAAGTTTTGTGTTGGCTGTCCTCTCCGCAGGCGCTACGCGTCATGGCTAAGATCATGAGAGAGTGCTGGTATGCAAACGGCGCTGCTCGGCTCACGGCGCTGCGGATCAAGAAGACCTTGTCCCAGCTCAGCCAACAGGAGGGAATCAAGATGTAGACGGCAAACTACCAAACACACTTCTGACTGGCATCCATATCATTCGCATCGTTATCATCCACATTGTTATTCATTCATTTTTTTCCCCTCTCCTCTGGATTGGAAGGGAAGCTCAGACATTATTTCCCCAGTGGTCTCGTTTTCTCACCCTTAACTGAATGGTGAGTTCTACATTTACAAATGAAGACACCTGAATCCATTGATGGATGGATGGATGGATGAGTGGGTGGATAAATGGCAGAATCTGATGACGGCAGTGTCTGAGGGCAATAAGAGTGGCATTAAAGGAAGCCTTCGCCTATTTTCCTCCATCCTCCTTTACTCATTAAAGGAAGACTCTTCAAGACCCATTAGGGCAACGGGAGTCCATCCCAGTCTGGTCGTCATTGCTCAGACACCCTCAGGTAGATTAAACAGCAGACAGTCAGCTGGTCTCACCTGAGAAACCGCTGAGCTGCCTTACATATTCATCATCTCTGCCTCATTTGTATATTAGCATCTCATTATTCACTTCACTGGGCTATAAGCTACTCGCCTCATTCAACAACATTTTCTCTAATGTGATTTGTCACATTAGCCCAATCCACATAGACAATTTACAAACACAAACACATTCTTTGAAGAATGTCATTATACAAAGTGCTCCCACAACACTAATGCATTCTAGTCTGGGGTTAACCATCTTTAGTTTGACTTTACAGTGAGAAATACACAGGACAGGTAGTCATTTGTAATTGGCCTAGTTCATGGAAACTACTATGAAATGCAGAAAGTCCTTCATGAGTCATTCTTAAGCATTTTCGTTGTACTGGGAGCAGCAAAATGAAGTCATTATTTGCCTGAACTAGTCGAAAAGTTGCTTTGAAGTTCAGCCTTGATGAATAGTATTTGAGCATAATTATTATTCATCATACAATAGACGGTGGATGTGAGTAGCACTGGGGACTGAAGCATGGACCAGAGTATTACGACACCCTGTTTGTCATCGCTTCACCAATTTTGCACCTGGTTTTTTCATTTTCTTACTCATGTATTATTTCCCCCGTCTCCACCTGTATTATGGAGATGGAAAGGTCAGTTTAATTTATTGTTTTTTTTTTCTTTTCTTTGGAGTGGCAGGGCATCTTTTTTTCTTTTGAAAAGTTAAAACTGGACATGATGACCTTGTTTAGTTTTGGCAAACATGCTGCATCATATGCAATTTACAGTATATAAATGTGTCTATTTTCTATTCTCTGCTAAAATTACAAACAACAACAACAATCAGCTGCCATCATGCCTTCCAGTCCAGCTGTTACCGGAAAGTGCCAGTGCTTTAAAAAACAAAAAACAAACTCCTCTTGCCGGCTGCTGTGCATTTGTTTCTTGCATGTACGCAGCTATGTGTGTGTGTGCGTGTGTGTGTGCGTGCGTGTGCGTGCGCGTGTGTGTGTCAGAGGAGGCCGAGCATACACTAGCTCGTACTATGCACACCCAAAAAGTCCAGAAGGAAAGGAAAGATATGTAACACAGCGCACAACGCCGATAACAACCCAGCCTCAACCCTCTGGTGCCATTTCATGACCTGCCCTCTGAACACGTGAACACACAAACACCTCAGCAAACAACTCTTTGGATTTCTTGTCCTCCTGGTATAGATCGTCGGTGTCTGGAAACTGACCATCAGTGATGATCTTTTTGTTTGGGGGCAATCAGCGTCACAAAAGCTTTCAAACACTTACAGGAATAACAGATGTTGGCCCTGTGAATACAATCTGTTGGATTTCTAAATTTCATGTTCAATTCCTGTATGTGCAGCCCTGTAAAGTGGTCTTTTAAAAAGTCTTTCTTCACGCAACAACATAGTCATTCAAAAGCCCAGTTGTTGGGGACCCCCCCAGAACCGACACATCTTTAGGTACCAACACACAGGAACTTTAGTCTACATATGGGAGAGGTCATCAAAACTGTCGACAAGAAAAGTAGTTGCTCAAAGGTTGTTCACCATTTCCATCAAGTTTATCCCCTAAACTGACAAAATCAAGAATTTCAATCCTATGGAAAGCTGAGCATTTAATCAATATTCTTCATATCCATCTTAAGCTCCGTGTACACGTGTGCTCTATGTCCTCACTATAGGACACGTACATGTTACCAGTGAGGCAAAACTGCATTAGTTGACATCTGTGCGCTACTAGTGAAACATTAGATATTAACTACACTGAAGTAGAATTTTGAAGTGTTACTCGTAGCACATAGTTGCCAGTAACATGTAGTTGTCCTACCAGTGAGAACAAAGAATACTAGTACGTGGACCTAAAGATGGTTTTGAAGGATATCAAATAAATGCTCAAACAGCATTCCATAGAGCCTCCTTCTTTAAGTTTCAGCAGTTGAAATAAGATTCACAAGGACTAACGGGTCTAACCCAACCCCCTAAATAATTAAATAACTAATTAAGAGGTGTGTCCATATCATGTAATTTTTGCCTGCAATATCTGCAATCAGGTCACTTTGCCTCAAGGAAATATTTGCATTTTGGAAGGGCGGGGAAACCATAACAAATCATGAAAAATATCAAATCCAAATTAAAACATATTGAGCATTTTATTTTGGATCACACCTCATGCATGTGCTTCAGTAGAAAATGAAATATCCACGTTCACTTGAGTATTTAGAGATCTACTCAATGCAGTATTATACAACAATCCTCAAATACATCCATATGAGGTTTTCTAAGTTTGTCAGCCTGGCATTTGGATTAATTTCAAAGCAAATTTTAATGAAATTTTCAAAGCGGGTGTTCGTAAACTGTACAGCCAAAATCACATGTAGCACCTGGTTTCACCGTCATGTTTGTTCTGTTGCCAATATTACTCTACTGTACATTTAAATCATCTGATATGTTTGCCTTTGCTATTTTGTGTCAAAGGCATTGTAATACAGAGACCAAAACATTGAATTCAATGCAGCTTGTTACATGGGCAATAGAAAATCCACATCTATTTGTGTTCACTTTGACTCCCTTGGTGTTTAACTGCGTGGCAATTTGTCTACGGTGTTTTTCTTAATAGCTTTGTGACGTATTGACGTGCTGCTTATTTCTCCGACTCGCTTTCCCTTTTAAAGGCGATAGCTGCCATTGGATGTAAATATCCTCACATCGCTTAGAATCGAGTCTTCTGTTCCACGTCGTCAATGCAAATCACGCCTGTTTTGTTTGTTTAGGTTGGGAAAACCACCGTGCCAATTCACCATGACCACTGAATCCGAGCAGCTTGTTCATATGAGCATTTATTTTATAGATATTGAATAAGATGCAACGATAAGTAGGCTGTGAATGAAAATTTAAGTAAATGTATATTTTTGAAGAACAACTATGGATTGGTTCTATTCTTAAATAACATATCTGAAGATATCTAATCTGACGTAATCCCCTTGTTGGTTGGTGTAAGGATTGTTAAAGCCTCGTCTTTAATGTGCTGTGTGAAACGGAGTTGTGTAAAAAATGCCTTCTCAAATTAGATTTTGATGATGTCTGCTCACGTCAAATTCATACCTGTCCTAGTTGATTTTGAAGGAACATTCGACAAGGTAAAATAGCAAGTGAAGTGGTCGTTTATCCTGGGCGTTAAATAAAATAAAAAGACTGAAACTCCTTTCATGTTACAAGAAATTAATAGGATATTAAATGAACAAGATCACTGACTAGAGTGATGGATTGATCTGTCTAGGCCTTGGAGGACAAAGTGATTGGTGGTGTTGGTGGAATAAGAGCAAAACCTAGGGTGGGACTGTCGCTGTGTGTCTTGTATGTTCCATTAGCAACGTCATTTCTCTGGGATCTGTATTAAAAGAAAAAAAAAGAAAATACTCTACTGCACCTCTGGAATGTCAACTCAGACAACCCTCATTCTTGTCTTAAAAGTCACCAGCAGCCTTGTACTTTTTCTTTTCAAAGCCCAAGGTGACTTAAATGTACAAAAAAAACAACATTTTTTTTATGCTTTGTTACCTTTGTCTTGTCATTCCATGTGCTCTAATCTCATAGCTACAAAGGCCACACTTCACTGCAGTTTGCAGCTCAAGCTCAGGTTTCACTTGACTGAAAGTACTAGTATTCATTTGTATTTCATTTTGGTGTATGCTTGAAACAACCACGTTCATACAAACAGGGGTAGTACACTTCAAAACACTAACCTTATACTCACTTTTGTTGTTTTGGTGAACAATCAAAAGCCAGGATGGAACTTCCAAATTGTCAGTTCATTATTGGAAGATAAACACTACTTACAAAAAAAGTTAGGGATACAGTGAATCCTCGCATATTTGCTGTTCGGCACTCACAAATTCCAATTTTGTATTTATTTTTTTCCCCCAAAATTTATTTTTTCTTTCCAATTACAAGAGAGTCTCAATTATTTGTGGATTTTTGCTGTTCATAGCAGGGCTCTGTCTTAAACCCCCTCGAATTGTGGGGGTCCACTGTAAATATTAGTCATTAACCTTTGTTTCAAGCATACATTGGCGATTTTCTATTGAATAAAGTGACTTTTTGGTTGTGATTAAATTGATTCAGTTCTCAACACATTTAAAAAGGCTAAAAATACATACAGTACATGTACTGTATGACTTTTAGATACGAGTGGCCGTTTTTCTGCTCTGTGTGTTGGAGAGCTAAAAAAAAGAAGAAAAAAAAAATAGGGACACCGCAAACAATGCCAGCAGCTCTACCACCTCAGGCCATAAACAGCTGTGAATATATCGACTAAGGATCCGAGAGTGTCCAATCGGAGCACAAAACCTGCGTCACAACCCAAAGGTCACGACAGCAGCTTGTGAGCATGCAAATATCGACAACACAGGTCGTCTTCTCTCTTTTTTATGCAAAAACTGCGAGAGCATCGTCTGCACAGGTTCATCGATTTAGTGTCTATGCTTATGTGAGCCACACACTGTGAAAAGGACCAAAGTTGCTCCGAAAACGGTCCAGGCAACGATCAAGTTGTAGCCCTACACTCAACTACAGGGATCTAAATATTACCTGACAAAAAGGCTTGGGTCAATAAAGTGTTCAGAAAGGCTGCAGTGAAGCTGTTGTGGCATTAGAAGTAGCAGAAAGCTTTTTTTAAATATTTTTTTTCATTGACTTTTCAAATGCCAAGACTGCACGTGATTGTCCCTTTTGCTTTACAGTATATAGAAGTCATCCTGAAGCTGAACATCATCATAATCATAATTAAGCTAACAAAAAGATCGCTTTTTAAAAGAAAATACCTCCACTTTAAAGACCAATGTGTTTTACCTCACTGTAAATATAGTCTCTATTTGTTTACTCCCATTTGTTTTTATTTCTATGAAATGCTTAAGAAATTAAAGAGAAGTTTTGTTTTCTTTCTTCTGTGGTACCTTTTTTGGTCACGCGGCATCGTGTTGTGTTTGTGTAGAGTCCAAACATTGACGAAACGATTCCTCATTGCCATTCATGCTCTGTATATGACCTGTTTTGCTAGTGTTGTGCTACATGAGCTGTACAGTCAAAAGTGCTTTACAGATGTCAAGCCCCATTCTGAGCTCTGCTACAAATGCCTTGTTCAATATGCGCTGTCTTAAAAACAAACAAAAAAAAGTCAGAGGTGTTTGAAGAGCCCTCCTCACCGCGTGACCCCTCTTGGATTTCTGAACATATTATCTTGACTTTTTTATATAGTGTGTACAGATGAATGAGAGACCATAGGAACTAGAAGGCTGAAACATGTTAACTTTTAATATAGCTGGAGTAGAAAATGGTGTGAATAAAGAATGTTTCACTACAATATTGGTGTTTTTATTTGTGTACAATATATTAGCTGAAATATTCAGTGTTTGACATTTTATTATACCACCTGCCATGCAAACAAAACATTTAGAAATCTGAAAAAAACTTTGTAGTTTCTTATGTCAAACAGAACTGAATTTTATACACAAATTAAGCTGACCATTCATTGATATATTATATATTCTATGGACCGAAGAGAAGGAAGTTGAACTTTTTGGAAGGTGTGTGTCATTACATCTGGTGTAAATGTAACAACATTTAAGAAAAAACATCATAACAACAGTCAAATATGGTGAGGGTCTGGGGCTACTTGTTACTGCAGGACCTGGATGACTTGCTGTGATTGATGGAACCATGAATTCTGCTCTTTACCAGAAAATTCTGAAGGAGAATGTTCAGCCATCAGTTTTGGGTTCTGCAGCAGGACAACGATCCGAAACCCACCACCAAGTCAATTTCTGAATGGCTTAAAAAAAAAAAAAGGTTTTGTAGTGGCTTAATCAAAGTCCAGACTTGAACCCAATTGAAATGCTGTGGCTTGACCTTGAAAAGGCAGTTCATGCTCGAGAAGCCTCCAATGTTGCTGAATTAAAACAATCCTGCAAGGAAGAGTGGGTCAAAATATCTCCACAGAGATGTGAAAGACTTATTGCCAGCTCTTGGTCTGGACCGTATTCCCACGATAAACGGGCGGTTACTTTACAAACCAAGTTTAAAGTCAAGGTCCCTGAATTGGTACTCTTTAATACCTTACGCTTTATAGTTGTGCAGCTTGAAGTGCATTAGTTTGTTCCACTTCCTCTGTGTGACCCTCAGCAGAGTAGAGCCGCATCGGGGCCAACATCATCCATACACCGCCATCCATCACCGACATTCTGTCTTCAGCCTTGACAAGCAATTCTTCACAGTGTCCCTCCCTGCCTCACAACTAACATTGCACAGTCTCCATCTCCTCCCAGAGGCGCAGTTAGTGTTGCAGTGCAAGTCACGGATAACATCATCATTACCCACAAACATTGGGGAGAATTCAAATATGTTTGGCTTTGCAGGCTGGGGAAAGAGAACGCAATATTCATTTCTTGATCGGGGCAGTAAATTTATTCAAAGAAACTTGGTTGAGCTGTGTTTCAACTTTCTCTCTGGGGAAATATGTCCACCCACTGCAGCACAAGAGACTCACAATAAATGTGCGGCTCGATGTGGGATCTTATACCTTAGAAGGCGATCTAGCTCCACGGCCACTCTTGCAGGGTCATGCAGCAGAAAACAAGCACTGCAGTCAATCATCCACTGCATCCATTTCTCTCATTCACTATCGACTCGTAATTCCCACGGTATCTGCTATTATTCACAAAAGCAGGGATGAGGAAAATGAATGGCACAAAGGGGAATGTAGAGCACGTAGTCTTGTTATTCACACAAAAGAGTAGAAAATGTGCTTTTGATAAATTTGCCTTTCTCTGTCATGATATTTGATGGTGAGCTTGGTCAGGGGAAAAAGGAATCATTATGGTGGCCAAAATATTGACACTTTGGCTACAATTTAGACATTTTCACTAAGGGGTGTACTCACTTTTGTTGCCATTGTTATAGATCTTAATGACGGTTGAGTTAGTTTAAGGGTACAGTAAATGTATGACGGGAAAGTAGTTAGATGCACCCCGATCAGTTAATGAACAATGAAGAGGTTGGACTCCAGCTCATCAGTGAGTTTTCATGCTTGAAAGAGATTTGAACAATCGTGTACTCCCAACATCGTGCGAACAGATTGGCGTAGCCACTCTGTTCCACCATGTCTTGTGTGTCCCAGTACACAAAGCAAATTGCATAGAGGCACGCTTGGGTTGGTTCAGTCAAATGCCTTTAGGTTCAGATACCACAGCATGCCGACTGAGTTAACGAGATCCAGGAGGATTTTAAAAAGTGAGGTTGAATTTCAACCTTGTGGTGGATGGGACACATACTTTATTTCCAGGGAAACTTTAGCCAGTTGTACTCAAGCTCCGTCTAGTGGTATGTGAAAGAATCACTGAATAGAATGTTAAAACTGTGCATACATAATATGAGTGGCTGTAATTTTTATTACTTGGTCGACTGGTTAGAGCGCCTGCCTCACAGTTCTGAGGACTGGGGTTCAATCCCCGGCCCCGCCTGTGTGGAGTTTGCAATTACAGTTAGTGGCCACTAGAGGGTACTGCAGCTCAAGAAATCATTCCTCACTTTAACTTCACACCAATTCAAATATTGCTCGTCGATTGTCAAAAAGTTGGACAGTGATGCTTCTGCATAATTTAAGCAGGCTACAGTTGTGTATTCTACTCAAATGTTAACATTCATGTTCATATTGCAGTAAGTCAAGGAAGTAGAAAGTACAGACATCTGTTTTCAAATGTAAGGAGCAAGAGGTCATCAGAAAGTTGTATTGATACCTTAAAAAAAATCTACTCAAGTACAGTAACGAAATATTTGCACTCCATTACTTCCCACCACTGTTTAAAAGGCAATTTATGATATCCCATAGCTTTTTATTGACTTCAATTAGGATGATTTACTTAAAAATGTATTAGATCACGTGACATTATTTGGAAGGCCTAATGTTCTGGCAAGTGATGCTGTGGTTCACATGACTGCCGTGTTGCAGAATACAAAAAAAAAACAACAAAAAAATCGTGGTGGAGAAAGGGAGAGGGAGTAGATTTGCAATGATGCCTAATCCCAACAGCACAGCATCAGACACCAACACCATCTGCCACCATCCACAGTCGGAGTCAGCTTGGCTAAGCTGGGCTGCTGGGTACTGCCGGGTACTGACTGTTACAGGGACGACTTGAGTGTCGATAGGGGGAGGGGGGTTAGATCTTCACCCGCAGTGTGTGTAAGGGGGGAGGGGGGGGGGGGGGGGGGTTGTCCTTTATTTGTCGAGCAGCATCCGCAGCAGGATGCTGAGGGGCTGCAGTTGATGGAGTCTTCTCGTCCCTCCTGATAGCCCTGACTGCAGCTTCCAGCTTCCATTCACTCACAAAGGGATAAATTGGGCTCTGGGAGACACTATTTGGGGGGCAGGAGGCTGCCAAAGGAGGATCATCCCCATCCACACAAACTCCAGGGACTCCATAGCCTGCTCATCGCATCCCGGTAATGTGCAATTTTGTCTCAAAATGCCCTTAAAGCCTTTGTGTTTGAAAAGTCAATGTATTGAGGATTGCATGCTGCTACAGGGGTGACAAATCACATTGTTATGATTTCACACAATGTGCTGTGTAATGGCATTCATCATATACACAACATGTTAATGGATAGCCAGTTTTTCAATCAAAGGGATTTGGGAACAAAAACAAATACTTGCAATATCTCAATGTTTTTAAAAGTAAAGACAAGAAACATGAAGTAGATGGAGATTTTCTTTAACGGGCGACATATAATTATGTGGTGGCCCAGAGCTGACCCCCAGACCTTGAGTTTGAAACCACTGCAAAACAAAACAAAACATCGGCATTTGATCTTGTATAACAATATAAAATAAAAGATTACAACTGGGGTGTAAGTCTATATGGCAACTGTACAACGTATGCAAAATGACATTGGGGAAGCCCCAGAAAAGCGGATTTTAAAATCCAATTTTGCTGATTATACACTTTTGAGACTTTCACCACAGTTTTGAACAATAACTACATTGGGATGCTTATACAATCCATTTGTTCTTCGAGGTTTTTTTTAAAAAACATTTTTATTTATGCTTTGACTTGCGAGCACACACTTGAGATACGAGTGCTTTATGGTGGCAGTAAACTCAATTCAACTCCCTTAACAGTAAGCAGCGGTTGGGTAAAAAGTGAAGGTTTCATCTAAAAAAAAGAGGTTTTAAGTTGTTTAGTTCAAATTTACTGTCAAACATAAAGCAAAGAAAATTTCGCGTTGTATTTGCGTTTGCTTGTTTGGGGCGGCACGCTAGCTCAATGCTAACATGAATGGAAATTGCCATTGACATGCTAACGTTACAGTCGATAGTTGCGATTTGTTTTCCCTTCAGGCAATGGATATTGGGTGGAACAACATATGTGGACTGATAATACAGTCACAGGCATATATATTTTGCACCCTCTACGAAAAATTGCTAATTTTAAAGCAACTTTATGAATAGTAGAAGAAGTCTATTTATATTCGTTTGTCTGCATGACTGCATTACACAGTACCTCCCCATGGTGGCCAAGGTGGGTACAAGCACAAACCGTTAATGTTTTTTTTGTTTTGTTTTTAAATGTATTACGTTGTTTTTTTTTAAATCAAGTACAATACAATAAATTGCTAGTTTTCCTTATTTACAACAAAAGGACAGTTCTTTATTTTGAATATTTCTAGCGTGTCGGTGGATTTTGCTCCTACGGAGCCGCCGTCGAGATGGGAGACAACATGTCAAAGCGTCTGAAGCTCATTTCGGTGACAGAAGCAGAGATGGAGGAACGCTCTTTTCCTAACCCGTACACTGACTGGGACCAAGGAGTTCTCACCTCCAATTCTGGAGCAGAAGTGGATTACAATAACCCGTTTGACGAAGAAGGAAAGGTGGGCTGGTGTGTCGCTTTGTGGAATTTTATGACATTGTATACGTGTGGTGGATGCTAGCATAAACAAGGGCTGGCTAACGTGGACATTGTCAGACGTATTTTTTTAAATCCTGCATTTAAGTGCAGTTTTAATGTTCAAAGTGCATAACGTTACAGTGACTTATAATAGTAATAATAATATTAAATATACACGCCCAGTCAGAAGTCTAGGACATGGTTTTGCATTTAATAGCAGGAGAAAGTGCGTCCTCTTACTGTATTTGCACACTTCATTTTTGACATGATACACACTTATGTACTTAGTCTTACTTATATATTGTATTCTATCTCCCCCACAGGTGAGCTCAGCATTCCAAAGGAAGGTCCAGAGTAAGATGAAAGATCTGCTTCAGCAGATGGAAGAGGGCCTGAAAACCGCCGACCCCCATGACTTCTCGACTTACACTGGCTGGACAGGTCTGTCAAATGTGAAGATGTAACGCTCTGTCAGGGTAATAATCAACAATGATCTCCAATGAACAAGTCAATCCATAATTCCCTATTTTTCTTCTCCCATCTAGGGATTGCTTTACTGTACTTGCAGCTGTATCGTGGCTCCAATGAAGTTGCACACCTGCAAAGGGCATTGGACTATGTGAAGAGATCAATGAGGATTCTGAATGGCCGAAAAGTGACTTTCCTTTGTGGAGATGCCGGGCCACTCGCTGTGGGTGCAGTGGTCCACCACAAGCTGGGCAACACAGCTGACAGCAACGACTGTCTTTCTAGGTGAGTGTTTCTCACTGCAATGTTTATTTTTTAAATTAATTACACAGTTTTCCTAACTTAATTTCCTGAAATTAAAGAGACTTTTTCTCTTCAGGCTCCTCCAGCTGCAGCGATCAGTGCTCAGTCCAGATTCTGAGATGCCGGACGAGCTGCTGTATGGACGAGCTGGTTACCTTTACGCTCTGCTGTATGTTAACAAAGAAATAGGAGGTGACACTGTGGATGAAGCCACAGTTACAAAAGTGAGGCACATGCATGCAGTCTTTTGGTTTTGTTTTCTTTTTCCCCCCAATTTTCAGACACAGTTCACGGATTTCCTACTTGCTTTCCCCATTGGTTAGTTAAGTCAAAGCCAGAATTGATCACGTACTCATGTTGAAAGGGCTGAGGGTGTAGATGCTAGTAGTGACTGAGGTAAAAATAACATTTTGATTTGAAGCAGCAGTTTATTGTAGCAGTGCAGTACCGTCGAAGGCGAAGCTCTCAATTTACCGGTCGATCTACGTTCCTCTCCTCACCTATGGTCACGAGCTGTGGGTCATGACCGAAAGAACAATATCCCGGATACAAGCGGCCGAAATGAGTTTCCACCGCAGGGTGTCCGGGCTCTCCCTTAGAGATAGGGTGAGCTCGGTCATCCCAGAGGATCTCAGAGTAGAGCCGCTGCTCCTCCACATCGAGAGGAGCCAAATGAGGTGGCTGGGGCATCTGATTCGGATGCCTCCCGGACATCTCCCCAGTGAGGTGTTCCGGGCACATCCCACCGGGAGGAGACCCCGGGGACGACCCAGGACACGCTGGAGAGACTACGTCTTTCGGCTGGCCTGGGAACGCCTCGGGATCCCCCTGGAAGAGCTGGATGAAGTGGCTGGGGAGAGGGAAGTCTGGACGTCCCTGCTAAAGATGGATGCAGTACCATCAACCATTATTTGTGCTCATAAATCCCGCCCGGGCACCACAGCTCATTGCCTTAATCAAACTGTGCTCCAGGGTGCAGTTAGGAAATGTTGTTCCCTTTTTATTTTTCTTTGTGTTCTGGGAGTCTGCAGTTATGTTTGATAGTCACTTTGATGGTTGTCTGCGAGCATTTCGCTTCCTGGCCTTGTTAAATAATTTGATTAAGATTAAAATTATGAGGAATTATCGGGAGTAAAATTGTTTAATCTTCCCAAAATTAACTCATAAGTGTCTGTCGGTTGAAATGTGCATCTCTATTGCAATGGTAATTTTAAATTCACACTTAATTTTTACTGCCACTGTACTTTCTTTTTTTTTACAATTTACCAACCGTCAAAATGTGTCTTTACCCGCTTCTTTGCACTTTTCCTTCTCCATCCCAGGTAGTGACCGCCATTATTAATTCTGGGAAGAATCTGTCAGCAGAGCATAAGAAGACGGAACGCTGCCCTCTGCTCTATGAATGGCACAAGAAGCAGTACGTTGGTGCCGCCCATGGCCTGGCTGGAATCTTTTACATGCTCATGCAGGTAAACCAGGACTGATGAAGTCCAGTTTCAAGTAGCCAGTTAAAAAGTATCTCTCTCGCTTCAGCCAGGGGCAAGGGTGCATCCAGACGTGCTGTCCGAGTTGGTTCGGCCCAGTATCGACTATATTCGCCACAAGAAATTTCGTTCTGGTAACTTCCCATCGTCGCTGAGCAATGAAAGCGACCGACTGGTTCATTGGTGCCACGGCGCACCTGGCGTCATCCACATGCTCATAATGGCTTATAAGGTAAGAAAGATATGCACAATCCAGTGATGACGCTCAAACACACTCTGGCTTGAACATAAGGTTGAATTTTCAAAGTTAGAAAATGTCATGAGAATGTTTACTGTATTTGTGCGAATTAACAGGAATTTATTGAAATAATGGAATGGAATAATTTATCAAGTTGAAGGTTGGCTCTCAATAGGGAACTTATATATAGTTGGAGAAAATATACTTTGGTATAATCCTGACTAAAACAACTCGATTCCATAAAAGTATAGTTGAATATGAAGAGCCAAATATCTGAAAGCATTTAGCAAAAATTACAGGCTTGGCTTTAGAAGCATATGGGAAGATTTTTTTATTTACATATTTAATTGGACTTTTTGGAGTGATAGGGGCTCTATTCATTTCACATTTTAAATGGATGGGGGTGGGGTGCATTTTCATTCATTTTTTTAATAAATTAGTTTGGGAATAGGAGTATTTAACTCAACATTCATTATTTGTTCTTCAATGACATTTGATTGTTCAATCAAATATTTAAAAGTTTAGAATGTTCTACTTAAAACAAATCTGTTGAAATTTCATGCTTTTCAATTGTATTAGTGTGCATTGATGTATGCTTATGACGAAGCAAATGTTTATATTTATGCTTGAATGTGATAATTTTCAATTAGATTATCCTCAATTCCCAGTTATTTCCCATTATTCCCATGGAGAGTTTCCTATTTGGAATATTTCTGAAATTCTCCATTTTCAGTTTACTGGAAATTTTCCAACTCTTTGCAAACCTAATTGAACATGGAGTCTAATCCCATCTACTGGCTTGATTGTCTGTGATCGATCTGTTCATAAAACACGCATTTAAGCTTGAAGACGAGAGTGACAGAGTCGAGCAGACTAAAATAGGATATGTGCAAAGGATCTGTGTCACACTCACTATATTTCATTTTAATAGCCTGACTTTACACGCACACACATACTGTAGCTATAAATTGTTGAATTCCCTCCCTTCTTTCTCAGGGAGCTGCTTGGCACCTAATGTGCCATTAGCTCTCTCACTGCACTCACGAATCCACAAAGACTTGCATCGCACAAACTTCAGTAAGCGCCACACAAAGCTCATCTCTGTCTCACCATTATGACTCCTTAAAGAGGAATCTATTGTGGAAAATGTCCTTTCTGTTTGCTTGTATACAAATAGTTGGGTGTTTCTGCCCACCCATCAAGTGTGAAATTAAGATAGCATGTAAATCTTTTATGAGCAGTCTATTTCTGACAATGTCTGTGTGCTGTAGTTTTTGGATGCCCCGACATAGCGGGGTAGTTCTTGACCCTCGAGATATCATGACAAAAGCATGTCAGTCACGTTATGACATCTGGGAACTATTTTTAAGGTAGATACTGAGCCAGAAATTGTATTTAGGTTTTCCAAACATTGGGATGCGAAGCAAATTTTATGTGAAAATAAAGAGCTTTGAATTTTGTGATTTTGCTTGGGTAGCGTTACTCTTCTCTATAATTGCATCAACACAGCCTGCTGAGATGTATCTGGAAAGTGCAACCCCAATTCCAATGAAGTTGGGACGTTGTGTTAAACATAAATAAAAACAGAATACAATGATTTGCGAATCATGTTCAACCTATATTTAATTGAATACACTACAAAGACAAGATATTTAATGTTCAAACTGATAAACTTTATTGTTTTTAGCAAATAATCATAAACTTAGAATTTTATGGCTGCAACACGTTCCAAAAAAGCTGGGACAGGGTCATGTTTACCACTGTGTTACATCACCTTTTCTTTTAACAACATTCAATAAACGTTTGGGAACTGAGGACACTAATTGTTGAAGCTTTGTAGGTGGAATTCTTTCCCATTCTTGCTTGATGTACAGCTTCAGCTGTTTAACAGTCCGGGGTCTCCGTTGTCGTATTTTACGCTTCATTATGCGCCACTCATTTTCAATGGGAGACAGGTCTGGACTGCAGGCAGGGCAGTCTAGTACTCTCACTCTTTTACTACGAAGCCACGCTGTTGTAACACGTACAGAATGTGGTTTGGCATTGTCTTGCTAAGCAGGGGCGTCCATGAAAAAGACGTTGCTTGGATGGCAGCATATGTTTCTCCAAAACCTGTATGTACCTTTCAGCATTAATGGTGCCTTCACAGATGTTTAAGTTACCCATGCCATTGGCACTAACACAGCCCCATACCATCACAGATGCTGGCTTTTGAACTTTGCGTCCATAACAGTCCGGATGGTTCTTTTCCTCTTTGGCCCGGAGGACACGACGTCCACAATTTCCAAAAACAATTTGAAATGTGGACTCGTCGGACCACAGAACACTTTTCCACTTTGCGTCAGTCCATCTTAGATGAGTTCGGGCCCACAGAAGCCGGCGGCGTTTCTGGGTGTTGTTGATAAACGGCTTTTGCTTTGCATAGTAGAGTTTCAGGTTGCACTTATGGATGTAGCGCCGAACTGTATTTACTGACATTGGTTTTCTGAAGTGTGCCTAAGCCCATGTGGTGATATCCTTTACACATTGATGTCGGTTTTTGATGCAGTGCCGCCTGAGGGATCCAAGGTCACGGGCATTCAATGTTGGTTTTCGGCCTTGCCGGTTACATGCAGTGATTTCTCCACATTCTTCATAGATGATGAAATCCCGAAATTCCTTGCAATTGTACGTTTAGGAACATTGTCCTTAAACTGTTCGACTATTTTCTCACGCACTTGTCACAAAGAGGTGAACCTCGCCCCATCTTTGCTTGTGAATGACTGAGCAATTCAGGGAAGCTCCTTTTAGACCCAATCATGGCACCCACCTGTTCCCAATTAGCCTGTTCACCTGAGGGATGTTCCAAACAGGTGTTTGATGAGCATTCCTCAACTTTCTCAGTCTTTTTTGCCACCTGTTTGGCAGCCATAAAATTCTAAGTTCATGATTATTTGTTAAAAACAACAAAGTTTATCAGTTTGAACATTAAATATATTGTCTTTGTAGTGTATTCAATTAAATATAGGTTGAACATGATTTGCAAATCATTGTATTCTGTTTTTATTTATGTTTAACACAACGTCCCAACTTCATTGGAATTGGGGTTGTAATTAAATATTGACAGGATGGCAATGAAATAGCTTTTAACCTCTTTGCCGAGTTCTTGGTCCTCAATACATCGTTTAATTTCTCACCAGTGTTCATGTTTGCCAGTTTAATTTCACCATCCGTTTTTGTGATGACATTTTGAAGAAATTTGATGAAAATACTTTTCGTGTTCGTGGCCTTCTCAAACAGACTCTGTGGGTTTGGTTGGCAATAGAAAAAGAATTAGGCCACATACATAATTTTATAATACTGTATATTGACTATTTTTAAGGCTGGGACCTTCCACTGCATTACGGCTGTGAAAGGATGTGCTTTGGTGATCAGAACTTCAAGCCATTGTCACAGTCTAATTTTGATGGGTTTGATTAACGAGTAGGGCTTTTGATAAATTTTTCCCCTTTGTGTCTATAATTTGACCTTTTAAATATTGAATAATATGCATTTAACAGCAACATATTAGGATGTGCGGCACGGTGGCCGACTGGTTAGAGCGTCAGCCTCACAGTTCTGAGGACCCGGGTTCAATCCCCGGACCCACCTGTGTGGAGTTTGCATGTTCTCCCCGTGCCTGCGTGGGTTTTCTCCGGGCACTCCGGTTTCCTCCCACATCCCAAAAACATGCATTAATTGGAGACTCTAAATTGACCGTAGGCATGACTGTGAGAGCGAATGGTTGTTTGTTCCTATGTGCCCTGCGATTGGCTGGCAACCAGTTCAGGGTGTATCCCGCCTCCTGCCCGATGACAGCTGGGATAGGCTCCAGCACGCCCGCGACCCAAGTGAGGAGAAGCGGCTCAGAAAATGGATGGATATTAGGATGTAAACTGGGGCTTGTGTCTTCCCAGGTGTTTAAAGAGGAGAAGTACCTGAAGGAAGCGGTCGAATGTGGCGAGGTGATCTGGCAGAGGGGTCTTCTCCGAAAAGGTTATGGCATCTGCCATGGTACCGCCGGCAACGGCTATGCCTTCCTCTCCCTGTACAAGCTCACCCAGGAGAAGAAGTACCTGTACCGTGCCTGCGAGGTAATGAAGGCCGGAAGCTGCTTTTAAAGTGGCCTACTATGGAGGAACCACCAAATCAAACTACAGTCAGCATCACATTATTGCATCATCTCCATGTAGTAGTAGTATTAAAAAAAAAAAAAAAAAAAAAAAAAAAAGTGGCCAAACTGAAGTAAAAGACCATGTAAGATAAATGAGCTTGAGCTGTTTTCCAATCATGTGGAAGTTTTTTTGATAATGTACTGTACTCCCTCGTCGTGCTTGGTTATGATAATAAGGCACATACATCAGTAGCATTCAAATGACCTTGTGTTGAAGTGAACATTTGAACCAATTTGTTCTGTTTCTTTCTTGATTCAGTTTGCCGAATGGTGTTTGGACTATGGGACCCACGGATGTCGTATCCCCGATAGACCCAACTCGCTCTTTGAAGGTATCTAAAATCAAGACCTCTTATTTCAATTGTCACCTTCACCAGCGCTTTCATCTGATCTTAGTGACTGATAATGTAATTCTGAACAGAATGACTTCAGCTTGTTGATTACATTTTACATGACTGCAAACGGATGGATATTTGTGTAGTATGATATTCAGCAAGACAGCAAGCAAGTTAGATTTTTTTTCTTAGCATATCCTGCTCCTGTTCTTATTGCACAAGAGAGAAGCTGTAAATGAGAGTGAAATTCAGGATGCATCGCCCACACAAACAGTTCGCCCACGTGGTCCCAATGAATTCTCCAGAGCTGTTCTGGCCACGCATTGCAAACATTACTCATCGAAGTCAGTTTACCTTTCTGTCTAACTGATTCAAATATTTTTATAGCTCCTTTGGGAAAATAGATATACAGTGCTGTGAAAAAGTATTGGCCCTCTTCTCAAATTCTTATATTTTTGCATGGTTTCCCCACTTTAATGTTGGCCCATCCAGTTATTACGTTTAGGGGGTTATTACTTTTTTACACAGGGCCAGGTAAATTTGTTAAAGTTATAGTGCATTCTAGGTCCATTGTGATGTATAAGGCAAACTAATGCAACTCTGGACCTCACTTTAATTTCAATTTTGAAGCAAGGAGATTTGTATCACATGCCACACTGCAAATGTGAAAGTTGAAAGTACATCGCTGAGAGGAATGAATCCCGTTTCACCCGTCAGGTATGGCTGGGACCATCCACTACCTGTCAGAAATGGCCGCACCCGAAGCTTCCTGTTTCCCTGCCTTTGAACATTGATCTGCTGGAGCGAAGAAGGGCATCACGTTTTGAGCAGATATCATCTTATTTGCTTCCTGTAATTTCAAAACCCCAAAGTGTTAGGAGCGTATTTTGGGACCAAACTACATGCATGAAATGCTGTTGGAAGGATTTGGCCACACTAGTAGGACAATTCAGCGCACTGGTAGAACAACTGTCTTACGAGTAATGTTTTTCCCACTACTATTTCAACTATGAAACCGTACTAGTAAACTACTGTGCTGCACTAGTTACACTACTTGGTCCAACTAGTAGGCACCCACTAGTAGCCGACAAGTAGCACCACAATGCCTACGGTTGTCCTACTAGTATACAGAAATGTCATATCTTAGTATAAGGCGGTAGTGGAAAGAACATGGTAAGATGTAGTCATTCTACTAGTACACCTTAGTTGTTCTACTAGTGTGCAAAATTATCTTACTAGTGAGGACAAAGAGTATACTAGTACATGGGCCTGAAGCTGAATATCAAAGTTATGGAATGAATGCTGAAATGGCTTTCCATAGACATCACTGTCACACATGCTTTCAAAAAAATACGGCCAAGAAACACAACACATGTACTGTATGTGTGATGTATAGTATTTGTATTCACCTGCATGCTCAAGTGGTTCTTCCATGTCCTGTCAATGTGAAAATGTTTGTGTGTGTGTGTGTGTGTGTGTGTCAAAATGGAGTAAGAAGCAAAACACATTAATAACATGTTTGAAGATAACCCAAAAATTAAATAATTAATTGCCGAATTGGTAGCAAAAACATTGCATTGACAGACTGGTATATTCATGATTTATCCAAATTCCAAAGCAGTGTTTCTCAAACTTTTTACACCAAGTACCAACTCCAAAAAATATTTGGCTCTGCAAGTAGACCATAATGTCCATGATACAATTAAAATGTACTGAACAAAAGTTACCTAAATAAATGCACTATATGTACTGCTGCTAACACAATAGTCATTGTGGCCGACAGCATATGAATGCCTAATTCTTTTACTTTCCTGAATGTCCCTTGTCCCTCAGTTTTTATCCGAAATGTCTTTGTGTCCTATTTGTCCAGCCAAAGTGTGTTATGATTTGATTATATTGTATAAATTGTGGGGAAAAGTATGTACCACTTGTTTTGCAGTATATTTTACCAAAAAAAAGAACAAACAAAAAAACCACTGGCTCAGGTGTGTTTACTGTGGTTTATAAACGAGCTGGTGAAAATGAACATTTTTTGTAGTTTGGAAAGGAAACAAACTAGGGACCTAACCACTGCCCTGTGGCACACCTAACTGAGGTGGTGTTTGTCTGTATTCGGACATCTTGTCCAGTAGGAATGGACTACAAAGAGGAAAGGCAACCATTCCAGGAGTAGATTTCCTCCACACATTGGAAATGGTAACAAATGTGAGCATGTCTTGCTTTATAATCAATTTATTGGGCAGTGAACTGTATTTGGTAACTTAAGGGGACATGCTATCTGACTGTCTCAGTCTTATACTGAATTAATTGTAATGTACTACAATAACTGGGATTAAAAGCATTTCATAGTGCCCTATAAAAGAACATTTAAAATGCAAAGCTACTTGTAGCCATTAATCATAAAGCCTAAGAACAAGTTACAGACATTCCTCTTCATTGAAAATGTGTTTCCAATTTTGCTGCCTTTGGACTTGTAAAGCAATATGACGATGTCACGTTTGAACAGTCTGCTGAATCTGTGATGCCCATAGAGGTTTTTATTTACAGTTTATGAGTACAACCCTCACATTTTTTGGAAAGATTTTATTCTTTTCATAGGACAGCACTAAAGAAGACATGATTGTTGCTACAATTTAAAGTAGTCAGTGTGCAGCTTGCGTAACTGTCCTGTCAAAATAACTCAGAACACAGCCATTAATGTCAAAACTGCTTGTAACAAAAGTGATTACACCCTTGAGTAAATATGTCCAAATTAGGACCAATTAACCATTTTTACTCGGTGTCATTGGATTGATTAATTTGTGTTACAAGGTCTCAGGTGTGAACAGGGAGCATGTGCTTTACATTGGAGCAAAGTGTCATTTTTTTCAGCGTTGTGCCATGAAAAGACATAAAATATTTATGAAAATGTGACTGGTGTACTCACTGGTGTTTTGTGAGTTACTGTAAAAGCTACAACAGTCACAATTCAATTTTCAAACTTTATGAAATTGTGAAAAGAACACTAACTACTAATATATATATTAAATCATGGTGGTAGCAGAGGTCAAGTCATATTGGTACATTATTCCTGGCTAACGCTTTTCTAGTTGTGGACTTTGTTCATCTTTATAACTGATAACCTGAAAATACTTTTAAAAAAGAAAAAAAAAAAAAACTGCATTGACACAAATAATATCCCACTTTTTATTACATGGCACGTTTCAATGGCATTAAACATTGTGCAGTTGAGAGGAAAAAGGAAGCTGGTGACAGTGAGTCCACCTGATCCACTTGAATGATGAAGAAAATAAGTGGTGAATGCAAATGAATGTGTGCATGTGGATCTAGATTTGGACTGCTGTGCCTGTTTTTTTTTTGTCTTTTCTCCAGGACAACAAACAGAGTGCCACTCTTCTCACAAAATAGTTAAGGTTCAAACAAATGGTGCACTTCCTTCTTCTTCTCCTTATTGTGCTTGCAGATGTTACTTCTTGTCGCTGTTGTGGAAAATTTGTTCGTAGGACGGTGGCGGGTGGTTGCAGTAAGATGGCGGAGGAGGGTAGGAGGCCAGCATCATGTGGGTGGAGCCGGGCTGTGGCGGATATGCGGGGTGCGTCGTGGTAAGCGTTGGGTCCCCACCCGTCATTCCGTTCACGCCGAAGCCGTGCATGCTTCCCGGCTGCTGGGAAACTACACAGAAGACAGATCCATTAAGAGGAAGATGAGGCAGAGAAGGTCCCAACTGAGCTCCATTAATAGCAGTTGTTCCCACAGGGCAAAGACAATATATGCCTGTGAGTATTGTTGTATGCTCTGCTTGTATGTGTTCCTGCTCCGTGTGCTGCAAAGTAGCAGTTGTTTGAATGTTTAATGTTTCAGCTCATCTATGGCGTTTTGCATAATATGTAAGCATTATTATTATTATGTAAGCACGTGTGTTAGATGAAATTATATGGTTTGGGTGAACATTTTGGTGTTTAAATATACAATGTTTAATCATCTTTTGTTACAGTATCAGTTGCCGTGAATTCATAGTGAGAGATAAACGTTGCATACAACATGTTCTTCTTCTTAGGAATCAACGTTACTCAATACTATTTACCCGGTGTGGTGACAGGGTGTCTGGTGAAAGATACGTTGAAGGCAGGCTCATCTCTAAGAGACGAAGGATACATCCTTCTCCGGATGAAGAAGCCAGCACCGCAGCAGAACAGCACCCCCATCATCAGCAGCACCCTGAGAGCAAACAATGTCAATTGTGAGAACGCTCTTGCCCGTAAACGTAGTTGCCAGACACAATCCTCTTTTTATCATACATTTAATGCAACAGTAATCACTTGTTGTATCCCGATAACCCAGGTGAAATGAATCCATGCATAACATTTATTTGCATTTCACAGAGAGGGAAATAATATTTTATTCCGACTTTATGAGCAACAGTCTACTACCCAGACCATCCTTACACTTTAAATCTGATGTGTTGTACGCCAGGAGGCCCTTTATACGCTCAAAACAGGGGGTTGTTAATGCTGAGTGACTGTATTTACAGTATATTGGAAGAAGTGGCAGCATAAAAGAATGATCTGTTATCGCACCTACGCCTGAAGACACCTTACGATCCGATCCCCCCGTAAGGGAGATGAAGTGACCCAGCAGAGGGAACCCAACCCCAGATAAGCGGAAGGTGGATGGAGATCGAGAACGAAGATTTGCTTCTTGTTCTGATGGCAGAGTACTCACCAGAAGTACCAGAGTCTCTGGATGGACAGAGCTCTGACACAGCAGCGAGTCCCGCAGCAGTCCTCGTACGAGCGACATCTGGATTGACGGCGACACATACAGTTAGCATCCAGTGAGTTCATCTGTGCAATGCCATTCGGTGAAAACACAGAGGAGCGACCCAAGCAGGAGGGAATTCTTGACTGATCCGCTTTAACAACAGTCAACTGGAAACCGCGTTACATTGGAAAGTAACTGGTAATAGGAAAAAAGTAGACCGCTTTGATAAGCTTGAACAGCGTAACACGCACACAGTTGTTGTGACTTTCGGCTTGTCCCAACATAAAGTAATTACACTAGATTTTTTTAATTTCATTATTTCTTTACATTCGCTTTTATACAATACAATACTGTGCTATTAAAACGTGTTGCTGCTCTATGTGTTGAAGTAGCATTTGTTTGAAGGTTGAACATTTCCGGAAAACAAACTCACTTGTAAATGAGTTCTCATTTAATGCTGGCTGAAATGATGTCTACTGAGGTGTGATATGCTGACACATGCATCACACATGATGTGCCAAAACATTTATTATTGGCTTACTATCAGCATGCATGCATTCCAGTGAATTGGGTAGCATATGGTGATACTTACATGAAGTATATTGGGTATCCACCCTCAAAATACCAGCAGTACTTTTTGGCCTCTACAGCCTGTAAAAATAAATAAAACAAAAACACATAACACACGCTGCAACAATATGTGTTTGTTTTGCCATTAAATATTACCTCCAAATTCTCTGTATGGTAATTTACCAATTAAAATGGATTACCTACTTTTTTAGTCAACAATATGTACGCCACTTTTGCAGTGCATGAGGAAACTCACACACCGAAGCAGGGCTAATTTCACAGACGCATTATATTTTAAAGTATGTACATCTGCTGACTTTAGCTTCAGTTGATATTGAATGTTGACACTATTAAACTTTCCTTTGGTTTCTGATGTCTAAAAGGGGGCATAGTAAGAACAACAGCTCCCAGGTGGTTATAAAACACTTGTGACCTTTGTTTTTTGTTTTTTTTAAACGGGTGTTTACAGTATACAGCAAGTCCCAATATAGAGTTGTGCGCCTTTAGTGGAGTGCTACATTCTGCTGCAACATAGGGGACCACACTGAGGTTTATTGGAAGAGATGCTGTGCAGTTAAGGGCAAGAACAAGAGGCAGAGAGGGTCCACAAGTCCAACTGAGCTCTAGTAATAGTCGCTGTTCCTACAGAGAAGAGAGAATCTAAGGCAGGGGTGTCAAACTCATTTTTGTCGCGGGCCACATCGCAGTTATGGTTCCACTCGGAGGGCCGTTATGGCTGCAAACCCATGTGATTGCCTCATATTATTACATATACACACACATTAATGGATAATTACTTTTGAAATCAGAAGCCAGTAAAACAGTTTGTTCAACTACAGTATGAATCAATTTTATTGAAAAAAAATGGGTTGGTAACAAAAAATGCTTGCAATATCTCAATATTTTTAAAAGTTAAGCCAATTTGCAATTTTGGTATTTTAGCAAGAAACACAAAGTCAATGCACACTCTCGCGGGCCACATAAAATGACGTAGCGGGCCGGATCTGGCCCTCGGGCCACCAGTTTGACACCTGTGATCTAAGGTTTTCCTGTGAGCAGTGGCGTCGGTAGGCCTATTTTAGGGGGGCTAGCCCCTCCGAAATGATTTGGCTGTTTGCGGTTGGGCCAATTTTATTGTGTCTGAAGCACCCCCTAAATGCCGACACGTATAGTGTTTATCCAGAATGGAAAATTTCGATCCACGCTGAGGGCTAATTAGAAATCTGAATTTGTTATAGCGCTATTGTATCTTGTGCAGTGTCCGCTGACAGTATGTCAGAATACCCTTCTGTATACAATTTCATTGTCTAATTTGTGATGAATTTTAGTCCCGCCCAAAGAGAGGAATGATCCCCCTGCAACCTCTGAATGCTCCCTCCGCCGTCATGAGAAGGCACAGTGCTGCTGTCGGCTGTCTGCTTAATTAACTGCCTTTGAAATGATCTCCTTGTACACACACGAGACTGCCGGCTTGATCAGATCTGCAAGAAGAAGCTGAGAGTACTGAGAGGACAGACCTGGACAAAGTATCACCCAAGGGCTGCGTTCGGCCCATGCGCAGTCCTTGGGAGGTCATGATGAGGTCAAACTAAAAGTTAGGCGATGCTTTTATTACTATTTTCAAGCCTGATTGAGTGCTCTGGGGATTATAAGTAGCACAGTGGAAGGAGTTTTGTGGACCACTGTTGCTGTGGAAAATAATAGTCTCACTTTGTAAAACGCAGCCTCATTCCACGCAGTCTGTGATAAGACAAAAATATGGTGTGACCTTGGGTAGTAATTTACATCCTGCAGCTTTGTGGTTTCAGCCACGTCAGTTTGTTGAATGTCTCCAGTAAGTTTACCAATGCAGTGAACGCTCATTTATCGCACGGGGATATGTTCCAGAGCCACCCACAAAGGCTGCTTCCTTCAAGCGGTTTATTTGTCACTCCATTTTGCACTTTACTGAAGAACTGACACATAAAACAAAGGCGAAATAAACAAAGTACATTTCTACTTCTCGCTGTTAATTACGCTGACCGGCATGTTGCGTGGTACTGCACTCAAGGCACGCAACTCTGAATTCGGACTTGTGGGTATAAGGTAAAAAAAAAAATATATATATATATATATATTTTTTAAAAAAACGATGAACCGAGATATAGCAAGGGTTAACTGCCTATGCCGCTGGTAAAGTCTGGGAGGAGATACACGCTAGGGGTTGAACAGACTAGTCACCTAGTTGACGAGTCAACTTCACTTCTCCGCAATGACCTTTAAAGTTGAAATCGACTAATCTCAAACTTCCTGGTGGATCGTCACTTCCTGTTACGGGTCACGGACGTTCTTTATCGAAGCTTCTTTGTGTCTCCTGGCAAATTATTCATTAGTTTCCACTGAAACGCAGTTTCCAGTTCGATAGCGCGTATCAGCCAAAATTCACCCCTTGTTGGATCGCAACTCTGCGTCGTTAGGGAATTTCCGCTAGCTCTCAAAGCTGCAAGCCTTTCCAGCCTTTCCAGCCTCTCCAGGCTAGCAGCACCACACCAGCGAAAAACAAACATCCAGCGTCCAACCAAACCCCTGATGGACCCTCGTTATACTGTACTGTTCAGCGTCTTGAGCTGTTCGCTGGAGGAGGTAGCAGCGAACCTCGTCAAGCTAGCTAGTAATTTTAGTGTTCTCATTTTTTTTGTTTGTGTATAATGATGACGGGAATGATAAATAATAAGGCATAATTAATAGTAACAGTAATAGTAATGCTTTCGTGAATGTTTAGTATTCCGTTAAATGTCAAAAATGACCTGCAGCTTGGGCAAGATTAATCCTGTAATTATAAAACGGTGCTCCATTTTTTTCCCCAATACATAATTTTGAAAATTTGAAATGCGCCTGAATGCGCTTCTATCCGTTTTCAATGTTTGGACCTAATTGTTATCCGTTTACCAGCAATGGCCATCATCCAGCTCTGTTCATTGTCTTCCTCCAATTAGACAAGAGTGAGGAAAATGCCTCTCTCTGTGCTCCCGTGGGACAAAAATGACTCTTACACAACCACCAAATGTGCTCCGCTGCTTTTAAAGCTGCTGGGAGGTTTTAGCCAGAGGACATCGGATGGGGGATGAATGGTTCAAATGGTTCTACACTGAACATTAGGCCCTGAGAAGCACAAGTGTGTGTGGGGCAATTCGCCTTTGTAGTCGCTGCTTGTGAAAGGCGTGCGATCAATAATGAAGCTCCCTCACAGACATTCGTAAGCACTGCATTTCTCTGACACTGGGCCCCCCTACCTTGCACTATCAAAGGAGGAATATTTAATGATGGAACACATTTCATAATATACAGTATGCAGTAAGGCATTGTATGTACCCTTTGTACTGAAAACAATCCATCATAGCCAAAGAGTAGTTTTCTTAGTAACTTCCACATAATATTTCAAAACCATCCCTCTCATTAAATTTGACACTTTCTTCTTTTTAAAAAAAAATTATATTTGACTTTATATCGCACATCTCTCATGCTTGATTCCTCTCATCCGGTACAAGCTTGTCCCATCCATCTTGCACCCATTCACCCCGTCTTATTGATCCATGGTGGCCTCAGCGATTAGTAAGCCAACAAGAGATATTTCATTGTCAGAGTGAGCTGAAACGAAACATCACAATCAGAAACAGATTTGAAACAAAGGGGAAAATGAAATCTGTGGGCAGTCAGCCGATCTACTATGCTCGAAGTAGTGTGTATTCTATTCATAGGATGTTCAAATTGAAACACAGAATGGTTGAAAAAATCGACTGTAAAGTACATTATAAAGTTGGAAGCTCAGAAAACGTGGAACTTGATTTCCGTTAGCCTGTCTATGGTATTTCACATTATATGTGAGCATTAAGCTTGCTGACTTTAGTCATTGTATCATTTGTATGTTGTTGTTTTTTTTTAACACATTTCAGTGTTAAAATAAACAATGCTTAATTCTCTTTTGTTTTTGTGTCACTTTTACAGTAAACTTCAACTGGGCTTGACAAATAAACCTAGAAGCAAAAACTTTTTTCTTCTTATTAGGAGAACTATGGGACCGAAAAAGCGCATTTTCTCAAAGCGATGTTATACTATCGTTTCCATTTTCCAACAGGCGCTAAAGAATAATTTCAAAAGTGTGATTTATTGTATTTAAAGCATGTACCGGTATATCTATATTGTAGATTTCCACCTATAATTGGTGAGTCTGGAACATATCCCCCGCAATAAACAGGACCTGTGTCTGTAGAGTATGAATGAGATTGCTATAAAAACAATATTGACCAGTCTGGTGTTTAAATGTGATCGAAATACACCTCTGCTCCCCCTTCCCGTGTCGGTTCGGCCACTGCAGTAAAGTAATAAGGGGAAAAAAGAAAAATCTGCAGCCACTAATCTACTGTGAATACAAATTCCCATAGCAGTTTCTGTGTCGTAAATCCAATTTATACTTTCCAAGCACTGTCAACGTTGCAGGGTTTTTATAACTGCATTAGTCATAAATTTTGTCGCTCGAATGACTGTTGAAAGAGAAATGAGCTGAGTCCCGCTTCGGCGGTCTACAGACTACATGGTTGGGCCGCTCCACAAAGCATGACAGAACCTTCGAAAATGTGTACATAAAACATGATGAACATTCTTTTGTATTTATATATCTAATAACTATAGAGTATATGCGGAACATATACACCGACCAGTCATCAACTTTGGACCAGTTGACACATGCTTTTACACTTGCATGCAACTAAGTGAGGTAATCAAAATATTACAAACAGCTCTCAGTATCATGCTGTACAGTTCCACGACATTGCAAACTACAACCACAATAACGAATATTTTTTAATTGATACCTCTAGCAATATAAATCAAAATTGAACTTTATCCCTTTGTGAAGCCAGAATATTTTATCATTTTGTTGCGGCTGGCCGGTGTGAATATAAATAACAGACAAACAACACTGACCATATGGTCTCCTAATGGGTTCATCAAGTTCCTAAATATAGGCACAGAAAGTAAGTCATACTTACAAAGCAGGAGAGCGACTGTCTATTCATTTCAAGTCTAAAACGATTATGGGTTACTTGTCTCAGGTCTTGGACATTTCCTAGTCTAAAGTCGCCTGCATCATGTCAAACTATTCTAATAGGGACAGGCCTTTGACTAAATGTCGTTGCATGAATTTGGGAATTAATCATGCAACGATTATACTGTATAACCTATAAAATTTTTGGAGTACAGCAGGACCTTGACTTACAAATTTAACTCATTACATGACCAAGCTCGTAACTCAATGTATTTGTAATCCAAATCAGTTTACACCACTGAAATAAATTGAAAGGCCATTAATCTGTTCACAGCCCCCAAAAAAAACACCCCCATTTTTTTGTTCCAAGTTTTTAAAAAAAACACAGCACTGGATTGACAAATGTAAATATAAAAACACGACAAAAGAGAATGTGAACAAAGAAACTGGTTTAATACATTTTAATTAAGCCAAAAGTCACGTACCA
The DNA here is from genome assembly GCF_024500385.1 of Phyllopteryx taeniolatus. Taxonomy (NCBI): domain Eukaryota; kingdom Metazoa; phylum Chordata; class Actinopteri; order Syngnathiformes; family Syngnathidae; genus Phyllopteryx; species Phyllopteryx taeniolatus. The sequence continues at coordinate 8,092,526 of NC_084521.1, read as the reverse complement.
ACCTGAGTATTTGTGTGTTGAAGTGTGTGTGCCTTTAAGGGCCTCATTTGACCCAAATGTCAAACAATTGGCAAAAAAATAAATTAAACCAAAGAATGAGCGACAGGCAAATCTGCCAGCGAGTACCACTCTGAATAGCATTTCCATAAAAATACGAAAAACAGTCTTACTTTTGACAACGAACACGTTGACGGTGTCGGTGTTTAGCCGGAATCTGCATTCTCAGCGTAGGAGGGAAAAAGCGGGATTACCTCCGAAGTCAAAGTACCCTTGACATCAGCACAGCAGAGTACGAGCAGAACAAGGCCTGACATGGCTCGCAGGCCACATCCGGCCTGTCCACACGTCTCTGACCGACCCTCATGAGATTGTCATGACGTCAAAATAAAACGTCAGCGCTGTGCTCTAATTTTGAAAGTGTCTCTCTATGCGTTGCCTCGGGGGTGCAGTCAACAACGGTTTATCGTGAGGGATACATTCCAGCACCAACCACAATGTGAAAATCCGCAATGTACAGACATTTTTTAAACTTAATTAAACACACTTTTTAAAATATCCTTTAGTGACTGTTCTCACTCTCTCGCTTTCACGGTTCTCCAAATAAGAGGCAAAGTGTGCTTGCTTCAAGCTGTTTGTCACTGCCAGTTAAAGTTTACTGTAAAACTAACACATTAAACAAAAGAGAATGAAACAGTGTATATTTAAACACAAAAAATGTTCAAGAAAACCAAATAATTCCTACTTAAGGTCTCCGAGTTTAATGTTAAAGTACATTACGAAATGCCATAGACAGGCTAATGGAAATGGGCATGGATGTCACTGTAATTACAAACCTTCAAACATCTGCTACTTTAATAAACACATGCAGCAGCAACACATACTAACACAGCATATAACATCTTTAGGTTACTAAACAATTGATCATTGAAATTTATTAATCGATACAGAATCGTGCATCACGATGCATCTCAGAATACATTATTTTACTGTTTTACCATTACAAAATGTAATGATCGTTACTACCGTGTTTTGTGTCTGGAAGTCTGGTACACAATTAAACATTGTAAGACAAACGCACGACTAACAGAAGGTACAACATAGAAGAAGTTGTGTTTCTTTTTTGAGTTGCAAACCTGAAACGTTCCCATTCTATTTTTTCCCCCCGAATTCATCAAAAACATAATCCTTGAATCCAAATGTACAATAATAATCTTTATTACTTATAATCCATGTTACTTGCTTCATGAAGTGGCCTCTGCACTCAAGTGGCCTCAGGAATACCTCCGAAAATCGGCAACTCAAGTCTGACTCGAGTCAAGTCATGTGACTCGAGTCCCGCACGTCTGGTTTCAACGCTGATCAAAGTGAACAGAGCAGTGTTGAAGGGCTTGATTCTGACCACACTGCCTGTATACATTTAAAATGGATGAGCTCAGTCAGCTGAGTGATGATGAAATAATCATGATTCAAGTTAATAATAAATGTACATGAGTGTCAGTGGTGGGCTATAAGGGAAAATGGGGATCGTGAGCACAGTGTTACCTTCAGAACGAACTTTATGGCTCATTGCGGCGTTTTCTATCCATTTTTCGATACAGCTTATCCTCATTAGGGTCACAGGTGAGATGAAGCCTATCCCACCTGTTTTGGGCAAGAGGCGGTGTACACCCCGGACTGGTCGGCAGCCAATGGTAGGGCAACTTCCTCATTCACACTCACATTTACACCTATGGACAAGAGTATCCAAGGAACCCAACATGAATGTTTTTGGAATGTGTGAGGTAGCCAGATTACTCGGACAAAACTTACACAAGCATGGGAAGCAGCTTTATCAAAAGGTACAGTGAGCCGCCGCACGTCACAAACCCTGTGAATAATTGACCCCCCCGAAAAAGAAGGTTTACCACCTAATATGGCCTAAAGATGGCTGAAAAGAACTACTTTTGTCTAAATGACACTTATCAAGTTACTTCAACAGTTTAATAAATCAATAAAATTAAATCCAAGTGGGCTGGGAACCAGTCCAGGGTGTACCTCACCATTGCCAAAAGTCAACTGGAATAGGGGCCAAGCCCTTCTGTAAATAGTGAAACTCTGCAAGTATCAACGCCCACCCCCAAAATTTTCTAATTGCCTATAAGTGCCATAATATGGTGACAAAGCACTTTTTTCTCTTAGACAAGGATATGGCCTGACAACATGAAGAATGCGTGAAAATGAAGGAAAAACTCAACGAAACTCCTCCTCTCAGTTAAACATACAGTAGTTGCTTGTCACCAAGAAGCCACCAGATGGTGGCAAAGCAATATTTTCATGTTAGACATGGTTTTGGGCTGAGCCAAAAAAAAAGCAAATAGGTGAAGGGTAGGTTGCCAAGCATATCTGCACATAGGCCAATTTGCAAATGCCAAACCGCTAATTTTCGTGGGTTCATCGTAAATTCATTTTAAAATGTCAAGAGATTATTAGGGACATTGCTGGCATCTAAAAAGAATGAAATATATTATTTTGCCATACACGGGCCCAATAACACAATGTTAGGATATGGGGATGGTAGATCACAGGTAATATATAATCATCTTTGCATCTTGCTCATGCAACTTCTCACCTTTAGCACTTTTTTTTCGTGACGTTCTCCTCAGTTTCAGGCTTGTGCTTCTGTGACAAAACGGTGGAAAGAAGCGGACTGCCTATCTAAAAGTTGGGATTTGTTTCAAGTCAATTGCTTTTAGCGGTTATTTTTGCATGCCGATTTGACAAAAACATGTCAAACATCCCACTGATGTTGTAGCCTGACCTCTATGTATGCTGTCATTATTATTTAAAGGGAGCTTAAGTTAAATTGTTGTTATTCTGGTAAGAGGTTGAGCTTGCATCGCTCTAACACTACATATCACAGGAAGAATAAACGTATTTTTTTGTTTGTTTGTTTTTTAGGTCATGACATATGGAGGGGTTGTCCTCCATATGTCATTACAAAAACGGACAACGTCTGTCAAACCAGGATAAAAATAACAGCGGCGCGCTTCACTCACCTCTAGAAATAGCCAGAATGTCAAGGCTAAATCGGTCCGTGGAATCCTCATAATATCTTCGCCGGTCAAAAGTAAACGCTCCACTTGGAAAAGGGCCGACGTGGAGGAGAGACGCTCCTTTATGGCCGTGTCGCTTTCATTCCCAGCTCCCGGAGAGCCACGGGGATCACATCCAGCCGACTCCACCGCCACAGGAAGCCACAGCAGCCTCGCCTCGGCGGTGAGACGGAAGCTAGTTAAAAATGGCAAACTGGAGCAGCGGCAACGCTAGCTGTCGGTGACGTTACGCCCCTTTCGAACCATCCGTCCACCGAGCTCACACCTTTCACTTTCACCACTGAGTCCATTTTCAACCCTGAAATGAATTGAAACCACCGTTAATCCGTCCCAGACCCCGTTGTTAATTGACGGACATATATAATTGTAATTGCCCTGAAAAAAAAAAAAAAAAAAAAATACCGTCAATAGCCATTTTCCATAAAAAACAGGGGTGGTCTCGTCCAATTTTTTGTTCATTCATTAATTTTTAAGATTTAAATATTATTTTAATTAATTTTAAAAATCCGTAAATAAGTGAATCTGCGGGTGCTCACTCCTTCCTAGTACTGTTTTGGGACTAGGGACTGACACCGATACTGTATCGACGTGCAGTATTGGTGCAGATACTGCATGTCTGAGAAGGTGCTGATACCACTACACCGATACTACTTTAGCAACCTGACATTTACGGTAACCTCCGTGTAGGTGTAGTAGTAGCCGTGTCGCCCGTGTGATGATAAGTTAAACAGTTAGACTGCAAATCACACTCAAGCAAAATGGATGACGAATTTCGCTCGCGCGGCGACGGAGGCAGGTCGTCAGGCGAGCGCCAATGTTTCCCCAGCCAAGCCAACTTGTGGTATTCTCAGAAAGCAGTCTTGTATTTCATTTTACACACTTTATTTTGTCGTTAAAATACAGAGGTAACATGGCATCCGTATTCCCACTTGTTTCGATCCACCAGACTCGACATTTTTCTTCGTCTCTTATGTACTGTACGTCCTCCTTTTACATAGTACCCCGTATTGTTCAAACTGAGATACCACATAACTGAATTACCATGTGCTACAGGCTACATCGAAGTGAAATGTGTGGCAAGCCTGTGAGAAGAAAAAAAAACATGCAGTTGGATGTTAAAATATCAGGAATGACAAATTGATACTCTAAAAAGTGTTATATTTGAATGAAACGTGTGCCATGTTTTTAGACATCCATCCATTGTCCAAGCCGCTTATCCTCACCAGGGTCGCGGGCGTGCTGGAGCCCATCCCAGCTATCATCGGACAGGAGGCGGGGTACACCCTTAACTGGTTGCGAGCCAATCGCAGGGCACATACAAACAAACAACCATTCGCACTCACATTCACACCTACGGGCAATTTAGAGTCTCCAATTCATGCATGTTTTTGGGATGTGGGAGGAAACCGGAGTGCCCGGAGAAAACCCACGCAGGCACGGTGAGAACATGGAAACTCCACACAGGCGGGGCCGGGGAATGAACCCCGGTCCTCAGAACTGTGAGGCAGACGATTTAACCATGCCGCCTGTTTTTAGACATTGACATTTGATTTTTAAAAAAAAACAAAAAAAAACATTTTCATTACAATTGCAAGACGTAATAGTAACAAGTATAAGTTCTCAGTACCCTAATTGTACTCAAATTGAAAAAAAGTGGTATCGGTGCCATAATAACACATATACTGTATGTAAATTCATGACTGTATTCTCTCTGTCTATTTTTTTTATGATACTGAATAAGATCATTCAGATCACAAGACAGAAGGAGGCGTTTTTTTGTTGTTGTTTTTTGTCCATGCTGTTTTGAATTTTGCATGGGAATGGCAGATGGCGCCTACAAGAATGGAAAAAAGCACTGACCTATAAAGAACTATTTAAAATTTGATCTTGTGCCCAACAGTGAGCACAAAAAATGAATACAGCATGTAACGTAGCGCTAGACTTGTCATTAATAAGTTATTATTATTATGATAGTAGTCCCCATGGGTTACTGTACATATAATTTTGGCTCAGTCCACATTTCCCCCTGTACCAGTCACTTGCATAAATATTTCCATAAATTTAGAAACTTATTATTAATCATTGATTCTTTATTATTATATTTCTATGTCAAAAGAAGAACTGTAGTGATTCTTAATTAGATCGTCTTCATTGACCCCAAGCCTTCTCGTTACTAAAATATACTTTAACAACCATTTTAATGTAGAATGGTGAACTAAATAGTCATAAAAGACCAACAAATACCCATAGTTTATACTTAATTAAAACGAACTCTGATGCACCTTTTATTATAATGTACTTTATTTTGATCAAGTGTAAAAGGTTGTTTTATACAACCTCGTGTGCATAAGAACAAGTGGACCAAGACTATGGAAAGCCGAAAAACATGAATATACAGTAATTTTAAAAGCGTAGCATCAGGGGAATTCTGAATATATAACAGGTATCGCATGTTATAGGGTGTAAAAATGAATACTTACTGGGTAACTTTTGGTCCAATGATAATTGCCTGAGTGAACGCTAATGACACAAAAACTGATGTGTGATGCAAAACACACCTTGTCGTCATCGTTTTCTATTTTGGACTGTACCACATGACAAGTGTGAACACACCCTTAGTGGGAAAACTAGCACATTGATTTCCTGACATCTTCACACAATAATTTTACTTGAGTGGCAAAAAAAAAAAAAAAATAAAAATAAAAAAAAAACTGTTGCAAAAGGTAAAAATAGCTCCTTTAGTGTTTGTATGACTTTGTCAAAAAAAAAAAATATATTATTTATACATATTTTAAAGCTGTATGAACCTCTCCAGACTCTTATTCATCTCCCCCACACTCCTATTAACCTCTACCATATTCTTATAAACACTATACTCTTAAACACCTTTTAAACTCTGAAACATACAGTAATGCACAGTAGTACTGTAGCCTATGTATATGTTATTCCTTGTAATATGTGTTTAAAAGTTTGTTTGTTTTTTTTATTTACAATTGTAATGTTTTAGGCTAGGAAGTGTTTATTTTACCACCAAAAAAAATAAAGCATGCACTCAAAATCCCGTGATATGACGAATTATGCACGAAATGAAGATGAGAACAAATCTGAAATAGTTGAACTGCGATACAGTGAAGGAACTTTGTAATCACAATGGTAATCACCGGTAATCAATTCAATATTTAAACCTCAAAGCCAGAATTTTCTACCCTCTCCCCATAATACCAGAAGATATACTGTACTCCGAAACCTAACAAGGCACCTTGCTATCTCAAAGTTTTGCAGAGCATATAAGTTATTTTTATCATCTGTCTCCTCCCCTCAAGATAAGGGAGAGGTTGCTTGTATAACATTTTGAAAGACAGATGTATAGAAGGCTTCCATTCATCGTCTTGTTGCAAAAAAAAAGAAAGGAAAAAAAATCATTACATGGTTGTCTTTGACTCTGTGACATTCAAAACATCCTTTTTGAAGCCTCACTGCTGAGCTTATAGGGCTTGAAGATCCAAAACAGTGCTACCAACTAATTAATTTTATATTTAATAAATGTATCCAAAGCCTTGAATATTTCCTCTTAAGACAGAAAACAGTCCTCTGATAAGAACTTCCCCTCTCATATGCTTGCATTGTTCTTAATAGGTATTTGTATAATATCATTTTTTAAATTTCAAAATTGTTAAACATTTAAATGTGATTAAATATATAGTATATATCTATTTCCATTTGCTATATCCTGCCATTAGGGTCGTGGGTGAGCTGGAGCCTATCCCAGCCATTAAATATCTTGTCTTTGTAGTGTATTCAATTAAATATAGGTTGAACGTGATTTGAAAATCACTGTATTTTGTTTATATTTATGTTTAACACAACGTCCCAACTTCATTGGAATTGGGGTTGTATAAAATTTATCAATTTATTTTTAGGTTTTATTTTTCACATTTTGTTTCTATTTTTTAATTAAACATACATATTTTACTCTTATTATGATTACCATCCTAATGATTTTTATTATTATTCAAACTTCTGTAACACCTGAATTTCCACTGTGGGGATCAATAAAGGATATCTTATTTGATTCCGTTTGAGCACATACTAGTTATTCTCACCTTTGCTGCCCCCCAATGGCGACTGTGCTCAGGTGTCTTCAACGCTTCAAATCTGTTTAGCGTAGTTGTTTTCAAATGGTATGAATGCGTAATTGTTATTATCACTCACTCAAGCTATATTAGCGAGACAACAATCCCATTATTATAAGTGTATTTGTAAAGGCAGAACTCTTGTAATGGTTCCAATTAGATAGGGCCTGACTTTGTGGCATAACTTGTTTAATAGAAAACAACTTCAGCAAATTCAGATGAATCAAACTAGTTATCCATCGTCGCTAGCTGACGTGCACTGCTTACACTAACAACATGGTGTGAACAGAGAGGACCTAGTTTACAAGAGCAGTCAGTGTTAAAGGAGCCAGGTGGAAGCCAACACTGGAGCCAAGTGGAAGCCAATCAGGGAGTGAATTGCGCTGAATCTTGCCTAACAGATGGTACCCAACTCCCAACACATTTTCAATGTTTATTTGTAGTATAAGACATTTTTGTACAACCATTGTTTCAAGACCGTCATTCCCAAAACTATAAAGTCAACATGTACAACTTGAACAAATGAATATTTATAGTGCTGCTAAAACAAATGACAGAGCCCTTGAAGGTTGTATCCTATGTTGAACATTCCACAAATACCTGACATGTATATTTAACAGTATTGTATTCTTAAATTATATAAACAAACATCATGTACAAAAATAAGTTGAAAGGTAAATTTAGTATAGTGGACACAAAACCCTAAAAATACTTTCTTCAATCATGGCACCAAAAAAATAAAATAAAATAACACAATGCGCCTGAGTGAGATAATAGTATAAATCAACCAAATTATAGAAGAAACAAAGTTTTTCGTCAGTTTTAGTGTGAAAGCAAATCAGACATTTACATAAGTGCTATTTGAAGTGGCATTTTTTTAGCTTATATTTTTAGTTTATTAACCGGTGGCTTAATGTGTTTTTTTTTGTGGGGGGCGGGGGAGTATTTGTCAGACAAAAAAAAAAAAGTACATTCATGAGCCCACCAACCAAGGCAAATGACCATGCACATGTTATAAATTCCTATGTGTTATGCAATTGTAATTTAAATTCAATTGTTATTAAAGTATAAATATGTCTACAGTTTGGCCTACAGAGAGGGCCAACACCTTTCTTTTCACCCTTGCAAAATTCCTTAGGCATTTTTGGATTCCATTTATTATTTACATATTATAACTAAGACATTTTTTCATCTCTTTTTAAAGTATTTTTTAATTTAAAAAAAAATCCATAATGTGTGTCTTTTGCTGCTGTTCAAATGTCATATTTGAACAGCATTCACACTAAAGCTAAAAAGTTATGTTGGTGCTTCTTTTTCAAAAATCATATTCATAAAACTTATTCAGGGCTATATTCACTGCCTACATTAATTGTAGTTTTTCTTAAGCTTGTAATCATTCTTTCTTTGTAGATGTGTTTTTCCCAACTCTTTTTTTTTTCCTGGCAAGATGATACATTTAAAATCTAAAATGAGAAGAAACAATGCTTAACTTGTTGTTTCTGAAGTCAAAAATGGTTTTAGTGTAGGTCAAATCGGTGAATAATTGGTGAACACCTGCTCTTAAAAAGATCACTACAAAAGAAAGATCCTCACTTCAACAGCCAACAGGTTCAGGGGTTAAAGGTCATCTACTGGTGCTTTGGAGTATAATTGCAGATACATTTATGAGTAGCCACTTCAATAAAGCACTTAACAATGACAAGTTGTGTGTGAAGCGTTATACAAACTTGACACATCCATAGGAAACAATTTACAACCGATGGGGTAAGTGTTGCTCGTGATGGAGTGGAGAGATGTAAACAGGGCTACTTAGGTCAAAAAGTGATTGATTTATGACCATGTCACCAACACCCAATAAAGTAATACAATGAAAGCCCCGGATTGAATGGCTCAATCACATTTTTGAGCCCCGTTTACCTCTTATGGGTGGAGTTTCAGTAGATGAACTCCCCGGGGACCTCCTGCAGGACACTGAAGGGCTCCTCAAACTTGAAGCGTTTGGAGTTGGCCTTCTTCTCTGTGACCAGGGCCTCCTTCTCGGCGGCGGAGGACTGGCGGCATTGGCCCAGGGTGTAGGCGGCCATGACGATGAGGTCCTCAGTCACGGGACCTTCATCTTCCTCCTCAACGCTGTCTGTACAAGTAGTAGCAGTGCAACTTTCTGGGCTACTGCTGGATGCACCCTGGACTTCCAGTGGGGGGCGTTCATCGCATGTCGCCGTTTCCTGAGGATCTTCGGGCTGGAGCCACGGGTGTTGGAGACACTGCTCGGCTGTGGCTCGGACCCTGAACACAGACGTATATGAAAAGCCGTTTCAGCATGTAGTCGATATCCTTGATAACTATCTTAACAAGTCATACCTTCACGCAATAGAAAAACAATTAACATAGCAGAAAGAGGTTGGACTGACTGTGGCTGTTTACAGAGCAGAGTCTGGATGAAGGACACGGCCTGGTCCAGCTCCTGCAGTTCCTCCTCATCATAGCTAACGTTCATCTGGGAGATGTTCAGAAAGGTCTCCTGCTTGTCTTTGCCCAGGAAGGGAGAGAGGCCTGTCAGCATCACATAGGCCAAAACACCTATACTCCTGAACACGTAAGAAGAACAATAGTTGAGACCATCTTGGCACAGGAGAGAAATTCAACAATGTCGCGGAACAGACTGTGCTCAACCTTTCAGGTTCCACTTACATTTCAAAGATGATATTAAACCACCATTAAACCATTAGACCACGCATTATAATGTAGTGCAGTTCAACACCACTGCAAGTTCCAAAAACAACAATAACCTGAGACATCAATTACCATTAAAAACTGAATATCTTATGTAGACTCGTCAGTGAAACATATTTAAGCTTCACGTAACACATAAGATACAAATCTTTAATAATGACTCAAAACAAAAAACAACCATCTCGATACACAGAATGTGTCATGATAGATTTGTTTTCTTACCACATATCTGTTGCTGTGCTTATAGGCTCATAATTTAGAATCTCTGGTGCTGTAAGAAAAGTAAAAGTGGTTACTTCGCAGATAAGATCATTATAGGGTTAATATCATATCACACACTCACCAACGTACTCAGGAGTTCCCATAATCTCTCTGAGCTCTTGGTGGCTGCTGACGATACGGGACAGACCGAAGTCCACTATCTTAATGTCACCCAGAGGAGAGCTGCTGGTCAGAAGGATGTTCTGAGGCTGATGAATCCCCAAACATGATAGTAATGTTAGTGCCTTTGTTGTACCATTTTGTTAAAAATAGCCGCATATGTGTTATGATTTCTCATCAACTCTTGTCTTGAGTTAGGGTTTTTTAATGCAATGGTCGATAAAAATGAATTCACAAACCTTCAGGTCAAGATGGACAACATTTCTTTGATGTAAGAAGGCGACTCCTTGTAGGATCTGTCTCATGAGCCTCTTCACGTCGTTCTCGCTGAAGGACTCGTCCTCTTGATCTGACACACACTGGTTGAAGATCTCCCCTCCAGCAGCACTGGTTGGTAGAAACATACACAGGCGGATAAAAGTCACACATATCTTCTTCCAGGAAAGGTCACGAATTCAGATCACAATCCACTCACGCGTATAATTGTGTGTACGTGTAGGCAAAAATAGAGCACTGCCAAATATAGCGAAGTCATTAGGAACGGCAAAACCAAGCACTCTCTTACCACATGATATGACAAAACTTGGTTGTAAATATAAGCTTAATACAGTACATATTACACAGTCGGTCAAGATGTTACATCAGGCCCTGTTAATTTCCTAATGTTGTGATAATCACAAATAGACAATGAGTGAAAAGAAAAGAGGGGAAAATTAGTCAGAAATAGACAAAGCATCCCCTTGAGGTGCTGTTGAAGTAGGCTTAATCTCAGAGGAAGGTGGAGGTTTGAGGAAGAGGAGGCCTCACTGAGCATATTTGGATTTCTTCAAGGTCAGATGATGGATTTAGACCCAACAAGAGAACACTGGTTATGCGACGTATAGGCTACATACGGAGGATATTGATGACATAACAGGTGACAATGAAGAAGCCTTTTGGATTTAGGTTGAAACCTCTCCAACAAACAAGAGTCCCGTTGCCTCGATTCAACCTTTGCGAATTTCCATGACTTGGATGACTGAGAAACTGCACACAGACATTCACACCTATGGGCAATTTAAAGTCCTCAATTAACCTCCCATGCACGGTAGAAAACCCACGCAAACACTGTGAGAACACAACCATGCAGTGTGGGACTCCTCTCATCAACTCCGGCATCTCTCCGCCACACATTTAAATAGGACAAAGACCTCATTAATTCCTCAACTGGAAGGAATACTCCCAACCGAGCACAATCAAAGCACCAAATTCTCAAAATGTGCTGCTGCATCCTCGCTTTCTCAACAGAAGTAAAATGCTGAACTACGAATTACTCAATTAAAGTGATTATATTTTGAACAAACTATTTGAATGGAGGCCCCCGGTGAGTTTACAAGCTAACCTACTGTAACAAAAGCAAGCAAAAAAGCTGACTGGCCCAATGGCCGTGTGTTGCTCCTGATGCCTGACAGAGGCTTTGAAGTGCAGTGCGAGGTCACGTTCATACACCCCGCAGGCCGCGCAGAGTTTGACTGGAGAGTTGCTAATTTGATTAATGAAATTGGTGTCATTACAAAGCAGTGGGAGTGGAAATAGATCGAGATAGTTCGGGGGTGGGCACATCTGACCTAAATATTGATCATAACTGACCTACAACCATGCAATAAACACAAACACGCATGAAAACAATGGACATGCAAGGACAGGCAGATTTTCTTTTTTTACATTTATGTGCATGGCAGTACAGAGGAAGGCGCTAAAATCAGAGTGAGATCATGTGAATGCCTCAGAGTGCCCCACATCCTGCACTCATCATGTAACTGTAGTCGTGTCCGTGCTTGTGGTTACAGATGAAGCGGTCTTTAGAAATACAAACTCAAGACAGAGACACTCATTTGCCCAAATACACCAAATCAGACGTCACTGCCGATACAGTGCGGTTAACCTTACAGCGCCCCAGGGTAGGAGTTGAAGGCCCCTATTGAGCCAATCTAAATTAATAAGTGTTCCCATACTGGAACAGACGCTGTATTTATGAAATAAATATACGTTTTGTTTTGTTTTAAATGTGGATTTAGTTGATTTGGGTGCACTTTTCCCACAATTGACAGCGGAGATATTGCAAGTCAAATACAATGAATGGATGGAAAGCAAGGATAGAGAAAACATACAATAGAATAACTTTATTTTGGAGGGATAGAAAGGGATGAAAACAGGTTACGTTATTTGTTATGGGGATTTGTTTTTTTAACAAAACAATGTGAGATTGACTAGTGTCTTATGTTTACTGTCTATAATGTTTGTATCAATACACAGTGAATTTAAAAAGTCCATACACCCCTATTCAAATGCCAGGTTTCAGACATTCTTGTAGGCGTTTCCTGACATAATTATTTGCTTTCTATCGGAAGCCTGAAAGTTTGTGTTTGAGCCAAACAAGCATTTTGGAAATATGGACAAAAATATTGGACCGTAAAAATTTTCCCACAAGCCTACTAAAACAGCTGAAATTTATTTGGGGTTAATCAGAGGCACTTTAAGTGGTGACAGTTTTCTGCTGACTCCGATTTAACATCAGTTTGAATGTCATTGGTTGTTTCTGCCACATCATAAAAGGCCATTTCCCTGTTATAAGAGGGTGTGCACACTTGTGCAACTACATTATCTCAATTATTTATTTTTACTTCCCCTCTCAAAAAGGTTTGAAAAAAAAAAAATTGAGTTGTGCTGCTTAGGTAACATTAATGATGGAAAAGGTTTTGAAATTGTTTTTTTTGGGTCTAATTTATCCATCCATCCATCCATTTTCTGAGCCGCTTCTCCTCACTAGGGTCGCGGGCGTGCTGGAGCCTATCCCAGCTGTCATCGGGCAGGAGGCGGGGTACACCCTGAACTGGTTGCCAGCCAATCGTAGGGCACATCGAAACAAACAACCATTCGCACTCACAGTCATGCCTACGGGCAATTTAGAGTCTCCAATTAATGCATGTTTTTGGGATGTGGGAGGAAACCGGAGTGCCCGGAGAAAACCCACGCAGGCACGGGGAGAACATGCAAACTCCACACAGGCGGGGACGGGGATTGAACCCCGCACCTCAGAACTGTGAGGCTGACGCTCTAACCAGTCGGCCACCGTGCCGCCTGGTCTAATTTATATTTCAACAAAAACCTGGCATTTGAAAAGGGGTTTGTAGACTTCTTAAATCTACTATATTTGTTTCACTGTGTGCACATTGTCCAAAATCTCCGATTAATACATTTACTGTCTGTGTAAATGTTGCACTGACTGATTTAAGGGTTATAGTCTTTCAATCTGTGGAATAGAGTTAAACAGTATTCAGTGGAAAACTAATAGAGAATATTGACAAGTTGATCTGAACTGTCAGGCCTCTGTTTTTTCCCTCACGTGGTCTTTCTGTGTCTCTGGGCGAGGGGCCACGCTATTGCATGTCACGTGCGCTTGTCAGGCTCAACCGTTGTAATGAGAACTGGAGTTCAGCCAGCATGGATCTCAATTTTCAATCTTTCTAGATTATTCTCTCTTGGTTTGACTCTCCTCTCTGTACTGGTAATTCCCTAGCACTGTGCTGCAGGAAATTATCCAATTTCACTTATAATTTTATCAGAAAATGAATATTTACTACAACTAATGTAGCTTTGTTTATCTATCTATGTCAGTGACCTATAGTGACATGCAAAACAATTAAAGGCTCTTCCACTAGATGTTTTTATCATCATTATTTAGGTATATAAACTGATTATGACATCTTAGTTTGATGGTAAAATATGTGCTTTGGCTCAATATATGTTGGGAAACACTGCTCTATACTAAAGCACAGGCAACTTTATTTGTTTCCTTTACAGCATTTTAGCTTTTTCTGCTCAACGTTCTCCTGATTTTTGTATTTATTTATAATACCCATTTTTGCTTGCTCAAACCAACTCCATCAACTCTGCACTGCATCCTCTGTCATCAGTGTTTGCCCTATCGTTCCATCCATGTTCTGTACACTGCTTAAGATATCCATCAATTGTTCAGCAAATACAGGTCAGGCAGTCCGTATGCCCCTCACAAAGAATCAAAACATTCTGCTCTACTTCCCCTGGATGGGAAAACATAGGGGGTGGGCAAAGAATAAAAAAGGAAAGGGGATGGGACGGCATTTCTGTGGACTCAATGGTGTTGACACAAGCTGTCAATCTCAGAGGTTGCCTCTCTCAACACTGACCACTGTACAGGGCAACAACTTTTGCATTCAAAGTTCAAAAAGAAGCCAGATAAATTTGATTGTGACACGATTAGATGAATAGGTAATGTTTTCAGATAAAACAAAGTTTAAAGAAATATGCGCTCAATATACAAGATGAATGAAATGGAGGGATGTGTTGATTTGTCACAAATTTGACATGTTTCTATTAAATATTTAGCACTTTTCTGGAGACAAATGCCTATAAATTCAATGTTTATGCAAATAGTCAATGTCAAAGCCTGAGGAATAACATTGACATGAACAGCGGGGAAGCGTTTAAGCGTCATACAAGAGCATGCCTGTGAATATCAATGACGTTGTGTCATACATACAGTATGTAGAGGTCAGAAAAGACAGATCCCTTGTAGGTCAATACCATCTAATTTTGTAGATGTACTCAGTGTTTTGAATGCCCCTCAACCCCCATTTGTGTGTGTGTATTGTCAATTGTCACAATACTAAGAGACAAAATCAAATCTGAGATGAGAAGGGAGAGAAAAAAAGAGACAAAGTGAGACAGACCTTCTTCGCCATAGACGACACCATGAACTGATGCACGGACAACACACACACACACACACACACACACGCTCTATGGGAACCAGGTCAAGCATGGCCTCGACATGTCCAGTGGGATGAGATCATTGACAACTGGTGCATCTACTACACTCAGAAATATGCAGATGCTGTGTATGTGTGTGTGCGTGCGTGTGTTGATGGCTGGAAGCAGACCAAGCACATCATTGAAATAACTAGCGGTAGGTGGACCATTCAAATCTAGCCCAGGTAATATTGTTTAGATTAGTAAGACCACAACACTCAAGCTAAAGTACACAACATTGAGTGAGTATACCCTGTTTGAAAGGTATGTTTTTTATTGATTGTTTCTCAGTGAACACAAGCAAAAACTTTTACAATGTTAGGTTGTGTCAGGGTTTTTACAGGATTCACGGTTACGCTCTTTCCGGCATCACGTGACATGTCGGGTGCAGTTGTCTGGCTGCGTGGGTGAAAATAGTGATGGTGAAGAACAAAGTCACACTTCCAATCGAAGCACGATGCAACCCCAAAAATCGGAAGAAATGTGGCGCAGCGAGATGGCAGTAAAAGCGACTTCCCTATTAATATTCTTCTGTGTGTTGAAAGGCATGCTCCAATATTGTGAGCTGATTAGTTGTTAAGTTGATTGTTGGGCTCATTATACACACATTATTTAAGAATTATATTCAGTGAATTTAACTTTTAGCCATGTAAATCACTCACTGGGAGTCCCTGGAACCCCGGGCTGACTTAGAGTAAGCGATTGCTACATTCCAATTTTTTAAGTGTGAGTTTTTACAGTAGACTGTACAGGTGTGTTGTTAAATAAGCATTTTCTGATTAATATACAGTCTAGTATTGTCAGAAAAATGACACATGTTGTTTTGGCTGCTTTTAGTTTCAGTGTGCATGTTTTTCTTTTGCCATGCACTCTTCAGTCAACCAATGCCACCGGGTGGGTCAGATTATTTTATAATGAAGTACAGTGCACCAAACAACAAAAGTGCATGACTGGCATACTGTATGTAAATGTTTTCATTGATCTGGGCTGCTGAGCCTACCTTGTTTACTCTGCCCGGGAACAACTGGGCGGTCAAATGTGTGACGCGAATAGGAAAAAGAATCATAGTAATTCTGTTCTTAAAAAAAAAGTGTCACGATAATAAAATGGTGTCATATTTTCACTTCTCACAACACATGCATTGTCAGATTGCTTTTTTTGTTGTTGTTGTTCTGAACGAATTGGATACTTACAATTCCAGGACCAGCACCATCTCAGAGGCCATTTCATAGACCTGGTGAAGACTAACCACCCGCTGACTGTCTGTGGCCAGCTCAAGCACGGCAATCTCGTGGATGATCTCCATACGGCAGTCCCGCCCTTTTCGCCGCTTCCTCATGAACTTTGCGGCGTATTCTTGACCTGTGCATTTCTTCACGCACTTTCGGACCACGGCGAATTTGCCCCTGAAGACAAAAAGACAATTCTGTAAATATTTATATTAGGACATTTTTATCTCCCATGGTAGAGCATCAGGTACCAATAAAGTTGCTGTAATGTGCTGGGAGTTGCACACTTAATGATAACTTTGACTTTTTAATATGATGTGAATAAATATTTGTTATTCTTCTCCATGTACTGTTAATATATACATGTATTTTTCTCTTTTAATACATTGACAACACAACATTGCAATATTGTGTTGAGAAAACACTGCAATCCTCACCCTAGTGGAGATCCCTTAAAAAGCAAGCTTGAGTCATAAAGACAGACAGGAAATTGTATTTTATTTTGTTATACGTAGCAGGAGAGGAGAACAAAGGAGAAAACACTCATCAAAGTTCTGTTTATCAGCTGTTTGCCAGTAAGACTCAAACTTGCAATCTATACAATGTAGGAAAGCCAATACTGTCTGTACTTGTACTCATAAAAATACTCCTATGCTACGACACAGACACCACTTAACCAGCCTGACATATTCCTTCCAACTAAAAGATACTTTAAGGTAAACACGGATGACAGCTCTTTTAGCCTACTGAAAATTGTGTTCTGCAAAACGGGTGATAAATTTCGCCCAAGTTTCTTGAGCCCCGTCGCCTGTACCACTTCGCTTGGTATCGACGGTAAACGTTCAATGTATGTACTTGTACTCGTAGGCGGTCTGAAATGACGACGAACCGGAGGAGATCGAGGAGGCTCCAGGCTTGGCACTGTTCGCCGTCAAGTTCATCTGTATCTTAATGCAAGTCTTTTAAAGTTGTTGGCATATAGCATTGAGCCCACCCCAAAAAATGAATGACATGAAAAGTTAAATGTGCTTTTAATGCATGTTCTTTGGTTCTACATATGGTAGGTTGACACGTACGCATCGAAAATCACCTCCCGCTAACCCTGAAGTAAAAGTTGAAATTTCTATCACTCCAGTGACGGTAGGCAGTGGTGCGTTTTTGCTGTGGTGACAACTGGAAACAGCAGATACACTGCTGAGTGGTTTGGGAGACCAGGCCTGCTCTTTAGAAACCATACTGGATGACCACAGCCCGTTCCGAAGCCGTGTCAGCACATTTCCAAAGCCGACAACCTCGCTAAAAGGCTACACCCTGAAAACTTCTGTGTGCGTGTGTGTGGTATCGAAGCTGAAATAAAATGGGTCGCAGTAGATAATGATGAAGAGTACACATAGCAACTTTGATATTTTTTCCTGAGGGGAAATGTGTACTCTGTTATATTTTACAATGTCAGCGCCACACAAAGAGAGCATGGCACTTGATAAAGCCTTTGGTTCGTGAGCACGGCCGTGAGCACAAAACCCCCACATGGCACTGTTGCACAGCCCGCCCGCCCCAGGGTACGCTAACATGAAACCATAAACAATAACATGGTAATAATGTTATGTTCAATGTTTCGGTACTTTTTGAACTCGCTGTTCTAACAGGTGTTTGATCCAGCGGTGGACCAATCCATTTCCTGGTCCAATTACAATTGCTTTTTAAAACAATCATCTTCACCACGCTGTTCACATTTTGAGGTCATGAGACCAAGACGACAAACACCTAACAACAAAAACAAAAAGTACTGAAACACTGAATAGTTGGACATATGCATTCAAAATTTATCAACATGTTATTCTATTGTGTACAGACTCGTAGCTGCAGAGTCAATGTTGTGTTTAAAACGTACTGCAAACAGCAGGTCGATTCCAAACTGCTATAAATGCCTAAATAATCATAATGCATGTACAGTGTTTTGGAAAAGTGCTCTTCATATAATGATGATGATTATTATTATTGAATTGTAGATTGTGTCTTGTATTGGTAGTGTGTTTGGGGCAGACGAGGTGTGGGTGCAATCACTCAAAAGCTTAGTCTACTAGTACCAGATGAGCTAATACGAGCATGGCCCTCCTGTCACGCGGTCCCACAAAGGAAAAAAAGCTTTGTGTCTTAACCATATGGAATTCCATCGTCGCTTCATATTCGCAGGATCTACCCAAATGAGCTCGGCCACGAGCCATCTGGGATTCCACTGCAGGGGCATATTGAGAGTATTATCTTAAACTACATGCTCAGCCCAGCTCGGTAGCCATCTGGTGGGGTTCATACGGAAGGCTTTCTGACGCATGCACGGCTGGTGAGGTCTACTGGTGGAAGCGCTGAAAATGTGACCTCAATGATTATTGAATTAACAGTCAGTGGTCTACATATGACGGTGGACAAAAATGTCAATCCGGCATGGAATGTCAATCAATATCAGGAGCAGAAGCTATACAATCTCGCATTCAAAACAATGCAAGCATTGCTATGTAAAAATGGGCTGTATAAAAAGATGCTTAAAGATGTTACACAAAGGACATACGCATATGAAAGAAGATATTTCCCTCTCCTGTCCTCCGCTAACCTGCGCTCACACTGCTATTTAAACAGGTGTATCATTACTTCATTGTACAACGCTGTATTGTTTATTTCTATTGTACAAGATGAATGAAAATTCGGCCAGTAGAGTCAGACCGTACACTGCAAGATGGGAAAAGAGGAAAGACCAGCCATTGCAGCACATGCAATGGAAATCAGATTAATATTTTTCATATTGGTCCCAAAAAACGATCCCATCACCCTAACCCAAGTATTATTTGACTGAAATATTAGAACATATCAGGTTTCAACCACACGGGGTTTAAATGAGTTTTGGTATCTACAGTACCTGTTCAGTGCCTAATCTTGAACTTAGTTTCATTTGAAAAGTAAAAAATGTATTCAGCAGGTTATACATCTAACCTCAGTTTGATATTTGACAACTAGCTTTACATTTGGGATGTCCATCAAGTGTGTTTGTCAGGAAACTACTCACCACACACGTCAATTGCCATATTTGTTGTTGTTTCTTGTTTTCCAAAAATGTTCAAGAATAAATGAAAAAAATGAACGCTATGTCATGGTAATATCCTTTTAAAAGATGAATGTACTGACAATGTACAATGGAACCTCGGTTTTCATGATTAATCTGTTCCAAAAAGTCTGACTAAAACCGAACTGTACCAAAACTGAAGCAATATTTCCCATTGGAAAGAATGTAAATCCAATTAATTAGTTACTAACAGCCCAAAATATGAACAAAAAATACATTGCATACAGAGCAACAATAGTTTAACATACAGAAAACCATGTGAAATACATATAAATTACTAATGAAATACGTAGACAAATAACTTTTATTTTTAACCTTGACTTGATGGCATATGAATGGCGAGCAAACAATAAGGTTGCACATATGCGCATGGTATGTTTTGTGTGGGAAATCAGTGACACGGGTAGGCGAATGAGTTTGGGACGGACCATTTTCAACGGAAAAAAAAATACAATTTTTTTTTTAAATTTAAAAATGGCGAAAAATATTACCACATACAAAAACCCAAAAGCTGGTAAATGTCGGTCTTTTTTCCACTTTGAACTTGTGTCAGATGACTTGCTGACTACAATGCTGTAGTATGCCGAGTGGTATGGTACTGCAGATCAATGTAACCGTTCTGATGCTGATCTGGTAGCTAAGCTGAGTCACAATGTCAGGTCATACAACGCAAAGCCAAGCACGCACACACACACACACACGTGCGTTCAATCAGTCATACAGCTATTCGAGGAGGAAACTGGTGGCTGATTTAACTTTGATTCAGCCAAGAAATCTTATCTGAGAGGTTGAACCGAGGTTAACAAAAGAGTCAATTCATACCAACAATGTGACTCAAGCCAATCTTTCCGTGACTATTCCTTATAAAAAGCATATTCTACGCAAAGCTGAATAAGCCTTGTGACTTCATTAATGATCATTTCACTTCACTACAGCACCACTAAACTGTAATCCAACAGGCTGAGATTTTTTAGTTTTTTTGGGCGACAGACCACCCAGAGTGAACAATGGAAACATACTGAAGTCAATCAATACGTACAGGATTTAACCTCTTCTGAAGTTCTTTGAGTACTTTGCTGAACAAAAAACGCAATTCAAGGGTGGAAAGGTGAAAAAAAAAAGAACTGATGACTGATACCAGCCTGTAGCAATATTTGGAAATACCAATGGGACTCACACAGGTTAAGTGTGCTTCAACACATACAAGCTTGTACAGTCACACTAAAGACATGGCGCGGCAAGATGATAACCATGTGATTTGGGGAGAGAACGCGGCTGGAAAATGAACAGAGGCCTGCAGAGTTATAAAGATCAGATGATAAATATGTTGGTTTTCAGTAAGGGTTGACATGCATGTGGGTTTGGCATGAATGTTGTTTTCCAGTGCTTGTGCAGCTGTTGCACTTGTGGGAGGTACTCCTGCAGACATGACAAAATAATGTTAGCTCGTCAAACAGTCTTCAGATTTTGAAAGTAACTGCCCCCAAAAATACAATAGAAAAAAATTCTCCATTGCCTCGTGACACTGATTCAAACCTTGAAGTGAGGCAGCTGTGTTAACCACGTGATCACTTTGCTGCCATATTTGCCAATATTTATAGTCCAACGTGTGTTAAGGTTAATTACAGTGGAACCCTAGGTTCAACACAATACATGCTAATTTGGTCGTATTTCACAACTATTTTCCCCAAATAAATGACTTCCAGGGTCAAAGAGTTACAATTAAAATAATAATTTTTCAGAGTAACATTTGAACATTCTTAACTGTCATATATAGTAAATATAAAGATTTATATATTGTGATGAATAATATTTTGATTACTAAAAAACTCACAGACCACCACATGGCCCACCGACTCCCCACTGGTTGAGAATCGACCGTATAAGCTTAGTAGAATAAATGCCCATGATGGCAATCTGAACAGCGCACGTTGTAAGGCTTACGGGAGTGAGGCTTACACAGGCTAGCTGGCTTTTTACACAATATTGTTAAATCTATCCCAAAATGTTGAAAAGCAATTTCTCGCTCTTCGTTAGCTGTTTGTGAAACCTTCTGCGCGCGAGATACGTTCTACTCAAATCCTATGCAACTCCTCGGGGCTGAGCCACCCCTGTCCATAAAACATAGTGACGCCCCTGCATGAGCCTAAAGTATGATTCAATCCAGAAGATAAGAAATTTAAAAATATATCATTTTCATGGGTTTCACATTGGCCAAAAGTGGCCACGGTGCAATTAAAAATAAATAATAAAATAAAATAAAATAAATAAATAAAAAGGTCTATTTTGATACAATATTGATATAGTTACAAGAGCTAAAGCAAAACCAGATAAAACTCCACACCCAATTGGGAAGTTTCATTACATGAGCATAAACACAGCATTTTTTATTTTATTAGATACAGTCGTACCTTCCGAGCTCTTTGCCGGGGATAATGGTGAAATGGTCGGTGAAAGGTTCGCTCTTGATGGTGGTTGTAATTTCGGTCAACAAGCCTCCCACGATGCTCCGGTTCGGTTCGGCCGGCGGGCTGTGCTGGTATTCGGCCTTACCGACCGTCTCCGCCGCACTTGGACATTCGGGGATCATGACGTCTTTCAAAAAAAATAAAAAAACACCAACCGAATACGTTATTTTTCAAAAGTTCCTGTTTGAACTCCGGTGAAGTCACGTCTGTCAGCTAACCTTACTAAATAAACAACACACGACAAATAAGCACGTAAACATTCGTCAAAGGGTAAAATGGCGGTTAAGAATGCAAATTAAACGTAATGTTTAGTCAGAAAAAACAATTTAAAAAAAACGCTTGTGAGCGGCTCATCGTGCCGAAGTTATCGGTCTGTGCTCAGCTTTCCGTTTGTCAGCGGTTCACAGGCGAAAGCGAGAGCTTGCGGCAACCATGGGAACCACTTGATTGACACCTCAACTAACCAATTAGGTAAAGCGAAGGAGGACGTACCAATAGACAGCTCCACTAAATATCGACTTCTGAACAGTCGTTTAAGATGTGCACCCCCCCCCCCCCCCCCCCCCAACCATCCACCTGCTTTATTTAAGGTCTGAAAACACTGGACCATTTTGAATTTTTTACAAAGATATGCTCTCAATAACAATACAGAATAAAAAAAAAATAATTTGGTTTTACTCGCACATGTACCTATAAATAGCAACCGTGTACTTAGCCCCCGCCACAATATACAAAAACGTCTCTGAGAAAAACAAAACCTCAAATAGGTATTTCACTTTTTAAAATTCTATATGCATAATGATTTTGGAGCACAGTGTAGATGATTTTTATTGACTCGCGAATAATATTTTAATGTAACCGTAATGATGACCGATGTGTATAAATCCATTTTGATCACTGTGAGAACAATGCAATAAATGTATCTACCCAAACCTGCAAATATATATATATATACAAAAATAAATAAATCTACTGAAAATCCAGTTCAAGGTTTTCCAATATGAGTCATGCTGCAAAATAAAAAAAACATGAGGAATATTAGGATGTATTTATTTCCTATTTAACTAAAATAACAATAATAATAATAATAATACGTACTGCACACAGAAGCAGACGCACATAAAGAGCAAAAACAGTTTGGTTGTCTCATTGCTTTTATATATTTCATGAAAAATATGAATTATGTGAAGTTTGTTCTACATTTCTTTAAATTATTATCATTTTTACATAATCAAATACACTGAAAATAAACACGAAACAAGGTGTACATAAGCAGTCAATTTGGTAAGAGAACATATTGGTACAAAAAAATAAAAATAATGTTATGGCTGATGGACCCTGTTCAATATAGACAGCAGAGGGCCCTCTTGCTAAACAATAAAACTCAATATGACCTAAGGTAGAAGACGTTGGCTCTGTCCAAGGTTCTTCGCGAAATGCCCATTTCAAGCACATGCAAACAATACGAAATAAGATACAAAGTAAATAAACCACAGATTAAAAAAAAAAACATTTAAAAAATTTAAACAGAGCCATGCTGTTCTTCCACACTAGATTCATTTCAGTCTTCACATCTTAATTGCAACATTTATAGTTTTTCAGTCCTGAAAAAGAACTGTTTCCCATGTAGGGAAAACAAAGGCATGGACAAACATTTAAATTATTATTTTTTTTTCAAAACTAACATAACCAATGTTGGCACGAACAATAACCATTAGGTCATAAAAACGACAATAATAATAATAGATACATACATAGAATAATATGTAGGAGCCAGGTGAGCTTTCCCAGTTATGAAGGAGTAATAAAATCATTTATACTACTTTAAAAATTCAGTGGAAACATTAGGACAATAAATTCACAATTTTGTGATAAATAAGTCTTAATATTACATGACTAAAGTCGTAATAGTCATGTGGGAATCTTTTACAATCACGCTTTCAAATTATGATTTGATTCCAGTAAATTTACAACTTCATTCTAAAATATATGACTTTTGACTTACTGTATTCTCATAACAGTGCTACATTATACTCATAAATTTACAAAAAAAATTCCCATGTAATTTTACTTTACGTCTCCCATTGTGGCCCTAATATTTCTTTGCACCCTGAACTAATCTGCCTAGCACAGTAATACTGGTAAAGACGTGTGGTGTACAGGCAGTTAGAAAATACATGAAGAAAATCACTTCATTAGTGTCATCATGCACAAAAATAACATCTATTTATTCAAAAACATGGCACCCATGGTAGTTATCTGAAACATTTTTCATATATTGTACTTATCAAATATAGAGACCTTTCTTAACAAAAAATATATTGCATTAGCTACATAAAGATATTGCATTAGTAATAATACTTCATAAGACACTATTATGCAAGGCATACAATGGAAATCTCTACCCAGAGAGGAGTATGGGTAGCTGATTGTCTTGTAATTAAATGGCTTCTAGTTTATACGGTAAATGTACAAATAGGTGAAATCCCTTTTAATACTTTAAACTTAAGAACTACTGGCCTCACACAAAAGATGGGATGGATATTGAGGATATCAGAGTTGTTTGAGCATTTATTCAATATTAAGTATATTGAATAAATGTTCGAATGGGTTTATGGAAAGCTGTTTGAGCATTCATTTACTGTAATTTCCTTGATATTCATCTTAAGATCATACTAGTAGGCCAAAATTGGCACTAGTAGTGGGAAAAACATTACTAGTAAGAAACGCTGTCGTTCTACTTGAATTGTCTTAATTGTGAGGACAAAGAACATTCTAGTACATTGACCTTAAGATGGACATCAGCGATATTGAATAAATCCTCAAACGACTTCCCATACATAAAAATATTGCATTAAAGGTCATACTGTACAACCCTCAAATTAGGGACAATAAAATTCACCACTAAAACCATGATTATATTGCTTCATTCCATCTATGGATCGAGGGTCGCTTTACATGTGATATAAGGATGACATCATATATATATATTTTTTTTTTCATTTTTCAAACCATAACCCACATTAGTGTCTTCTTAATATCGCAAGCCTTCATATTTCAAAACATAATGGCTGGAGCCACCTAATCATCATCCCATGCTCAAGTCCTTATGTTCCTACTTTCAGTTACTATGAAGTTGTGGGCCAAGGGTGAGCATAACAATAATAATTAAATCGATTAAATGATCAAATATGTGGATATTAAAGCAACTGGAGCAACATTTTGTGCACTACCTGAGTCAGTCTCAACTAGTTTGTGGTCGAAACAAGTACAACAGGAAGATCAGCAACATCCACACAGATGCCTACAAGGGAAATCCACAAGGTAGCATTATTCTGCTCAATATGACACTGGCATGGAAACAGGAGTTCAGATCATTCAGAAAGAGTGTGAGAGAGAGATAGATAGAGAGAGAGAGAT
This sequence comes from Phyllopteryx taeniolatus, assembly GCF_024500385.1. Lineage (NCBI taxonomy): Eukaryota > Metazoa > Chordata > Actinopteri > Syngnathiformes > Syngnathidae > Phyllopteryx > Phyllopteryx taeniolatus. Next base: position 8,067,125 of record NC_084521.1, on the reverse strand, counting down.
TCTTTCTATTATTCCTATAGCCTAAAATAGAAAGTGTGTCAAACACTGATCTCTAGTCTGGAGTGGCCATAATAATAAGACAGTGACTGCATACCTGACTAAATGAAGCTCCTCTCACCTCAACATTGTTACTTGTCACCAAGATGCCACAGGATAGCGCCAAAGCAATACTTTTATATTAAACAGGGCTTTGGCCTAAACACAAAAACAGCAAATAGGTGAGTTTTCGGCAAATAAAAGAGAATAGGTTAAAAAAAATTGAGAATAGATGAATTCACAGATAACAAATTGTGAATATGTGGTGGGACACTGTAATAGTAATAAGTTAGTTTAATATAATGAGACTTTTTTATTTTTTATTTTATGGTTGAACCACGACTGACCAGATGGGACAAAACACTCTTACCCTCTTTAGTTAATCTTGAATCTAAATGTAATACTGTATACACCAAGAAAATGTGTGCCCTTTGGAATTCTCAGTTATTGGGTGTGGCAAAACCGACCCAAGCCTGTAAAAGGAATTACAAGCCTGTAAATGGAATTACTCAAAGATTTTACATCATGAAGGCTCAGATCCCAAATAAAATTAGTAAACACCTGAAACCTGAAGTCATCCAAGGGATGGAAATAGTGGCCACACAAAATATTGACACTTTGGCCACAATTTGGACATTTTCATGTGGGGTTTACTCACTTTTGTTGCCACTATTGTATAAAAGTTAAAGATGCAAAAAAAATGGCTGTCAATATCTCAGCATATCCCCCCAAATCTGACAGATTATGACTATTTGATTATTTAAAAAGAACCCATATTTCCAGTAAATTTTAATTAATTATCTTCAATTCTCATGGAAAGGATGCACCTGAATATGTTTTTAAATTCCTTAGCTAATTTCCCATTTCTTATTTATGATCATTATTCTTTTTATTGGTCAAAAAGTTACCATTGTCCATCACCTTGATTCTGCATTCCACATACTGTTTTATAACCTTCTTACCGATTGGGTGATTTGTGATCTGTACATCTCTTAGATTGTCTTTGGTAGTAAAAATGAAATAACGTGTGAAGCATGCTTGCACTACACTGAACAAGACGTCCGAAATATCGATCCATCTCTTGTCTATACCACTTACCCTGGTCAGGGTCACAAGGAACCTGTTACGGTAAATTGTACTACACCCTGAACTTGGTCAATTGCAATTGTGAATTAAAATGTCAAGTGGGAATTTCTCCCACACCAGCTGCATGAAAGTGAACTATGTGAACTACGAAACTACCAATGGTACCGCTAACACTGCAGAGGCTGGAGGTTCAAACGCTGATCGAGGTATACTGTACCTCACGTTTTGATTGATAGCTGGCAGTATACTGTACAACAAAATAGTATTTAAAATAGTATTTGTGGGCAAGAGACACACCCACATGGCGAACACACAAAAAAAGGCCTCAATAGACCCTAATGGCTAATACAATTCTGACCAAATAAATTTCAGAGAAGAGCTTGCTGCTGGGATTTAACACTGATCATTTGAAGCAAGATGCTTCATAAACATACACGAACACACACAAATGCACACATTCACATAAACTCCAATACTGTATACAGTGTTACCCCACTATTTGCGGGGGATAAATCGAGCCCTGCCGCAAATAGCAAAAAATCTGCAAGTGACGGCCCCTCGATTAAGGCTTATAATGTCCTATGCGTGCCACAAAATGGTGGCAAAGCACTACTTTTTTTTAGACAGGGCAACGCCTTGTCTAAATGAAGCTCCTCTCCTCCCTTCAACATAATTCCTTGGCACCAAAATCCCACATCAGGTGATTCGCAAATAAGCGGGGCAACACTGTGCTCATAAAAACACTTACAGACACCATACTACAGGAAATAAAGTGAGGATCTCATCCAGTCATAATACTGTATGTACAAAGCTTTTCCACCTTGATTGTTTGAAACGCTGGCGAGTCAATTTTTATGATTGTCCAAAGGCACCGCTATGGCTTCCTTCTGAAAGATGGCCATAGAATTGATCATAACACAAGGAAAGGGAGGGCATACTGAGTATTTACAACTGTTGAGGGCTTGAGGCTGCAGCCAAAAAAAGACCCAGGAGAAAGCACAAGGCGGGGTGCAAGGGCGATAGCAGAGTTCCCCCGGAGGAGTTGACGGAAGACGTCTTGGTCTCAGAGACAACGAGAGCAGAGAGGGGAATGTGAGAGACGAGTGTTGGACTGGCGTAGTTGATGAGGGAATCTATCTTCTCGGCTTCCTTACTGCAGGCTTCAATCTGGAAAATGCACATTCAACATGCAAACATCAACACTGACAACTCAAAAAGTAACTGGACAAGCAACGTTTTAAGTAACATTATTAACAGTTATACAACTGTAAAAATAGGTTAATAACTCTAATATCATTACTGTAAAAAAAAAACACTCTTTAAACTCTCTCAAACATAAATGACAAATTAAGAGGGTGTGATAAAAGTTGCCATATACTGTAGATGCACCTGACACATAAATATTTTTTAAACTGTCACACTAGTATAAAAACAAGTGAATCACCAATGTAATGTGTAACAAGTTAGCTCCACCTCCAAGTTTTGAGTCTTTTGAGGCCTATTTTTCCTGAAAATTGTGGTTAATTTACAAATGTGTTTCTTATTGGGGAGTAACACATACACCAAAAATGGTAAAACATCACCTTATAATAAAATGAATCATGAATTAAACCGATAGTGTGTTTGTGTGTGTGTGTTACCTGCAGAGGCGTTGGATGCTGGTCGACTGGCGCAATGAGGATCACCAGCTCGTGACCAATACTGAGGTAGCCAAAGACATCACACTGTGGGACGGAGACGTGAAGTCGCAGCATTTGAAGGACATCGTGGACTGACACTGGCTGGTTCTTATTTAGCTGTAACAACAATTATCAGGTCAAACAACACTCTGAACAGACTGAAAGACAGACAAAGATAATAATTCAAATATATTCTGAATAATCCAACAAAAACAAAATAACAAGATCCTCTAATGTATTCTGAAATGCCAATAAGTGTATTAACAAACATATACAGCAAACAGTTAAGCTAGGTTTATAACTACAGTGATACGGACCAAGCCCTGCCATGAATATGGAAAATCCTAGAAGAATTGACGGTCCAAAACAGATTCACAATCGCGTAGCATGGATTCCAGAAGATGGCGGCAAAGTAATCTAAAGGGTGAGGCTCATAATACATAAACACCATGCTTCTAGCATGTTCATAATCATGAACCCATGTTACATAAATGACGGCGTTAAGTAGTTCCATTATTCAATACAAACAAACCACCTACACACGAGGCTCATCTATAGCATTAGCTAGAATACGTACAGGGAATTCTAACACCAAATTAGAAGACACGAGCTATGGACTGTAGAGCATCCAAACCTTAGAGAAAGTGTTCATTTGTTCCTTGTTCCAGAGGACTTGCAGCAGACTGGCACAGATTGGGCAGCAGGCTCCTGAAAAATTATAAATTAAGGCTTGTCATGATGTGTTCTTCACTCTTATCATGTATATGGTCGTTTGCAACGTGCAACTCTGGCGAACATGCAAATTCGCTTCTTCACCGATTCGCTGAAGTTGAAAAATTTCGATTCAAGCCACAAATTTGGGTGGCGATGCGTCACGACAGACAATCAGTGTCGAGAACATACTGTCTCACACACAACGTCCTGGATTTGTTGAGCAGAACAATGGAGGACAAAATTGTTTGTGGGCACCCGAATCTTTTTGATAACAACCAATAGCGGGACCGTACGAAAAAGAGCAAGCCGGGAGAATGGTGAGCGAGGAAGTTGCGGTATCTGGTAAGTATATTTATGTTACTTGTTTACAGCAGTTGGTTGTACTTTACTGTAGCCAAAGTTTGAAGACAACCACCAGCTGAATTGGCCAGAATCCCACCATGACTGGTTCTTTTGTAGCCCCAGGGTGTGAAAGAGTTGAATGACTCACCTGGGGGTGTGAGAGGCTGGCAGCCCGCTGTAGACAAACGTGGACAGGAAATTAGACTGCAGGCAGAGTCAGTTGCCATGTCAGACATGGCCCCCACAGCCTGACAGTGTCCCTCGTAGTCAAGAGCCACCCGGTCTGAGTAGGCCTCACACACCGTATTATAGGTCTCGCCATTGTGCCCACAAACTTGCTGCCGACTCTTGCAGGCTTCCTGAAAACAAATACCTCAAATTAACTCACTGGTCATACCATTACATACTACCTGCAGGCAAAACTCCTACTATCAGTTCGTGCCCTCAAGCTTTCTTGGCTGATGCAGCAGGACACCGTCCCAGAGCATACTAGCAAATCCGTCTCTGGATGGCCCAAAACATCCAAAATTAAGGTTTTGCAGTGGCCAAGTCTAAGCTTTCAATCCAATAGTGAAGTTGTGGTATGACCTCAGACGGGCAGTTCATGATCCAAAACGCTCCAATAGAGTTAAAACAATTCCACAAAGAAGAGCTATAGGAAAGACTCATTACCAGTTATCGCAAACGCTTTCATTAATTGCTGACAAGGCTGGCACAACCAGTTTTGGTTCTTTTTCACAAAGGGACAGATAGGTTTGAATTTTTTGTCCTCAATAAATAAAATTGTCATTTAGAAACTGCAGTTCATATCTACTTTGGTAGTTTTTGTGAGATAATAAAATAGGTTGGATGTCCAGAAATGTGATTTCCATGTTTTCCATCCGGCGGCACGGTGGGCGACTGGTTAGAGCGTCAGCCTCACAGTTCTGAGGTGCGGGGTTTAATCCCCGTCCCCGCCTGTGTGGAGTTTGCATGTTCTCCCCGTGCCTGAGTGGGTTTTCTCCGGGCACTCCAGTTTCCTCCCACATCCCAAAAACATGCATTAATTGGAGACTTTAAATTGCCCATAGGCATGACTGTGAGTGTGAATGGTTGTTTGTTTCTATGTGCCCTGCAATTGGCTGGCAACCAGTTCAGGGTGTACCCCGCCTCCTGCCCGATGACAGCTGGGATAGGCTCCAGCACGCCCGCGACCCTAGTGAGGAGAAGCGGCTCAGAAAATGGATGGATGGATGGATTTATTGAATGATTTTATGTACTTGTTGATATGTCTTGTCTATTTTTCAAGTCACCTGCCAAGGGACTGTGAATGTAAATTAGCTGTATGTTAACTTCAGCACATTTACACAAGTATTGTGCTGGTGTTCATTATTGTGTATTGTCCCTTTTAAATAAATTAATAATGAAAAAAAAGTTTTACATTTTATTTATCTATCGTGGATTCAACAGTTATCGCAATGCACTTTCCATATGGAGCAGGTCTAGAACCAGACTCTTAACATATCAAAGAAACCCAATTGAAAACCAGCATAAAGTCACCCCCAAAAAAGGATATCACAGAATCCCTACTGATTCTTGGTAAGCTACCAAATAATTAAAATTTGTATTTCTTAGTACAAGAAAAAAAGTCTTGAGTTTCTTCCCTCACCTGACAGTGACCCATATAGGCAAGAGTTTTCCCGGCTTGTTGCAGTTGGCACAGACTGGGGTGAATGAGACCGTCAGTATCGCAGACTGGCTCCACACTGTTCTTGTCGCAACCCAACTGCCGGCCGATGCATTCATACTGCAGGCAGTCCGACATTTCGCTCAGGCAAACTTGATATTTTGGGATACACCTAGAAACACACAGGTTTAATTTGATATCAGGAATGACAGCATTCATGAAGAGAAATACGAAGACAAACTAATAGTGTAGCATATAAAATACTGTGCTTAAATTATCACACACATTCTGTAATGTAAGATTGAGAATTTCCATATTGAACATGAGGACAATTAACTGTTAATTGAAAAAAGGTCTTTAAACCCAGAGCATCTGATTTTGACTTTTTATTGTTTATTATCCTAAAGAAGGAATTAAATCCAAATTAATTAATTCATTAAATTCAATTAAATCAAATCTAAATCAGGTGAACCTATCAGTATAACTCTATAAAGGGGTTGCCACAGGGAACCATCCTCTTTCTCTGCATCTTCTGCTGTTATTCCAGCCATCTGCAAGTCTTCCCTCACCAAATCCATAAATCTCCTCTTTGGACTTCCTCTTTGCCTCCTACCTGGAGGCTCCATTTCCAGCATCATTCCACCGATATATACGTGTCCGAACCATCTCCGTCTGGCCTCACTAGCTTTGTTTCCAAACCTTCAAGTCTGTATTGTTCCTCTGAAGAGTTCATTTCCGCTCATATCCATCCTCTTCACTCCCAAAGAGAATCTCAACTTCTTCACCTTCTTCTTTGCAAAATCCACTACTATCTGTTTTCTAAATTCCTTTCCTTAACACCAAACCTGCCCATCACCTCCTCATCACCTCTGTTTCCTTCACAAACATCCCCATTGAGGTCTGCTCCAATCATCACTCTCGGCGCTCTAGGAATACGCTCCATAACCTCATCCAACTCACTCCAGTAACCTCTCCTACTCCAAACAGTCAGATCCCACCTGTGGGTCATAACCATCCACAACATTCATCATCACATCTTCAATTTCTAGCTTCATCGTCATCACCCTATCTGACTGTTATCCTGGAATATTCTTCCTTCAGAGTCACCCGTACTCTATTCCTCTTCCTATCCAAAGCATGATAAAGAAATTTGAATCCTCCTCTGATGCTTCTAGCCTTGCTGCCCTTCCATCTGGTCTGCTGCACATACTGTACAAAGTGTCTACCCTTCTCCTCTGCATCATACCACCCAGGGTTTATGTCTAGATTTAACATTCCATAAATCTAAACCATCAACAATATGAATGGTACTGTTTACCCATACCCTGAAAATACAGCCACATGCTGGAATTAGTACACACGTTCTATGGAAAACATTTTTGCACAACAGCATCATCCTAGTTCCTATGGCAACGTGCAAAGAAACCTTCTATGCAACCACAGAAACCATCAACAAATTTATGAGCAGATGAGAGGTGTTTTTTCTTGTTTGCAGTGCTTACACTCAAAGTGAAAGAAAACTGCTTCAAGCAGCGTGTGCTTGTGTATGTGCATGTTGGTGAGCTTCAATCAAATCCACTCATCACTGCCTGCTTGTTCCTTTGAACGGTGTGCCAGGAAAAATACTTTAGGCAATTTATTTCTAGGGGATCACAGGCATCATGGGGTGTGAATGAAAGTGGTAAACCGGCATGAGGGTGTGTGAATTAGTATGAAGAATGTTTTCCATACCACATTGATGGTTATACTGAAAATCATCAGCTTTGAGCTGTGTGGATTTCTTAACGTTCCACAACATTTTCACTGTCCCGGTGTTTCTTTGTTTCTTTTTTGTTTTTGTTTTTGTTTTGTTTTTTTCCCTGGCTACCCAGAACCTCTGTTTGCCTATTTTTGTAAATAATTTTTGGGAGATTACCCAGCATGTTTTCCTTGCCCTGCCGGCTTCTCTGCACTTTTGCCAGTTTGAAAAGCATATTGTCAGAGTGATGTTAATACTTGCTATCTATGCAAATACAACAATTCGGAAAGTGGCGAATTACAATGAAACAAAGTACAACAAAAGGTGAACTTTAAAAATAACTTGCATCAAATATGCTGCGGGGTTTGCCCACAAGAAACTCGAAAACTATTGAACGAAAAATGCCATAAATGTCTTAATAATAGGTTTATCTGGAACTGTGGGGTTGACCTATTTGTCAATGTCATGAGTTGCTGAATTTTAGCTCAGAATAGACAGCAGCTGTACCAACCTCTGGTTTCTCTGGCAGGGTTTACTGGCACAGGGGTTAGTGAAACGGCACTGGCCAAACACAAACTGATGGTCCTTGAAACCCATACAGCGTGCCACACATGCACTAGGATATGTGCGGCCGTTGGAAGCACACACTGGGATGAAGTGGTCTGGACAGTTACATGGAAGACCTGAGGAAAGGCAGGGGTGACAGGGGAGGCAAGAAACGAGTTAGTCTTGACTGGAAACTGTAGATTGGGTTTTGCTAATAAGGACAAGCTCTATAGAAAATGGAATTTTCACTGTTAAATAAAAAATGCCATAAGATTAATCAGTTATCTGTAACTTTTAATAGTTTGTTTAACATTATGTTAATATTTGCCATCTATGTGATAGCCTGTAGGTTCTTGCCTCTAAGTTCAAGGATCCATATGTTAGACCTCACACACCATGAATGAACAAATCTAGAAACATTTGTTGAGGTTACTCACATTCTAAATTCAAGCATTGACAAAATGTTATCATAGCTGTCTGAATGGATAATTTCAAGTTCATGCTTGGTTTGTTTTCCCAGATGCAACTGTATTTACAGAATGAGGGATACAGTTGACCACAACAGGGTGCTGGACAGAAAGCTAACATTATTTTATTGATGAGAACATTGTGTTTTTGTCTTCTTAACACGGCTGGGACAAAGTATCAATATTACGATGCAACATCTGACATCTATATTCGATACTGTCCGTCGTCCAAGTATGTGAGTTGATGATGAAGAAACACTTCCACATTGTTGAACACAGGTATGTGTCGGCCGAAAAGGGACAAAAGGCATCATGGTGGCAAAGCTTTTCGACAAAAATCTTGTAATAAGCCAGTGAATTTTTATTAACCATATCTCCAGCTGCCGCAAGTGAGTGAAGATGTGTAATGAGGACTACCTTATGTAGTCTACAATGAACTGAGAAACACGAGGAAGGCCTGCTACAGATCTTGAGTCAATATTTTGGACAGGAGAACATCAACCAAACATATCCTTTATGTTTTTCATTGAGCGGGATATTAGTGTACCCAACATAAACCAGGAGGAGAACAAACAAACTCCACGGAGAAAGTCTCGAACACAAACGATTCCTTCCTCTGGTTCCCTGAAATGTAACTCTGTCCTATTGTACCACAGCTTCATTACATTTGCCATTATAACTCAATATACCAATACACAATATTGAGAAGGATGATGACAAACAGAAGTAGAACATTATGTATGATCAGTGTATGATTAAACATCCAGACAGCCTCTCATACAAGCAGACAGACCAGTAAAATGTAGGCGGTCTTCATCTGAGCTTTCAATGTTGAGACATTCTCTGTCAGAACAGATGGGGTGGCCACCGAAGCAGAAGCAGGTGTCACAGTCTAGCCTGAAAGATACCCCGTGATCTGGTGAAGACAGAAATCACACACACACATGCACGCACACATTCACACACATCACACACAGACAATTTGAAAAATTGAAGAGCACATGATGTTTCTACTGTACAATGGCATTCACAATGGAACATGGAAAAATAAAAATGAATATGAGTTGAATGAGTGGCATTAAGAAAAAAACGTGATGGGAATTCTACTTTTTAATTCGGTGATGGGCTATTTAAATCGTGTGTAACACAAATTTGAAGAAGAACAAATCTCACAAGCGGAAGCAGCTTGTTGAACATGCCATTTAAAGATTTGTGATGGTGTGACATCAAAAGCCAGTGAACCCAGATACAAGAGAACCCGGGAAGGAACGCAAACAACTTTAATTCAAACCAAAAGTAAAATTTAAACAATGGCTGGCATACAATAACTAAATGCAAAAACACGAAACAATGGTCAGGAACCACAACCGTGCCACAGAAAAATAAACAACTTGGTTTTACCATGACAGTTAGGATTGCAGCGTATTTTATTTTAGAAAATACAGTACCACACACACCGTACCGTAACCTCGGTCAATTCCCAACAGCAAACGCCCTTTCATCTGGATCATTACTGCTTAAAACTAAAGTTATGTCTAGAATTACTGAATTGTTTGTGGTCTACAGCAGCGGGCCCCAACCACTGGGCCGGCCCGTGGGGCATGTCCCCTCAGCTAAGCCCTTGATATGTCGAGTATTTATGTGGCAATTTGGTCCTACGTGGCATGCAGAGAAATGGCTGACAGTTGAGCTCACAGTTGATTTGTTGTCACATTTCTGTCGGGCCAATTATGTACTACTCGTGCACTCACTGTAGTAGTCTCGCCACGCTGCACTATTTGCATATCTGTTGTTGACCAATACTGGCCACTCATGCCAGAGTAGCATCTCCCCCATTTGCACACTGACTGAGGAGGATCTGCAACATTTGCACAATTAACATTGTCAAAGATTATCGCGCTACTAGTCACTTTAAACTGCATACACTCCTTGAAGTCTCGGCACCCTTTGCACAATGGTCATTGCGCCGGACTATTGCGAGATTAGTCATTCGAACTGCTCTAAATGCTAGAGGACTCTGCATCTTTTTGCACAATTGTCAAAAAATAAATTGTATCGGCATTACCAGATAACTAGCAACCCTTTATATTGCTCAGTGACTGTTTTTCTCAATGTCTTTATGTCTCAAAAGTGTTCTGTCAATTGACTGTCTGTTGTCGTACTAGAGACAGACAAATTCCTTGTGTGTTTTTTTGGACATACTTGGCAAAGATGATTCTGATATTTAAAAAAAAGAACCCCCCACAAACACAAAGATTTAGACAGCAGCACTTACTTTTTTTCTGTCCTCCAACAATGCAAGGCTTGCTGGTGTCCACACAAGGCATCTCCACACAGTTCTCCAGGCGCCCACTTGAACCACAAGTGCAGACTTCATAGCACCCGGCCGGACCACTGCGAGTCGGCACCTGTAAACGTGTGTCCTGTTGCACCAGAAAATCCGAAGCCTCGCCGAGTTTACAGCCTGAAAACAGACAACAAACTCAGAGACACACAATTCTGCGGAATATCAGAATCAGAATATTTCAGAGTATTTATGTGGTAATTTGGTCCTACCTGGCACGCAGAGAAATGGCTGACAGTTGAGCTCATCAAGGCAACCCTTTCTGTTGACCTGGCATAAGTGGTTGCTCGGGCAAGGGTTAGGGTTGCATGGATGGATGACCTCTTCAACCACACTATTTCCCAGGGAACTTGGGGCTGATGGAGAAGACAAAATTTTATATTAAATAATTCATTGATAAAATTACATTGTATGCATGCAGAGAAGACCATTCCTAATGAGATAATTAGGGCTTAATGCTAATGGACAATGGACTTAATGTTGGTGCGTATTATAAAGATGAAACTTGTCCAGATAATAGACAGGAATGCATCAATGATGTGGTAATGGCGTCATTACATTACCCCATTATCCGGTCATATTGCTGGGACTGTCAAGATTGTCATCAGATGCCTATATTGCTCACAGACCCTAGGTGGCATATTTCATCCTGATCTATCCAGCCATCCATTTTCTATACATTGTTCTCATTAGTCAACCTTCATTCCTGTACTGTGAATTTTTCACTTACTGAGGTATCTGTGGAGGGGGATGCAGCGTTCAGGGTCGTCAATGGGCGACAACAGCTCACATATCCTCTCAGGAGTTTGTTCCTCGTTAAAATGTTTTCTGTCCCCACATTGGGTCAGGATTTCCACACAATCCGACCTAAACCCAACAAAAAACGTGATCATGCAAGTTGTACACATTTCCGCTCCATTCCAGTGTCAACAACGCACAAGAGTATTACAACATGGACACAGGATGAAGTAGTTACACCAGGATTAGAGAACAATACAAAAGAAAGCATGAGGTTATTTATTGTCTGCTGCAGCCCTCTTGGCGCTGATTTGTTATAAACGGCTTCTCAACTTTACAACAACGATTTGTTTTATTGTTGCTGTCAGCCTTTTCGCAAGCAGAATGTGTCTCCTTATTGGGGTCAACAGGCTTCTGATTTAAATATACAATAGAGAGCAGAAATAAGATATACTTCACACCATATGGCCGAGTGGTCTGTAGAATGCAGCATTGTGGCAGTTGGAAGTACCTTACCCTGTACTGGTAGACTTACTTGCATATGACGCTCCCTCTGGACTTGCTATGACACGGTTTGATCTGCAGGGAGCAAGCAACCGCCTTCCACATATCCGGCAGACACTTCCTGATGTCCAGAACAGGAATGTTCATAAAAGGCATTTTGATTGTTCCATTGGACCACAGCTTGATGTCATTCATAGCTCCTTGGTCTGACTGCATGTTACAGCTGCGAAACAGCTCTGTGGGCCTGTGGACAGAGATAATAGGAGGCGTCCGTTGGTCTAAACAGAGTGAGCTAATTGATGCTTCAAAGCAAGTAGCTTCTATTTCGCAATTTGGGGTGTGTTCCATCAAGCTTTGTTTATCTTAATTGTAAATAAATAAACTCTAGTTTCCCCTTCAACCAGGGTGGCTGTAATCTGACTCTGAGAAGGTGGATATTAACCACACATTTTACCACCATAACGTAAAATAATATGAGGGGGGAAGATTGATTTTTACTTTCAGGAAATGCTTGTGATCAAAAGGCCAAGTACAAAAACAGTGAGTCTAACCTATTGTTGAAGTTGGTGCAATAGGAGAGATCCTTGCACCCCAACTGGCAGGGCTCTCTTACATCAGCCAGGCAGTTGATCAGCTCAGTCTCCACTGGGTTGTACTCACACAGCTTGTCAAAGTCTTGCCACGTTTGGCTGCCCCAGTTTGTGCTAATCTCTTGACACATGTCCCTGTCAGAGCAAAGAGATGTGAATTAATACAAGGGAAGTGACCCTACCCTCGTCCATAGTACCATATTGCTTCTGTCAAGATATTCTGCTGTTTTGTTTTCCAGGCTAAATAGATTCTTGTTAATATCTTTTGCATTGACATTTTGCATTTGTACTTTGTCTGGTTGCAATTCTAAACTTTTAAAGTTTGAATATACAGTTCATGTTAATATGTAAAGCCCATTATGTGGTGAGCAACCGGCAGTACCTGCAGAGTGAGGTGTTGGCCTTGGAGCAGCAGTGCAGTTTGGCACAGTCCATTTTGGCAGGATGTGGGACTTCTTTTTCAGTTGGGGATGGGGGATGGGCACTTCCCAGAAAGCACTGCCACATGGGATCTTGGGGGAGAGGCTGGGAGCCACACTCATCGATCAAACCCTCCATGATCTCATGCTCTGTGCTCAAGGTACGGAGGATTCGCCGGCAAGCCACCTGGCAGTGGGTAGCCTCCGCCCGGTCACAGCAGTACAGACCTGGACACGACGGGCTTGGTTAGTCAGATGGTAGCAACAAATTAATGTAGACATCTATCAATATATCTATAATCTAACTGGAGAAGAATAGGATGAAATACCATCAGCATTTACATAAACCTCTAATGGTCAATTTCCAGATGGTTTCCTTTATCGGTTTAATGAGTAGGATATCAGATACATTCTCAAGACAACAAAGTACATCCTAACAATGTAACATACCATGCAGGTTTTACAACATGTAAAATTGGCAGTAAGTAATGTCGTGGAAGACACTATCCCCTTTATTTGTACAGCTGGAACTTACTGTCTATAGGGCTGCGTATTGGGTAGGACTTGGTGAAATTAGCGACACAGCTGAGGAGTTGAGCACTGTGGCTCTGACAGTACTCTTTGACGGCGTTGATTTGAGACACGGTGGGGGTTGAGTCGGTCCTGAAGATGGCCTGACAGTACTCTCTACAGGTGGTGTGACGTCCCGCATAGCTGCAGCACGTGGAGCCCACTAGATGACAGCACACAAACATAATGTAGCACTCCGTATTTAAAAAAATAACACTACTCACAAAAAGTGAGGACGAGTGAGCAGAATTTGTGAAAATATATATTTTTTGTGCTTTTACAGTTAGAGTGTAGTGGCCTCATCACTGTCCAGCTAGTAACTTACTTTCATTTTTGGTGATGCAGCTGTGTAGAGGATTCTGCAACAAGAAAAATACTGTTGACAATCTGTTGAGACTATTAACCGACTGTTTCATTCCTCAACATAGATGAGAGAATAAAATCAATTCTGAGCAAAATAAGACTTAATTACGCCATTATGTTATTGTTATTTCTATGTTGATGACTTTTGCATCCATTTTGTGTATCTGTGTGTGAAACCTCGACTTACCTCTGTGACTTTTTTGCATAATTTTGTTAGGTCATTTTTGGATGATGCCTGTGGAGAGAACCAAAAGCGGAAAACAACACAGGATAACAATATATCTTGAAAACAAAGTCTGGACATGATTTATTTACAATTCTACATACCTGTCTGCATTCCCTGCGGCACTCCGATGAGATAGCCAGCTCACAACAACCAAGCCCTACCCAGCTGTCTGACTTTCTTGATACTCCTGAAAACAAATCAAACCATATAATAAACTCAGTGTCTAATGATGAAATATTCCTGATTTAAATAACTGATCTACTTTTTTGCACAGTGTAAAAGATTACAGAAAGATTCTGTTTACCAAGAAGATTTTCTATGTAAATACACATAAAGCAAAGCCCAAAACATATATGGACCACATTTTGAGTAAAAGTAAATTTGTATTTGGTGAATGGCAAAAGATTGTAAATACTGTCTTGACAATTTGTCCTAAATGCTATATTATCTTACCTGGAAGTGTAGAGTTGATGCAAACCCACAGCTCATTCTAAAGGAAATACAAATAAGATTAGACAATTAGTATTGCAATTTCATGCAATAGAGTGTTTTACCTCTGAGTGTGTTTCACAGGATTTGATAGGACTGTCATGTACACCTGTTACTTTCAAAAATGTAATACAAGATGTCACTTTAATTTTATATAAAACTTTATGGTTAATTTAATTGTTACTTCTGATAACACTGTGTTACAGTATGTCTTTTTCTTAGGGGCATCCATGCACACTCTCTCCTTTATTCTGAGCCGTTTCCTCTCTTTGGGCAAACGGCTTCTTTCCTTGACAATGACAATTCGCATCGCTCGGTGTGCGGCGGGCCTAAGACGCATGTTTTTGGGATGTGGGGGGAAACTGAGAAAATACACACAAGCAGGGGTTAGTTATCATTTTGATACATGTAATGATTTAACCAAGGTCAATTGTCAGGGAAAAGTAAGGGTCAATACTGCTGGTCAGAATCTGGCTACCTTGTGAAAAAGGTAAGGAGCCTTCCCTGACAGGGTGATGATGTTGTCCAATAGACACTTCTTGGCATTAAGTTTTCATTTGTATGTGAGGAGTTTCTTACCAAAACGTTATAAATCCATTTGCATTATTCTGAGGAGAAATGGCTTTATTGTACCCAGACCTTCACATTTTAGAAAAACAACTTATTGCCTCAGTCTGACTATGTTCTAGCAAATATGATAGAGTTTGTACACAATAAAATGGCATGGCAAGATCGATTTTTATTTTTTATTTTATTTTGGCCTTTATCTAATTTTGGAAACGAGCTTATCATGGACATGTACTGGATAATTAATGCTGCTGGCTGTTTCTTTCCTGAATGAACGCCTTATCTTGCTATTCTACGGCCGACCTTCACACAGAGTGTGTCCATTCTGGTGTACCGCTTAACTTGTTAAAGGATGTGTTTTGACATGTAGTAGTGGAATAGAGGCATCGGAGCTTGTATAAACAGACTTAAGAATCATTCTTTTTCCTTGAGTCATCACCGACAGGCTGTACATCACCACCCATACTGTCGCCATCATCTATCATGTTCTTGTGAAATTATAAAGGCAAACTCTTCTGTGCTAACACTGCAGTTTTGCTTACCTTTTGGCTTTGATGTGTGTGTGTTTTTTTTCAGTGAACTTTATTGATTAGGTTTTGTGTCACACAGGGATTGGACTCACCATTGACTCTGGACAGTAACTTGGCAATCTCTGCAGGAGATGTTTCAAACGAGACTCACTCTTTATAGTGGCGAGCTGCAGGAAAAGAAAATGGTAAGTAAAAAAAAAAAAGAAAATCTTTCTATCTATCTATCTATCTATCTATCTATCTATCTATCTATCTATCTATCTATCTATCTATCTATCTATCTATCTATCTATCTATCTATCTATCTATCTATCTATCTATCAAAAAAAATTGGTCTGACCTCAATGTGACACACACTTACAGTATGTCATCAAGTTCACTTTACATGTAGTAGCATTTGGACAATGACAGTTATGATTTTGCTGTGAACCAAAATGGAATCGAAAGAAAATGCATCTGTAAGCATGCCGTTCTTTTTACGTGAAACATGGCAGAGAGACGGAGGAAACAACGACGTGCGAGGCTCAGTCAGAAGAGGCACAACACCACTGGCCTCACATTCAATCTCTGTCCACCTTCAAGTCTTCTGTCTGCCTAAAAAGGTCCATCTTTCAGCCGACAAGAATGCCACGTCTAATGTGAGAAAACATGTTGCCGTTTTCTGCCTGCTAACCCGATTCTGCAGTTTAACAAATATACAAAGAAAGTAAATCGAAGACCTTTTCTTGGTGCTGAATTTTCCTTTATCTATGTTGTTTTACAAAGAATTTATCATTGTTTTAGTTACATTGATATTATTGGGCAATATTTGAAGTTGCACATTCATAATTTATATTTTTGTCTCTTTGACATTCAAGTGCAGATGAAAAAAAAAATCTGAAGTTACAAGTTACTCAGTTCATACTGAGTTCTTACTCTCACGCAAGTAAATATGTGGAGGACTACGTTTGCTTGAGTAATATTATTATTAAATACTTAAGTACTCTCACTTGAGTACAAGTTTTGGCGACTCTACCCACATCACATATGTACTGCATCTAGATGGGAAAATCGTTCATGATATGAATCTCAGCCCAGACATATGTTCACGTCACCAATAATTTTAAATCCAAGATTGAACACACACATACAAACTTCACCATTTAAGTGTTATGATACATACTGTGTACTGTAGAGGGGAATAGCCTGGAAGAATGCAGGCACTGCCAAAAGTGATGTAAGTTCCACACATTCATCTCATATTGGTCATAAGCTAGTAGTTCCTTTCCAAGAATAGCAGTTCTTTGAAATGACATGAGGTGAAAACACTGCCCATGGTGATTAAGAATACAAGAAAAAAATAAAAACATGAAGATGGTAATGTAATAATCATGTGTCACCCTTGTCGCTTTGTTTAAAACGTGGCAAATAGCTGTTTTGTTTTGAAAGTAAATCTGACTCTCTTTAGCGGGAAACAGAAATGAGAAGAGGTGTGTTCTCTGTATTCAGTACATGATCTACTGTATGATGTCACATTTTGCAGTCAAAGCAATCTGTTTTTACTGCAGGTTGATTTTGTTATATTAACAATTACCACCTGAAAAAACTAAAACAGTAGATGCATTTTGACATCTTTGTAATGTAAGCTTATTTGTTTACAATTCCAAAAGTCCAATGCTGTATAATGTGGTGAATCTGAGGACTTAAACTACTCTCCACCAGATAAAAAGCAAAACACAAAGCAGCACAGTGATGTATTTGTCTATTATTAAGAGGCAGCATCTTCATTATGCCACAAAGTTGCAGAAGCACGGAACCAAGAGGCCATAGCATTGACGTACATTTCAAGATGGCTTATTCCATTAGAGTGGATAGAGCGAGCCATAGTGAACAGTGCATGTCTAAGGGAAATAAATTATTGTGACGATAAAGCTGCGTGCCATAAAAGGCTGCTAATCAGCAGGTTTTCATTTTATTAAGTCAAAATCAGTTGGGTCTGATGAAGAATTCTCTATCCTTTTTTTGTTTCCCGCTAAATCAGACTCAGTTGTTTAGGGGCCGTTTACACAAGACTATTATTTTGCTTACAATACTTCCCCAAAAAAGTGTATTTTAATACACCACTATTATTTACCAGTGTGGTTACTTAGGCAAGTCTTGGTTCGCATAGCAGATGGACAGTTAGGTTATCCATATGACCTTTTGAGGAAAAGCAGATGGTGCACAAATGC
This sequence comes from Phyllopteryx taeniolatus, assembly GCF_024500385.1. Taxonomy (NCBI): domain Eukaryota; kingdom Metazoa; phylum Chordata; class Actinopteri; order Syngnathiformes; family Syngnathidae; genus Phyllopteryx; species Phyllopteryx taeniolatus. Next base: position 8,049,301 of record NC_084521.1, on the reverse strand, counting down.
ATAGTGTTTCTTTTGTAAGTGCCATCCCCAACTACTGCTCTGGCATGCTGATTAGTCCAAAAGTATTGGAACAATGAGACCAGGTCATCAGCCTTTGAAGCAGTTTTTGGAAGCATGTCATTCCTTTGCCATGGTTCACCAATTGACATTGGAGCAGCGTTGCAAAATTGCCGCCTGGCAATAATTTTTATATTTTTAATTTGTCCCGACTCGAGTTCACTCCAGTTCAGTCCTACGGATACTGGCTTTGCACCAACGCCTGCTCTCAAAGTTCCGGTTTTTCATTAGTGGTAGTAGTAGCAGACCTTCCGCTGCGTGGTTTGTGAGGAACAGATCCTGTTTTGAAAAACTTGCCATGAATAGCGTAAACTGTACTATGCGTTGGAGCAGTGTAATGGCTATAAAGCTTCTCAAACTGACAATGAACAAGCTAGCTAAGGTTCTGTTCACATATTATTGAATTAAAAACAGGAACCAAATTGGGATCGGCCCTTAGATTCATTCATTAAGGTAATTATATTCTAAATATAGCTAAATGGGTGTAACCAGACTAAAGGGAGCTTTCATTAGATGTAAAATGGAACTGGTGATTATAATGTGTGCCTGGCACTACGTCCCACCCCAGAACACACATACACTGCACACCACTCCAACTTTTACGAACATTTTGAGGTGGCCACACTTGTAAAAGACTATCGTCATTCTTTCTCCATCTTTTTGATCCTCATCTATTTCTTTCTCCTTTTTCCCTTTTGTGGTATTTGCTAAAACATGCAAGAAACCACCTCCTCAACACTTCCACTTCAAAAGCATGAATTAGACTCAGCCTGTTTGCTGGTTGCGGGGAAAAAAAGCTTTCTTTGCTCTTCATTTCTCCATGTCCTGTTTTGTTAAGGAGGCCACGGTGGCGGCCTCAGAGTGGGACATTGTGTCACCTGCTCCTAATTGAAACAGGGTGACAGAGAACTTTTACTCTGCACTTCAAAGAGCCAAAATACAAAACAAAATAAAAACAACTTTACACCACCACTCCCCTTCAAAAATCTCTATTCATGAGCCAACAAACGGGCTAAGGAATGGATTGGTGTATGACTGTGTGTTCATACCTGATCACAAGCTTCTTTACAAGGGGAGAACTCGGCAGCATGGTGGCAACAGGAGGGATCTGCGAGCATATACACAGACTTAATACAGTATATAGAATAAGAAAATCCTGACAGTGGAACTGGAGTTCAGTGCAGATGAGAGATTTTTGTGAGTAGGATTTTTCCCAGACATTTTCAGCAGGAGGCGGGGTACCCCCTGAATTGGTTGCCAGCCAGTCGCAGGGCACATAGAAACAAACAACCACTCGCACTCACATTCACACCTACGGGCAATTTAGAGTCTCCAATTCATGCATGTTTTTGGGATGTGGGAGGAAATCGGAGTGCCTGGAGAAAACCCACGCTGGCACGGGGAGAACATGCAAACTCCACACAGGCGGGGCCTGGGATTGAACCCCGGTCCTCAGAACTGTGAGGCTGACGCTCTAACCAGTCGTCCACCGTGACGCCTAAAATAACTATTAATTAAATATTTCTATGTTGTTCTAAATATAATACACATGAACAAAAGTGCCTTTGCCCAAAGAAAATCTGAGCCTGCTTGACAATCAATAAATTACAACAATAGCTTACATCCTTTCACTCTGACAATCAATGACCCAATAAAAAGACACCTATCCATCATTCATCGAGACATACAGTACATTTTGGGTCTTGACCATTGGTTGCAGCGGCACGGTGGACGACTGGTTAGAGCGTCTGCCTCACAGTTCTGAGGACCGGGGTTCGAGTTTGCATGTTCTTCCGTGCCTGTGTGGGTTTTCTCTGGGTACTCCGGTTTCCTCCCACATCCCAAAAGACATGCATGCTAGGTTCGTTGAAGTCTCTAAATTGCCCGTAGGTGTGAATGTGAGTGTGAATGGTTGTTTGTTTATATGTGCCCTGCAATTGGCTGGCAATCAGTTCAGAGTGTACCCCGTCCCCTGCCCGTTGATAGCTGGGCGAGGCTCCAGCACTCCCGTGACCCTTGTGAGGATAAGCAGCTCAGAAAATGGATGGATGGATGAACCATTGGTTGTTCCGAAATCATGCCCCATTGGTCGTGATTGGCAGCTAAAGTCTCCTCCTCAAGAAAATGGGCGGGTTTACAACACCCACATCCCCATTGTGTGTGACGCCCCTTACATCTACTATAACTACTACTTATAATAATAATAAATTGATTTGGTAGCGCTTTTCTAGATACGCAAAGACACAAATAATGACTTCTACAATTGATCTTTATAACATGGTGGGGAATAAAGATAATCAGTTTCAGAAGCAAAAATGGTTTGCTCCACTTTCTACTCGAGGTCCCATTTGTGAACAAACAGTACGACATTAATGATTATTAAGAAAATGGTTTAAAACTGTCATCTTACTGTAGTACAGATGGCTCTTATTTTTGTTCTGGATGTGGAGATGTGATTTGCTGCTCTAAGTTTATTAGCATATCTATTCTAGTGGCATACAGGGCCAAGTGCCACCCCAGAATCCTGAAAAATCACAAACTATTACCATTATTACCTTTAAAAGAAAAGCTCTGATGTAGGATTTTTTTCCAAAATAACTATATACAGTATATAAACAATTTACAAATGTATACTTGCTTGATGGTTTGGTTTTAGCATGTGACCAGTTGAGAATCACTGGGCCACAACATAGGGTCTCACAGCGATTCAATGTATTCATGCCATCTTTAAAAAAGAAACTATTGACTCAAAAAATGGGAGAAACAAACAAACAGAAGGAAGAGAGGGTGTGTTTTGTAGCAAGAGAGGTCCAAACCACAGAGTGGCTCAGGGTTCCAGTAAATGTCTTGGCTCCATTTGCTCTCGACAAACTTCTCCCGCCTGCTCAATGTGGCCAAACACTTTAACGCAATAGTGATGTTGGACTAGACTGGACATTTAGCTGCTCTTGTGCGGTTACTCATGTTGACAGCTGAAACTCTTACCAGACCAAAACTCGGAAAACAGGCAACAGTGTGTCCACTGAAGCTGTAGGTTATAGTAAAAAAAAAAAAAAAAAAAAACATCTTTAGATACAACAAACCTTAAGAACTCGTGTAATATATATATATATATATATATATATGTGTGTATATATATATATATATATATTTAGGATTTATCTTGGTCTCCTTTTATTTGTTACAAAAACCTGGCATTTGAACAGGGTGTGTCGACTTTTTATATCCACTGTAGATTAACCCTGAAATTTCACCCAAAGGCCCAATATCCCTAACTTTTTGTGAATAGTGTATCCATCCATCCATTTTCTGAGCCGCTTCTCCTCACTAGGGTCACGGGCGTGCTGGAGCCTATCCCAGCTATCATTGGGCAGGAGGTGGGGTACACCCTGAACTGGTTGCCAGCCAATCACAGGGCACATACAAACAAACAACCATTCGCACTCACAGTCACACCTACGGGCAATTTTCAATTAATCCACCATGCATGTTTTTGGGATGTGGGAGGAGAAAATGAGATGCGTGCCCGGAGAAAACCCACGCACGGGGAGAACATGCAAACTCCACACAGGTGGGGCCGGGGATTGAACCCCGGTCCTCAGAACTATGAGGCAGACGCGCTAACCAGTCGCCCACCGTGCCGCCATGAACAGTCTATATAAAATATAGATTTTTTTGTTGTTGTGACAAGGTACAACCAATTCTCAAGAGTATACAAAGTAAGCATGAGTAAAAAGTGTGGGACACAACTTGGACACACATACTTTTCCATATAAGGGGCTTCATTGTCCAGCTCCAGTAACCATCATCTGTTAGCTACCAAGCCTTTTGTTCCTCTTTCATTTAAAGTGACCACCAATGCTGGCAGGCATTAAAAGACATAAAAGAAAGTGAGCGTACTTGACAGGCAAGACATTGACAGAAACCATCACACCCACTTGTCAGTGTATCCATGTGTACGGATAAGCACACTTGTGGCTCCATTTATGTGTGTTGGAGAGAGAGAAAAAAACTGTTGGTGTGTCCTCAGCTGCTTGACACAGGGGTTTCTGGATTCCATCAGCAGGTCCAGTTGTCTTTGATGCTTTAAGGAGCAGCAGTCTTCCACTGTATAAAATTTGTGTATACAGTGTGTGACTTAGAGAGAAGGTGCACGGTGCTCACGCCAAACTGGCCTTTTTAGCAACTGGCTTGAAAGGTGTTTGCAGCTGTTTCAAATACTATTGTACAATGAAAATTTGGTAAGTGTTGTAAAATCAGGTCTGTGGCAGATGCATTTTAAACATATTTGAACACAAAAAAAGTAAGTGCAACCATGAAGTGTGTAGAAAATTAATAATGCAGTGTCTGTGTGTGCAAGGATGCGCCTCTAAGAGGCGGGGCCTGGTGAGGTGGCTCGTGATGATGGTGAGTCTGGGTGTGAGTGTCTGTGTTATAGCAGGAGGTTCAGCATGATTGTGCTCACTGTTCTGCAGCCTCTAGTTCCATACATGTGAGGGAATTACAGTAAGTATACTGTAAAACCCCATAAAAAAGATCACTTACAAAAAACAAACGCTATAGTTTTATTTAGATAGCATTTTCAGCTCATACCAAATGTTTCGTGTCACGTCACATGTCGATCATGAATACCTTTCTGCCCTCCGCTAGTACATCGCCAAGAAAGTAAAGACGACCATTGCTCAAGAAAACTGTTAATGATGGCAATAAGTCGAAATTTTCAGTGGGAAATTGTTTTTTCTGTGCTCATTTATAGTTACAGGTAGGATAGACAGCTGCTTTACAGTCTGCTTTTGTATTTTGACAGGAAAGAGAAAGGAAGCAAAAAACAAGCAAGGGCAGAAGATAGAAATAAGTACAAATGGAAGGAAAAACAACAATAAGATTGGTTTGAAGGAAAGAAATTAGAAGTGAAAAAGAAGGAACGGAAGGAACAATAGCCAAAATAGTCTGTGGTCTTTAATAAATTATATTAAATTATATATTATATTTATGTTAAATAATGTGCATTTTTGACAAAGTAAAAGTAATACTTTTAATTGAGATCATATCAAAATTTAAGGCTTGAACTACCAATATAGCTGTAACAAATTAGAGAATTTCTATGAACTTGGTTCAAAGTATAATGATTTTTGGTGAAGTATTTTGAAAATGTTAAATGTTCTTGTGTCGAAACTGAAAGGTGCTTGTGGCTAAACTTGTCTAAGGACTGGTTTCATGGGAAGTGAGCGTTTTGTTAAACACCATTGTGTCTGAATGTAGAATTTGACACTTATGTATACGTATACTGCAACAAAACCCGTTACAGAGTTTTTTTTCCCAATGGAATGCGTTTTTACTGTACTGAATTAAGTGACTCAGTTTTTGGACAACTTCTGCTCTTTCAGTAACCTCGACAGTGATATTCTGACCGTGCTGTTCCTGACACCAAATACATTTTTGAGGCCATAACTGCGTGCAAATAACTGATGGTTGAAACAACGGCAAGTGAGATCTATTGGCGAGAGGGGAAAGGATGATGGATGGCATTCAGTCATGTAAAATATGAGGCCTCTTGCTCGGTACTAATGAGCACTGGCCCCATTCTGGTCCAGCATACATAAGAACAAGTACCCCCCTTCAGCGACACTGTTACATTCATGGTTAGTGCAATGAAGGCCACTGGTTGTGGCCAACTTCCCACTGTAATGCTGCCATTCATTTCCCAAATGAAGTAAAGGTTTCCTGAAATATAGGATAAAGTAACTTTTATGATTTCCAAAAGTCCCAATTTTAACTTCCCATGGAAATTTACCAGCAATTTTCCACCCCTTTGCGACCCTACTCCCATCATCAGGCACACCACATTCTCAAGGCTGAGAGTGGCTATTCTGTGTGCTGGATATTATTTAGCTGTAGTTGAATCTTTTGCAGTGAGTTGCTTACTAAATAATATATGAATATCTGCATAACACCTTAATCGCAGATTAATGATTACGTTATATCATCATAATCTTTTAACATCTCTGCAGTTGAAACGTGGCACAACATTAACATTATTTGTTTTCCAGCAACTACTGCCCAAATTGAGTTGAATTGAAGACAAATAAAACCCATCCTCTCTCATCAGCCAATGTATCTCAGTGTACTGCATCACTCAAGCACTTATTCCGGTGTTTCACGGCTATGTTTCGCAATTGCTTTAGCGTTACTACTCCATCTTTTCCTGTTTATTACCCCTGGTCCTCCTTTCGTGGTAACGATACTTGTCAGAAGTGGAGCTTATTCACTGCCATGGAGGCAATGATTAGCGACTTAGAGGAGCAGCTCTGCACCGTGTGTAGCCGCACTAGTTAGCCAGGCGCAACCAGTAACTAGCTAGAGTGGCGCAAGATGTCGTAGTGTCAAGCATTCCCCAATAATACTCGAGAAGCGGGGAAAATAGGGAGGATGGGTGACTGTTCGACACGAAAGCACTGTTCTTCCACTCGGAAGTGGTTAAAAAAAAAACCTAGACGTGCTTAAAGCCATTTTTACACAGAGCCAGACATGATGACATCATCAACAAGCATTATTGCGATTGGTCGGTAGAGTCTAAATCTATACCTTCAGCCAAATTCATATCGTCTACCGAAAATTCACTATATACCATGCACCCATAGCTGTGGCAAATGATTTGATAATTTAGACATATTCCAGCATCCACGACAACTCACAGTATCACCTTTTACCCTCAACCCTCCCTCCATGTTGTCTCACCACCATCCAGTTTTGTCCGCAGTGAACATTAACAGGGATGATTCTGGTTCGCACAATACCACCAGCGGTACCAGAAAAGCTATCCTAACACTCTGCTTCGTGCATTTCTAAGATCTGCAGCAGAATCTCGGAGGGAAGATTTTAATGGATGGGGGTCCAAGGTCACTTCCTGTGCATTGATTCATTGCGAATGGCCATTAGGAGCTGTGCAATAATGTTATCAACAGAGTTTGGAAGAATAAGAGAAGAAACTTGAACAATTGTTGAACAATTGTTGAACAATTCAGTCACTTTAACCGGCTGATGGTGGCATTGATGTGCCATTGTTTGTGAAACTTGGCAAGATCCTCAACAGTCCTCATTTTAACACTGCTACATTATATTTTTGACTCATAATTTCACAAATGTATTCTGGTAATATTACGACCTTTTCCCCATAATATTATGACTTAATCTTGTCTTTATCTGAAGGTATTTTACAACAAAATCATATACCTCCGGACAGCGAAAGACAACTACAAAACAAATTCACAGAGAAGCTGTTGGAGCACATGTGTGAGGTACTCACCAAGTATGCATATTATATTGTTTTTGGGACATTCCTGCAGCTCTGTGTCAAGCAAGATCGATTGTATGCAAAAAAAAAAAAAAAAGTATTTAAAAAAGTCCCACTTTTAAAAGATCATTCTTGTCTAAAACATACATTTAGACAGCTGGACCTGCGACTTGGTTGAATGTAAGAAAATGGATGGAGCATTTATTGTAAAGAGCTGAGAGAATGAACAAAATACAAGAAACCTTAAGCAACAAAGCAGCAGTGAAGACACCAGCAGGAGAGAGTATTCATTTGTTCTCACCAGTCTAAAGGGGAATCTGCCACCTTATGATTACATTACTGAATAACAATACATCTTCAAGCATCTTGAAAGGATGCATATTATTTTTCTATACATTTATTTTTCTCATTGTGTGGGTATAATACTTTCAAACCATCTTTGTCATATTTCAAAAATTTACCTACTGTATTGCACTTGCAGAATCCCTGAAGTTGAGTAAAATAAAAAGCTGCCATAGTGGTTACATAATTTACATCTAACCAAAATCCAGCCGTTATGTGAAATGAGCAATATTGACACAAAACTTCTGATGACAGGCTTACACATCTTACAAACAGACTGGACTGGTCACCAGCCAATTTTAGGGCACATATTGACACCCATTCACACTCGCATTCACACCTGTGGACAGGTAAGGAGTCTTCAATTAACCTAACATGCATGTTTTTGGAATGTGTGAGAAAACCCATGCAAAAATGGGGAAAACATACTGGAGGGCCTGGGCTGAGATTGATACCCAAAACATCTCGACTGTGAGGCAGACATAATAACTACTAAACCAGCGTGCAGCCTTATTTAAAGATTGATTATTTGACTTTATGTGTAATTTCTGACTGGTTTGCGTATGCATTAGATGCATTCCAGAATCTATTATTTCTCACGGCAGCACGTTGGGCGACTGGTTAGAGCGTCTGCCTCACAGCTCTGAGGACCGGGGTTCAATCCCCGGCCCCATCTGTGTGGAGTTTGCATGTTCTCCCCGTGCCTGCGTGGGTTTTCTCTGGGCGCTCCGGTTTCCTCCCACATCCCAAAAACATGCATGGCAGGTGAATTGACAACTCTAAATTGCCCGTTGGTGTGAATGTGAGTGTGAATGGCTGTTTGTTTGTATGAGCCCTGCGATTGGCTGGCAACCAGTTGAGGGTGTACCCCGCCTCCTGCCCGATGATAGCTGGGATAGGCTCCAGCACGCCTGTGACCCTAGTGAGGAGAAGTGGCTCAGAAAATGGATGGATGGATGGATTATTTCTCCCACCCTGTCATTAGAGGTGAGCTCATAGCCGCAGCAAGATGTATAGCAGGATAGAGAAGTATTATAGAGGGGGGAAAAGAGGAGAGGAGAGCAGTCACTGGGCACGGAATCAAGTTTTCTGTTTACAGTAACAACAGGCATCCAGTGTCAAGATTGATGTGCCACATATCACACCAGTATGAATAAGAGTCATCCTCTGACCACAGCCCATTCATGCCACAGCATTACATCATTACTGCACCAAACATGGAACAATGGCTCTAAATTGTAAAGATAAGACATCTTGTTCTAAAACATCGAAATCAACTGAACTGTCAGTGTTGTTGATTTATTTATTTTTTTATTGCAGAATATTACGTCCGGCATCTCCTCAATAACAAAAACTTCAATACAAATTACATTCTCTGTGGTTCTGTTTGGATCATGCCTCTGTGAGTCACAACTAGTCAAGTCTACAGCCAACCAGCTGTAGACAGTTAAATATCAATGGGAAAAAAGACATGTCCACAATAACAACACAACGCCATGAGAATAGCTGTTTGAACAATGCTGAGATAATATGTGAGAACATGATAACAGGGCTTTACAGGAAATAAGCAGAAGATGCAATTACATTCAAATGACAGTTGTTCATCATTAATTTAGCTAGTACTTATAGGGTTAGTGGAGATAATTAAAACTAAGTGCATATTTATTATTATCATTATTATTAGTTACCATTATTATGATAAAATCTATCCCGTTCATTGCACCCGTACCCAGCCATTGCCGTTCCCAAACCCGGGTAAAAATGGGGGGATTGCATCAGAAATGGCATTGGGTGTAAAAGCTGGTGACCCCTGACCTCTGTATACTATAAGAAGGCATAAAAATAGATTGCTTAAAAAATCTGCGATAAAGCCGGGGTTAACTCTATTTTTGTCAGCTCATTTACTTTGCGATTTCAACACAAAAGAGGTCTCGGAGAAAGGTTGTTCGTGGTTGCTGCTAGTCTCTAACTGTTACTGAGCGGGATGGGTGAGACGTGGCAGGCCATGATTGCCGCGGAAACCTGGTCAGATTTTTAAAGTATCAAAACATTTACCGCAGCAGTCACGCGGTGCAAATAGTAGTAAAACGGAGTTATCGCAACCTAACTTGGCTATAGGTAAAAGGGAGAACAAAGCTACTCGGTATCCACAATTCATCAGTAGAAAGCCTTGACAGAATGTGAAAAACATGTCAGACCTATTCACTGCCAGACGTTTTCAGAGCAGAGTTCCCCATGTTGTCAGCCATTTTGGAGCATTTTGCCGAGTCAAGGATATTGTGTTCTGTGGAAATGTAAGCACCAAATTCACAAAAAGAAAGAGTAGATTCTCTTCTTTCACCAGGATAAATGTTTTTTCTACCTGTTAACGCTCTTTAGTAATCAGTGGTAGAACATAGGGTTGATTTCACCCAAAACAAAACCGTGTTTCTGACCTACAAGCAGCGAAAACAATCTTTTTTTTTGTGAAAAGAAACATCAAGCAGAGCAGTGATTTGATGCAAATATTTTTTGCTTTTGCACCACCTCAAATATAAAACGAAAACAAGACTGAGAAAGGGCTTTTGGTGGCAAAATAATAATTTATTTACTGATAACTAAAACGCGCCACGAGCGACGCTGACTCAATGCATGGTACGAGGTGAACGTCAGTCTGATGTTTCATTCTGGTTTCAAGCATCTTATGGAATTATTTGCTTTGCTTTAATGCATGTAAATGTACTGAGTGTACATGATGAGAGCTCAGCTGCCAAAGCGTCAAAGGATTTACTGTTTTGCTTTTAGTCTCAACAAGGGGTGTTAAGAGTAGAATGTAAGAAGAAAACTGAATACACTGCAAGTTAAATAACATACATAAGCAAAATTCCATTCAAAGCAGTAAAATCGCAGCAGTTTTGAAATATTTTTGTCCAGTACGACGATACACGTCACATTGTCAGTGGCTATCAGCGTTAAGGCAGAGTGTTTTGCTGTAATTACATTTCATAGTGGTTAGCTTCTTTTTACACGTGATATAAGTAATAATGCTAAAAATAAAGTGTCCTATCTACCAATAGGAATCACTTAATGCATCACGTTTGTCATTAAAGTTAAAGCAAAGAGAGACTTGCGCTCAACTATGACATTTGACTGAGGATGACTTGACACTGAACACATGCACAAAAACGAGTCAAAAGGGGAGAGAAAAAACATTTGTAGAGTTTTGTGAAAGGTTTATGTACAGATGAAGATATTGCGCACAGATATTACAACAGTGCTGCTATCTGCCACTGTTTTGACTGAAGTACGTATTGCATGCATTTGCAGGCATAACACACATGGGCATTTCATCTGTTCAGTAATTACAATTTAAATGGAAAGATAACACTGTAAAATCCAAAAACAATGTTCCATTTTCATGGTCCAAACCAGAGCAGTACTTTCATGAACGGCCGACATTTAACAACAACAAAAATCTGTTCTCAGTTAAAAATGGCCTGATCTCAATGGCTAAGGAAAACTCGCACAAGAGAGGAACACATGCAAACTCAAATGTTGAAATTTGCAAATAATTCTAATTATCTGATAACCACGGTTTGACAGCAGCTTTGGTACAGTGTCTGAATGAACTCAAAATAAAATGAAAAGAATGATAAGCCACTTGAGTAGCAAAAAAACAGAAATTGTACTTTGAGAATGCTAATGGCGATATCGTAGCACTGAAGTCCTAAATCAGGATTCAATAGTTTTTTTTCAGTATTTTGTTGGACGAGCACACAAATCATATATACGATACTCTAAATAATAAGTATCAAACTCACAGGTATGCCCTTTGCATCACTTTATGTGGGCTACTAATGCAAATAAAGAGTCCCTACATTATCTTTCTTGCTAAATGGGTTCGTTCCCTTTATTTTGGCAGAATATCTGTATCGAGATATCAATTCCTGTCCATTTTCCCAAAGCACTGTACTACAGTATCAAATATTTTAAGAATTGAATATTCTGCCGATTCTCCCATCGTTACCCTAAATTTAATATGCAGTAACATTAATCAATGTGGAAAAATGATGACAGCGAAGATTTGAAGCAGAGATTTTGACTTTTTTTTAAATTAATATATATATATAAGTATATATATATATATATATGTAATTCGGTTAATCGTTTCAGCCTTACTTTGAACAGATATTACAAGGATGGTTTTTTTTGTTTTTTTTTTTACCAAATCCCTTCTGAATATAAGCAATAGTTGTATACTTAAATATTTGCGTGTCACAATTTTAAATTGACTTCTGATTTCAAATTCGATTTGTTCTTAACATAAAACCAAACAATGTAATAATATGATGGGGTGACTATAGACTTGTATGGTTTTCTTATTATGGCTCTCTGAGGTAAACCATAAGTACTACGTTGCCCACTACAAAATTGAGTTTGATACCCCTGCTCTAAATAGACATGGAGAAACTACAGAATCAACAATAGGAAAAAAATGCATCATATTAAAAGTCACATATGGTCAGATTACTTTAAATTGGTCAAGTAGATCTTTTACTGCTACAATATATAGGCGGTGAAAGGTAATTTTGGAAGTTGAGTGTTTATTTTTCTTCCCTCTCCAGCTGCATGTTGCTGTCGTGTTTATACAGTACCGTATATTTATCTTTCACCAAAGCCAAGTGGTGGGCACTGGTCAGGCAAAAACAATATCCATCCATTTTCTATACCGCTTGTCCTCGTTAGGGTCACGAGTGAGCTGGAGCCTATCCAAGCTGACTTTGGGTAAGAGGCTGGGTACACCCTGAACAATCAACTGCATTACACATATAGATTAACAACCATTCACACTAATATCCACACCTATGGACAATTTAGAGTTTGCAATTAATCTCACATGCAGGTTTTGGGAATGTGGGAGGAAACTGGAGTAGCCGTAGAACACCCATGCTTGCACCGAATATACAAACTCCGCACAGGAGGGACCAGAGCAGAGATTGGAACCTCTTGACTGGGAGGCAGACGCGCTAACCACTAGGTCACCGTACTGCGCAAAAGCAACATTTCATACTCAATTCCACAATCACCGAACTGAAAGATAGCCAAGAAATTCAAGTGCAAACCGCCACTTCAATCTAATGTTCTCAAAACTATAATTTTGTTTGCGGGATTGGAGCCCATTCCTGATTACAGTGGACACGGAAAATAAAAAGGGCAGCCGTTCACTGCTCTCCTTCCCCCCCTTTTCCACCTCCTTCTCCACCCCTTCTGCTTTGAGGAGTCAAATTGGTTCCAGATGCATTCTCTCACGGCTTGCCTCCACAACAAAATAACATGAAAGACATGACGCAGAAAACGTTTCACCAAACTCACTCCAGGCAAAAATGCAAGGAATTTTGACATAAAATGAGGAAGAGTGACGTTACGTTATTGCCTTTCGCAAAGCTTGCTGATCTCTTTCCTGTATGGTGATATAAATTCTACCATTTAGAGCCTTGTAGAGAGCTTCTGGCCTCTCTATATTGTAGACAATGTGCACCCCAAATGAGGATCTAAGAGCTGTGTTACGTTCATGTTTCGGGCAGATGTGAGTGGGGAAAAAAAGAGATTCAAAGTGATAGCCAGAGCAAATCCACATCCTTAACCCATGTGGACTTGCACATCAAAAGACCTACATGTTCTAATAATGTAGATGGGACCCTTAAAACACAAGCATGCAGTTTGGCCCCACATTTGAATAAAATGGCAACACAAAAAAAGGTGTTTAGGGAGACACCTTCCCAAATGGTTTCAAATGTGATAACAAACAAAAAAAAACAATGCCAGACTGTGGTTGACTCAGCCCATGGAATAAGTTGGGTTACATTTAAAGCCACAACCCCAATACGCAACTCAGTGTTTGTCTGCTTTGACAAGTAAAAGTGAATTAACCTACTTAACAAATTAAAAGGACAGAATAATAGTCAATTGAATACAATTACATATTCATATTTTTGTATTTTGTTGAGACTGGTATAAATTGCAAAATAATGCATTTTTGTGGGTCTAATACAGTGATATTAGGAATGCCAAATTGAATAACTAATCTTTTTTATTCGCTAAGTAGTTATAAAGGCTCTTTTCACCTTCTTCCCAAGCCGGCTGCGTCAAACATCCCGTTACTGTATGCTTACTATTGTGCAAACATGATTAAAAATAAGATCAGCGTAAAGTGATGGATCAGTGAATCTCAAAGTGTGGTACTCGAGAATCACTGAATCAAATGTTCAAACTCTGCATCATGTTAGTGTCTTCAACTTTTTTTTTTTTTTAATACAGTACAGTATAATGGTTAGGTAGAATTCAGTATTTACCACATTTGGATTTAATGCAGTTAGAACTGTTCAATTACAATGAGTTTTACAATTTTGCTTTTATGTGCAATACATATTAATTGCATCATTATTCAAGTATTTTTTTAAGGTTCTTATATTTAAGTACAGTGTTATTGTTCAAACTGTGAATAATGTTGCAGCGACTTGTGTTTTTTTTTTGGTGTTTTTTCCGGGGGGGGGGGTGGGTGAACACTTGGGCCTATTACACCACTGTATATTTAAAATTATTATTATTATTATTATTATTATTGTGGTGGTACTTAGTGTAAAAAGTACTGCGCATCACTATTATCGATCATTCATCGTTATTCTGTTTGGAGTCGAATTTACGTGTTCGGGAAACAGGATGATAATGCTCGAATTAAAGCGTCATGCTGCATTTAACGCCCCGTTTTGGAGCGCTAATACTCAAATGTTCGTGTTTGTGTATCGTATATGAATTCTTCCACCGGGGCGCCATTCGCCAGTATTTAAACGGTTCCGTTATTCGAAGTGCTTTGAACACACGTATAACTTTACAGCGGCAAATTTAATCTCGTAATGCACCGCATTTCCTCTTCGAACACGGTTAAATCCCACCCCGAGATGAAATTTGGGTGTAAAACAAGGACAAACCGAACGGGCCAACGGGATGTCAGCTGTCACTAAAATCCACAACTACAACTTTGGGAAAGAAAAGAAAAAAAAGAAGTGAACACTCGTGCTGGAAACGCACCATTTTTTTTTTCTCTCTCTCTCTCTCTCTCTCTATCTATCTTTATCTCCTGACGGAATGTCAGGAGATAGACGGAGAAGGGGGGAATAAATTCACAAATGACTTTTGGTCGCGTTGAGTAGAAGTCACCGTACGCAAACACAGAGAGAGGGAGTAAAGAAAAGAGAAACGAGACTCACCCTGGGCTCGGAGCGGCGGGAGGTCAAAGTTTGCGGCGAAGAGGAAGCCGATGATCTGCAAACACACACGCATCTTATTGAGATCCTAAAGTGCATCGTCGTGGACGAGAAGACATGGAGAACGCTGAAGCTGTGACATGGTCCATGAACCTCTCTTTCTTTCTCTCGCTCCCTCTCAGAAACCCTTTCTCCCCCCCCCCCCCCATTCTCTCTCTCTCTCTCTCTCTCTCTCTCTCTGGAACATGCGTAGAAGAAGAAGGACCAAAATTTTTTTCCACATGGGCAAATATTAATTAGAATCCATCCTTACCAGTGGTCGAACTTTTCATAATACCTTTCCCATCTGTACAACATACGTTAGCATTCTTTAAAAAAAATTAAAATAAAAAAAATAAAAAAGTCACATGAAGTGTGGAGGTGGCAAAACCACTCTCTCTGGGCTTAGATAGAAATTGTGATTTCCTAGGAATCTTTTAGAAGTGACCATTTGAAAATGTCAATTCTTGTATAGGTGTATAGAAATAAAGTGTGGCATGTTGAAATGTGTCTGTTTCCTACCTTGTAAAATTAATGTTGATAATTATTTGTTTAAAAATCATTAATGCGGGTGTATTTCACATTGATGCATATTATTCATGTTTACCAATAGCATATAATTAAATGGAATTTCAGCAAATTTGCCACTCAGAAGTGTGTTTCAAATCAGTGGCCTCTTAAATAAGGCCATGCATGGGGAAAATCTTGCTTGGAGTAGAAAGTCCAGATAACTGTTTTGTTGGGAATAAGGGTAAAATAAAAGTTGTGCAAAGATTAAATAACACGATCAAGTAAAGTACAGACACCCCAAAAATCTCTATGTACGGCTAATTTTGGACAAGAGGCCTCCATTTGTGAGAAATCAGCATCTCATAAGAAAGGCGAGTCCCTGCAAAGATGAACTAAAAGCATCATTTGAATTTTCACTCACCGAGACAGCACTTCACCCCCAAACCACTGAATTACACTTGTCAATTAGTGTGCGTATCCGTGCATGTGTGTTTATAGTTTTAGAGTGTTGTATGCCCTTCAGTATCACTCATGAAATATTTTTTTTAGGGGAAAGCATTCCGACAATTCCTGTAAAGTAATATTACATTTAAAATAAAGTATGCAGTGTCTTAATGATAAGATTGCTTACCATGTTTAAATACAACATTTATTGCTACAATCTGAGCAAACAAACATTAAAATAATCCCCAAATCCTGGTATATGAATGAATAGAAGACAATATTTGACAGGGATCGTGAGGTGGGGGGTCATGGGTTTCCAAGTGTGTCGCCTCATTGTCCCCCTTAATACCCATGTCGGCTGAGCCAAGGGGCTTTTTGTGCCAAATAGATTTAGCAGCAGGGAAATCTGTGTCCAATGAGACACCCCCTTTTGTAAGGGGTCAAAGGTTGTAGCGAGGAGGATCTCAGGGGCTGCGAGTAGACTACATCATGTCAACAAGCATGAATAGTGAGGGGCCCAGGAAAGAGTTGAGGAAAGTCGCTCATGCGTTCATAGAGATGTTCTAAGTCTGTTTAGGACTGATTGATTTTAAAATGTAGTTTGTACCAAAGCTATGGTCTTTGAATTTTGTAGCTTATTGAGCAGCGCCCAAGTTGCCCGTTACCATTGTTGTGGTGCAAATTATTAAACAATAGCTTCACCAAGCAAATCCCAACATCACTGTTTCACCGAGTAAACAATCATGGGAGGAAAAAAAAAAAAAAAAAAGCCTGCGGAAGAGAGAGTCTCTTGTTTTCTCGTGAATGTACAATACAAATCCTGATGCCAGTTGCACCATCGGTCTCTTTCTGCCCAACTGGCCCGCAGATTAAACATAAAGGTTCATTGTCCCGGCAGATGTGCTTCGACAGCATGAAGGATTCAGGGCTGTTTTGTTTTGTTTCCTCATCAGGCCTGTTGGTGAATCCACTAATCCGATTTTCATTTTCAACCATCACGCAGATTTGTGACGTAAAAGTCTCCAGCACTCCCGCGACCCTTGTGAGGATAAGCGGCTCAGAAAATGGATGGATGGATGGATGGATGGATGTTATGGTATAGTGACAGAACAGCACGCGGCCAGCATACGGTCTGTGACAGTTTCTCGACAGTTTGTCGATGTCACTGTAGGGTTTTATGTTTTTAAATAAATATAATTTTATTTAAAAATATATTTATTATGGCGGCATGGTGTGCGACTGGTTAGAGCGTCAGCCTGACAGTTCTGAGGACCCGGGTTCAATCCCCGGCCCCCCCTGTGTGGAGTTTGCATGTTCTCCCCATGCCTGCGTGGGTTTTCTCCGGGCACTCCGGTTTCCTCCCACATCCCAAAAACATGCGTTAACTCTAAATTGCCCATAGGTGTGAATGTGAGTGCGAATGGTTGTTTGTTTGTATGTGCCCTGCGATTGGCTGGCAACCAGTTGAGGGTGTACCCCGCCTCCTGCCCGATGATAGCTGGGATAGGCTCCAGCACGCCCGCGACCCTAGTGAGGAGAAGCGGCTCAGAAAATGGATGGATGAATATATTTATTATTGTTTTTTTTGTGTTTGATTTTTGTTTCAGGTCTGGTTGTTGTTTTAATGTGCACTATCCATAAAGTTGAGTTTAGTTGAGTAATAAGCCCCTACTTACATTTGTCAGCAATAATTACATACACTGTAGAACAATTCAAGTGATAAAAGATATTATATAAAGTATTTCGCAGATGATTCCTGGCTTGTGCTGGGATCCTTGGAGAACTGCACACACATGCTAACCAGAGGTACCCTGACTGCTGCTGGATGAAATCCATTGTTGGACCATATGCTGGTGCAGTGGGACCTGGTTTTCTTCTGATGCATGACAATACCCCGTTCCATTTGATAATATTAATCCGTTTGATTGCGGGTACAATGCTATAATACGACACCAAAAATTTGAGGGCTGCCAGTGTGTTGTGTGTTCATCCGCTAAAAGCCCTTTATTAGTCATTCTTATAACTGTCATCCTGTCTCATTGTGGCTAGTAAAGGCTTGTTTGAGCAACAGGAAACCTCGCAAGCTTTTCATGACAGACGCTGTATCTGACATGTCAGATTCCCATTCCTACATGGCAGCAACGTTTTGTTGATGTTCCACAAGGCAGCAATTAATGGCCTTTCAGCATCTGTCAGAATGTGGAAAAAAGAAAAAAAAAACTCACAAACTCAAGAGTGAATGCCAAAGCAGGTGAATGGAAAAGCTGCATTTACCAAAGCAAACACCTGTCATGTTCACACTGAGTGTACAGTCGTGTTCGTGCATTTGGAGCTGCATAGTTTTACACACGCACACACACACACACACACACACACACATGCATGCACACTTGCAGAACTGTCTTCACTGACTCGCGTTGCTGGATTTTTGTTGTGGCACAAGAGAGGGCGGAAGACAGACACGGACAAAAAAGGAGTCTCTGTCAGTGCTTGGGTGTCAAATAAGATGGATGACAAAGAGGAACATATGGTCTGCTGTTGTTTTCTTAACAAATCCTCCTTTTACTGTAGGGCTGTTAGCTTTATTTCCAAATGTTTGGGCTGAGTTTGGGTTGACATAACAGAGAGAGAACATGACACACATTGTTAGTGGATCTTGTATCAAAGAAAATGACACGAGCCACCTGTGGTCCGGCAGACTTGAGCACGAATGGCCAGCATGCGGCAACATTGTGCGTTTTTATAACAATACACATGGCAATGGAAAGCCATTGGAGCATTTATTCAAGATCAGGCTACATGTGCTACTATGCTCTTTGTTCCCACTAGTAATATAATTGAGAGCAATACTAGAACCATTAGGGGGCACTATGAGAACAAATTTTAAACTACTAGTGCCACTTTTGGCCTACTAGGATGCATTTAAGCCTTCCTAGTAAACCACTGTACTGCACTAGGAACAAAATTAAAAGTCAAAGTAAATTTGGTTTGAGGTAACACTAAAATGTATTAACAATTTTAAACAAAAGAAAATATGTGACTAATTTGTATTCAATGTTTTTATATTTAAAAAAATGTTAAAAATAAAAAGTGTTACATCTTGTAACATTGACGATTACTTGCAATTTTAGATTTAAAAAAGTGTGAATTTTTAAAAACTTTTTTTTACATTTAAAAAATGTCAAATAGAAAGTGTGAAATTGAAAGAAAATGTATTTAAGATTTTAAATAACAATAATAAAAAAAATAATTTGACTTTTTTTTACATTTAAAACAATTTAAAATAAAAAGTGTGATATCTTGTGAAATTAAATTTTTTTAGTTATAGTTTTTCTTCTTTAAATGTTGTCTCTCATCCTTTTCACACTTTCTCCTAGCCTTTTGGTTGTACCTTTTGGGCTGTCCAAAAGAAGAAGAAAAATAAAATCTTCCCTGGACTTGCCTCTTCTTTGCCAATGTCGCTGTGTTGGTGTTGGCTAGGTAGCATGTACGCGGTCTATACATAGCAAGCAGAGAACTGATACTACAGAGCCTGGAGTGCCAAACAAACGCGTTTAGTGCTCGCTTGCAGCCAAAATGTGGTCGCAGGGCTGCAGCACTCAAGCTGTAATTTTGAGCTAAATTTGGATCATGACCACTGCAGAAAAAAAGACCATTGTATATTCACTTAGCAATTTATATAGGGTTTATTAACTTAGCAGTATAGGGTTTATTAATGTGTGTCGCCCCCCCCCCCCCCCCCAACCCCCCCCAAATTTTTATTGCATTGATTTGGGTTCCACAAAGTCTTTTCAGTTAATCTGAAGAATTATTCGACCAGGGGCCACCAACCTTTTTGAAACCGAGAGCTGCTTCTTGGGTGCTGATTAATGCGAATGAATGGCTATCAGTTTGATACATAATGCATGCACACAATTCTCAGAAATACTTGTCAATGTTACATTAATACCAGTCAATATTGCATTTATGCCTTGTATTAGTGTTAAAATATCCTTTTGGAAAGGACTAATTGCTACCATCAAAAGAAGAAAACACATTTCACAAATTTAAAAGTACAACCTCAATTCCAATGTAGTTGGGACATTGTGTTAAACATAAATAAAAACAGATTACAATGATTTGCAAATCATGTTGGACCTATATTTAATTGAATACACTACAAAGACAACATATTTATTGTTCAAACTGATAAACTTGATTGTTTTTAGCAAATAATCATTAACTTGGAATGTTATGGCTGCGACACATTCCAAAACAGCTGGGACAGGGGGCAAAAAAGACTGAGAAAGTTGAGGAATTTTTGGGATGTGGGAGGAAACCGGAGTGCCTCCTCTCTGGCTCATCATCATCAAAAGGTTCAGAGAATCTGGAGAAATCACTGCATCTAAGCGGCAAGGCCAAAAACCAACATTCCCTCAGGTGGCACTGCATCAAAAACCGACATCAATGTGTTAAAGATATCACCACATGGGCTCAGGGACACTTCAGAAAACCAATGTCAGTAAATACAGTTCGGCGCTACATCCATAACTGCAACTTGAAACTCTACTATGCAAAGCAAAAGCAATTTATCAACAACACCCAGAAACGCCACCGGCTTCTCTGGGCCCGAGCTCATCTAAGATGGACTGACGCAAAGTGGAAAAGTGTTCTGTGGTCTGACGAGTCCACATTACAAATTGTTTTTGGAAATTGTGGACATCGTGTCCTCCGGGCCAAAGAGGAAAAGAACCATCCGGACTGTTATGGACGCAAAGTTCAAAAGCCAGCATCTGTGATGGTATGTGGCTGTGTTAGTGCCAATGGCATGGATAACTTATACATCTGTGAAGGCACCATTAATGCTGAAAGGTACATACAGGTTTTTGAGAAACATATCCTGCCATCCAAGCGACGTCTTTTTCATGGACGCCCCTGCTTATTGCAGCAAGACAATGCCAAACCACATTCTGCACGTGTTACAACAGCGTAACGTCGTAGTAAAAGAGTGCGGGTACTAGACTGGCCTGCCTGGAGTCCAGACCTGTCTCCCATTGAAAATGTGTGGTGCATTATGAAGTGTAAAATACGACAACGGACACCCCGGACTGTTGAACAGCTGAAGCTGTACATCAAGCAAGAATGGGAAATAATTCTACCAACAAAGCTTCAACAATTAGTGTCCTCAGTTCCCAAACGTTTATTGAATGTTGTTAAAAGAAAAGGTGATGTAACACAGTGGTAAACATGACCCTGTCCCAGCTTTTTTTGGAACGTGTTGCAGCCATAAAATTCTAAGTTAATGATTATTTGCTAAAAACAATAAAGTTGATCATTTTCAACATTAAATATCTTGTCTTTGTAGTGTATTCAATTAAATATAGGTCGAACATGATTTTCAAATCATTGTATTCTATTTTATTTATGTTTAACACAACGTCCCAACTTCATTGGAATTGGGGTTGTATATATTTTACATAATAAGTTTTATCCTCCAACAGAAGGAGGCGGTAATTTGTCAAAACGCTGTTTGAGAGTCAGACAAACATGACGAAGAAGAGGCTGGTCACGTCGAGTCTGCGTAATGATGTCATTGTATACGTAGGCATTGACGCAGCCTCACATCATATAACCCTGTAGTACCCTGTTCGTTGACATTGGAGGCTGAACGTGGACAGAAATACTTCAGTGAGTCGCTAATTTTATGTGTAGTCATACTCCAACTTATAGGTAAGTAACCCCTGTAGCCAGCTTTTGTCCATTGTATATCTTTGTTTTACGTAGGGATATTTGTTAATTTAGGAACTTTAGCCAATATTAGCAGTGCTACTAGCTTGTCTGTGCGTTAGCTGCTCAACATCTAAATGAAGTCAGTCTGCTATTTCTTAGTTGAAGTAATCACCCATTAGATTTTCCAAATGAATCGCAGATATGTGGGCTAAAAATATGAGTGTAGCTTCCAAAATGCTAATGTTAGCACAGAGGTTATTTAAATGTGCATGTCAATGTATCATCTCATCATTATTATTACATTGTTTTAATGTCATGAGGTTAATTATGACACAAATGCACACGTGGTAATTACCCTTGAGGTAGAACAGTGTTTTTATATTTACAGTGATTTTTTCCTGTCCGACACAAACGCAGTGGTGTGAAGTAACGAAGTATAAATACTTAGTTATTCTAATTAAGTAAATCTTTCGGGTACCTGCACTTTACTTTTGTATTCATTTTCACTTTTTATTCCCTATATTTGAAAACTGTTATATTTACCTTTTAATCAGAGCAGCAAGTAAAGGGAAGTCAAAGGAGTACTTCAATCTTGACTCACGTATCTGTACTTGTACAGGGCGTGAGTACTTTTGCCTCTGCTGCATAAACAAGGCAAGTTAATAAAAGGATTTTCCTCCTTGTGTAGATGTGATCACAAACATAAAAAACAGAAATAAGCATTGATGTTACGGTAATTGTGTGCTGCCCGGCATGTGTCGAAACAACGTGGCACTACACAGAAAGTGTGCAACTCTAAATACAGATTTTCGGAAGTATTAAAAAGATGTTAACAACACAGAAGTGTTCTCACGTAGTATTAAATGAATGATGGACTGTGATATAGTGGGGAAACACTGTATTTATTGTCTGTCTGTGTGTGTGTGTGTGTGTGTGTGTGTGTGTGTGTGTGTGTGTGTTTGTTGCCACATCAGATGAGACAAGATGGGGGCCTCCATCTCAACACCTGCTACTCCTACTGTTCGGGCAGAGGCAATGATTGCTACGCCTCCTCAAGGCTGTCCTATGCACAAAGAAAATCAGCCTGTTAAAGGTGATAATGCATAAGATAACACCATGGAAACTCTGGGAACATAATCTGATACATGTGTGTCTCACTTTTTAAAAGTTGTATCTTCCCCGTCAGAGTGTCGCATGCATCAAGCTCAGCTAGTTACAGATAGGTACAGGTTGATAGGCCTCATATACTGTATCCTGCATTGTGTTGTGAAGTCATATCATTCTGTCTTAATCCGGTGCTCTGTTCTGCTTGCAGCGTCTCCGCCTTCGGAGTGTCCGATGCACAAGGCAGAAGCAGGCCCAGTTCACCAGGATCGGGCCTATGAATTTGTGGAGTGTCCCATGAAAGCTGCAGCAAGCCTGAATAATGACATCGACCCAGCAAATATGGTACAATAAATACGTGTTAGTGCTTTTATTTGTTGAGATTGCATGTAAATGTTACGTTAGAACAGTTAGTGTAAGGATTTTTTTTCCCACTAATAACAATGAACATTGCACTATATTAAACTAAACCTTCAGTCTCCCATCTAGTCTGTAATGCTAACCCTCAGCTGTAGCCTATCAGTTTATAAAATATACATTTTAAGGGAAAATATTCTGAAAATAATATAAAATCAAATACAGTGTTTGACTATTTGTGGCAGGGCTCGGTCCCTATCCCTGCGAATACCACAAAGCCATGATTTATTGACTCCCTGCCTAGCAAAAAAGTTTAGAATTGCCTATAGAGATGCTACATGGTGGCGGCAACATACTACTTTTATCTAAAAGCATCTCCAACTCGCTGTAGTGTAGTTCCTTGTCCCCCACGATAGCAAAGCACCACTTTTGTCTAAATGAAACTCCTATTCACGTCAAGACAATTTCTGGCTCCAAAGGTGCCACAAGATGGCGATGAAGTAATACTTTTATTGATTTGGCATGAGCACAAAAACAGCGAATGAGTTTTTCCACTGGGAGGGAAGCCTTTATTTGACCCAAAATTTTTTAGCGGGTCACACTATGTTAAGGCAGTAGTAAGTCATAATTACAATAAATGTTTGAATGGAAAACACTCCTGGGCCATAAATATAAAAGCATCAAACAGGAGAACAGTATCAAAAGGCATGATGTCCAAGCCACGGAGGTTGAGGAAGTTCGGTAGTTTGCTTAATTGCATTTTAAACCTAGTGTTTGCGTTTGACACTAGTATTATATCATGAATGCTGTATGTCGATTTCTTCCGTGACACGTCCTCAGATGCCTCCTCCGAACCAAGCGCCTGCTCCAGACCAGCCCTTCAAGTTATCTCTCACCAGAGAAGAATCTACAATTCCCCGCCATGGCACAGAAAAGCACTGGGTGTACCCTTCTGAACAGATGTTCTGGAACGCCATGCTGAGAAAGGGGTCGGTGTGTTTATGATTAATAGCGAAATGCAGCCTGTGTTGTGATGCTACATTAACCATTTGACAAGGAATTATGCTATTGTTCAGAGCAGAGTTTCCCAACTTTTATTGAGCCAGAGCACACCACCCCCAAAAAATGCTGCAAAAAGTATATACAGTCTCTCTGCTACGTGTGAACAAAAAATATTAAAACGACAAAATGTGGTAGATCATTTGCCTTTCTTTTAATGAAACCAGTGTATAAAGTATTAGTTTTGGACATCTTAGAAACTATGGGATGTTTCGATATGAGTGTTTATCTGGTTTAAGTCTCCTGTGTATTAAATTTACACTCAGGTGGCGCTGGCGTGATGACGATCTTGCCGCTGATGACATGGGCAACATAATCAAAATCCACAACAAGAACAATGAACAAGCCTGGCAGGAGATCCTGAAGTGGGAAGCCCTGCATGCAGGGTGAGGCACAAATCAATAGATGGCAACAGATGATTTTCCTGCCAAATCAATTTTCTACCAAATATTCCACCAGTGAATGTCCATGTGGTCCAACATTGAAGAGGTTCGGGGGTAAAGCCAAAGAGTACTCGCCGAGGGCTCGCTTCCGCCATTGGATGGGGTAAGGCGATCACTCGCTGTGATGTACATATGATATGACTTTGCCATGTGTTTGTATTGTAATAGACTAAAAACTACATTAGCATTTGTTATTGCTGAAAAAAAAGGCACACTTTTTCCATATTAGGAGTGTCAAACACCTTTTTAATCTGGGTGACAGTGGCATAATTGTTGCCCTCAGAGGGCCAGTTTTAAAACAAAATACAGTACATGTGTTCTACTTGTCATATACCTCTGCATTTGATTGATTTTTAGCAACTATTGTACAATTTCTCCCAAAATTAGTTTTGTAACTGAAACCGTCTGTTGTGCAAATGAATTTATTCATTCCTTGGAATAAGTAGGTCAATTCTCACATTACTTTATTATAGCATAAATAATAAATTATTTCGTGTAGCATAGATAAACATCGCAGTCTGACAAATTGTGTTCCTCCAGGTACACTGTTGTTTTTAGAAAAACAAATGTCCAAAATGTAGACAAAATATTATATTGTATTTATTACTGATCCTGTCTCTTCGCAAAGAAGGCATACCAATTTATCTCCTTTAATCATAATATCGATATTTGCATAATTTCTTGTTAATTGGAGAACTACATGTTACTAGTGAAGCAAAACTGTGCATTAATTGACATCTGCTTGCTACCTGTAAGTGTGAAGAGAGTGAAGCACTAGTAGTGCTAGTAGCACACAGTCAACTAATGAACAGTTTTGCCTCACTAGTACCATGTAATTGTCCTACTTATATGCCCGAGTTATCCTATATAGAGGATGGAGTGTACTAGTAATTGGAACCTTAAGCCTGATATGAAGGATATTGAATCGACTAGTTCGTGACACATGCCTGCGACTTCGACCCTAGTAGTGCTACTAGTGCAGTACAGTAGTTTACTAGTAAGGATTAATTGCATACCAGTAGACCAAAAGTGGCACTAGTAGTAGTCATTCATTCGGATTCATGTCATTTCCATTATATTTAGTGGGCAAAGTTGATTTGAGATGGGGTAGCACTGTAGTGTGTGGCACTGAGAGAAAGTAGAACACACGACATTATGTTCACTTGCACAGTCTCGTGAGATCAAACACAAGAAGTGTGCCAATTATTTCGGCTCTGTTCTGCTTTGATAATCTTATTAAGAATGGGTTCATTATTTCAGGCTTGTCGAGAAATGACACTTAAGTACTACAAAACAGAAGACTGAGTGCCACGTTTGCCCCTCTGATGCCTTGTCTCTCTCGCAGCTACGAGCTGCCCTTTGACCGTCACGACTGGATCATCGACCGCTGCGGAAAGGAGGTGCGCTACGTCATCGACTATTATGACGGAGAGCTCAACAAAGACACGTACCAATTCTCCACCCTGGATGTACGCCCGGCCTTCGACTCTTTGGATGCCGTATGGGATCGCATGAAAGTGGCCTGGTGGCGCTGGACCTCCTGAAGATGAACTACACATACAGACACGCGCTTTTCTCATTTCATCTCTTTGCGGGTTTTGTGGTGCTGTGTGAAGAGAGTCTGCTTTTTGCAGTTAATTGTGGCTTGTAAGAAACTTGAATTAAGCCAATTATATAACTTTGAGCTTGATTTTTAGTCACTGTTGTATTTTAACAGGATATTTTGCTTAATTTATGGATTTTCTTTTATTTTTTATTTTTATTTTTACATATTACCTCAAAATGTCACAAAAAAAACTATTACATGAATGGTTCTGCAATAAATAAAAAAATTCAAGTAACTCCCATAGTATTCAAGGTTGGAGACCACTCCTTTACATTAATGAATGTACTGTATTACTGTTACTAAATAAAGATATATAGTCCACAAATGTATTTGAGAAAAAAATAATGACTGTTATAGCAACAGGTTTTCCTTTAAGGAACTTAACATCTTTACTTTATATTTGGACAGGTACTGCTTTCCAATCAACAAACTATTACAGAGAATATGCCGTAAACATACTTGCACATGTTTAAATTAAATTATTGTATGTTCCCCTATTATCCTCGGTATTGAATCGTGTTGTAAAGTTAATTCTTTAGACATCCCTTAATAGTAAGCGCAATTGAGTCAGATGCATAGTAATCCGTAACAGCCTCGTGGATGCAGTTTCAAAGGTGAACAAGAGAGGGAAGTGTTCCACCAAGAATGATTTCTTAATTTGAAGTCAAGGGACACACTAAAACACAACATTCACAAAAGAGTGCATAGCTCTTTAATGGCCTTTAATTGTTCCTATACAGTCCCCTCCAAAAATATTGAAATGCCAAGGTCAATTGTGTTGTTTTTGTTGTATACTGAAGACATTTGAGTATCAGATCAAAAGAATATGAGACAATAGTACAGAATTCCAGATTTTGTGGTATTTACATCTAGATGGGTTAAAACAACTCAGGACAGCACCTTTTGTTTGAAGCCACCCACTTTTCAAGTGAGTAAAAGTATTGGAACAGACATTCATTCATTCATTCATGTTCTGTTCCGCTTATCCTCACGTGGGTTGCAGGCGGGCTGGAGCCTATCCCAGCTATCTCTGGCGAGAGGCGGTGTACACCCTGAACTGGTTGCCAGCCAATCGCAGGGCACATAGAAACAAACAACCATTCACACTCACATTCATACCTACGGGGAATTTAGAGTCTTCAATTAACCTACCCTGCATGTTTTTGGGATGTGGGAGGAAACCCATGCAGGTACGGGAAGAACATGCAGACTCCACACAGGCGGGGCCGGGATTTTAACCCCGGTCCTCAGAACTGTGAGACAGATGTGTTCACCAGTTGTTCACCGTGCCGCCGGAACAGACATTAACTTAAAGTGAATAATAGTTAATATTTGGTGGCATGGCCCTTACTTACAATAACTGCATCAAGCCTACGACCCATTGACTTCACCAGACTGTTGTGTTCTTCATTTGAAATGCTTTTCCAGGCCTTTAATGCAGCTTCTTTCAGTTCTTGTTTGTTTCTTGGGGTTTCTCCCTTCAGTCTCCTCTTCGGGAGGTAAAATGCATGCTCTATTGAGTTAAGGTCCGGTGATTGACTTGGTTAGTCTAAGACCTTCCACTTTCCCCCCCTTATGAAGTCCTTTGTTGTGTTGGCAATGTGTTTTGGGTCATTGTCTTGTTACATGATAAAGCTTCTCGCGATTAGTTTGGATGCATTTTTCTGTAAATTTGCCAGACAAAATGGTTTTGTAGTTTAGTAATGTAAATAAATATGTTCTTAAAAACACTGACGCTACATAGAGCAATTGCACAGAATACAAGGACACCAAGTCAGGAATTGACTGGATAAAAACTGAACTGAAACACAGAATTGAGAGACAACAGGATAAGAATAACATCCATCCATTTTCTGAGCCGCTTCTCTTCACGAGGGTCGCGGGCGTGCTGGAGCCTAGCCCAGCTGTCATCGGGCAGGAGGCGGGGTACACCCTGAACTGGTTGAACTGTAAAAGTTATACAAATTGCACAAAGACTGATTTAAAAAAACGGTCAATGACGGAAGAAATTGTAAGGGGTGCCACAGGATATACTAATACAGCGGAGAAAAAACATGCAGACTAAAGTCCTTCAAATCCTGGTTAACTTTAAAAGACACATTTTGTAGGCCTCAAAAATGCGACATGCCCGGGGAAATAAAAAAGACGTCCAACCATCTTAGCCCCCTACCAAGGTGAAACTGTTTTGATCCTTGCTTGTGCTGTTGACTATAAAATCACCTTTCTCCACAGGAGGTTATGCCCTTCTATAGCATTTCCCATCTTCACAGCAAAGCTACTTGCAAGGCCATGGGAAGCCTGCCCATGGATGCCTGCGGCCCGATTGGGTTTATACTTCCTTTTTTTTGTGCAGACCACAACAAAATAAGATGTGATATGTGCTCATTTGTGAGCCTCAGTGTTGCTGGCAGGCACAGTTTAAGCCTTGAACCAACCAAGCAAGCAAGCTGTGTTTACTGAACAAATGTTTATCATGAAAGTGAAAGCCACCCCCAAATGTATCAAAATTGGCTTTTATGAAAAATGAGCCACTAGGAATCAAAATAGGTTTTTACTGTTTTCCCTTTCTATTTTTTTAAAATAAATATTTTTACATTTTGTAAATAATGTACTCTTGAGTAATCATATCCATGCCGCACAGCCTTTTTAACAAACCTCCCTTCACGTAGAATCAGGTTCGAAGGGTTTGAAGGAATTCAATCTGAGACTTAGGAAAGCGGCCCCTAGGAAAATGCAGGGAAATGTAAGTCCTGAATTAAAAAAAAAATTAAATAAAAATGTCCATGACGAACCAACGATAAATATTCTGTCCTGAATCTCATGACAATGCCCATGACAGACCAAAGCTACAGAAAGAAGAAACAGAGCTGAGGTCTTGAATCTTAGATTAGCTCCCTTGGCTAGCAGAATGAGATAATTTTCTTTGTGGCTATAAAAAAAAAAGAAATAAATAAAAATAGTGTTGTATGCTTCACTGTATTTTGTCCTGATCTTGGAACTGAAGTATTCATTTATACTTTTTTTTTTTCAGTGTCCGATGACACGAATCCGAAAGTAAAGACAAGCTCCCATCTGAATACGTCTCACCTGTTCATTGAGCTGAGGTACAGCAACACATTTCATATACTTTCAGATTCCGTGGTTATTTCTGCTTTATTTATCTATTTTGTGTTATCCTCCAGTGGCTTTTGTGGAATAACTGCCAATGGGCACATATGGCCATGTTGAATTGATGATTAGCTGTGGGTAACTTCTGTAGGTGGACGGACCAGCAACCTAATACCCAGTCAAGGCAACAGACGTAACATGTCTTCAGGCTGTTGCACTGCATTACCGTCTGTGGAGAATCTGATATCAGTGGGTTCCTGCATGTGTGTCTGCTGTACTGTTGGTCTTCTTAAATATAAGTCTTAAATGCACGGTACACATTCAAGAATAATACTTTTTTTTCTTTCTTGTCTTACTGTGTAATTGGCAGCAGCAGGAAGTAACAAAGTACACAATATTATTTTTATTAAAAAAAAATTGTTTTTGTTTAAATTCACACTTCAATCTTGTCCCTGGGGGTTCATTCAGTCCTGTTTAACACATTACACCCCTGAAAAAAATTGGAATATTTCACAAATCACATGGTTCACAGGACGTTGCATCATTCAGATCTTCTGCAGGCCATGGGATGACCAAAAAGTAAGTTTACTCATTTATTACCCACACTATTTATTTGGTAATTGGCAAGTCTTCCATGGGCAATAATAAGAATCAAATCGAGGCTGTATCACAAACATTGTCAGTGTTTCACCTCCACACTGTCATACGAAGGCCTCTCACCTATCCAATATGTGTCGTCCTTGGAGCCATACGTGTTGCCTTAAACACTTGTGTGCCGGCGTGATTTCCCATGTGTGTAGAAGCAGACCGCAAAGCTACACAACACACAGCAGATGTCCAAACCCTCCAGCATTCTGCACAAAAGTCAGATCTTTTATAATATCTATTCTCTGCATTCGCCATTTCCATCCCAAATAATTTCAAGCACCATCCAAGCCACTGACTGGCCATTTTATCTCTATCTTAATCCAGTTTTATGAAGAGCAGCATCAGGAATCATTTCCTCAGCTGCTGCTCTGTTTGCACTTTTGCATCGATTCAATGTTTCTGTGGATTTATTAACTAATGGTGCATTCAGAGCAATAGCTGTCATTTCAAGATTTGTACAGATATGACCCAGGTGGAGTGGAGTGGCCCACATGCACTCGAAGCTTAATCAGAGACATTATGGATTGTAGAGGCTTTCCTAAATGAAGCCATTACATTCACCTGTGCGACACTGCTAAAGAGATGAGTTGCGGCTTTTTGTTTCTGTTCAAAACCCGGTTAAGAGACTTGCAAAATCTGCTCGCATTAATACATTTAATAATCAGCATCTGGTGTGAGTAAGATGGATATTATTGACATTTGTAATGTTTTTTTTTGTCACGCTATTAGATAAATATTGATTGAACTGCTCCAGATAATGTACGTGGCACAGTTGTTTGCTGTTATATTGCTTTTCTATGATGTTTTCAATAATAAGGACGAGATAGCGATGGTTTTAAGAAGTGGATTAAATTGGGTAAATCCCCCCCCTTAAAGCCCAGGTACTAAATGCATAGCGTACCACTGGCAAACCCTTTTAAATACAATGCAATACAGTCAATATTCACATTTGCAAAAATCTGCATATTGGCTGATTTTCTTTTTAAAAAATTTTAATTAAAAAAATATTTTTTTTTTGTAGAATAATATATAAAAAAAGAAATCACCTATAACCTGTTTTTGAGCTGTGGCTGAAGCCATATATAATACAAAAATATTTCTTTGGTGCCATCTGGTGGTATCTTGATGCCATGTTGAACTAGCGGGAGGATCATAATTTAGTCAGGCCATACATAGCCTTGTTTAAAAGAAAGAATTGCTTTGCTGCCATCTTATATATATTATTTTGAAATGAATTTTCAGCGAAACATAAGAATGGTGTTGAGGGTTCCGATCTCTCAACATTGCTTCGTTTGGTGAAATCCAACATCTGTTAGCGGTTCATTTAGAAGGCACAAAATTGATTTTCATTGCCAAAAACTTGGCAGTGTTCTAGCTAATTTGTGCATGTACTTACACCACTATCTCCTGAGATGCATTTAACTTCACATCCTGTGGTCATATTTTGCTATAAGGGTAAATTGTCGTACTGAAACATGGCTATAAACACCAAGAGACTATGTTTGTGTTTAATTGATGCCTTCTTTTCAAGTACCCTGAGGCAATTTGTTTTTTCTTCCTGGCTGAGGAGAAAGATCATACAACGCTGCACCTGCTGATAGAATATTAAGGAGGTCTGAGGATGACCAATACACTGTTGGTCAAGTTTGTTTCTGTGTTTGTGTCCGCTGCATGGGCTGCATGCCGCACATTAAGAGAGAAAGTAATTTCAATGGGAGAGGACATTGAGCCTGTTGTGACCCTCCAAAAAGGTCCAAAAGGCTTCAAAATACTGTGTTTTATTTTATGTTTATCCTTGGGGTGTTGTTTATTGTCCAAAAGTGTGTGCAAATAGACATTTTTACTGTCAGAACAGCCCAGCGGGGGAAGGGCTAAAAGCCCTATGCAGACTTCCATTTGCATAGAGCAAGTCCAAGGTTTTATTTGCCAAACTGAGTAAATGTGGGGTGGGTGGAGGACGGCGACGTATGATTGAAGTGTTCGGGGATGAGAAGAAATCCCAGCGCGTGCGACGTCTTCAGCTGTAAGGATGTATTATCTCACAGACTGCAGTGACATCGGCATATTAGATTACGAGAACAGGTGGAAACGAAAACCTAATGAGCAAAACAAGACATGAATATAGGTCACAAGAAAACATGAAACAAAACCAAATATATTCAAAACCACAAAAACAGGGATCATGACAACTACTGCTTTAGCGTCAGTTATTGATCGACTTTGTCGCTGCCCCCTGCAGTTAATGCAGTGAGGTAAAATCACCCGTTTCCCGTGTTTGTCACATGAATCCGCATACAGCGGATTAACAGCTTGAAGTTCTTTTGCGAAGAATTGTTCACTATCTGCCAAAAATCTGCTTGTTGTGAAGTGACTTGCAACTATAGAGTGGCCGCATGTATCTCAAATTTTTGCTCACAAGTCAAAGCAAAAAAATTGGATGAATGACGGCTCTAATCTTGAAAAACTTGAACGCATTCGAGTCGAGTCCCTCCTTTCTCAAGGTACCTCTGTACTCGATTTTCGCTACTCGAGGCAGGGCTCGGACCCTCTATAGCTCGCTGTTCACGATATTTCGCTCATTAGGTTGTCGAAACAACTTGTCTTATTACAGGAAAATAAGTGCAACTTTTGTCCCGTTATAAACACTGCGTCAAAAGCACGTTGTCATTGGTTAATTAGCTTCACACTTTTACTAATACAGAACACAAACATTCCTAAAGTAGCGATACAAGGAGACGGTGTGCTTCTTTTTTTTCCTGGGCAACCCCCACACACCATCACCAGTCTTGGCAGCGATCGAGAATGGCTTTGACACAGAAGTAGACATCTCAATCAGGGCAGAGAGCTTCATCACACATCTCCTCGGGGATATAATCAGTCCTTCTCCAATTTGGCATAAGCTGCTTATCGTGCTACCGGGACCAATGACCAACGACTTTTATGGTCTGGGCCACTGACAAATGGAGAGATATTCCCCATCTGCCTACTAGTGTCTTTTCACAATCGTGCTGATAAACAGTTGTGAGCATCAGGGTTGAGGCCCTTTATAATTACTTCTCCAGTCATGATTCTATTTCACCTGGTATAATGGATCAATATCGCAAAATATTGATGACTTACAAAGTCGCTTAATCTCACTTGATGCTACCTCCAATATGGGAGCAATGTAGGAGGTCTTTATGTGGAAGAACAATGGGCTACAGAAACTACACTACAACTTCACTACCACATGAAAATATAGTTGCGGTAACTCGGCATTTGTGTCCGCCTTGTTGCTTGTGTGATTTAGTAATTTCCCCATTGAAAAGAATTAAAATGGCATTAATTCATTCCAACCTCCTAAAAATTTTTTTTTCTTTTCTAAATAGCAATCTATAATATTGTACTTTACAAAAACAAAGTAACGACATAATTAAATAAAATGTAAAGATTTATACAGTTTTTGTCACAATGCAATTGACATGGTGCTGCTCCTTCCGCATATTACAGACAAGTCGATATATAACTTTACACGGTGAAAGTCCTCAGTCAGTTGCTGTTATACAAAACACACACACATGAAACTGAAATGAAAGTTAAACATGGAGCTTAGTTAGTTTGTATACATTGAAAATTTGAGCTTATTTAAGATTTCAAATTATGTCAAATGTCTGCTTCAGTACCAATTCAGTAGCTTGATGCTGGTTGTGCTTGACGACCAGTCATGCTTGTCATCCAGAATGTCTTCTGCTTTCTGCCCCTTCCACATTCTGCAGGCCACTTTCACTTCTCTCTAAGCCCGTGGAGGTTTTTATACACCTTTGAATCACAGTGTGTACCTTCCACTGCCGTGATAGCCGAGACAGTAGTAATCAGTCACGTCTTTTGCCTGGACACCACTGATGATCAGAGTGCAGTCAGAGCCAGATGGCGTGCCGCTGAATCGAGATGGCGTGCCAGAGAAGCGACTGGATTCATTGTAGATGAGAGGTTTGGGACTAACTAACAAAAAGTGTTTGAAACGGTGTGTCTATATAGATTAACATGCCCGAACCATGACCTAAGAGCCATTGAAAGCACGTCTAATAGAAAAAACTGGTCCTGTCCTGTTCCACACAGCGGGTGAGGTGCGTCGGCCCACCCTGACCGTCTTCCCTCCCTCCAAAGAGCAGCTGCAGACGGGCAAAGCCACAGCCGTGTGCGCGGCCAGCGGGGGCTTCCTGGAACCTGAGCTGGAAGGTGGGCGGCATCCCCGAAACCTCCGGGGTGTCAGACAGCCCCCCGGGAGAGGCGGGCGAGGACGGCCTCTACAGCTGGACCAGCACCTTGAGCCTCCCTGCAGACCAGTGGAGCAAGGCCCAATCGGTGAGCTGCCAGGTCAGCCTAGGCGGACAGAACCCTGTCTCACAAACACTGCCGGACCCGGGACGCTGCTCAGAGTAGAGCCTGAGTCGGACTCCAAGCCCAAGCCTACATTGTTGCAAAGTTGAAGTATTATGAAATAAAATGTATGAAAATCACCAGTCTGTGTGGCAGCTGCTTATTGGACAAGGGAACACATAAGATGAACTCCTCACTGCTCACTTTGAGGGCATATTGTGATATGTAGCCTAGATATAGTTTGTGCTTGAATAAAATTAAATAAGATGGATTATATCCACACATTTATGGTGACATGTACATATACTGTAGTCTGCACTTGAAGAGACAAAATATTAAAACTCATTCACTGCCATTGACGGCTGTTGAATTCAAATATCCATGTTATCCATGGAGGACTGGAAAGAATATGATTAGTATCTTAAAATAGTTTTAAAATAGTTTAAAATCTTTAAATTAAAAGTAATACAATACAAATATAGTTTGCTCTCAATTCAATTTTGTTAGTTTAATTAAAAACAATGACACTGTATATAGAGCTGGTGCTTTCATATTTATAGTAAACTTATTGTGATATAAACCGGAAATGTAATTTGGACTAAAAATTAAATCAACACTTCAATATACGAATATAATTATAAACTATGGATTTATTCATTCATTCATCTTCAGTTCCGCTTATCCTCACTCGAGTCGCGGGCGTGCTGCAGCCTATCCCAGCTATCTTCGGGCGACTATGGAATTATAATTTCAAAAATATATTTTGTTCTTGAGTAAAAGATAAAGAATAATGAGCACATTTACAATGACATAATATACAGTACGTTGCTAAAATAAAAACAATTATAATAATCACATTTATGGAAAAATATTTGTATTTTACATATGTTTTTACATATACATATATTTTGCACTTTTATACTATGTTATTGTTATCTTAATATAGTTTACTCTTTAATAATAAAAATGTATTAAACAAAAAAGAAAAGCACAGCAAAGCAAAGCAAAGCACATTTATTTATATAGCGCATTTCATACACAAGGTCACTCAATGTGCTTTACATGATTAAAAGCATTAAAAAACAAAAACAAAATAGCTTATAAACATTTAAAACAGAGAAAAGAATTAAATAAAAACTACAAATATTAAAATTTAAATTAATAAAATGTGTTGTGTGAAAGTCTTCACTAATAATTACACACGTAAATGTAATTAAAAATGATATATATATATATATATATATATATATATATATATATATATATATATATATATATATGTAAGAATAATGACCTCACTTATAATGACATCTTGATAAAGTTTTCTCTTTAATGAGATGAAAAAATATACATTAACAACAGATTTGCGAAAAAATACAAATCTTGAAACTAAAAAATTAAAAACATTTTCCTCTCAAAGACTATGTTCACTAAAATGTAATTAAGTTTAAAATAATGACATATAGATTTGATGCTTTAATATTTACATATTTTGTAAGTTTGCACTCTAAATTAAATTAATATATACATAGCAATAAAATGATAAATGTATAATTTTATAAATACAGTTTCACACTTGAGTGAAAGAAAAACATTAATAACTACACACTTATA
Source organism: Phyllopteryx taeniolatus (assembly GCF_024500385.1). NCBI lineage: Eukaryota > Metazoa > Chordata > Actinopteri > Syngnathiformes > Syngnathidae > Phyllopteryx > Phyllopteryx taeniolatus. The sequence continues at coordinate 8,013,364 of NC_084521.1, read as the reverse complement.
AGATCCTAATATTGTTCACTGCTTAATAAAAATAAAAAAATAATGATGATAAACACAGATTTATAAAATTAGAAATATTTAAATTAATTAATTAATAAATACACAGTTTGCTCTCAAAATTAGGATAATTTAATGTTTACAAATAATATAATTACATCATAAGTAAAGATATACTATATAGTTTGCACTTTAATGAATTGTTTCAATGATAATAACCACACATTCATTGTGACACATAAATGTAGTTTATTATGTAGGTTAAATAAAATTAATACATAATTTAAGTAAAATAACTAAATAAATAAATATATTTTGTCCCGGAGAAAAATAAATAATAACCACTCATTCATATAAAAAAATACAAATATTGTAACTAGAAAGAATAATATGAATATAATGTTTTCAGTCAGCTTGAGTGATTCATTAGCTTGACGACCAGTCATGCTCATCATTCAGTGTCTTCTGCTTTCCCCTTGCCACATTCTGCAGGCTGCTTTCACTTCGCTCAAAGTCGAAAGAGGTTTTTGTACGGCTCTGAATCACCGTGTGTACCTTCCACTGCCGTGAAAGCCGAGACAATAGTAATCAGCCACGTCTTCTGCCTGGACACCACTGATGGTCAGAGTGTAGTCAGAGCCAGATCGCGTGCCGCTGAATCGAGATGGCGTGCCAGAGAAGCGATCGGATACATCGTAGATGAGCAGTTTGGGAGCCTGCCCAGGTTTCAATTGGTACCAACTGAGATCGCTCCCAATGTCTGAACTTCCTGTGGCGCCAATGGTCAACGTCCCTCCAAGAGAGACGGACTTCATTCTGTCCGTCTGCCTCAGGAAATCAGCGGCAGAAGATCCTGAAATGAGACAGTGATGAATGAGAGAAAACCTCCACCGTGACATGACACAAGTTTCATACTGTTATTTTCTCCTACATCTTTTGGAATTGACTGCTGATACACCTGATAGAATGTGAAACACCACACGCAAATATTCTGCTCAGACACCAAGTTTCAAAGAGTCTCACCCGGAATCAGTAGAGCCCAAAGGACGAGTGCGAGTACGGGCGACCGCATCCTGACTCGGTTTACAAGAGGAGTTTGTGTGAAAAGATTCGTGCAGACTTATGAATAAGCGGCTGAGCGGCGAAGCGCAGAAGCTCATGCAAATAAAGCTGCAAGCGCACCTGTCTTTGTGAAAGTGAGAGGTCATCGCTTCCTGTTTTTTGACTCTGGACTCTTCCACACCTGTCTGAGGGCATTACTGTATTTAAGTTAACATATTTAGTGCCCTTTTTGTCATTTGAAACAGGATGGTTGGAGCTGCAATTTCAACCCAGAACCTTTCGAGCTGAGAGGCAGACATGCTAACCACAAAGAAACCCGGGTTTCATCGAAAACCGAGGACCTCAAAATGTTGCCCAAACAAAAATGGCTTTCATCAGATGGGGAAAAAAGGAAGGTTTCAGACTTCTCAAGTCAATTTCCAATTTTCAATGTATTTTACCTGCTAAGGAGTTGACTTGCGAAGTTAAGAACCCCACAAAACCATCCATCCATCCATCCTTTCCTATAACACTTATCCTCATTCATCAGCGGCAAGAAGTGGACAGTTTCAGACTTTCCAAGTGAATCCCCAGACTCAAATCTGAGGGAGCATGCATTTTATCTGTTAAAGAGGAGACTTGAAAGGAGTAAGCCCTCATAAACAATCCATCGCTTGAGGCGGATGTGCAGGTTTTAGATTTGTCAAGTCAATGTCCAGACTTAAAACCAACACGGCATGCATTTTACCCATTAAAGAGGAGAGTTAAAGCGAGTAACATCCAAAACAATCCATCCATTCATTCTCTATTCTCCTCATTACTGAGGCGGGTGACACACATTTCCACCTATGGTCAATTTATTGGCTTCAATAAACCTAACATGAATGTTTTTGGGATGAGTTTATGTGAAAAGAGTGGTGCAGACATAAAGAAACTGCAAAGCGCAGAGGCTCATGCAAATTAAATCTGTGAGTGCACCTGCCTTTGTGAAAGTGAGAGGTCCCGCCCTTCCTGTTTTTTGGACTCTTTGTACTCGTCCACATCAGTGAGGGCATCAGTATGCTTTATTATTGTATTTAGCAGAAATGTATGTTGTGACTCTTGGAGTCTTCCACATCTGTATCGAGTGGTAACAATCCCAAAAGGACTCATGCAGTGGCCTCGACTGACTGGACATGCATTTGTGGAAAGAAACCGTCAGCGACACCAGTGGAGCTTTGCTCGTTGACAGTCAACGAGGTTTTTGTACGGCCCCTTCACCGTTTTGCATCACTGTGGTGGAGTTTCGGCGGAGGAACCAAACTCGTCCTCGGCTGTAAGTAACAGACTTTTCATTACTATTGCTATTATCATATATTGTTTTGCACCAAAAAAATATTTTCAATCATTATGCGTTCGCTGTTTTCGACGTTTAAAAACGCCCACATTTCTCAACTAATTCTAAGGTCAAAATTTTCAGGTCATTCGGGACATCCGTGCTTTCATTTTTCACACTCCTCAATTGTTTACTTTGCTCGCAATTCAGTATTTTTCCAGATAAAAAAAAAACATTCATATTAATGGAAATATCTCATAAATTCACCGCAAGTTAAACATTTCTCAACGGATTTAAACCATCCAACGCCGAATTGTGAAGCTCATTCGGGAGTTTTGTGCTACTCACACAAAAATCGACATTCTATATTATATTAGCTGCTAACGGCTAGTTTAAATTTTTTGGTGGTGGGCTTGTTGCCATAGGTAGCATGAGCCAGCTAACATTATCTTGCTTAAAACAATCAAACTAACAAACAAATTATCATTATTTAAAATTTTTACAAAACACAAATGCTCAGATGCGTATGGGGTAAAAACAAAAATCAACATTACCTACTAATGGTTTATCAATGTTTGGCTATGTATACAATGCAACGATGTATTATTATTATTGGTGTTATTTTGCATTTGGGCGCATGTTGCCCCCCCCCCCCCATGTAAAATCAACTAACAAAAAGTGTTTAAAACGGTGTGTCTATATAGATTAACATGCCCGAACCATGACCTAAGAGCCATTGAAAGCATGTCTAATAGAAAAAACTGGTCCTGTCCTGTTCTGTCCCCCCACACAGCGGGTGAGGTGCGTCGGCCCACCCTGACCGTCTTTCCTCCCTCCAAAGAGCAGCTGCAGACGGGCAAAGCCACAGCCGTGTGCGTGGCCAGCGGGGGCTTCCCCGCTTCCTGGAACCTGAGCTGGAAGGTGGGCGGCACCCCCGAAACTTCTGGGGTGTCGGACAGCCTCCCGGGAGAGGCGGGCGAGGACGGCCTCTACAGCTGGACCAGCACCTTGAGCCTCCCTGCAGACCAGTGGAGCAAGGCCCAATCGGTGAGCTGCCAGGCCAGCCTAGGCGGACAGAACCCTGTCACACAAACCCTGCCGGACCCGGGACGCTGCTCAGAGTAGAGCCTGAGTCGGACTCCAACCCCAAGCCTACATTGTTGCAAAGTTGAAGCATTATGAAATAAAATGTATGAATATCACCAGTCTGTGTGGCAGCTGCTTATTGGACAAGGGAACACAAAAGATGAACTCCTCACTGCTCACTTTGAGGGCATATTGTGATATGTAGCCTAGATATAGTTTGTGCTTGAATAAAATTAAATAAGATGGATTATATCCACACATTTATGGTGACATGTACATATACTGTAGTCTGCACTTGAAGAGACAAAATATTAAAACTCATTCACTGCCATTGACGGCTGTTGAATTCAAATATCCATGTTATCCATGGAGGACTGGAAAGAATATGATTAGTATCTTAAAATAGTTTTAAAATAGTTTAAAATCTTTAAATTAAAAGTAATACAATACAAATATAGTTTGCTCTCAATTCAATTTTGTTAGTTTAATTAAAAACAATGACACTGTATATAGAGCTGGTGCTTTCATATTTATAGTAAACTTATTGTGATATAAACCGGAAATGTAATTTGGACTAAAAATTAAATCAACACTTCAATATACGAATATAATTATAAACTATGGATTTATTCATTCATTCATCTTCCGTTCCGCTTATCCTCACTCGAGTCGCGGGCGTGCTGCAGCCTATCCCAGCTATCTTCGGGCGACTATCTTCTTCTTCTTTCTTCTTTTCCTTTCGGCTTGTCCCGTTAGGGGTCGCCACAGCGCGTCATCCTTTTCCATGAGAACCTATCTCCTGCATCCTCCTCTCGAACACCAACTGCCCTCATGTCTTCCCTCACGACATCCATCAACCTTCTCTTTGGTCTTCCTCTAGCTCTCTTGCCTGGCAGCTCCATCCTCATCATCCTTCTACAAATATACTCACTCTCTCTCCTCTGGACGTGTCCAAACCATTGAAGTCTGCTCTCTCTAACTTTGTCTCCAAAACATCGAACCTTGGCTGTCCCTCTGATGAGCTCATTTCTAATTTTATCCAACCTGGTCACTCCGAGAGCGAACCTCAACATCTTCATTTCCGCCACCTCCAGCTCTGCTTCCTTTTTTCTCTTCAGTGCCACTGTCTCTAATCCATACATCATGGCTGGCCTCACCACTGTTTTATAAACTTTGCATTTTTTATAAACATTTCCACACTCACCATTGCTCTGGACGGTTGACCCCAAGTATTTAAAGTCCTCCACCCTTGCCATCTCTTCTCCCTGTAGCCTCATTCTTCCCCCACCACCCCTCTCATTCATGCACATATATTCTGTTTTACTTCGGCTAATCTTCATTCCTCTTCTTTCCAGTGCATGCCTCCATCTTTCTAACTGTTCCTCCAGCTGCTCCCTGCTTTCACTGCAGATCACAATGTCATCTGCAAACATCATGGTCCACGGTGATTCCAGTCTAACCTCATCTGTCAGCCTATCCATCACCACTGCAAAAAGGAAGGGGCTCAGGGCTGATCCCTGATGCAGTCCCACGTCCACCTTAAATTCTTCTGTCACACCGACAGCACACCTCACCGCTGTTCTGGTGCCCTCGTACATGTCCTGTATTATTCTAACATACTTCTCTGCCACTCCAGACTTCCGCATGCAGTACCACAGTTCCTCTCTGGGTACTCTGTCATAGGCTTTCTCTAGATCTACAAAGACACAATGTAGCTCCTTCTGACCTTCTCTGTACTTTTCCATCAACATCCTCAAGGCAAATAATGCATCTGTGGTACTCTTTCTAGGCATGAAACCATACTGTTGCTCGCAAATACTCACTTCTGTCCTGAGTCTAGCCTCCACTACTCTTTCCCATAACTTCATTGTGTGGCTCATCAACTTTATTCCTCTATAGTTGCCACAGGTCTGCACATCACCTTTGTTCTTAAAAATGGGCACCAGTACACTTTTCCTCCATTCCTCAGGCATCTTCTCACGCACTAGAATTCTATTGAACAAGCTGGTCAAAAACTCCACAGCCACCTCTCCTAGATGCTTCCATACCTCCACAGGAATGTCATCAGGACCAACTGCCTTTCCATTTTTCATTCTCTTTAATGCCTTTCTAACTTCCCCCTTACTAATCATTGCCACTTCCTGGTCCACCACACTTGCCTCTTCTACTCTCCCTTCTCTATCATTTTCCTCATTCATCAACTCCTCGAAGTATTCTTTCCATCTACCTAGCACACTGCTGGCACCAGTCAACATATTTCCATCTCTATCCTTAATCACCCTAACCTGCTGCACATCCTTCCCATATCTATCCCTCTGTCTGGCCAGCCTGTATAGATCCTTTTCTCCTTCTTTAGTGTCCAACCTGCCATACATGTCATCATATGCCTCTTGTTTTGCCTTTGCCACCTCTACCTTTGCCCTGTGTCGCATCTCAATGTATTCCTTTCGCCTCTCCTCGGTCCTCTCAGTGTCCCACTTCTTCTTAGCTAACCGTTTTCCTTGTATGATTTCCTGTACTGTGAGGTTCCACCACCAAGTCTCCTTCTCTCCTTTCCTGCCAGAAGATACACCAAGTACTCTCCTGCCTGCTTCTCTGATCACCTTGGCTGCAGTGGTCCAGTCTTCTGGAAGCTCTTCCCGTCCACCGAGAGCCTGTATCACCTCTTCCCGAAAAGCTGCACAACACTCGTCCTGTCTCAGCTTCCACCACATGGTTCTCTTCTCTGCCTTTGTCTTCCTAATTTTCCTCCCCACCACCAGAGTCATCTTACACACCACCATCCTATGCTGTCTAGCCACACTCTCCCCTACCACTACCTTACAGTTGGTAACCTCCTTCAGATTACATCGTCTGCACAAGATGTAATCCACCTGTGTGCTTCTACCTCCGCTCTTGTAGGTCACCCTATGTTCGTGCCTCTTCTGGAAAAAAGTGTTCACTACAGCCATTTGCATCCTTGTTGCAAAGTCTACCACCATCTGTCCCTCCAAGTTCCTTTCCTGGATGCCGTACTTACCCATCACTTCTTCATCACCCCTATTTCCTTCACCAACATGTCCATTACAATCTGCACCAATTACGACTCTCTCTCTGTCTGGGATGCTCAGAACTACATCATCTAGCTCCTTCCAGAATTTCTCTTTCACCTCTAGGTCACATCCTACCTGTGGGGCATAGCCACTAATCACATTACACATAACACCCTCAATTTCAAATTTCAGCCTCATCACTCGATCTGATACTCTTTTCACCTCCAAGACATTCTTAGCCAACTCTTCTTTTAAAATAACCCTGACTCCATTTCTCTTCCCATCTACACCATGGTAAAATAATTTAAACCCTCCCCCTAAACTTCTAGCCTTACTGCCTTTCCACCTGGTCTCCTGGACACACAATATATCAACCTTTCTCCTAATCATCATGTCAACCAACTCCCGAGATTTTCCTGTCATAGTCCCAACATTCAAAGTCCCCACATTCAGTTCTAGGCTCTGTGTTTTCCTCTTCTCTTTCTGCCGAAGAACCCGCTTTCCACCTCTTCTTCTTCTTCTTCTTTGACTTCGACTTCGGGCGACTATGGAATTATAATTTCAAAAATATATTTTGTTCTTGAGTAAAAGATAAAGAATAATGAGCACATTTACAATGACATAATATACAGTACGTTGCTAAAATAAAAAAAATTATAATAATCACATTTATGGAAAGATATTTGTATTTTACATATGTTTTTACATATACATATATTTTGCACTTTTATACTATGTTATTGTTATCTTAATATAGTTTACTCTTTAATAATAAAAATGTATTAAACAAAAAAGAAAAGCACAGCAAAGCAAAGCAAAGCACATTTATTTATACAGCGCATTTCATACACAAGGTCACTCAATGTGCTTTACATGATTAAAAGCATTAAAAAACAAAAACAAAATAGCTTATAAACATTTAAAACAGAGAAAAGAATTAAATAAAAGATACAAATATTAAAATTTAAATTAATAAAATGTGTTGTGTGAAAGTCTGCACTAATAATTACACACGTAAATGTAATTAAAAATTATATATATATATATATATATATATATATATATATATGTATATATATATATATGTAAGAATAATGACCTCACTTATAATGACATCTTGATAAAGTTTTCTCTTTAATGAGATGAAAAAATATACATTAACAACAGATTTGCGAAAAAATAAAAATATTGAAACTAAAAAATTAAAAACATTTTCCTCTCAAAGACTATGTTCACTAAAATGTAATTAAGTTTAAAATAATGACATATAGATTTGATGCTTTAATATTTACATATTTTGTAAGTTTGCACTCTAAATTAAATTAATATATACATAGCAATAAAATGATAAATGTATAATTTTATAAATACAGTTTCACACTTGAGTGAAAGAAAAACATTTATAACTACACACTTATAAGATCCTAATATTGTTCACTGCTTAATAAAAATAAAAAAATAATGATGATAAACACAGATTTATAAAATTATAAATATTTAAATTAATTAATTAATAAATACACAGTTTGCTCTCAAAATTAGGATAATTTAATGTTTACAAATAATATAATTACATCATAAGTAAAGATATACTATATAGTTTGCACTTTAATGAATTGTTTCAATGATAATAACCACACATTCATTGTGACACATAAATGTAGTTTATTATGTAGGTTAAATAAAATTAATACATAATTTAAGTAAAATAACTAAATAAATAAATATATTTTGTCCCGGAGAAAAAGAAATAATAACCACTCATTCATATAAAAAAATACAAATATTGTAACTAGAAAGAATAATATAAATATAATGTTTTCAGTCAGCTTGAGTGATTCATTAGCTTGACGACCAGTCATGCTCATCATTCAGAGTGTCTTCTGCTTTCCCCTTGCCACATTCTGCAGGTCGCTTTCACTTCGCTCAAAGTCGAAAGAGGTTTTTGTACGGCTCTGAATCACCGTGTGAACCTTCCACCGCCGTGATCGCCGAGACAGTAGTAATCAGCCACGTCTTCTGCCTGGACACCACTGATGGTCAGAGTGTAGTCAGAGCCAGATCGCGTGCCGCTGAATCGAGATGGCGTGCCAGAGAAGCGACTGGATACAAGGTAGATGAGCAGTTTGGGAGCCTGCCCAGGTTTCACTTGGTACCAACTGAGATCTCTCCCAATGTCTGAACTCCCTGTGGCGCCAATGGTCAACGTTCCTCCAAGAGAGACGGACTTCATTCTGTCCGTCTGCCTCAGGAAATCAGCGGCAGAAGATCCTGAAATGAGACAGTGATGAATGAGAGAAAACCTCCACCGTGACATGACACAAGTTTCATACTGTTATTTTCTCCTACATCTTTTGGAATTGACTGCTGGTACACCTGATAGAATGTGAAACACCACACGCACATATTCTGCTCAGACACCAAGTTTCAAAGAGTCTCACCCGGAATCAGTAGAGCCCAAAGGACGAGTGCGAGTACGGGCGACCGCATCCTGACTCGGTTTACAAGAGGAGTTTGTGTGAAAAGATTCGTGCAGACTTATGAATAAGCGGCTGAGCGGCGAAGCGCAGAAGCTCATGCAAATAAAGCTGCAAGCGCACCTGTCTTTGTGAAAGTGAGAGGTCATCGCTTCCTGTTTATTGACTCTGGACTCTTCCACACCTGTCTGAGGGCATTACTGTATTTAAGTTAACATATTTAGTGCCCTTTTTGTCATTTGAAACAGGATGGTTGGAGCTGCAATTTCAACCCAGAACCTTTCGAGCTGAGAGGCAGACATGCTAACCACAAAGAAACCCGGGTTTCATCGAAAACCGAGGACCTCAAAATGTTGCCCAAACAAAAATGGCTTTCATCAGATGGGGGAAAAAGGAAGGTTTCAGACTTCTCAAGTCAATTTTCAATGTATTTTACCTGCTAAGGAGTTGACTTGCGAAGTTAAGAACCCCACAAAACCATCCATCCATCCATCCTTTCCTATAACACTTATCCTCATTCATCAGCGGCAAGAAGTGGACAGTTTCAGACTTTCCAAGTGAATCCCCAGACTCAAATCTGAGGGAGCATGCATTTTATCTGTTAAAGAGGAGACTTGAAAGGAGTAAGCCCTCATAAACAATCCATCGCTTGAGGCGGATGTGCAGGTTTTAGATTTGTCAAGTCAATGTCCAGACTTAAAACCAACACGGCATGCATTTTACCCATTAAAGAGGAGAGTTAAAGCGAGTAAAATCCAAAACAATCCATCCATTCATTCTCTATTCTCCTCATTACTGAGGCGGGTGACACACATTTCCACCTATGGTCAATTTATTGGCTTCAATAAACCTAACATGAATGTTTTTGGGATGAGTTTATGTGAAAAGAGTGGTGCAGACATAAAGAAACTGCAAAGCGCAGAAGCTCATGCAAATTAAATCTGTGAGTGCACCTGCCTTTGTGAAAGTGAGAGGTCCCGCCCTTCCTGTTTTTTGGACTCTTTGTACTCGTCCACATCAGTGAGGGCATCAGTATGCTTTATTATTGTATTTAGCAGAAATGTATGTTGTGACTCTTGGAGTCTTCCACATCTGTATCGAGTGGTAACAATCCCAAAAGGACTCATGCAGTGGCCTCGACTGACTGGACATGCATTTGTGGAAAGAAACCGTCAGCGACACCAGTGGAGCTTTGCTCGTTGACAGTCAACGAGGTTTTTGTACGGCCCCTTCACCGTTTTGCATCACTGTGGTGGAGTTTCGGCGGAGGAACCAAACTCGTCCTCGGCTGTAAGTAACAGACTTTTCATTACTATGGCTATTATCATATATTGTTTTGCACCAAAAAAATATTTTCAATCATTATGCGTTCGCTCTTTTCGACGTTTAAAAACGCCCACATTTCTCAACTAATTCTAAGGTCAAAATTTTCAGGTCATTCGGGACATCCGTGCTTTCATTTTTCACACTCCTCAATTGTTTACTTTGCTCGCAATTCAGTATTTTTCCAGATAAAAAAAACCATTCATATTAATGGAAATATCTCATAAATTCACCGCAAGTTAAACATTTCTCAACGGATTTAAACCATCCAACGCCGAATTGTGAAGCTCATTCGGGAGTTTTGTGCTACTCACACAAAAATCGACATTCTATATTATATTAGCTGCTAACGGCTAGTTTAAATTTTTTGGTGGTGGGCTTGTTGCCATAGCTAGCATGAGCCAGCTAACATTATCTTGCTTAAAACAATCAAACTAACAAACAAATTATCATTATTTTAAATTTTTACAAAACACAAATGCTCAGATGCGTATGGGGTAAAAACAAAAATCAACATTACCTACTAATGATTTATCAATGTTTGGCTATGTATACAATGCAACGATGTATTATTATTATTGGTGTTATTTTGCATTTGGGCGCATGTTGCCCCCCCCCCCCCCCCCCCATGTAAAATCAACTAACAAAAAGTGTTTAAAACAGTGTGTCTATATAGATTAACATGCCCGAACCATGACCTAAGAGCCATTGAAAGAATGTCTAATAGAAAAAACTGGTCCTGTCCTGTTCTGTCCCCCCACACAGCGGGTGAGGTGCGTCGGCCCACCCTGACCGTCTTTCCTCCCTCCAAAGAGCAGCTGCAGACGGGCAAAGCCACAGCCGTGTGCGTGGCCAGCGGGGGCTTCCCCGCTTCCTGGAACCTGAGCTGGAAGGTGGGCGGCACCCCCGAAACCTCTGGGGTGTCGGACAGCCTCCCGGGAGAGGCGGGCGAGGACGGCCTCTACAGCTGGACCAGCACCTTGAGCCTCCCTGCAGACCAGTGGAGCAAGGCCCAATCGGTGAGCTGCCAGGCCAGCCTAGGCGGACAGAACCCTGTCACACAAACCCTGCCGGACCCGGGACGCTGCTCAGAGTAGAGCCTGAGTCGGACTCCAACCCCAAGCCTACATTGTTGCAAAGTTGAAGCATTATGAAATAAAATGTATGAATATCACCAATCTGTGTGGCAGGTGCTTATTGGACAAGGGAACACAATAGATGAACTCCTCACTGCTCACTTTGAGGGCGTATTGTGATATGTAGCCTAGATATAGTTTGTGCTTGAATAAAATTAAATAATTATATCCACACATTTATGGTGACATGTACATATACTGTAGTCTGCACTTGAAGACACAAAATATTAAAACTCATTCACTGCCATTGACGGCTGTTGAATTCAAATATCCATGTTAACATGGAGGACTGGAAAGAATATGATTAGTATCTTAAAATAGTTTTAAAATAGTTTAAAATCTTTAAATTAAAAGTAATACAATACAAATATAGTTTGCTCTCAATTCAATTTAGTTAGTTTAATTAAAAACAATGACACTGTACATATAGCTGGTGCTTTCATATTTATAGTAAACTTATTGTGATATAAACCGGAAATGTAATTTGGACTCAAAATTAAATCAACACTTCAATATACGAATATAATTATAAACTATGGATTTATTCATTCATTCATCTTCCATTCCGCTTATCCTCACTAGAGTCGCGGGCGTGCTGGAGCCTATCCCAGCTATCTTCGGGCGACTATGGAATTATAATTTCAAAAATATATTTTGTTCTTGAGTAAAAGATAAAGAATAATGAGTACATTTACAATGACATAATATACTGTACGTTGCTAAAATAAAAACAATTATAATAACTTTTATGGGAAAATATTTTTATTTTACATATATTTTTACATATACATATATTTTGCACTTTTATATTATGTTATTGTTATCTTAATATAGTTTACTCTTTAATAATAAAAATGTATTAAACAAAAAAGAAAAGCACAGCAAAGCAAAGCACATTTATTTATATAGCGCATTTCATACACAAGGTAACTCAATGTGCTTTACATGATTAAAAGCATTTAAAAACAAAAAACAAAATAGCTTATAAACATTTAAAACAGAGAAAAAAATTAAATAAAAGATACAAAAATAAAAACTAAAATTAATAAAATGTGTTGTGACAAAGTCTGCACTAATAATTACACACATAAATGTAATAGAAAAAAAATAAAAAATAAATAAAAATAAATAAATATATATATATATATATAAATATATATATATATATATATATATATATATATATATATATATATATATATATATATATAGGCGGCACGGTGGATGACTGGTTAGAGCGTCGGCCTCACAGTTCTGAGGACCCGGGTTCCATCCCCGGCCCCGCCTGTGTGGAGTTTGCATGTTCTCCCCGTGCCTGCGTGGGTTTTCTCCGGGCACTCCGGTTTCCTCCCACATCCCAAAAACATGCATTAATTGGAGAGTCTAAAGTGCCCGTAGGCATGACTGTGAGTGCGAATGGTTGTTTGTTTCTATATACCCTGCGATTGGCTGGCAACCAGTTCAGGGTGTACCCCGCCTCCTGCCCGATGACAGCTGGGATAGGCTCCGCACGCCCGCGACCCTAGTGAGGAGAAGCGGCTCAGAAAATGGATGGATGGATATATATATATATATATATATATGTAAGAATAATGACATCTTGATAAAGTTTTCTCTTTAATGAGATGAAAAAATATACATTAACAACAGATTTGTGAAAAAATAAAAATCTTGAAACTAAAAAATTAAAAACATTTTCCTCTCAAAGACTATGTTCACTAAAATGTAATTAAGTTTAAAATAATGACATATAGATTTGATGCTTTAATATTTACATATTTTGTAAAATATACATCAAGTTTGAACTCAAAATTAAATTAATATAAACAAAGCAATAAAATGATGAATGTATAATTTTATAAATACAGTTTCACACTTGAGTGAAAGAAAAACATTAATAACTACACACTTATAAGAACCTAATATTGTTCACTGCTTAATAAAAATAAAAAAATAATGATGATACACCCAGATTTATAAAAATAGAAATATTTAAATTAATTAATAAATACATACAGTTTGCTCTCAAAATTAGGTTACTTTAATGTTTACAAATAATATAATTACATCATAGGTAAAGATATACTATATAGTTTGCACTTTAATGAATTGTTTCAATGATAATAACCACACATTCATTGTGACACATAAATGTAGTTTATTATGTAGGTTAAATAAAATTAATACATAATTTAAGTAAAGTAACTAAATAAATAAATATATTTTGTCCCGGAGAAAAAGAAATAATAACCACTCATTCATATAAAAAAATACAAATATTGTAACTAGAAAGAATAATATAAATATAATGTTTTCAGTCAGCTTGAGTGATTCATTAGCTTGACGACCAGTCATGCTCATCATTCAGTGTCTTCTGCTTTCCACTTGCCACATTCTGCAGGTCGCTTTCACTTCGCTCAAAGTTGAAAGAGGTTTTTGTACGGCTCTGAATCACCGTGTGTACCTTCCACTGCCGTGATAGCCGAGACAGTAGTAATCAGCCACGTCTTCTGCCTGGACACCACTGATGGTCAGAGTGTAGTCAGAGCCAGATTGTGTGCCGCTGAATCGAGATGGCGTGCCAGACTCGCGACTGGATACAAGGTAGATGAGCAGTTTGGGAGCCTGCCCAGGTTTCACTTGGTACCAACTGAGAAAGCGCCCAATGTTTGAACTCCCTGTGGCGCCAATGGTCAACGTTCCTCCAAGAGAGACGGACTTTATTCTGTCCGTCTGCCTCAGGAAATCAGCGGCAGAAGATCCTGAAATGAGACAGTGATGAATGAGAGAAAACCTCCACCGTGACGTGACACAAGTTTCATACTGTTATTTTCTCCTACATCTTTTGGAATTGACTGCTGGTACACCTGATAGAATGTGAAACACCACACGCACATATTCTGCTCAGACACCAAGTTTCAAAGAGTCTCACCCGGAATCAGTAGAGCCCAAAGGACGAGTGCGAGTACGGGCGACTGCATCCTGACTCGGTTTACAAGAGGAGTTTGTGTGAAAAGATTCGTGCAGACTTATGAATAAGCGGCTGAGCGGTGAAGCGCAGAAGCTCATGCAAATAAAGCTGCAAGCGCACCTGTCTTTGTGAAAGTGAGAGGTCATCGCTTCCTGTTTATTGACTCTGGACTCTTCCACACCTGTCTGAGGGCATTACTGTATTTAAGTTAACATATTTAGTGCCCTTTTTGTCATTTGAAACAGGATGGTTGGAGCTGCAATTTCAACCCAGAACCTTTCGAGCTGAGAGGCAGACATGCTAACCACAAAGAAACCCGGGTTTCATCGAAAACCGAGGACCTCAAAATGTTGCCCAAACAAAAAAGGCTTTCATCAGATGGGGAAAAAAGGAAGGTTTCAGACTTCTCAAGTCAATTTCCAATTTTCAACCTGACAGAGAATGTATTTTACCTGCTAAGGAGTTGACTTGCAAAGTTAAGAACCCCACAAAACCATCCATCCATCCATCCTTTCCTATAACACTTATCCTCATTCATCAGCGGCAAGAAGTGGACAGTTTCAGACTTTCCAAGTGAATCCCCAGACTCAAATCTGAGGGAGCATGCATTTTATCTGTTAAAGAGGAGACTTGAAAGGAGTAAGCCCTCATAAACAATCCATCGCTTGAGGCGGATGTGCAGGGTTTAGATTTGTCAAGTCAATGTCCAGACTTAAAACCAACACGGCATGCATTTTACCCATTAAAGAGGAGCGTTAAAGTGAGTAACATCCAAAACAATCCATCCATTCATTCTCTATTCTCCTCATTACTGAGGCGCGTGACACACATTTCCACCTATGGTCAATTTATTGGCTTCAATAAACCTAACATGAATGTTTTTGGCATGAGTTTATGTGAAAAGAGTGGTGCAGACATAAAGAAACTGCAAAGCGCAGAAGCTCATGCAAATTAAATCTGTGAGTGCACCTGCCTTTGTGAAAGTGAGAGGTCCCGCCCTTCCTGTTTTTTGGACTCTTTGTACTCGTCCACATCAGTGAGGGCATCAGTATGCTTTATTATTGTATTTAGCAGAAATGTATGTTGTGACTCTTGGAGTCTTCCACATCTGTATCGAGTGGTAACAATCCCAAAAGGACTCATGCAGTGGCCTCGACTGACTGGACATGCATTTGTGGAAAGAAACCGTCAGCGACACCAGTGGAGCTTTGCTCGTTGACAGTCAACGAGGTTTTTGTACGGCCCCTTCACCGTTTTGCATCACTGTGGTGGAGTTTCGGCGGAGGAACCAAACTCGTCCTCGGCTGTAAGTAACAGACTTTTCATTACTATTGCTATTATCATATATTGTTTTGCACCCAAAAAATATTTTCAATCATTATGCGTTCGCTGTTTTCGACGTTTAAAAACGCCCACATTTCTCAACTAATTCTAAGGTCAAAATTTTCAGGTCATTCGGGACATCCGTGCTTTCATTTTTCACACTCCTCAATTGTTTACTTTGCTCGCAATTCAGTATTTTTCCAGATTAAAAAAAAACATTCATATTAATGGAAATATCTCATAAATTCACCGCAAGTTAAACATTTCTCAACGGATTTAAACCATCCAACGCCGAATTGTGAAGCTCATTCGGGAGTTTTGTGCTACTCACACAAAAATCGACATTCTATATTATATTAGCTGCTAACGGCTAGTTTAAATTTTTTGGTGGTGGGCTTGTTGCCATAGCTAGCATGAGCCAGCTAACATTATCTTGCTTAAAACAATCAAACTAACAAACAAATTATCATTATTTTAAATTTTTACAAAACACAAATGCTCAGATGCGTATGGGGTAAAAACAAAAATCAACATTACCTACTAATGGTTTATCAATGTTTGGCTATGTATACAATGCAACGATGTATTATTATTATTGGTGTTATTTTGCATTTGGGCGCATGTTGCCCCCCCATGTAAAATCAACTAACAAAAAGTGTTTAAAACAGTGTGTCTATATAGATTAACATGCCCGAACCATGACCTAAGAGCCATTGAAAGCATGTCTAATAGAAAAAACTGGTCCTGTCCTGTTCTGTCCCCCCACACAGCGGGTGAGGTGCGTCGGCCCACCCTGACCGTCTTTCCTCCCTCCAAAGAGCAGCTGCAGACGGGCAAAGCCACAGCCGTGTGCGTGGCCAGCGGGGGCTTCCCCGCTTCCTGGAACCTGAGCTGGAAGGTGGGCGGCACCCCCGAAACTTCTGGGGTGTCGGACAGCCTCCCGGGAGAGGCGGGCGAGGACGGCCTCTACAGCTGGACCAGCACCTTGAGCCTCCCTGCAGACCAGTGGAGCAAGGCCCAATCGGTGAGCTGCCAGGCCAGCCTAGGCGGACAGAACCCTGTCACACAAACCCTGCCGGACCCGGGACGCTGCTCAGAGTAGAGCCTGAGTCGGACTCCAACCCCAAGCCTACATTGTTGCAAAGTTGAAGCATTATGAAATAAAATGTATGAATATCACCAGTCTGTGTGGCAGCTGCTTATTGGACAAGGGAACACAAAAGATGAACTCCTCACTGCTCACTTTGAGGGCATATTGTGATATGTAGCCTAGATATAGTTTGTGCTTGAGTAAAATTAAATAAAATTGATTATATCCACACATTTATGGTGACATGTACATACATATACTGTAGTCTGCACTTGAAGACACAAAATATTAAAACTCATTCACTGCCATTGACGGCTGTTGAATTCAAATATCCATGTTAACATGGAGGACCGGAAAGAATATGGTTAGTATCTTAAAATAGTTTTAAAATAGTTTAAAATCTTTAAATTAAAAGTAATACAATACAAATATAGTTTTCTCTCAATTCAATTTTGTTAGTTTAATTAAAAACAATGACACTGTATATAGAGCTGGTGCTTTCATATTTATAGTAAACTTATTGTGATATAAACCGGAAATGTAATTTGGACTAAAAATTAAATCAACACTTCAATATACGAATATAATTATAACTATGATTTATTCATTCATTCATCTTCCGTTCCGCTTATCCTCACTCGAGTCCGGCGGCTGCAGCCTATCCCAGCTATCTTCGGGCGACTATGGAATTATAATTTCAAAAATATATTTTGTTCTTGAGTAAAAGATAAAGAATAATGAGCACATTTACAATGACATAATATACAGTACGTTGCTAAAATAAAAACAATTATAATAATCACATTTATGGAAAATATTTGTATTTTACATATGTTTTTACATATACATATATTTTGCACGTTTATATGTTTAAAAATTAAATAAAAGATACAAATATTATAGTTTAAATTAATAAAATGTGTTGTGAGAAAGTCTGCACTAATAATTACACACATAAATGTAATTAAAAATGATATATATATATATATATATATATATATAAGAATAATGACCTCACTTATAATGACATCTTGATAAAGTTTTCTCTTTAATGAGATGAAAAAATATACATTAACAACAGATTTGTGAAAAAATACAAATCTTGAAACTAAAAAAATTAAAACATTTTCCTCTCAAAGACTATGTTCACTAAAATGTAATTAAGTTTAAAATAATGACATATAGATTTCCCCTCCTTGAGCCGTCACCTTGTCGTGGTGGAGGGGTTTGTGTGTCCCAGTGATCCTAGGAGCTAAGTTGTCTGGGGCTTTATGCCCCTGGCAGGGTCACCCATGACAAACAGGTCCTAGGTGAGGGACCAGACAAAGCATGGCTCAAAGACCCCTAATGATGACGACAAATATTGGACTTCGTTTTCCCTTGCCCGGACGCGGGCCACCGGGGCCCCCCACTGGAGCCAGGCCTGGTGGTGGGGCTCGAAGGCGAGCGCCTGGTGGCCGGGCCTGCACCCATGGGGCCCGGCCGGGCACAGCCCGAAAGGGTAACGTGGGTCCCCCTTCCCATGGGCTCACCACCTGTGGGAGGGGCCATAGGGGTCAGGTGCAGTGTGAGCTGGGCGGTGGCCGAAGGCGATCTGATCCCCGGCTACAGAAGCTGGCTCTAGGGACGTGGAATGTCACCTCTCTGGTAGGGAAGGAGCCCGAGCTGGTGTGTGAGGTCGAGAAGTTCCGACTCGATATAGTCGGACTCGCCTCCACACACACCTTGGGCTCTGGTACCAGTCCTCTCGAGAGGGGTTGGACTCTCTTCCACTCTGGAGTTGCCCATGGTGAGAGGCGCCGAGCAGGTGTGGGTATACTTATTGCCCCCCGGCTCGGCGCCTGTACGTTGGGGTTCACCCCGGTGGACGAGAGGGTAGCCTCCCTCCGCCTTCGGGTGGGGGGATGGGTCCTGACTGTTGTTTGTGCCTATGCACCAAACAGCAGTTCAGAGTACCCACCCTTTTTGGAGTCCTTGGAGGGGGTGCTGGAGAGCCCTCCCGCTGGGGACTCCATTGTTCTGTTGGGGGACTTCAATGCTCACGTGGGCAATGACAGTGAGACCTGGAAGGGCGCGATTGGGAGGAACGGCCCCCCCGATCAGAACCCGAGCGGTGTTCTGTTATTGGACTTCTGTGCTCGTCACGGATTGTCCATAACGAACACCATGTTCAAGCATAAGGGTGTCCACACGTGCACTTGGCACCAGGACACCCTAGGTCGCAGTTCGATGATCGACTTTGTGGTCGTGTCATCGGACTTGCGGCCGCATGTCTTGGACACTCGGGTGAAGAGAGGGGCGGAGCTGTCAACTGATCACCACCTGGTGGTGAGTTGGCTCCGATGGTGGGGGAAGATGCCGGTCCGACGTGGCAGGCCCAAACGTATTGTGAGGGTCTGCTGGGAACGTCTGGCAGAATCCCCTGTCAGAAGGAGTTTCAACTCCCACCTCCGACAGAACTTTGCTCATGTTCCGGGGGAGGCGGGGGACATCGAGTCCGAGTGGACCATGTTCCGCGCCTCCATTGCTGACGCGGCCGACCAGAGCTGTGGCTGTAAGGTGGTCGGTGCCTGTCGTGGCGGCAATCCCCGAACCCGTTGGTGGACACCAACGGTGAGGGATGCCGTCAAGTTGAAGAAGGAGTCCTATCGGGCCTTTTTGGCCTGTGGGACTCCAGAGGCAGCTGATGGGTACCGGCTGGCCAAGCGGAATGCAGCTCTGGTGGTCGCTGAAGCAAAAACCCGGGCATGGGAGGAGTTCGGTGAGGCCATGGAGAAAGACTTCCGGACGGCTTCGAGGAAATTCTGGTCCACCATCCGACGTCTCAGGAGAGGAAAGCAGTGCACCACCAACACTGTGTATAGTGGGGATGGGGCGCTGCTGACCTCGACTCGGGACGTTGTGAGTCGGTGGGGAGAATACTTCGAAGACCTCCTCAATTCCACCGACACGCCTTCCCATGGGGAAGCAGAGTGCAGGTTCTCTGAGGCGGGCTCTCCTATCTCTGGGTTTGAGGTCACCGAGGTAGTTAAAAAGCTCCTCGGTGGCAGGGCCCCGGGGGTGGATGAGATTCGCCCGGAGTTCTTAAAGGCTCTGGATGTTGTGGGGCTGTCCTGGTTGGCACGCCTCTGCAACATCGCGTGGACATCGGGGACAGTGCCTCTGGATTGGCAGACTGGGGTGGTGGTCCCCCTTTTTAAGAAGGGGGACCGGAGGGTGTGTTCCAACTACAGGGGGATCACACTGCTCAGCCTCCCTGGTAAGGTCTATTCAGGGGTGCTGGAGAGGAGGGTCCGTCGGGAAGTCGAATCTCAGATTCAGGAGGAGCAGTGTGGTTTTCGTCCTGGCCGTGGAACAGTGGACCAGCTCTACACCCTCGGAAGGGTCCTCGAGGGTGCATGGGAGTTCGCCCAACCAGTCTACATGTGTTTTGTGGACTTGGAGAAGGCGTTCGACCGTGTCCCTCGGGGAGTCCTGTGGAGAGTGCTTCGGGAGTATGGGGTACCGAACCCCCTGATACGGGCTGTTCGGTCCCTGTACGACCGAAGTCAGAGTTTGGTCCGCATATCCGGCAGTAAGTCGGACTCGTTCCCGGTGAGGGTTGGACTCCGCCAAGGCTGCCCTTTGTCGCCGATTCTGTTCATAACTTTTATGGACAGAATTTCTAGGCGCAGCCGAGGCGTAGAGGGGGTCCGGTTTGGTGGCCTCAGTATTGCATCTCTGCTTTTTGCAGATGATGTGGTTCTGTTGGCTTCATCAAGCCGTGACCTCCAACTCTCATTGGAGTAGTTCGCAGCCGAGTGTGAAGCGGCTGGGATGAGAATCAGCACCTCCAAATCTGAAACCATGGTCCTCAGTCGGAAAAGGGTGGCATGCCTTCTCCAGGTTGGGGATGAGATCCTGCCCCAAGTGGAGGAATTCGTCTTGTTCACGAGTGAGGGAAGAATGGAACGGGAGATCGACAGGCGGATCGGTGCAGCCTCTGCAGTGATGCGGACTTTGTATCGGTCCGTTGTGGTAAAGAAAGAGCTAAGCCGAAAGGCGAAGCTCTCAATTTACCGGTCGATCTTCGTTCCTACCCTCACCTATGGTCATGAGCTGTGGGTCGTGACCGAAAGAACAAGATCCCGGATACAAGCGGCCGAAATGAGTTTCCTCCGCAGGGTTTCCGGGCTCTCCCTTAGAGATAGGGTGAGAAGCTCGGTCATCCGGGAGGATCTCAGAGTAGAGCCGCTGCTCCTCCGCATTGAGAGGAGCCAGATGAGGTGGCTGGGGCATCTGATTCGGATGCCTCCCGGACGCCTCCCTGGTGAGGTGTTCCGGTCATGTCCCACCAGGAGGAGACCCCGGGGACGACCCAGGACACGCTGGAGAGACTTCATCCTTCGGTTGGCCTGGGAACGCCTCGGGATCCCCCCGGAAGAGCTGAATGAAGTGGCTGGGGAGAGGGAAGTCTGGGCGTCCCTGCTGAAGCTACTGCCCCCGCGACCCGACCCGGATAAGCGGTAGAGAATGGATGGATGGATGGACATATAGATTTGATGCTTTAATATTTACATATTTTGTAAAATATACATCAAGTTTGCACTCAAAATTAAATTAATATATACATAGCAATAAAATTATAAATGTATAATTTTATAAATACAGTTTCACACTTGAGTGAAAGAAAAACATTAATAACTACACACTTATAAGATCCTGATATTGTTCACTGCTTAATAAAAATAAAAAAATAATGATGATATACACAGATTTATACAATTAGAAATATTTAAATTAATTAATTAATAAATACATAGTTTGCTCTCAATATTAGGTTAATTTAATGTTTACAAATAATATAATTACATCATAAGTAAAGATATACTATATAGTTTGCACTTTAATGAATTGTTTCAATGATAATAACCACACATTCATTGTGACACATAAATGTAGTTTATTATGTAGGTTAAATAAAATTAATACATAATTTAAGTAAAATTACAAAATAAATAAATATATTTTGTCCCTGAGAAAAATAAATAATAACCACTCATTCATATAAAAAAATACAAATATTGAAACTAGAAAGAATAATATAAATATAATGTTTTCAGTCAGCTTGAGTGATTCATTAGCTTGACGACCAGTCATTGCTCATCATTCAGTGTCTTCTGCTTTCCCCTTGCCACATTCTGCAGGTCGCTTTCACTTCGCTCAAAGTTGAAAGAGGTTTTTGTACGGCTCTGAATCACCGTGTGTACCTTCCACTGCCGTGATAGCCGAGACAGTAGTAATCAGCCACGTCTTCTGCCTGGACACCACTGATGGTCAGAGTGTAGTCAGAGCCAGATTGTGTGCCGCTGAATCGAGATGGCGTGCCAGACTCGCGACTGGATACAGAGTAGATGAGCAGTTTGGGAGCCTGCCCAGGTTTCAATTGGTACCAACTGAGATCGCTATCAATGTCTGAACTTCCTGTGGCGCCAATGGTCAACGTCCCTCCAAGAGAGACGGACTTCATTCTGTCCGTCTGCCTCAGAAAATCAGCGGCAGAAGATCCTGAAATGAGATGGTGATGAATGAGAGGAAACCTCCACTGTGAAGTGACACCATGTGTAGAGACTATGGCAATAGTTTAATACTGAGATAAAAAGTTACAGAAAAACTAGTAGAGTCCTGTAATTATCTCCTACATCCTTGGAATTGACTGCGACACCTGATAGAACATGAAACATGATAAGCACATATTCTGCTCCGACACCAAGTTTCAAAAAGTCTCACCTTTGATCAGCAGGACGAGCAACAGTGCGGGTGACCACATCCTGACTCGGGTTGCAAGTGGAGTTTGTGTGACAAGAGTTGTGCAGACTTATGAAGAATTGGCGGAGCAGCGAAGCGCAGAAACTCATGCAAATAAGCGAGTGCACCTGTCTTTGTGAAAGGTCACCACTTCCTCTTTTTTGGACCCCCCCCTCCAAAAAAAAAGTTTTAATTGTCTATAGATGCCACAAGATGCGGGCAAAGCACTACTTCTCTGTTAGACAGGGAGATGGACTATCTAAATGCAGTTCTTCCCATCTGTTCCAGGATCTTTTGGTCTACTTCACTTTGTCAGGCAGTTCCTTTTCAAGTGATTTTTTGATTGAGAACAGGTGTGGCAGTCTTATTTTTTCTCCCTTAATAATAAAAACCTTAATTTAAAACTGCATTTTGGGTTTACTTGTGTTGACTTTGACGAATATTTAAATGTGTTTGATGATGGGAAACAACAAGCGTGACAAACATGCAAAAAAATAAGAACTCGGGAAGGGAGCAAACACTTATTCACACCACTGTATATACCCATGAATATTGTTGTAATATTGAGCATGAAATTAGATTTTCAATACAAACATGGCATACATCCAGCATTCCACTGTTTATATGCAGCCAGCTTGGCTTTTATCTTGTCAGAGCAGACTACTGCACAATCAAGACGCATTACCTTGTGAAAGTGTCTCGACAATAGCAATATTCACTTCAATTTTACATGCTGCAAATATTCGGTGATTCCCCACACCAACAAAGACAGACTCACCGCTGAGCAGATCCTTCAAAGTGCTTCAGGACATGAGAGGAAATGGCAAAAGCACTTGCCCCTTATGCTAATCAAAGTGGATCTATTTAGTATTCTCTCCAGGAGCTCGGTAGACCCCCCACCACCACCTTTAAATTCACAACAACACAAAGAAACTCTGATTGTGCCCCCTATGTCTAATTCTTTGAAAACTTTGAACTCCAAATGAAACCCTGCATCATCTCACCATGCTATGAGTAATTTCACAAATGCATAGACATAGCAGAATACCAAGGTAGAATATTAGATATTAGATTTCTTGCTTGCTTATTCATTGTAGAAATCATTGTTTTTGTGAAAAAGACCATGTGGATATTAAAAGGAAAATAGAACAAAAGGTATGTGATACAAACTGGGGGATGGGTTTCTTCGTGGGACAATTCTATAACAGACAAACATCATAGAAGGAGAACAGTCTCACAACCAAGTCATTTAGTAAGCTGCAATAATATTAGTGATGTTTCGCAGCACCGTTTGTGTTCTGTTGCTGAAAGTGTTACTGCAACATCGATGCTAGTTTCGTTAGCCTGTCTATAGCATTTTGAATTGTATTTTAGCATGAAGCTAGCGGACTTCCATAAACAAGTCTCTTTGTTTTATGTGGGTTTAAACTTTATAACTGGGAATGGTAATAAACAGCTTGAAGCAAGCTTGGTCTCTTTTTGGAAGAATTGTTCACATCTGCTACTTGTTGTCAAGTTCGCATTTTGTGTTTGTAACTCAAATCTTTGCTCGCAAATCAAGACAACAACAACAACAACAACAACAAAAACCTGCCGAGCCACAGCTTGTAACTCGTAAAACTCACGAGTCGGATTACTCGTAAATCGATGTACGGAAATTAGCATTATAAACCTTGAAAGAACTAATACTTTAACACACAACAGCAACGCATACAAACTGAGCGTGCTGCCTCTTCTTCTTGCTCTTAATTACACTGCATCTCTTCCACTAGACCTCAGTGCTGCCCGGCATGTTGTGGCACAAGGTGGTACTACACCAGTAGACATAGCTTTGTTTCATTTTTGACATCTTGTCTCTCAAAAATCTTAATTTAGTGTTTAGCCCATTGAGGTTAAATGAATTTATGGCATAAGTACCATTTCATGTCCACTCCCTCAGGTTTTAATAACCTCTTGTCTCGTCGTGCCACCACCACGCAGATTTGGAATTGCCGTGAACGTAACGAAAAGAGCACAAGTTCATTTGAATGCGCCGACAATCACATCTTTTGCTGCGGAGGATGCTGTGAATCGAATGCATTTGTGGTCCTCAGCCAACTTCCAGTGGGGTCAATCAGAGAAGACCGACGCAGGGTCATGTTCACGCACGGCTGGCTCAGGCTTTCATTAATATTATTTTCCTGTCGAGCCGTGTCGCTGGCTTATTGCTCTCTTGCACGCTTCACATTTCGATGAGGGTTACCTTTATGCTTTAAGATATATTTTTTGACAATGAATTATTCATTTTGAATGGAGTACTTTGATATGCACAGGAAAGCCTGGGTGGGAAATGAAGCTGGGCTGTTAGATAGCAATCACAAGGTTTGCTTTGTTATACACCTGCAATGTTTGGCTTGTGGTCGTGATGTGGTTACGGTCACGAGACTACTTCAGCCTCACTTTGAATTAACAGATATTAATTTAACTCAATTCAATTAAAGTCAAACGCCCTATAGGCTGTAAAATTTGGAATTGAGACTTGTGAGTGCGCTTTTAAGAGATTAACACCAACGGTGTGTTGCATTTTTCGTTGACTTGTTTATTGTTTTCTGTGTTTGTGGTGCTGATCCACTCCTCATAACTCAATTTACTTGTGTTTCAAATCAATATTCCCACATTGAAATGACTTAATATGCCATTCATTTGTCTCACAGCCCCCCCAAAATAGTTTAAAAACCCTTTTTAAACAACCACATACTGTATGCAGCTTTACCTTAATAAAGTCTGTGTAGCTTAATGCTAAGAAACAGTACAAAATGCCATGGGCAGGCTAATGAATAGCATCAGTGTCGCAGTGCTATAACCCTTTAAGCAACAGATGTTTTAACACCAACATATGTAGACAGACAATATATTAATACTCACTGTCATATAGTTTTATCCTTTGTGAAAAAGAAATAATATTACTGAGTCAGTTGTGAAACTCTTCTTCGTGTGTGTCTCAATGTTTGTATTAAACTCCCCCCAGGTGGCCAACATGCATACACACAGAAGGAATAGCACAACGTACATTGAATTGAAGCAAAAACATTCAATTTAATTATGTCAGGAATGTATGTTTTTTTAAAGGTACTTTATTACAGAGTGCTATTTTTCTTAATAAAAACACATTACCCCCCCAAAAAGTATTTTTTCCCCATGTGTTTTAATTTTTTTTAAATTTATTTCAATGGGAAAACATGATTTCAGATACGAATGTTTTGAGTCACAAACCATCTAAAGGCACCACTGTACTTTAAAAAGTGTGTTTTAACAAGTTTACATGCGTATTACGTGTGTGGGAGGAGTAAAAAAAATATTTAAAATGTCTATATATGTCTGTATGTCTTTATCCCGGACACACACACAACACATTTTCACCTTTAAAAAGTGTGTTTTAACAGGTTTACATGCGTTTAACGTGTGTGGGAGGGGTACAAAATATTTAAAATGTCTATATACGTCTATATGTCTTTATCCCGGACACACACACAACACATTTTCACCTATCACGTGTGAATCTGGAATGTATCCCCGCAATAATGGGTTCACTGTACACTGCATAAACACAACATATAGACACCCGAAGTTATTTGTGGAGTAGTCTCTTCCTCCTTGACACTGTAAAGCTCAAACAGGTCAGTGCTGGCCTGAGCCCAAATGCCTTTTGACACACTGCCAACATGTTTGACCCTTGATTCAGGCCAAAATCCAAGCCAATTAAAGTTATGTGCAGCCACAGGAAGCAAAAAATCCTGCCGGTAGAGGTGGCTGTTGTCCTGTGTAGGGGCTGTAATTGGCCAGTGAGTGTGAGAGGCGTGGGCGGTCCGTGTCTGACATTCTATAGAAACACACAAGTTAATGAAAGTGGAGAGTGAGAGAGAGCCAAAGATTATGCGAACATTGGATTTAATTGGACTTCTTTAAATAGCACTGGAGCACACACAGATGTGCTTTGTGCATATTTCTCAGTCTGTGTGCGTTCATGATGGTCTGGCTCACTAAAACCCTCACGGATGTGGATCAGTAATCTGTTTGACATCCTTTGTTTGTCATCACACATATTATAACTTGAAATATAATAAGCAATGAAATGTAGTGTGGAAAAATCCAAAGTTTTAGTCTTGGTATTGTTTTTCTCAAGCACTCAGCAAACGGGATGTTTTTTAATGCACTTTTTTTTTTTTTTTTTTACTACAACAGCTTTATAACCATGAAGGCTGATGTTATCGACCTATTAAATATAGTTTTAAACATATAGCAGTTATGACCTGCAAATCTTGCAAATAACAACTGAGATCAGGGCATTCATTCACACATTTTTGATTCGATCATAGGAATAAATGTGATCATTGTGAACATTAATTACAGGTATAATGGCTGAAGATGAACCTTTTTATATCTTCCTAATCTACCTTAACCATTGATGACCAATACAAAACATGAGCATTTTATATTTCCTTCCAGCACTAACCTTGTCCTAACCCTTTCAGCAGTAACCCTAACCCTAACCTCTAACCCGCACCCTAAAATCAATAGTTTTTCAAATATGAGCCTCTATCAAATGGCTGAGATGTCACTTAATGTTTGAAAAAAAGATAGAAAAAAGAGGATAATAAAATAAAAAATAGACAAAGGTTTGGGGAGATTGGAGTCACTAGATTAGTTTTTTTTCATTGCATGAAAATACTGCAGAAAATAAGAAATATTGCCTTAGATTTTTTTTTTTACTTTCATCTCATCTGTGTAGAATGCAACAGCACACCTTTATTTGAGTTCTTCAACAACAAACATGTTACAAATCATTAATTTAAAACCATAGTCTACCAAACTGCTGAGCTAGAACCTCTTGTCTTTAAGACTATCGTAACCCTAACCCTAAGTACAGTAAATCCAACCTCGTGCTTTTCTTATTTTTCCTCAGCACAAACGCAGCCTTTACTGTTCTGTATTATCACTGCATTTTCTACATATCACTTCCGAAGAAGGTTGGTGTGTATTTGCTATGTTTGAAAGGGGACTCTTTTCATGGCCATCTTGATGTGTGTGTGTGTGCGTGTGTGTGTGTATGTGTACGTGACTGCAAGTATATTGTGTTAGGTTTCTGCCATTTAGGAAGCAACGACTGGTGGCTTAAGGTCGATCAATTCTGTCTCTTCCTTTTCCTCTAATCAGCCAAAAGGCGTAGCTTTAATTGAAGCAGCAAAGAGGCTCTTGCAGCTGGTGGACATTTAATGTTTCTAGTCATCACAGTTTCTCTCCATTTTGTCTTTTATCACGTCATGCTTTAGTCTGTCCATGTTGTGTTGATTTGCAGTTGGTTATATATTCCCACAAAGTAGACACAATTTACAATATCTGTAATGTACTGGATGTTTTTGATCAATCATGTTCAATCTGTTCTTTTTTTTTTTTTTTTTTTATCATGACGTCCTCCATTAAGTGAGGTCAGTAAGACTGAAATAAATGGGTTGTCAGTGACCTCCCATGTCAAATTTATAGCAGTCCTTGAATATATTTCCTATGCTGTATTCTCTTGTAAATGGTTATTCCAGCTAGAGTGACATTTAGCTATTTTAAAAGCAGTACTTTCCAAAGCAAGTCATAAAGTCTTAACATATTAGCTTCAATGATAGCAGAAACAAATGTCTTTTTTTTAACTCTAAAATGAAAATACATATAACAAAATACAAATGTAGCACAACTTTCCCCTGCATAGTCGCGGTCTGCCATTCGCAAATTTGCAGATTGTTTTGGGGAAACTCACATATTTTGTTTTTGAATGATGATGATCTGATGCTGAAATGAGTTGAGGAAAGCTTCAATTAGACAAAAGTAGCCATTTGCTGCCATCTTGTGGCATCTATATGCAACTACAGTACAGTATAATTGGTTTTGGAGGGGATCAATCTGCTCTATGCGGAATGTCACGTGACCAGGCCAGGAAAAAGAGGTTTGCGGACTTCCTGTGTATGATGTGATAATGAGCATGACTAAGGGTTGATGACATCATGATGATACTTCGAAGCCGAACTTGCTAAAATTGTCTTTTCTTTATGACTGGTGTCTGTGGACAAAAGTTACATACATGTATGTCATTTTTTTATACAAATGTGATTCATGATATATGTAAACACGAATGAAAGCTAAACATCGAATATTTTCATCTTTGGTGCCTCTGTGGTGACTTCTTGTGTTAACTAAAAGACATTTTAGATGTTTAAAGTTCCTACAGGTGCTTTTTCCTGGTCCCATTCTGCCATTTCCCTGTGCCGGGAGGAAGTGCTTTCACCTGGTTTACCGAATACAGAAGTAGGTTGCGTGTGTACCGGATTAGTTGCAGATTTTCATATTAGCTGTTTTTGTGCTGTAACCTATAGACTAATACAAAGATTACAGGGTTGGTGCCTCCCTAACTAATGTTACCTTCAAATAATAGCTACACTAGCTACTGTTGTCATCGCATCAATGAGCCCATATTGTCTTCTTTACAGTGGAAACTCAAATCCCAGTGTTTGTACAATATGACCCAAACGTTTTCAGGAAAAATGCGTCCCTCAAGTCTCACCAAAACACCGACAGCCCTTGTGCATAACCTCCAGATATTTCGCAACACATCAGCAAACCTTGCGAGACTTCATTTCAGTGAACAAGCGTGTATTTTTTTTTCTTTTGTGATGCCAGCACAGAAGGGGTGATGGCAAAGGGGGGAAAAAAATGTGACAATGAGAATAAAATAGAATGGAAAATGGAATTTAGGCTGAATACCCACTGAAAGGTACAGACTCAGGTCAGCGTGGCTCTACTCTTCCCCTCTTTTTCTACTTTTCCATTGGCAGAAACAGTTACTACCACAGACTACTTCTGATTTAATATGGGTGAAGTAAACCTCTGCTGGTCACTCATGAGTGGTAATTTACCATGAAAAGTACACTCTACAAAAAGCTTCACCTCCACAAGCGGTAATCCTCCCTGCACTTGGGCCACCGGATTCATATTAAATTTATAAGTGAGGAGACAGTTCATTATTATATTTTTGTAATAGGTTTTTACTGTCAGTAGTTAAATTATTTTTATACTTGTATGACATTTAAGAATGTTAAACTATTACTTAAATCAATGCCTGTAGCGAGAAAGGGAACCCTTAGCGTTTGCCCTATATGATAGAAGACCCCATCAGATTTATAAATGTTGTTGTGACTTTTGACTCGTCTCATCAGTGGTTGTCACTGCGAGTCGCTCGGATGATTTGTATAGCACAGCTTTTACGGTGGATGCCCTTCTTGACACAACCCACCCATTTTTTATTTTTATTGGGACCAGCAGTGACTGGGAATTGGGACACTGGCCAGGAATTGAACCCACACCATTTACATTAAAGGCACCACCGGGTACCGCTCGCTACACTACTAGTGCTTCACCAGATTTACAAATATAAAATTGAAATCATCCAATTTTACCCACTAAAAAGTAATTTGATCATGTACATTGGCTGCACATGATTAAATTGTGTTGCACGTTTAATTATATTGTGGTAAACTGATGCGATTGTCCCCTTTTCTAAAAAACTAAATAATAATAATGAAATAAAATGCCATTAACCCCCCCCCCCCAAATAAATCACTACAATTTGTGTTTTTGTCAGGTTTTTCATAAAGGAAAATAACACAGTATTGTTTAAAATCATAATGAATCAATAAAAGAGATTGTATAGAAATAAAACTGTTTTTCTGGGGTTTAATTAACTGTACGCATCCTGTAGTATACGTGTGTTGGATGTGTGTCTTTAATGGGTGTGACCTCGTGAGTGCCAGCTGGAGTCGGATCAGTTGGGAAGGTTATTTTGTATTTGTTTGTTTAACTATTTGTCCTTTTTTCGAGAAACGGCTGGAAGAGGTTCCACTGTACTATCATTTACTGTATGCGGACCAGGCTGGACATCTCTGCTAGAGTTTGCAGTGCTTGGACAAACTTTTGCTGCCTCATAACAACAACAAAAATAATCAGTAAAAAAAAAAATATCTGTCATAACACCAACTCTTTATCAGATAACAGTTGCTTGTTTACTGCTGTCAATTTGTATTTACCGGTAGTGGATTAAAAGTGAAATATATGTCACAAATCACAACTCTTGGGGGAACTTCTCAATAAAGAAAATCTATCATTCCTGACTGCTACTTTAATTGAAATGATTTAAATTAACTTGGATGTTTTTTTCAGTACTGACACTATGAACGAATTATGTTTAGTATGTTCCTGGGTTTAACCCCCCCCCTATATCTTACTTATCGCTGATGATGGAAAAGGACTGATAGTCTTCTCTTAATCCTGCTTCAGGCTTCAAGCCTTTCTGAGTAGCAGGAGAAAAGGATTTAATGTCGGCTGAATCTATTTCCTTGAGGGCTTCTTACACTCTGGGGGGTATTTTGTAGGTGTCAAGTGCCTAACATCCAGTTAATGGAAGGAAAAAACACCCAGTGGCTTTTCCCAAGACCACGTAGGTGTTAATATTTTCTTCATATATGGCACTCTTGTTGTATTACGGGCAGATGATCCCAGTGCACCACTGTCTTTATTTTATAAAGATGTGGGTGACTGTGACAGGTAATGTTGTCATTGTAGGGTGGTTTGTCTTACCGTAGCTAGTTACCTGCAACCCGAAAATGCACCTTGCCTTCGGATAGTCCACTGGCGTGGCCCCCTTAGAGAGCCTCGTTGTCAGCCATGGGTGTGTGCATGTGACACAGAAAAAGACGGAATAGCGATGAGGGGGAAATCATTATTTTATAAAGTCTGACTTGACAGCCACCCCGTGGACAGGGGCTTCACCCTGGCGTGGTCGCTTTAGAGCGCCTCGTTGTCACGGCATGGAAGAGCCCCGTGACAACCCAGCGGGCTATATTCCACCCACAGGATGCTTTAATCAGAAATATTTTTGCTTAAAGCATATAATATGTTGAAAAAGGTAAAAACAAATTAGTAAAATCTGTAGAATAATAACAGTCAAATACTGCTGAATATAAATAAATATGAAGTTTCTGTGAATGGCACGCGATTAAATAAGGATCAAATCAGAATAACAAATTAAGCACTGGCTTAATATTTCCAACATGCACTGAAACTAAAGACGATGTAAAAAAAAAAAAAAAGACCAACTTTAAAAAAAAAAGGCATCATTTTAAGGTTAAGCAGTGACTCTGTCCCTCAGGATTTAGGGTCTGGATGCTTGTCTAACAGAAGAAAGAAAAGAAGAAGATTGGAAATTGGGCTTTGGGAGAGACTGGACACCTTCCCAAATGCTGTCAATCTATCCGTATCAGAAATAAAAGTATATGTGGGAGCAAAGACAGCCTGTCAATCTTAAACCTTTTAAGATTCAGTAAGATAACATTATCAACCATTTAGTTTCACTTGAACAATTCTCCCCTCAAACTGCCCCTGCTCCTCGTGTCTTACCGAGGAGTTAATTCTGCCGATGTTACTGTCTGAGTCTGCAAAAGTTCACGTCTGCACTTTCTACCTTCCACTGCCATTATGTCCCATTAAGCCCACAAAGTCCACAGGTTTTCCGTGGATTATTGATCAACTTCAGTGCCTGTCGGCTACCGTTCTTGGAGAAAACCGCGAAATGTGCTCGGACGCTGTACTTTCATTAGACAACGCCACAGACAAATAGCAAGGAAGAGGTAAAGGGCATCAAGTCTAACATTCTGATAATTAAGCTTGATGGTTCTCTGCCAGCCTGTTCGCTGTCCTTCAAGTCGATTTATTAGGGAGGCTGTGTGTCTGATTCTTGACCAGTCCCCCCCCCCCCCCCCCCCCCCCCCCGTCAAGCACCAGGAAGGTGTTGAGAACATGTTGTCAAAAGAAGAACAGAAGAAATACATCTTTCTTTTTCAGGGTAATTAATAATAAATGCCAAAAGATTTTTGAATTGTACTAAATGAATTTGACCCCGGTATTGATTACAAGCAGATATAGCTACAACACATAGGCTACTTACAGTACACTATATCACAGTAAATAGTGAGACACTTTGATTTTCTGGACTTTTGCTTCAAGAAATGGAAGATTTTCTGGAACATTTACCCCTGGCACATGGAATTTGATCAAATGGTACAGCAGTTTTTGTTGTTGTTATTTTGACTTTACAGCAAAGAGGTTCTCAGCTTCAAACTTGATCTGTGACCTTTTTTCCTCTACTTGAGTGGGTTACCATGCATTTTTTGGATCTTCATGTGAATGGGCCTGTAATTGTCAGCTCCACAATTGATTAGCAGTCTGTTCACTAGCCCTACGTCAAGATGAATTAGGCTCCAGGTCCTTGCAACCCTGCACTGGAGAAGCGGTATCGGAAATGGATGGATAGATTGATGGAGTTGACTTGAATGAAATGGGCCGAAGCAAGCCAATAAGGACTGCGCCTTAATGAGATTGAAATCATTTGGAATAACTGTCTGTGCCTGTTTCTTCATTTTTTTTCACTAACAAGCAGTCTACTACCATACATCCGTCAAAGTTGACCCATGGGTTGGTACATGAATTTACCAATAGCCCCGTTTACATTGCATTTTCTGAAAAATTGCCGCATCAGATCCTTAATAGTGGAGCCAACATTTATCCGACTGTACCTTTCGGACAGAATTCACCAAGCAGGACAATTGTTGCGTCTGTCATGGAGGTTGGGGGTTGGAGACCATCTCTGCCTCTTCTTGCTTCTTAAATATGCTGCATATCTTCCAGTAGACCACACGTTGTGGTACTATGTGGTACTATACTAAAGGCGCGGAACACTTCATTCAGATTTCCCGTATTGTGTAAAAACTAGCGATGGGAATTAATAAGAATTTAGCAATTCAGATTTCAATATCGATACTGCTTATTACTCCAATTTCTTATCGATTCTTTTTTCGATTCTCCTTGGGTGAAGGAAAAAAATGGGTTTGTTAGCTTTAACTCCTGAATATCTTTAACTTCGGACTGAAGATACAGCACATCCAGTAAGCACTTATAATCTGTCATATATCGTTAAACAAATGGAGGCAATTTACATCTCAAAGTATGTCAGGAGACCAAAAAGCTTTATGCAGTTTTTGCATACCTTACAAGATGTTAGAGTGCCCGAGAAAATTTTAAGCCCAACCAATACAACGACTTTAACTGACAATAGTTAAAGGAGAGCTTTTAACTTTCATCGTGTCTGTCAGGATACCAACTCTTTGTTAATCCACCGGTGGCACGGTGGATGACTGGTTAGAGCGTCAGCCTCACAGTTCTGAGGACCCGGGTTCAATCCTGTGAGTGCGAATGGTTGTTTGTTTCTATGTGCCCTGCGATTGGCTGGCAACCAGTTGAGGGTGTACCCCTCCTCCTGCCCGATGACAGCTGGGATAGGCTCCAGCACGCCCGCGACCCAAGTGAGGAGAAGCGGCTCAGGAAATGGATGGATGGATGGTAATCCACCATGTATAGTATTATTTAAAACGTGATCGAAAACTAATTTGGACCTAAAACAAATCTTCTGTTATATAGGAGCATATTTGACCTGGTTTTGCAAAAATATCACCTGCAGGATTATAGAAACCCACTTTTTAGAAACTACAACTTTATACAATCACAACCCACATTCATATAATATAAGGGCACCCATCCTTGTAGTGCATTCCGATAAAAGTCATAACTTAAAACAAGTTGTACGCTTGTAAAGAAATGTGAACATGGGAGAGACAAGCTTCAAAATGTAAAGTGTAACACTTACACCCCCCCGCCCCCCGCACACATCATTTCATAAGGGTACATTGCTTTTTGATGTTTTCCTGTCACTGCAGGGCTTAATCCTCCCTGTTGTCTCAATATCAAATGGAGAAAGGATGAAATAATAGAGCAACACGGGAGAAGGGGGAGGGGCGGTATATCCCTGAAAAGCATCCTCGAGGGAAATAGCCCACCCCCAACCCCTGTAAAACCCACAAGAAGATTATTAAAACCCACCCCCTATTCATATTGACCCATATTGACCCCCTCATCCCTCCTCCACTCGATACATTTACTTCCCATACATAATAGTACTCATATACCTAACAAAAGCCGAGGCACAAGACAAATACAGATGGTTTGTTATTAGCTACGCATTTTAATGGTAAAACAACGCGGTGCTGCACTACAAAATATTCGAGCTGTGCTGTCTTTTGGGTCCCAATAGGTGCATTTCAGGAGCTGTAATAAAGTGATGTAACTGCTGTTTAGGACAGACATAGTATTTCTCTATTACCCTGCTGCTGTATAACTAGTAAAATAATAAGTTATTATGATTAATTGCATATTAAACCAGTTCAGCACTTCTCAGTATTTGGGTGTGACACAAGTTTATAGCTTTTAAGGTGCAACCAGTATCTCTTACAGAGGCAAAACAGAATGGGTTCTCACTTATACAACCTTGTTCATTTTATATAGTAAATGTTTGAGTTTGCAAAGAAAAATTCAGATACTGCTAATTCTATTGGAAACAAACTAATGTTCCTTTCTCTTCCCTTTCTGTAATTTTCTGTGATTTGGAACAGAATGAGCAATGTTTCCCATGTACCTGTGTGTCAGGAAATATAATGTATGAAAAAGATATTGTGCTTTATTTATACACATTGCTGTTATTCAAAAGACAAGTACACGTGTAGTCCTCAAAGTATATGTAGCATCAACGTAGCTTATTTCAAGATTTAACTGTTCAATGGATACAAAATATTTCTTGTAATAGCAAAGAAGGAGATGCAGTATAGTTTTCAGGTCAGGGGTAACTTCACCATGCCTCAAGGATCG
Organism: Phyllopteryx taeniolatus; assembly: GCF_024500385.1. Classification (NCBI taxonomy): domain Eukaryota; kingdom Metazoa; phylum Chordata; class Actinopteri; order Syngnathiformes; family Syngnathidae; genus Phyllopteryx; species Phyllopteryx taeniolatus. Next base: position 7,977,955 of record NC_084521.1, on the reverse strand, counting down.
CAAGGGAGGCCTTGATTACAATTAGAAACATTGTTTGCATGCCAATAAAGGAGCCTCAGGGCTCACAGCATATGTGTGTGTATGTGTAGGTTGCTACAGTATATGAGACTCAAAGAAATCAATTGATGGTGTAATTTAGATGAATTCAGTAAATTCACAGTTAGGATCACCCAAGTAGCCTCAAGCTGTGGTTCAGGCGAGCATTTTTCATGACATTTATATAGAACTCAAGAACAAATAAACGGTTGCAGTTTATTAAGCTTGAGTTTTTAAAGAGAAGTGTTCCAAAGCAAAATTTAGGTACGAAAAATGTATGCATGTACGCATGTATATATCTACACAGAATGTAAAGTATACATATACATTGGTACCTTACGACGTTTTGTTCCATGACCGAGGATGTATGCCTTTAAGGGGCGTGGCCTATTGAGTGACATCAGTAGCTGGAGTCGGGTTGGCCAGTCGCAAGTGTTCTCATTTTGTATTTGTTCATTTAACAGTTTGTCCCATTCAAAACAGCTTAAATTGCCTGGGAGAAAATGTATCCTTGGCTCAGTAAAGGTTGGGAAACACTGCAATATGGCATAATAATAATAATAATAATAATAATTCCAGTAAACGGTGCTGCCTGATTGGTTTGTGCTCAGCAGTGGTTTGCAGCTAAAGAAGAGTTGTTTCAGAGTGCTTTCCTGTCATTAGCTGTGACTTTCCCGGTTTGAGTCTCTCCACGTTTTAGACTGGTGGAAAAGCCTCCAAGTCACAGCGTACCAGGAGGGTTATTTTATGCTCCAGACTGATTTCATACTAAAATGTGTGTTTGAGAGTGTTTCAGTTCCAAGTATAGGTACTTTCTCTGAATTATTTCCATTTATTTGTTACATTCTGAGGATTGTGGCGCTGCTGTGAAACACAAGGAACCTGAACATATGGTCAGGTTGTTATTTCCAAATAGTTGTTCATATAATATGCCGAAAAACTATTGTCACAGAATGCCTGTGTAAAAAAACAAACAAAAAAACAACATTTCTATTATCGCATCCCCCTGGCAGTATCACATTGCCTTCATGATCTTCTCTCCAATAGCCCTGCATTTTACATGCCAGTTGGTCTAGACACACAAAAAAACGTTAAAAATAGGGATAATCATGACTACTTTCAGACAGCATTTTGTGAAAATGCCCATGTTAGAAAGTAATAGCAGTACCACCCACACATAATCTCCTTTGCACACCTGGCAAATTGTTTTGTAAAGTACCGGTGACTACGAGATTGTCCATTTCATACACAAATTGTCAGATACAATCGTCAATTATGTCGAATACCTGCATTTAAATCTCAGACTCAGATGTTTTTGCAGCAGCGGTGGGAAGTGACATAGTACAAATTACTCTCTGTACTTAAGTAGATTTTTTTAGGTATCTGTACTTACTTTCTGTACTTATTCTTCTAATCTTGAAAACAGATACCTGTACTTTATGTACCTTATTTTCTCAAATAGACTCACGTTGATCACATTTGAGTTTAATTTAACCAATACTGGTGTTGCTGCTTCCTTAATCATCATTTTACTTTAAGGTTTGCCCACTTGTCCCAATTAAATTAGGAAAATTCATAAATTCATAAAATATGGAGCGAAAAAAAAATGACAATCATGTGTTTAGCGATATTAAACTTTGAATGGGGTTAAATTGACCCCCAAAATAATAGGAGGGTTAAGGCAACTGAGATGCTCGACAATATGGCGGCATGAGAATCAATTTTATAACTGATAAGGTGCCCCGGCTTTTGATGAAACAACGGGCACATTTAGTTTACCCACTTTAACTGGGCCACTGAGGCTTTCTGTTGCTCCCAGGCTGTTGATCAGTAGTGGTCACTAGGCGCATTGGAGAACAGCCACCATAGCAACAGAGCTATTTGAAATCAATGGGGTCATAACTGTGGCGTAAATAGACAGAAAATTGGGCTCCTAGCTTGAGGCCAGAGGATACCGCGGCTTGCATCAATAACTGCTACCCTTGAGTGGACCCACCAAGCTTGAGCTCCAAATTGAATTCCATGGAACGATAGATGGGAAAATGAAAACATTGATAAACCTCAATGAGCTGAATGAAAGCCTCACTGGGTTTTTTTCCCCCAAACAATCAATGGCATTCAAGGAGAATATGATGATGCCAAGACATTGAAGTCTGTGTACTGTACACTGTGTTCTATTTCGTAAGGTAAGAGATGACAAACTGGCAGCTAGAAGATGACGGATCATTGCAGTTGTGAGTGGCAGCAGTAATTCTCTGTTCCCACAGAGCAATTGGACCTCCTGGACTCTCTAAACACAGGAATGCGGGAATAGAACATTATTGGGTATTTGGAACTGTGGAGCTTTACTTCTAAAATAATAATAATAATAATTTAAAAAAAATACTATTGTCTGGACTTTGGAGAACTCAAAGATAACTACAGCCGTGACAGTCGAGGCACCTAGTGATAAATATGATTTTAAAATATCCTGACCAGTCCTATAATAACTACTAACATGTGCCCCTAAGATTTTGTTTGTCACTGAAATAGCTCCAAAGAAATGCGCACAAAGGTCTTTTGGAAAAACTTTAGTAAAACATTTATTCATCTATGTGGCTTGTTGTAATATACTTTCTTTGATGATGTTTTGCTATCCTGTAATTTGCTGCTATAATAATTATCTGTTCAAATATTTTCCACTATGTAAATAATTGCAGAAAAGGCCACGCTCCAAAATGTGTAACCTTGTTTTGCAGTCAAAGTTAAATTGACCCCCCACGCCCAAAAAACAAGTCAATTTTCCTCAAAGAAAGACAAAATGAGTCTGTTTTTTCCCCCCAGAAGTTATGGAACCTAGTTACTTGGTATTCGTCTGACATTTTCTATCTGATACTCAGTTTACGTTGCATAGCATTCTAAAAGGAACTTTATCTGTCATCACGATTTCTTCTGGTTGTAATCATTATAATCAAAACATTGTGAAAAAATCGCAAATGCAACATTGGGAGAAATCAAATGTTCTCAAAGCACACCAGTCCTTGTTATTGCCACTGTATACAGTCATGTGACAGTATCAACAAAGGGCTTCATTTGCACAAAAATTGCTAGCCAGACCTAAAATGTTCCGTGACAATTTACGTACTAGTGTACATGGTCATTCCATATGCTATTCCTGCGTCAGAAATGGACTAAATATGTTTGATGGAAAAGGGATTGTCAGTCAGCAACACCCTTTGATATTCTGACGACACTTGACCTGTAATTAGAGACTAAAACAGAGACCATGTTTACTAGTGTCCTCCAGTGTGCTACATCTCATTTTCTGGCAAAACACTCATATGCTTTTCCATCAAACAGCCCCTTCCCCACAAAAATAAATTACAATCATACCACACTGGTATGATGATAGATTATGGTTAAAAAAAACAAAACAAAAAACAGGTCTCATGGTATGGCAGGAGGTATCTTGGCACCAGGACAGAAAGATACAAGAGAATGTTGTCAGAGTGAAGGACAAGGAGCAAAAGAAACAGCATAAGTGAGTGAGGAAGAAAGAGTAAGCGCTTGGCAGTAATAAAGCAGTGTGACTCTGCAGCCAACACCAATATTAGCAGAGAATAACACCGAAAATATTATAAGGGCATCACTCACTATCACCCTGAATATCTGCTGCCTCCATAACACACACGAACACACACATTCAGAGCCCTATGGCTCTTTGCTACATGACAGAGCTCTCTGTAATCATGTTGACTGACAACCTTATTGCCAAGCAATGTACCCATCACTCTACATGTCAAAAGGTTACCCGTCTGACTTGACTTGATCTGTTTTAATGGATGCAGTTCATGACAATGATGACCTTCTTCATTCATCTCTCAAAGTTGCTTTATTTTTCATTTTATTCCCTGAATAGCCTTTACAGTATATACAATAAGGAATTTGGGGAATTTTATGTATAAACTTTTGAAGGGTTAATTCAATGGGTTCTGCAGGTGAAAGGCTTCTTAAAAAAACATTTATATATATATATCATGTTGATTTTTTTTAAACATTCAAATTTGGCAGGGTTGTTAATAACAATCTTCTCTTTGTGTGTCTAATTGAGACGTCATATTTATTTTTATGTGCAGCCGTAGTGTAATCCTGGAATACACTACATAGATTCTGAAACCTGAAATGTGTTCACTTCCATTTTGCACCCCTGCAGATTCAAAGATTCTGACTTCTAAGTGCAAAGATAAGCAGCAATGTGTGTGTGTGCGTGCGCACGCGCGTGTGCGTGCGTGTGTCTGCATGTTCTTTTGGTGTAGCTAGATGGAATAACTAGAGTATCATGAAAGGGAAGCACATGGGTCGTGATCGTTATTTCTGAACATCACCATCAGGCACGTGTCAGATGGACTATTAAACCAGAGCCTAAACACATACACACACATCAGAATCCACACGTGCATAAAAATACACATGAGGTGTGTAAATGGCCCATACTCTGCTGTTCTGTCCTATGAGGTCTTCTTAAGTGGGTGATTATGTGTAAATGCTCATGTAATGATGTGTTACCTTGCATTAATGTCCCTATCGAGCACTGGATGGATTCAACAGAGCGTCTCCCCTAAGACACCATAATGGACAAGCCTTCATTGGTCGTCGGAAACAGAAGGGTAATGTGAATGAAGCGCAATAGGGGGATGAATCGTGTTGGGAAAGCAATTATTTTTGGTAAAAATATTCTGAATAAGCCGGAAGATTGTTTTATCAACCCTGTGGTGTGATTTGCTTTTCTGGTTTTATTGACCATTAAATTTGTTGCTGAAAGTGGAATATTTCGAGCATTTAAGGCATTTTAATGCAGTGGTGCAGTTAGCTATGAAGGGTTGTAGTGTCATGTTGTGATATAACAAGTGCAACTTTTGTATAGCTCGGACATTCGGGACTGAGCTACTGCCCACTATTATGAAAAGCTTTGGTAAAATAAAAGAAATAAAATAAAATAAAATAATCCACGGTGAGAAAAATCAAGAGAACATTTCAACAAATGTGTCCTTGCTCAAATCCAATTTGAATTCACAAAAGATGATTGAGCAATTCTGTATCATACGTCATGTGGGTGCAGCAGGATAATGTCGAGCAAAATCACACCTTGGGTCAGCACTGCAGCAGAGATTCTTTCTTTTGAAGTAGAGTAAACGTATGCTACATCAATAGAAGAAACTTTTGAAGTCTGTTGACTATTAAAGTTCGAAAATAGTTCACAAATAATGGACAAGGAAAAAGAGAAGACATTTTTAATTGCTTTGAATGCATACAGAAAATGTATTAAAGTCCTACAAGAGCAAAGGCAATGGATTGTTCTCTTTTTCTCTTTTCTTAACATTTTTCATTGGATTATTTTAGATTCATGGCCTAGAAGTGTTCCATATATACAGTGTATTACATGGTTAGTGATAGAGACTACTCTGTTTCCCATCTCTGGGAATGTGCATGCCATCAAGAAACCCCTGTATATACAGTTGCAAGAAAATGCAAACCCTTTGAAATGACCAGGATTTCTGCATTTATTAGTCATAATGTGTTCTGATCTTCATCAAAGTCAAAACAATACATAAACACTGTCTTCTTAAACAAATACCACACAAACAATTATGTATTTCCCTGTTTTTATTCAACACGACATGTAAACATTCAAAGTGCAGGGTGGAAAAAGTATGTGAATCTTTGGATTTAATAACTGGTTGACCCTCCTTTGGCAGCAGTAACCTCAACCAGTTGTAATTGCAGATCTGCTCTGCACGATGATAAATTTTGGACCATTCATCTTTACAAAACTGTTTCAGTTCAGTAATATTCTTGGGATGTCTGTTGAGAATTGCTTGCTGGATTTCATGCCGCAGCCTCACATTTTAGAAGGCGTATTTTCCTTTGTTGAAGCCATTCTGTTGTTAATTTATTTCTGTCCTTTGGGTCGTTGTCCTGTTTCATCTCCCATCCTATATTGAGTTTCAATTGCAAGATAGATGGTGTTAAGTTCTCCTGAAAAATGTCTTGATAAACTTGGGAATTCATTTTCCCATAAATGATAGCTATCAGTCCAGGCTCTAAGATAACAAAGCAGCCCCACACCTTGTTGCTCCCTCCACTGTGGGTAACACTTTAGATTAGATTTGATGTTGGTGTGGTGTACTTTTTGTGGTGTGTTCCTTCCAAACAACTTAACTTTAGTTTCATCTTTCCACAAATAGTTTGCCAGTAGTGCTCTAGAATTCTTTCGCCTCATTGAGCATTCTGCGCTGTGGTCTTGCTAACATCTTTACATTATGGCCACTCCTTGGGAGAACGGTGCAGAACTTTCTCCATTTATAGACAATCTCTCTTTCCATGGACTGATGAGCTTTTAGATTCACGCAAGTCAACAATTCTCAAACACAGGTCTTCTGAGAGCTCTTATGTGTGAAGCATAGCTCACATCTGGTAATGCTCAAAACTGAAAATTGGTGTGTGTTTATTATTGGACAGGGCAGCTGTAACCAACACCTCCAAGCTCATCACAGTGATCGAACTCCAGGTTGGATGACTCCTGTCTCCGATTAGCTCTTGGAGAAGTCGTCTTTGTACAGTGTTTAATAGCAGTCTGGCAATGAGCTGCCTCTTACAGGTCAGTTTTAGTACTATGATGGACATCTGCTTTTAGGGTAGGAAATTCACAATTGCCATTGGAAATATCGTTATGGGTGATGTGTGCTGTGTTGGTCATCTCTAGTACACCACACACTATTAGAGCAAAAAGCGCACACATGCCAATTTATTTTCCTCTTCATGTGTAGGGCCTCTCACATTTTAGAGATTGGTTAAGATGTTAAAAATCGGCTACAACGCTTCAGTGTGTATGCACATTTGTGTGTGTGGCATGGAAAAGCATGTAGACAAGGAAGTATGCCAGAGATGAGATGCCACCTGTGTGCGTCTCAGAGCCATATGGCTTCTGGTGTAGCTTGATGATTGGGCCAGCAAGTGCAGGTTACAAAGAGTTGCAGTGAGATCCAGAGATTAACTGGAACATGTGAAGTATGAGAGCCATCTGCTCATCGGTAACCAATCTCCACCCCCTCGGTTTTTTGTGCGCAGAAAGGCAAGAGTGCAGGCATTGCAGATGGTGCACACAAATGAATTAGCATTCTTCCCCTAAATAAATTTTACTTTTCTTTTTTGTCTGTTTTTCTGGTTTATGCCAAGATTGGTTGTATACACACACACATTATACATACTGTATATCATCGAAGAGAAGCATAACCTGCATTTTGATCTCACAGCAGACAACTTTAATTGAATCATTATTTAAGTAAAAAAAAAATATTTTCCGATATTTAAGCGCAGTGTTAATGTTCATACTGTGCATAATGTTAAAGTGGCTTACAATAATATATATTTTTTTCGGGATAAAGCCTTGTTTATGATGAACAGGCACACTACTCTATTGTATTTTAATGTTGGTCATGATGGTGGTACTTGGAGAGCTATGTATTTTTTGAGGCAGTACGTGGTATAAAAAGTTTGAAGCTTTGTTTTCATTTTGTGGATTAAATTGTATTGGTGTCCCAAATCATTCAGCTGTCAAACCTGGATCAACATTATTTAAAACACATCATTCACAGGAACTTGTTATCAAGCATACTGAAAGGTCAGGCGTCCATAACCTGGGCATGCCCTTAAACTGGTTAGGTAGCTACTCCTCGTTTCTGTATGAACTTCTGTATTACTTCTTTCATTGAACTCATCCCAATTTTCATTTTCTTGAGCAATTATTGTGCAAAGGGGAAGATAGGACACACTATTCTTTCTTCAATAGAATTTAAAATCCACTACCTGCTTTTGGGTGGAGGAACTTCACATTTTCTTTTCAACACCAAATGTGACTGATGGAATTATTCATCAAGGTTGATCTTTCACTGGGATGTCAGACACTGAAAAAGAAATATATGTTCTGTTCATACATTTCTGGCTATCGGTAAGCCTTTGCAGCAGTCTTACATTTGTGAAAGGTTGAAAAACAATTACAAAAAGGCTTTAATTGCAAATTATTGCTGAATCTCTCAGAACCTTGAAATACTTGTGTTTAATTTGTTGAATTTCCCTCATAGTTTTGACAGAAGGGACATTTTCCAGCTTTCTCTCAAGCTTTCTGAACATGTTCCTGATAACTGTAAATGCCGCTGTCGGACACACATTCTACCTTGTGCTTATTTTTGTCTGATAGGTAATGCTGACAGTTGCCTGTTTTTCGTTCATATTGCAATATAGTCTGACCCACAACCCTTTTATGATAATATAATTAGCACTATTTTGTATTTTGAAATACTCCATATATTTGTTCTGTACCATATAGTGTTCATGGGCTGGAGTCTATCCCAAACCGTTAATAATACTATACAGTCAGTCAGGCTAGTTATGAATAGGACACTACGGTGGCTTCACTTCCAAATGGTAAATGTTATAAAATGCTCTTAGAAGGTTTCTTTAAAGAATCCATCCATGTTCTATACTGCTTTGTCCACTAGGGTTGCGGGTGTGCTGGAGTCTATCGCAGCTGACTTAGGGCGAGAGGCGGGATATATCTACCGTATTCTCACGACCATAGGGTGCACCGTATTAAAAGGTGCAGTCTCAGTTACGGGGTCTATTTCTGTATTTAATACATACATAAGGCGCACCGTATTATTGGGCGCAGGCATGGTAAAACATACGCTAGCTTAAAACATACGGTAGCATGCATGCACGCTAAAACAATGTTTTTAAAAAGGCAGCCAGGTCCGCTTTTCCTCTCTGTAAGCAGCGTGTCGGCAGTAAATGCTAAAAAATAAAAGAATCAAATAAATAAAATTAAAAAAATTTAAAAAGCGTCAAGCTGTGTTCGCCATCTGTCATCCATGGCTCCCACGCCGCTCGCAACTTCACTTTGAACCCCCTGTTTACACGGATGTCCAGCGGTTCGTCAAGCCTCCCGGAATGAGGGTAAGCCCCAAGTTATTGCACTCAGTCAAATGGTGACTTGAGACTCTTCTCCCGGCTGTTCTTTGCTCATTAATCCATCGCTGCTATCTCCCCAGAAACCAATGGGTCACGCTGAATAGAATACGAACACTCCATGCTAGGTCATCCCACCAACTCCATAAATGGAAGATGAAAGATGATTCCGCTTGTGGTCACCAATCGAAGGAACACATCAGAAATGACTGACTGTCCACTCTGTCATTTTCCTAACAAACTGACTGATATTCCATCATACTACACAGGACACACTCGCTTGGCTTTCCAACTTTGACTTAAAACTACAGTTTCATCCTGCGCAATGTCTTACAAAAGAAGGTTATTAATATTATGGTCCTTTTTGCAGCGCAAGCGACACCTCTAATTATTGCTTAGCAGTAGAGGCAGTGCTTATTATATAATTACACCTTTCACTATTATTCTTGGTAGTGTGTTGGATGAGTGGTTAGCATACCAGCCTCACAGTTCTGAGGTTCGGAATTTGAATCTCAACTTCGGCCTTCCTGGCTGGTGTTTGCATGTTCTCCATGGGCTTTGTCCCACATTCCAAAACCAGAACAATTTAAGTATAAATAGTTCAAAAACACACTAGTCAGACAATATTTGCTTTGCGATAGTGTACCATTATTACTTGTCTAGGACATATGGGACTTATTTTACGTTTGTCATGGGTGTGTGTTCCGGTTGTTGTTTTCCCCCTGTTTCGTACACACCTGCTCCTGAGAGCATCTTCACCGCCTGTGCCTTGTTCACCCTAATTACCCCTTGCATTTAACCTTGTGTCTCATTCTTTCTGGTCACCAGTTCGTTGTACCTTGTCGTCGCGTTCCAGCATTCCTTGTTTCCACGTCACAGACTCACAGTAAGACAAGACCCTGTTCCGATTATCGACCTCGCCTTTTTGCCTCACGTTTTTTGGATACTGTTGCCTTTTTTGGATTGCCTGCCTGTGTACCGACCTCTGCCCGTTTATTAAACCTCTCTTTTTTAAACTGTCCATTTGTTTTGGAGTCGGGCATTTTTTTCTGTCCTATCCTCTGTTCCGTTCATGACAATGTTATGAGTTCCAGGATTGCCACTGGTATATTTCATCTACAGTAAGAAGAATTATTTTACTTTTTAAATGCTTATTTCTATTATGTAGTGTGTATGTTTTCACTATGATGTCTGCGGGCGTGTGTGTGTGCATTTGTGTAGAACTTTAATGCATCACAATAAAAATGATGCCTAGTATTTTGGCTTTCACACTTTGTCACATGAGAAGGAAAAAGAAATATTAGTAAAAGCTATAAGTAATAACTGCTGATACACAGGATCGAGCCAAAGACAAGCGTTCATTCCTTGGAAGCTTCTTTCTGTGACCTCGATACAAGACAGTCAGTCACATTGATAGGAAAGTGAGTAACTAAAGCACATATCACTTGCTTTCCAATGTCAATCTGCGTTGCCAAACTCCATTGGGAGAAGAGTGTAAACATTATTTTATCCGGAAAAGCTTACAGCAGGTTTTTGTTCCTGTTTTAATCAAGAAGTTATGTCCAGCTCTAATAAAACTGCTGCTATTGCAAAACCCACACTAATCTCTTTGAGGGGCCCCAATAGCTTATAACAACTAAGTCTAACTTCATTGACATGGTTAGTTTGTTCGTTATTTGACCAGCCACAATCTTGTATTTGTATGAACAAATACAAAAATCAGCTCCATCCCAAAATTACTAATTATGCTATGTGTCTAACAGAAACACAATACAATTTATCTTTCCAGTGCAACATAACATAACACAATATATAATAGTTATAACATATCACGCTACATGAGCAAATCTACCGGTTAGCGAGGAAACAAAAACAGCATTTTCCAGTTGTGTGTGCACTCTTGCTGGTTCGGAGAACTCATAACCTGCTCATAGTAATTAAAAACATACAGCATGTCGAATGAGCTAAGTAAAAGAGAAAAGAGTGGGACAATATCAGGACAAGCTTAACGTCAAGACCAAGAAGCTGTCATATTTGCAGAAAATTAAAGTACTGAAAGGGCATCATAAATATCAACACCCCCCAGTACCATACTACACATGCATACTCTGACTGGTCATTACATTATGACCACAAGGACAATCTAATGGGATCCATTACAAGAGCTTTTTTAGACTTCCTGTATGGAAATAATAATGCTTAGTTTTGGCTGACATTGTCAGAGATGTGTAGAGAGTCTCCTAAATATATTATAAACTACTAAACTATAGAAAATACATGTCATTTTTCAAAATGCATACAAGATATTTTGTTGCCTTCCTGCTGTAAATCCTCACCAATTTATATCCCAACTGATGGTTTTGCCTTTAAAAATGATTTCCATAAGACAGAAGGAAGTCATCTATGTTTTAGCTGAAGTAGGCGGCAGAAAAGAGCATGAATTTATTAAACCCACGCAAAGCATTCAAAGCGCGTCAGCAAGTAATGAATTGTCAACGAGCAATAAATAACCTTTGTGTGTTTTGTGTTTCAGGCAGAACTACCAGTTGTGGGGGTGGAAGGAAGTCCTGATGAGACAAGAAGGAAGACAGAAACACTAAAGTAAGTCTTAACGGGAATCTTATTTGTTTGGGAGGTTCGTTTACTGAAGATCAATTTCCTTTCATCATTAAACAACACGCGGCACGGTGGCCGACTGGTTAGAGCGTCAGCCTCACAGTTCTGAGGTGTGGGGTTCAATCCCCGTCCCCGCCTGTGTGGAGTTTGCATGTTCTCCCCGTGCCTGCGTGGGTTTTCTCCGGGCACTCCGGTTTCCTCCCACATCCCAAAAACATGCATTAATTGGAGACTCTAAATTGCCCGTAGGCATGACTGTGAGTGCGAATGGTTGTTTGTTTCGATGTGCCCTGCGATTGGCTGGCAACCAGTTCAGGGTGTACCCCGCCTCCTGCCCGATGACAGCTGGGATAGGCTCCAGCAAGCCCGCGACCCTAGTGAGGAGAAGCGGCTCAGAAAATGGATGGATGGATCATTAAACAACACCAATTTTTTTCTCTACATTAATTTTTTTCTTTACATACTACCTAACCCTAACCCTAAGCTATATTTGTAATGACCCATATTTCCTTAATCAAACCGAATTACAGATACATTTACTTCCACGATCTTTTATTAACACATTTATGGCAAAAAAATATAAATAACAGTATTTATTGATAGTAGTAGCCTCGTATAAATCATTAAAAAAATAAATGTAACAGTCTTAATAACATAGGTGAACGTATTTCACTTTAATCACACGATCACAATGATTTTTCTATTAAGGTAATACAATATAAGACTTTATAACCTTTTATCGATCTTTCCTATCTTTCTTTAATCATTAAATAACGTTTGTAGATACAATTTGTTACAACCTCTTAAAGTGGTGGACAATCTTTGCATAGTAGTCTCAGTCTACAGTGATGATGAATGGCCTTGAGTCTGCATCTCTCAGCTCTTTGCACTGTGCAATTTAGTGCTGAACGAGTATGAGCAATTTCTGAAGATGATGATAGACTGCAGTGATCGTGAAACGGGAGCCAATAAACTGCAAGAGTCACACTCATGCACTTCACCAACTACACAACATTCTGAGCACCTGAATTGAAATCCGAGAACCTAAGGGGAAACATCAGGAGTAAGCCATCATTTTCATGACCTTTCCAGATATTCAACACTGGTAAAAGCATGGTTACATTTTGTGTCTGGAAGAAGTTAACACCTTTGCAAATATGTTGAATTTGTTCAGGACATGTACCTCCTGTATTATTATTTTTTTATAGAACAGCTAGGTATCTATTTCATTATATTTATTTGTATTACTTCATATTTCCATCACAGCATATTTTCTCCTTCTCTTAAAAATGTCAGATCAGTTGGCACATCCCGGCTGTCATGGCAACCTGACCGTACAATTGATTCCCGGATCCTTTTACACTAATACACTTACCTGCAAAAGTAGACGCTAGCACTGAACTCATCGCGGAGTAAACGACCAACTGTACTGACGCATTAGGCCACGCCCCTTAAAGGCACACATCAACAACGAATGTACCGCAGTGTGATGAAAAACCTGTTTATTTCGTTACATTATCTTATTATATTTTTATATTAATTTCAATTCATTTCAATGGGTAAAACAGATTTTGATATAGAAATAACTAAACTCTTCAGTCAAGGTGCAATTGAACAACCATTTGAAATGTATTGAAGAAATAAATCACTTGTGTACAGTAATTTCAAATAATGCTATCTTCTCAGACAGAACGATAAGACAAATTCAGTAATGCCTGGAAATAAAAGCTGAAGTCTTTCTCTCTTGCCTCATACAGTATTTATCTTTTGGTATGAAATCCAAATGTTTGGAATTGACCCCACTGTTACATTTGGTGGGGAGTCTGGAATGACAAAAATAAAAAAATAAAAACATTTTCATAACTAAAAGAGATACCTACATACAGGTATGTATGGGGGAAAAATGGTAAGAGTGATCATTCAACACTTGACCAGCTCTACACCCTTATTAAGGTACTGGAGTATTCATGGGAGATTGCCCAATCGGTCCACGTTTTGTTTGTGGACTTGGAAAAAGCATTCAACCGGTGTTCTCTGGGGGTACTCCAGCAGTTTGGGTTCTGGTCGCTGCTACTTATGGTCCGTGTACTATTGAAGTAGCAGCTTAGCTCACATTGCCAGCAGTAAATCGAACTTGTTCTCTGTAGATGTTGGATTGCCCAAGGCTGCCCTTCTACACCGGTCTTCATTAACTTTATGGACCGAATGTTTAGCCCAGCCAAGGTGAAGATGGTGACCAATTTGGGAGCCTGAAGCTCTAATTTCAACTTCTGTATGTGTGGATAATGTAGATCTGGTTTTGGGTTTATGTAACTGTGACGTTCAACATCTGATGTGGCGGATTGCAGTTGAGTGCTAAGCGGCAGATATTAGAATCAGCACTTTGAAATCGACCCAGTGGTTCTTAAAAGTTTTTCCCTTCTCCTTATGCCAAATCAGTTGTAACCAATCTGGGGGTTTAAATTAACTCAACACGTTGATTACAATGTCGGCATTGACCAAGACTTACTGTCACGGCTGCAAAGAGTTCAAAATGCTGCTGCTGTCTTGATGACTGGGTCATGCAAACAAGAGAAGATTCCCCCTGTTCATATTGCTCTCCACTGGCTGTCTGGCTTTCAAAAATCCTCCATCTAAGGCTTGGTACACACAAGCTCAAATCTAAAAAAAATCAAAGATTTTTTTTTTCATCTGTGACAGATGTCACGCACAAAGGTAAAAAAGGGATTTAACAGTTTTGGCCGTGTTGTGTGTGGTGTGCTCTGATAATCTCAACACAGAACACCACACACATAACATTTCTGTTCCAGTGCTGATCTCGAAATCTTGGATGATCACACGTAATCTTATACAAACAAAGAAGAACAACTACTTCCGCATGTGCGTCGGTGTTTACTGAGTTTTTCCGAATGTTTCCGAAGCTGGGAGCTGTATGTAAAATGTCCTCAAAAAAACGACTCTCTTTGAAAATACTACTGGCCCTCTTGGGAATACAATTTTATATATATAATTTTTCTGTCATGCTAAATTATCAAAACTGACAGCAAAAGTTTTTTTTTTTTTAACTTTATTATTTAAGTACATTTCAGAATCAGTACTTCTTTAACTTTCCCTTTAGTAAAAGTAATTGAATCAGTACTTGTACTTTTACCAGAGTCATTTTTTTACACAAGTATCTGTGCTTCGACTTAAAAAGTACTGAGTGTGTGTGCAGTAGTTTTGCCACCTCTGTTAAAAACAATTCAAACCCATTTAATCAAAGCAAAGGTATATACTGTTATGGTCATGAAGAATTAATTAATGAATTAATTAATTCATGGAGTGAATACCATCAGTTGGCTTTGTGAATTTACATGTGGCTAAAGTGTGAGAATTGACTCTTTCAGTTAATCTCCAGGATTCCTCATTTTGTAGAATCTGTGGTTGTTGAAGTGAATTTTATTCTGTCCACTTCCTATAGAGCCATTTTCTGTTAGTTATTAGTAGTGCTGTCAAGATATAGAAAATGATGATGCCCACGCGGCACAAAAGCTGGTTTGCAAATCTGCCTCGCAGTTCTGAGGACTGGGGTTCAAATCCCGGCCCCGCCTGTGTGGAGTTTACATGTTCTCCCCGTGCCTGCGTGGGTTTTCTCCCGGCACTCCGGTTTCCTCCCACATCCAAAAACATGCATGGTATGTTGATTGAAGACTCTAAATTGCCCTTAGGTGTGAATGTGTGCACGAATGGTTGTTTGCGTCTATGTGCCCTGCGGTTGGCTGGCGACCAGTTCAGGGTGTACCCCGCCTCTCTCCCGAAGATAGCCGGGATAGGCTCCAGCACGCCCGCAACCCTTGTGAGGATAATGCGGTACAGTAGTAGATGATTCCCACCAAAGGCCATGCCTATGCTCGGGACAACAGAGATCCTTCTCCTCTTGTGGTTTATTTCCACATTTCCACGGGCACCACTGATGGCACCAGGAGCACTCTCTGTGGGGTACAAAAGGAAATTATACATATCACCATATTACGAAACATAATTAGACTTGATAAGAATTTAAGCCTCTTCACAATTACAACGTTGTATGTCAGGACTTTCTTCTCCACACTCTGCACGTTTGAAAAATCATCTGTGGAATTAAACGCCACATCAAGACAAAAAAAAAGAAAAACTACATGGAAAAGCTATCTGATACAAGTAGATTTAAGTAAATATATTCTACCTCCGCAATGTGCATGCCTACACCTTATTCCCAAGTGAGACTAACGTAAGGACTTCACGCTCAAGGAGCTTCCCAGGTCTCAGTTTGTCCCGCAAGTCAGGTGTAAATGGTTAATGGATTTGACATATGTTAGTGTCTTGTTACTTAGCATGGTTAACAGTAGAAACCACTTCAAAATATTAATTCTAGTTAGTGTTTTTAATTTGATTTATTAGATTACAGCAGCATGGAAAAAGTCCCTTTTGGCCCCACAACTTTGGCCTGTACTCATGATGGCAATTGTACATTTCTGTAGGTGATATGCAGCTATATATGAGGGCTTTGTGATCTGCAGCAAATTGAAGAAAATTCAACTCCAAATTGGAAGAAAAAAACCAAACACTTAAAAGAGGGACACCGGTGAATGCATGACCACTAAAACAGTAAGGACAGACCACAGTGCTGTAGCTTTTGTGCTCACAATGTTTCACGGGTTAAGTGAACATTGAAAACACCCCTAATGTATCTTGTACAAATGTACACTCAACAGGGAGCTGTTGAATAACTGCACTACTGTGTAATTACTCTCATATCTTTTCAAATCCTTCTGAATGTCCCTATCGTCAGACCTCCCCATGTTATTGTCTACCTGTCACAACTCTCATACCAAAAAAATGGGCATATTGTTGCTTTTTGGGGAATTTGGTCTTAGACCACCCCTAATTTACCACGAGAGAGAAAATTATGAAAAAGAGAAACATGCAGAGGCTTGAAAGGGCCTCTGGTATCTGTCCATCAAACAGCAGGTATTCCCAGCAGGTGTTGGCCGGTGCATCAGCCACGTTATCATCTGTTATCTTGTCTTAACAGCAGTACTACTGCTGGGCTTAGGAAGGGGTGGGGGTGTCAGTTGAAAGGAACAAACCCCACCCCCCTCTGGGCAGGACATAGTGGATCCGGCATCACTGCAAGACACTAGACCTACTGCAGTTAGACATGGCCCCTGGTTGGTGGCAGAAGGACTTAATTACCTATTAGTGATTCATTTGGGACTCACCGCAGAGAGTTGCCATATAGAGAAAGAGAAAACAGCTGAGCAGAAAGCTGGGGGATGGCGTGAGGATTAGCTTAACCATCACACAGTCAAAGACGATTCCACAAAAAACAGGATATTTCACAAGGTATGGAAGCCTTCTGTACTGCAAGTACAGTGGGGTATGTGGTCCGGACACATGCGCAGAAGGTGAAACTGCAATGTAGAGACGCATTTAAAAAAGAAAAATCTTATTCAAAGACACTTTAAAGACATTGTAACTGGATTTTAACACCAAAAATGCAAGCATAAAAAATACCATACATATTGCAGTATCTGTTTGATTTGTGGGTGGGAGGTGGGCGGTTGTGCTCAAAATATGGCATGTCAGAGCTCCCTGGCTCTGAAAAGAAATTGTTGCTCTACATAAAGATGGCCAAAGATGGATGTGGACATGAAATAAAATGACAGTTTAACCTTCTTCCACCCCGGCCCTACTTTTGTCTCTCTGACCACACATCCATTCAAACTGAAATGAAGGAGAATGAAGATGGTAGTGTTTACTTGACCTCAGTTATTCAGGGCCTAGAGTGATCAGACTGAAAGAGAAATTGGAATTAATAATGTAGACGGACTCTAATATGTTTACTCAGCTCCAATGATGGCTTCAATAAAATATGAAGAGTACAGTACACCATTAGGCTATACATTGTGAGCGACATACTAATCCTCACTACTCTTATTTGCCAGCCAAATCCATTAAAGGCTGTAGGCTGTGGTGGCGTTCTGGTCACCTCTAACCAAATAGAAAAGGGGCTTTGGGTCACAGCATCTATCATTTTCTATTTGGAAAAGGTTTCACCTTCCCTTGACATCTTGACTAAGAACACACAAATGGATCTGATTCAACAAAGTGGCAAATGAATGAGAAAAGTATATATGTACCCCTACCCCTTATTTCTTTTTGGTCCAACCTCGGGTCATCTCACGAAAACCTTCAATTTCAATGTTAAGATCTCCCTTTCAAGCACCCTTTGTGGAAGATGACTATAAAATAAAAATTCTACTAAGCTTGGATGACCAACGCAAAGTTTGATTAATTATACATGCTATAAAAGTTGTTTGACAAAACAGACCAGTTTGTATTGATTTTTTGTCCTTTTTTTGTTGCCATCGTTCATATAGTACAGTATATACTTTGTGACAAGTAGTTAAAAAATATTGAAGTAACTCAGAAGATGCATTTTTATCTTGCGGCAGACAATTTTAATATCTGTGTGAGCGTGGTGACCTACTCCTACTCTCCTTGAAACTAAAACAAAAAAATTAAAGAAGTTATTTAAAGCTAAAATCTCATCAATATAGCACTGATACACTATAGGCAGTAGATTGATTAATGCGACATGCATCCCTTGCCAATAGGAAAGCCAAGAGTCCGCAGATATAGTACATACATACAGCAGTCGTGGCTGCAAATACGAATGAGTTTCATTTTGTGTCTGATTATAGTCGGGAGATACATGGATCATAAATACGTTCCAGGTTTCATCAAAGACTGTATAGTATTGCAAATCTTTGTGTTGCTATGTATTCTGTAAGTAAATTCTTCCAGCGAGGGATGTGGCAAGATTTTGTAGTTATGAAGGATAGGCTTGTTGGCGATAGTTAAAGAAATGAGTAGGGTGCTTCTCTAGTTAAGCAACGATTTGGTGGGAATTGGATTTTGCAAGCTTGGATGGCTTATTGCTGTCCAGAAGGAGTGGACAGTTTGGCAAATCCAAATTGCTCGGAGATCATCTGTTCCGCTTAAGGAACATTGTCTGTGTCAACTGATCCCATTTTAAGCATTTTCCTTTAGAGTTGTGTGTTTGTTGTGGATTATCTTATATTGTATTAGTTGTAAATATTGATTTGGGTCCAACATTTAGAGTTGAATGGCAGAGAAGTCATTTCCCCATTTTGTAGTTGGAAGCGGAAGATGCCTCAGGCCGAGAGGAAAGTGGTGACAATTCAAGGGGCCGAATTCATGTGTTATTCCTTCAACATTCTGTGTCTGCTTTGGGGTCCGACCATGTCTCTAATCATAACTCCTCATCGGCCTTTAACCAGGAACTAGCCTCCTAATTCGGAGGGTAGTTTGTTAGTTAACTATCAAGCAAATGGGCAGACAAACCGGAATAAAAACGCTCACTGACCACACCGGGCAACAACAATAACAACACACCATTGTTTTCCACCAGGGAACACACCCACCAAGGCATAAACCTAAAATGTTGAACTGAAGAAGCCTTTTGAATTCAAGGTGAAAAGTCTTCAAAACACAAGAACAGTCCACTGGACTTGATTAAACTTTTATGGATTACCATGACCGGAATGACTGAGAATCTACTCTGACATCATTTTAACTGTAGATGGATTGATCACGTGAGGGGAAATTACAGCGTTCCCGCGTATATTAACTGAATCTGATAAATAAAAAAGGACAGTCACTCTGATTGATGACTCTGATTAATAGCTGATTGGCTGTGTAAATCTTCACAAAGGTCATGTCTCACCTGCTACCCTGTGGCCTTTAAGTACTCTGCACTCAGTCACAGTTAGAGTAACACGACTGTGCTGTTTCATGAAATTTAACCCAGCCATAATTATGCAGGCCATTAGCAAATATTGAAAACAAAAATAATAATAATGATTAAAAACAATAATTAAAAGGAAATTCTTTTTTTATTCTGAAGAAAGAGTATGCACATGATGTATTATGGCAAGAGTCAGTGTTGACTGCAAAGCTAGAAATTGAAGGAGTGATGATGCATGTTGTCAGTGGTCATGCCCCACAGGTGGGATATGAGTTGGAAGAGAACGACAAGTTCTTGAGGGAGGAGTTTGGATGTGGTTATTCAGAGTATTCATAAAGGGAAGAGTGCTGATTGGAGGAGAACTCAGTGGACATGTTGGTAAAGAGAAAAGAGGTGATGAGAAGGTGATGGCCAGATTTGTTTTTTAGGACAGGAATTCTGGAAGGACAGATGGTGGTTGCATTTTGTAAAGATGAAGGAAAATGGCTACGGTGAACACTTTATTTCTGAAAGAGAGAGGAACACCGATGGGCTACAATATATTCTAAGTAGGCAACGCAACCTGAGAGAGATTGGACTGTAAAATTGTACAGAGAGCGTTGCCAGACAGCTCTCTGTACAATTTTACTGTTCAAATATAACAATTTGAACAACAACAACAGCTTTAGATACTCAATTACTCTTAAAGTAAGTACAATAAATGAAGCTTCTAAATGAACCCAATCAAGGCAGAGGAGTTGTAAATTGTTGCTTCAAAATGCTGTAATTACCACATAGCACTCAAGCCAATTAGGTGGTTATAATTGCTTTTGCTTGCTTTTTACTGTGTCTGAAGGTATTTAATTTGCATCAGATGTGACTGTGAAAAGGAACGGAATCCTCCCTCTATATGTTGGAAATCTGTACAGTTGAAAACACCAACACAATAGCTGAAGGTTATGACACCAATAAAAACCAGCAATATACTGACATAATAATACGACCTTTTGATTTCATCAATCAAACTGAAATCTCTGTCATATACATGTTATACCGGAAATGGTCGCTTTATTGGTGCAGCTGGATTTGCACAAGCTAAAGGATGTTTGGAAGTGATGATTGTTGTCAGAGAGTGATGGTGACTCAAAGCTTTTGTTACTCTAAGCAATATATTCAAGTACAGTCTTTTTATTGTATTCTATGGACAGAAAATAAACATTCACCAGTTTCCGCAGTAGTTTGTCTTTCACATTTGTAAAAAAAAAGTATGTGAACCCGTTGGAATTATCTGGATTTCTGCAAAAATGTATTGATTCTTCACCTGAGTGACAACAATACAGTAGGCAAACCGTTTTCTTAATATAATAGCACACAACACTAATGTTTCCAAACCTTTACTGAACACAACATAACATCACAGTGCAGGGTGGAAAAAGTACAGCATGTGAACCTTTTAGATTTAATCTTTGGTTGACCCTCCTTTGGCAGCAATCATTTCAACCAAACATTTCCCGCAGTTGCGTATCAGACCTGCACAATGGTCAGGGGGAATTTTGGAACATTCCTCCTTCCGTTGAGCAATATTCTTTGAATGTCTGGTGTGAATCGCTCTCTCGAGGGCATGCCACAGCATCTCAATCAGGTTGAGGTCAAAACTTTGACTGGGCCACTGCAGAAGACTTTTTTTTTTTTTTCCATTGATGACATTCTGTTGTTGATTTTCTTCTGCCCTTAGGGTCATTGTCCCGTTGCATCACTCACCCTCTGTTGCGCTTCAGTTGGCAAGTCCTCCTATGAAATGCCTTGGTAAACTTGGGAATTAAGTTTTCTGTGAATGATAGTGATAGTCCCAAACCATTGATGCCACCTCCCCCATAGGTTTTGATGGTGGTGTTCCTGTATATATATGTTGTGTGTTCATTCCAAAACAACTGAATTTTGGTTTTATCTGTCCACAGCAGTGTATATGTGTAAAAGTAAATGCTGTTGTTAGTCAATGCAACTTGAAAATCCTATTGGCTCATTACCAGAAACCCCTTGGACAAACAGCCAGAGGCCTCTTAATCCAGGTATATCTCTATGGCCATGTGTTGTGTCATTCAGTCCGACATTTTTAACTGATATCTTGCAATTCAATGAATGTTATCTATAGTTGGTGTGAAAATAGTCAAAGAATTTTCCGTTGTATGTGACCCAGACCTAGAGACATTGTACAAAGATACCCAAGATTAAGAAAGAAGATTAGGTTTGTAATCTGCGCCATCTATGTCAGAGACATGTTAACCCTTCTTTGTTTGGCTATTACATTCTTAAGGTATAGGCATCAATTGCATGTTTGTCCAATCTCAAGTTCGTGGCACTATGAATACATAATGTTTGTGTATTACACTGCTGCGAGGTAAAAAAAACTGAAACCGTTAGCCTGCTGCCCCCCAAAAACACAATAAAATGCCAGAAATATTAATACACATGTAACCTAAAGCTTTTTATCATCTTTTAGGTAAAATATGGAGGAGAAGTGGATAGAAGTAAATCCTGATGGCTAGAGCAAGGAAAAGAAAAAAGAAAAAAAAGCAGAGCGGAAGCAACTGTCGTTGTAATTGCGATTCTTTTGCTGCCAACTCTGTTTTACAATGCCGTCCCAGGGAAATGTAGCTAATGTGTTGCTGAATAATTTAAGAGCAATTGTGCTTGAGGACATATTGGTTCATGCGTCTTATCATGGCCTACCCTTCACCCTGACGGTATTACCAAACCCCTGTGGATTTTTTGTTTTAAACCTCTGTTCTCCTTACCTCATTGTGGTGGCTAGACAACATGTGAATCTAAGGAAAGTTATTTGCTCTACTGTGATTTGTGATTGTAGTGCATTTGACAGAAAAATTTAGTTAGGTTTTCTACGCCTAGAAGCCACTTATCCAACCCACAAGAGAGGGCAAGTTGACTACAAGTACATCTTTGCACACAATGCTTACAAGTACACAAAACAATCATCATACATTAAGGCCATGCCTTTCGCTGCTGCACTTTCACCTTTTCTTCCATATTTCACACAGAACACACATCGTGCCCTAATATTATTCCATTGCCTGGTGAGCTGTCAGTTTCATACACATTTGTAGTTTGTATTTCTTAGCATAAGGTAGTCTAATTTCTAAATAATAAGAATGCTAGCTTGTTTTCTAAGGAATAAAAAGCATCTTTTGCTCATGAGAGATGGATCAAAACCTAATAGAATATTGTTGGCATCAGTAGTATGGTGTTGGACTGGTTTACCTCATATTTAGAAAATAGAAGCTTTCTTGTCATGATTGGAGAAGCCTCCTCCTTCTTTGCGCCTCTTGTTTGTGGGGTCCCTCAAGGATCAATTTTGGGCCACCTCCTATTTACTATAAAGCGTAAATTGGAAAACCTATGTGGATGATACCCAACTGTATGTCCCACTGAATCCTGACTCTAGCAATATGTCACTGGATGTCCCAAAACCTTTTAAAGCTAAACGACTCCATGTCTGAGGTTATTATAATTATACCCTCTGGCCATACTCCCAGCAGTATAAGTAACTCTTCTAGTATAGGTGTCTTATCAATAAATGTGAAGGCGGAAAAACAGAACCTGGGAGTCACTTTCAACTCAGAGCTGACATTTGATCCTCAAGTGACCAAAGTGATGCAGTCCTTCTTTGTACACCTCAGACAGCTAATGATTATCAGATCATTTCCCTCCCCTGTAGATTTGGAAAAGGTCATCCACGCTTTTATCATTTCCAGACTCGACTTGTAATGCACTCTATGCTGGTATTTGTAAACTTAACCTTCACAGACTCCAACTAATCTAGAACTCTGCTGCCAGGTTTTTAACTCGGGATGAGTACTTTAGCCTACTTGAGCTTTGCATATTGTTTGGCTTTGAGATGTCTTCCATCGCTTCAAATTGGTTCTTTTGCTCTGAAACTTCTTTCAGCCTAGGTTGCCAAGTTATTGGCTGAGAAAGTCAATGTGGGGGTGGTTATTATGTAAATTAGGTGTTCTACATTTCTGCCCCAATGTTGCATAGCGGTGCCGAACAGCGCGCTCATAGACACATTTTCAGAAATAGGCCGATAACAAAAGATTTATGGAGTTGTTTAATTTCACACTTGATGGGTGGCCAGGCACCCCTGAGATCAAAGTATTTGTATGCAAACCAAAAAAAAGTACATTTTCCATGATATGTCCAATTTAATAAAATACCTCTGACACAGTCAAAATGGGAATCTAGAATTATGGTACGCTCATCCTCCTCGTTGAGCAGTCATCTTGAAATCAATCGTTTTTGGGGTGCCGGTCCTAATGAGAGCTAGTGGGTGGCTCATAGTCAAAATTTCATTTTCACACAAAAATAAAAGCAAATGTCTCTGTGATGTCACACTTGTATGCAAAAATCTTGCTTCCAGAAATCTTTTCTGACATAGGCAGCTTACAGAAAATGTATTTGTGTAGGTTCACACCTGATTGATAGGCAGGCATTCCAAATACTTGTATACAAGCAATCAAAAAGTCACTCTTCCATAATCTACTCCCTTTAAAAAATATTTTCAAGGCTAATGAAAATATATTATTTCATTAGCCGAAAGTCCTAGCTGCTGACTTTATGGTTCTCGTGGACTTTGGCAGTTTAGATTCATACAGGGCCCATTCTCCAATTTTAGCTGATCTATTAGCTTGACCTCGCCTTACAATGTAGCCAGCATGTGCTGCCTCCAAAAGTCTGCTTAACTCATTAAAAACCATTGAATGTATAATTAATGCTCAATTATGCAAATGTTATTACATTTTCACATCCCTTACTGAGTAAAATTAAATACATCATATTGAAACTTGAATTATTTACAAGGCCTGGGATGAAGTTTCACATTCAGGACAAGAAGAGATGCACTGAAAGAAATGCAAGGTGGTGAGGTGAACTATGGTACATTTAATATTAACCAAACTGATTCAGAGCATTATGATAACAATATTACACTGCATGTACACTAACACAGACTAACATGTTGAGAAATTCATGCATTTTCATTACTGCTTGACATTATTAGGGTCACTGGTACAGGAGTTACTTGTCTTTTGGTTGCAGCCCAAATACTGTTATGAAAAGCGAAAGTCTGCAAATCCAAAATGACCCTTGAACACTCTTTAAACACATTCTAGACACAAACACATAAATGCAGTTCTGTAAAAAAAGAAAAAAAAGAAAAAGAGAGACCAAAAGAAATCACTGATATAGCACAAGATTACTGGAACTGTTTTTGGAATGTGGAAAAACAAAACGGAGTAGCTGGAGGAAATCTCTTCAAGGACGGGGAGAAACTACAAACTACAGCAATCCACGAATATCCAGAAAACCAGACTACAATTTTAAACTCTTTTGGGAAGCGTGACATGGTTTCCATACTGTCAATTAGTATGAAATCACTGACTGGATCATTATGTTAGTTCATCTATTTAACATAAAAACATTTTTTTTTACCTGTTGTAACTAATTGGTGTCCTTCATGTAGAAGCAGAAATGTCTTCAGGCTGATTAAAGAGCATGTTGTCTTTATAGCCAATGATATAAACACGTTATGGCTTGTTCAGCCCCACAAGGCCTGGAGGAATCTACAACCCATCACCATGGCAACAGTTGGAAAGTGTAAAATGATCTATCAGATCCAATTAAGAGAATGAAATAGGATTAGATTTTAATAGATTTGATTGCATTAAGGATAGGTTGGGTTGATTACATTTTTAGCTTTAGAAGGACAGGACGATTGCGCTCCAGACAATTGGCAGGGTGGTGGGACTCATCTTGTCATCTTGAAAAGGAGAAGCAGCTACATTGTGCAATTTCTCTCATAATAATCAATTACCAGATCGAAAAATACATGGCACTGACTCAAAAATGTCTGAAATGTTTATTTCACATGGGCCGAACACTTGTAAATGTGTAAATCATATCGTTCAACATGCCAGTAAGCACAAGCAACAACACCTTCATCCATGCATTTTCCATAACCGCTTACCTATCCTGTTAATGGTCGTGGGGAGGTGGAGCCTATCCCAGCTAACTTTGGGCAAAAGGCAGAGTACACCCTGGACTGGTCATCAGTCAATCACAGGCCTGATAGAGACGGACAAGCATTTACAGTCGCATTCACACCGTGATTGAGTGGGAGCTATATACCTACTGGGGGCGTGCCTTTCTCGTCCTCCTTCACGCGCACCCTTCCTCCTTTAACGTCCGCATGCTGTCCTCCGTCACGCCCGCTTTTCCTCTATATAAGCAGCGTGTCGGCAGGAAATGCTCCCAGTCAGTCAAGCGGAGTGCTCATCAAAGTCACACAACAACATTTACAGATTTTGGAACTCGGTGCACACATAAGGCGCGCCACATTATAAGGCGCCCCGTCCATTTTGGAGAAAATTTAAGACTTTTAAGTGCGCCTTATGGTCGTGGAAATACAGTAATCCAATTTATGTATGGTGTAGTTGTAATCTGGACGTGTGTTGCATCTGTGATTGTGACTGCTGATATGTCCAGGGTGTCTACGGCCTCTCACCCAATGTCATCACAAAGCAACCGAAACTACATTAAACACAGTTTTTTAGAGATCATTTGCAAAGTTCATGGAATTGGAATCGCTCTATGGGTAACAGAAATCTTCTTCTTTTCCTTTCGGCTTGTCCCGTTAGGGGTCGCCACAGCGTGTCATCCTATGGGTAACAGAAATAAACCTGGAAATTTGCTGGGTGGCTGTGGCATTATCTTGGTCAAAACAACCATATTTAATACACAATCCCTGAGCCCAATGCACAACTAACCTTATTTAGTGTACAGCAATTGAGGCCACACATCACCTGGATACACTTTTTTGTACGGCTTTGTGATAATTCAAAATACATTATACAAATGTTCAGAAAGTTCTGGCCTGTCAGTGTATGTGTGGATAGAAAGCTACCTTTAGGGTAAAATCGTGTATAGCGTACATACACTACAGCAAACACTTAAGAATATTGTTGAGCTACCATGAATAAATGTATTAAAATTCAGTTTATTATCGCAGTGATAGTACCCTTTTTCCTTGTCAACCTGTAAACAACTCCTGCCCATAATTTCAGTTATTAATGCTGTGGTTCACAAATACTAACAGCAGCATAACTATCCTAACTGAGTGGAACTGCTTGAAGTGGCTTGCCTGCTTCACCCTCACAGTGAGTCACCACCTTTCACCTCACATCCTGACACCCACCATGATAAAACTCACTGGCACCCATTAAGACAGGGGGCTGTAATTGTCTAATGTTCACATGAGCGCGTACACGCACATAGGACAAATTACAGGCCATGATGAACCACTAAATGGCTTTGATGGAAAGGTGTGGGAGAGTCACCTCATTTTCTCTTGCGGAGCATAAAGGGCTCCTCGGTGAATTTCAGCAGCCCACCAGGTCAAAAAGCTATCTATCCCACCTTCACACTGCTATTAATCTGACTGATCTTTTAGTTACCTCCTCTCACTTGTTCTACCTCTCCATCTGCCGAATGTCACAGTCTCTTTTCTTTTTTTTCTATATTATTTACTCATGCCCATCAGCACCAAAGAAAAACTATTACAATAAATAAATTGACACCACACTTTTAAAATTCATTTTAAAACTCATTCTGTGTTCGACTTTTTCAAAGTCACATTAACTCATGAAAACTAGTCGAAGGAAACCCAATTTCCTGTCACGCTTACATTGTTTGACTATTGGAGCCGGCTCCGTGGCGGAAAAATGTCCAACTTAACTTTACATTAAGAATCCAGATTTTAAGATGTGATTCTCCAACTGCATTATAGCCGCCAAAAGATATAATTACACGCAATGCTTGTAATTTGGGACTCCACAGACAAGTGCGGAAAAACTGGCGAGATACGTATACTCAACAAAAATATAAATGCAACACTTTTGTTTCTCCTCCCATTTTTCATGAGCAAAACTCACCAAAATATGCCTTTGACTGCCCACAATAAAAAGTCACTCTAAAATGTGCAGCTATACTGTACTTTTTTTATGGGCAGCCTTAATGCGCGGTACACAAGGATAATCGGGCAGTTTTTGTCCTGGTTTTCTTTTTTCCCGAGCAAGGACGTCAAACGCCAGACTATATTGTCTTGTAAGATTATCCCGTGGTCTGACGTGTGGTAAGAGTGAGTTTGGATCTTAAATCGTAAATGTTTTTTCTTAAATATTTACAACCAAACATATTCATGCGTGTGGGGAAGATGACTACTCCCGAATACTGACGTGGAATAGAATGTAGCCAATCAAAGAAGTGCCCCGAGTGAGGAAAAAAAAATAGACAAGCATGTTCTACACAATGTCTTTTTTTGTTGTTGTTGTCTTTTTTGTGTGTGTAAATGTGGGTTTCCCTTATGGCAAGAAGTATATTCTAAAGAAACACTCCTGCCTCCCGTAGCTTCGGCAACATTTGGGAAACATCAGTGCAACATATCGGGCTGTGGTTTTTTTTCTTTTTCGTTTTTTGTTACCTCACGTGTGATCGATCACGCGAGATTTCTGCCTTGGAGTACTTTCTAGATCAGTTTTGAACAAAATCTTTGTGTGTGGTGTTCTGTATTGAGATTATCGGAGCACACAATACACAGTACTGACAAAACTATTAAATGCCAGATTTTTTGTCAGTGTTCATATGTGGAGTCTGTATCAGAAAAAAACAATTATTGAAGATTTTAAAAATCCTTGCGTATACCAGGCCTAAGGCACACCTTTGCAGTCTTTAATCATGCTGTCTAATCAGGATTTTCATAATGCCACACCTGTAAAGTGGATGGATTATTTCGGAAAAAGGAGACGTGCACAATAACACAGATTCAACAAGATTTGTGGTCAGTATTGAGAGACATATGTCTAAAATGTGAAAAATGGGAGTGATAACAAGGTTTAGTTGTTTTTTTTGGTTCAGTATTTGTCATTAACCTGCATGTAAAAATGATCTATATTTCAACTTCAACTTCAGATTTAATCAGGAGGTCTCTAATTTGTACAGCTAGTTTATTTATGTCGTCGTGATACTGGCTACCTGAATTAGTTTTATTTGATCTCTTTTGGACATACAAGCCCTCTGGGACAAATCTGCTTGAGAAGGTGCAGTTAGTGTGCAAACCTTATTTCATAATTGTGTCATTAATTTGAATGCTAAATAAATAAGGTTGAAGTTAATGAGTTTAGAATTACGCAAGTAGATAATACATGACTGTTTAAAGAGAGGGATAAAGATCATTAGTGGTAGTATTTATTTTGCCACTTATTGAACACGGGTTTTAATTAGGAAACTACAATATTATTAGTTTTGTCCAAGTACTTTGTGAAAGAGTACTCACACTCTGTACTGTAGTAGAAATGCAGATACTCGTTAAAAAAAAATAAAAAATAATAATAATTTTAAAAAGCTGTGGTAAAAGTAGAAGTACTGATTTAGTTCATTGACTCAAATAAAGTACTGGAAACTCTGAAATGTACTTGATTGCAGAAGTAAACATTTATTTTTACTGTCAGTTATACAGTACAACACCTGTTTAGATAACTTGACTCAGCGAGAAAAACATAGATAGATAGATAGATAGATAGATAGATAGATAGATAGATAGATAGATAGATAGATAGATAGATAGACTTTTTTGAATGTTAAAGGCACGAGATGTGAAAAGGAGTTGTGATTAGAAGCAAAGATGCAACTAAAATATCATAAGGAGGATCTTTATGTCATATGTTGGACATATTGATTGGACAATTAGAAAAATAAGTTATGAACTTGTCACTGATGGTGTAGTCGTTCACTTGCTTTTTAGCCTTCAAATCAGTCGGGATTAGTTCCAGTTCCCGGCAAACCTGAACAGGATAAGTGGGGTAGCCAAAGCCATATTATAAGAAATAAGAAAAACATTGATATTAATGTATTTTATGATAATATGAGTTCCAGGCTTGACCACTCCTTTACAACTGAAAGCATTGAAAATGTGTAAAAAGCAGAGGTGAGGACTTACCTTAGGTCTACCCATGATCAAATCAAATAACTTGATGCTATTTATTTACCTCACTTTTTGCTTCCTCTAAAGACATAAAATGTTTTAGTTGCATGTATATTGAGAGACACAACTAGAGCATAATTAATACTATTTGAAAAGTCTGTGATAAAACGAAATGTTTTAACATTTACAAGGAAGATGTCAAAGTTACACCAAAATAGCTGATTTATTATTTGTTATTATTGATATCTAAATTGGTTATCAAGAGGGAGGGTCAAGAAAAAAGACCATTTTAGGTACTAAATGATATTTAAGAATCACTTTGACAACAGTTACATTTTGTCTCAGGACAACTAGGATTTACACAACAAGTGCATGTTTCTGTATTTGGTGCATAGAAAGAAAATTGCCTCCAATTCTGGAATGACCCCATGTACCTTCAAAGGTCGAAATACAGTGACAATGACAGTTTTAGCTTTTAATTTGCTAGTCGTTGTTTTGAACAAGTCTTTCTTTGCAGTTTGGAGTAGTCAAACGGACCAAGTTCTATCACCCCGCCCTACACAAACCTTTTGCACCAAGCTGATTGACGATCGTCGCTAGAAAAAAAGGATTCCTCCAAACCCTCAGTCCCAAAGTCCCAAATGTGAGTCAAGCCTTGGTACCACATGATCCATTTCAGAAGCAGGATTCATAAGACCCTGCATGTTGTGAAAGTGTCTAACTCCCCAGCCCCATTCATAACACCACCTCTCTTATATTTGTTTAGAATGTCTGGGGATTCTCCATTCTAACCGTTTTTCCGCCACATAATGCTGCACTGAAAGATGCATTTCATGTTGGAGGCAGGGGAGCAACCTCGCCTCCAAGAGTGTCATCATTATCCTATTACTGCAGGTGCTTCAATGAAGTAGACAACGTTCAGCTTAATGATTGGTTTCCCTTTCAGCTCTCGTGCCGGAAAAATACTACAAAGATGTAACTGCTAAAACAGAGCCACCTGCATAATGGGGTGACCAGATGTACCTCAGACCAACAAGCACTCCAAACCTGTTAGACCACATGTAGTGATTCAATATACGTTTAATTCTCTTTTCTTTTATATTTCAGTTTTACACTAAACTTCAACTTCAAGAGTGACAAACTACTTGAAGCAAGCACTCTTCGCTTCTTAATTGGAGAACCGTGCAAGTGAGACAGTGAGAATTAGGCTAGTTAATGTTTTCAAACTCGGATGAAGATGATGTAAATAGGTAAAGTCAACTTGCAGTTGAAATATTGATTGATTGATCTAGATCGTGGGGACTTAAAAAGCAGAAAGGAAACAGAGATAGCAGCACCAGAGAGGAACGTGAACCAGGGAGCATTAAGGATTCCAGAAACAGATTCAGAGAAGCAAGATATTCCCCATTCAAGATCATTTTTTTTTTTTTTTTTTTTCTTGCTGCAGCTACAAGAATGATTTGTGGCTAATGCATTGTCTTGAAACAGCCGAAAACCACAAGCTCCTGGTGTTCAAAAATAATTATCTGTCTAATTAGAAAAAAATCCCACTAAATTACGATGTATTATTTATTTATTTATTTGGCTTTTTTTTTTGTTCGTCAGTTTACAACTTTAGCAAAACTATGTTTTGATAGCGTGTCCAGTGATATTTTTCTTCTCACTTTGAGCATGATGCAAGTTAACACGAGGGAATCATGCAGGTTTTTTTTTTTCTTTTCATTTTGCCAAGTCTATACTTTTTTACTTCAACAAAATGAGTTGAATCAGTACTTCCTTCACGACGGGTTTCTCTTGCCACCGCCGGTTTATCTTGCTGCAGTTACACCTAACTGCAGTAGAGGGAGCTCTGACTGTAGCAACAGCTGGCGCTCCAGTGGTGCATTTCTGCAAATTTAATTGTCTGAACCTGCAACCAGCAAGCATGTGTGAACGCTCACGTGTGCGTGACTATATGGAAATCTTGACTTGGAACTGTGTGTGTTTGTGTGTCTGTGTGTGTATGCGTGTGTGTGTGTGTGTGTGTGTGTGTGTGCGTGCGTGCGCGCGTGTGCGTGTGTTTATGAGAGAGAGAGCTTGCTTTATACTTCAGCCAGTTTCCATGACGATAATAACCATCACCATTCCGCTTAGATTTCCCTGCATGTGTTCTTATATTCATACAAGGTTATACCCATTAGTGCAAATAAAGTTGGGCGATGAAGTATAATTTTATGCTCTGTACGCTGTGCGATACGGGTAAAAAAAATTATATCTTGTATTTTGTGCACGCGACGTGGTAGTCTGAGCATCTACCACTGCCCTTGTGTGTTTTAACCCGGAAGGCTTGTTTGAAGTCATAAAATGCATCAAATAGGAATGCACTGTCACTTGAGGCATATGCTTGCCAGAATAAGGGGATGTTTCTTCTCACATAAACAGTAAATCACAATTATAGATAATACAATATGCGTGGCTTTTACCCATTTTGTTAAGAAGAAAAAAATAGCTACTTTGAAAACAAAGTATTCACATTTGCGTTTGATATTTATTAAAGATTGTAGAGGGTGAACGATTAATCTAACTAATCTATTAGCAAAATAATCTAACGACTTTTGGTAATCGTTTAGAGACCTTGTTTAACTTGTCCAAATCGACAACTGTACTTTGATAGTCGATTAATCGTTTGGAGCCATGGACTTAAAATTATCCAGATCCTCTGATTTCAGCCTCTCAACAATAAATATTCTCAGATTTCTGTAGTCCTCCACGAAAGCAGACTGATTATCTTTGTTTAATCAAAATTAGACATTTGCAAACATCATCTTTTACTTTGGAAAACAGTTATCAACATTTTTGCCAATTTTCTGGGATGTTACGGAACACACCAGTAACTGAATCATAATCAATTTATGTTTGTGCATTTTCGGAACTATCAGTTTGAAAAAATGTCCTGTTTTTTATAGTGAAGGATAAATGAATTTTTATATAGAATGAAGCCCGCTATATTGCGGTTCATTTTTCGCGCCCTGGGTAAATCCCCAACTAAACTCCAGTAATAGTCACCGTTGTTCCCACAGAGCAGAGAGACTGTATGCCTGTGAGTATTGCTGTATGCTCTGTTTGTATGTTTTGTTGCACAGTGTGTGTTAACTTAGCAGTTGTTTGAAAGTTTGCAATCAACATCTATACTCATATCTGCTAGGCCGTTTATGATGCTTCACATGATATTGGTAGGATTAAGACTTCTGTTATTACAGTACGTATATGATTTGGTTGAACATTCTGGTGTTCAAATACGTAGTGTTTAATTCTCTTTTGTTTTGTGGGTAACTTTTAAAGTAGATTTCTACTCGGAGTGACAAACAGCTTGAAGCGAGCATGCTTTGCCTCTTTGGACACTGTGTAAGCAAGTCTTCGTTTCTTCAAAAGTGATGGGATGCGATCGTCTTCCATTTCCTGGCAGCGAAAGAGTGAGAACAGGCGCTAAGGAAGACTTTAAAAAGTGGTTGAATAAGTTTTGTGTGTTTTAATGGGTTTAAATATAGGTATGTTTCAAGTTTTCAGGACAACAACAACAAAAACGTTTTTCATTCCGTATCATGGCTTTCCACCTGTAGCGGGTGGGTCTGGAATGTACCCCTCATCCAAAAACTGGTTCATTGTACTAGTTTTTCTCACATTGCTTCTACCGGATACGAGACATAAAGCTTGGTAATATCTTGCATGATTGAAGCAGCATATGCTTAGCCTCATGCCCCTGACAAGCAATCTAATAAAAAAAATAAAAAAAATAAACAAGACAAGGCTGTCAATAACAATTCACACTTACTGTACGCATCGGTGTGAGCGTGTCTATACAAACACAAAGGGAACATGTAAAGGAAGAGGAAAATATGTTCAAAATGGAAAGTGGAAAAAAAAAAAAGTCTTACACACACACACACACACAGTGGCAGCAAAGGTCTTCCAGCACATCACAGGGTCAACGGCACACATCGGCATGGATTATCACACTGTCACACTCCGCCTCACGCAAACGGATAACAAGCTGCAGACAGATGTCCACCGGAGAGGAGGGGCGGAGGCAGCCAAAAAGAAGTGTGGAGGAAAGGAAGACCAAAATAAAAAAAATACACATACACACTGTACACATTTAAACTCCCAGGATATATTTGTATTGTTTTTATATTTTAATTTTTTTTATAATGACAGTGTGTGTCCATGCGTTTGATTATCATGACCAAAACCAAGATATGAAGACGAATACATGATGAGATGAATATAAAAAATAATTTCATACTGTTCAGGAAAAATGTCAACCGTTTTGACATTTGACATTAATAAAAAAATATCCTAATTGTCATTATTTCACCCTGAAATTAGATGACTTTTCATAAAGCGACCCAAAATGCACACAAATGAAAATATTTGAGAATGTCGTTCTTTTGTACAGGTACTCCAATGGTTGTGTAGACTAAGTAATCAAATTGGATCTGCTTTCTACAGAATGGAAACCAGCTTTGCTCAGTTTCCTGCAGAAACATGCACCTGTTGTTCTTTGATCGGTGATGGGGGAAACTCGAAACAGTGTAAGGAAAACCTACGTAACAATGATCAAACATACTAAACATTAGGAACGGAACTTGTACAGAGCTCAGCGGGTGCCTTGACACAGGTATAATCTGCGCCGATGAAAAAATACCTGCAATGTACTGTAGCAAATAAAGATACACTTTTCTTTTTCCTCTGAAACATTGATGAAGGATTAATCATACATTTATTACTGTGAGGCTGGTCATCAATACATTTGGAAATGATAAACAATTATTATTAGCTTATTCTTGGTCTGGGTAAAAAAAAAGTACCCTTAACGCATAACTGTGTGCACCGGAAAATGAACAGTATGCAAGGAGTAGGGCCCATTCTCACCTTATAGAATTCTGAACAGGTTCTCCTAAATTGACACATTTATTAGACCACCACCTATGGGTGTCGGAGACCAGCCAACATCACCAAGTGACTAAATTCTCATTTTCAAATTCAGTCAACTCTCGCCATTTTACCATTTTGAACAGGGGTGATAAGTTTCTGGACTCAATTCATCTTTTTAGACCCGATTTTAAGCCGACTCACCGGGCTTCACTGAGAAGTCAGAAATTAATCAAGTGAACCTTCAACAATTAACACCACAGGAATTATGTGTGATTTTCAATCACACTTGTCAGCCTTGGATAAAAAGCCACTTTTAACAATGCAGATGCACATTGTAATGCTTGTACAAATAAACACAGACGTTTGGGAAATGTCGGCACTCTACACACTCATTAACCATGCACATACTGTACACACCCACACGCAGCCCTGGCTTTTATCAAGTAAATAATAATGTTGCCAGATGCGAAGCTGTCTCGAATGTAAACTCATGGGAATGAAGAGGCACCTGGCATGAATGCTGCTGCAGTACTGTATACAAGATTACAACCCATGCCATGTCCTGCACATACCTGTACCTATTGATACATTGTTATTGACATTCTACTGTGACAAATTCACCTTGAGAATCTACCTTTTTCTTTTACTCTGGATAACACCATCATACACGAAAATGGCAAATGTAATCTGGTTAGTGAAGTAAAAGTAAACATCACCAGGAACACTTATTACCTGCAGCATCTGCTGGTTGCCAGGCAACCTCACCGTGACAACAAGACTTCTCGAAAGCTGCTCACCAGTGACCATGAAAGTCAATTGTTAACCTCATAAAACATCTCACATACGAGCCGTGCTTTGTTCTTTTGGCTCCTTTTATTATTATGACGTGGTTGTGTGTAATCGAGATTAAACCGTGAAAAGAGCGGTTGTTCTACAAAGGCAGAGCAGATGGTGAGAGTGACCTATTGTGGATCATTTCTAAATCAACAGCACACAGGAATCAAAGTATCTCTATGGAGCCTTAGAGCACAAAATACCAAAACATTCACTTGTACAATTACCTGCAAAACCAATGTAGAAATAATAAAGAGCTCCCTCACCCACCACCCAAAAAAATCAACTAAAACGACACAAAATAAATAAAATCTTGTTTCAAACATGACAAAATGACTGAATGAAAATTGCATCAAAATATCAAACCTAATGGAGGACACTGTACTTTCCTGTTTTCACTCCATATATCAAATTAAAAGCATTATAATAATTGTTTCTCCAATCACAAATGTTATTAATTAATGTATACTGCAGATAATTGGAGATCAATCCATGTAATACAAGTTTGAATTAGCTCTGAATTAATTACACAAATTGAATGCCGCACTCCATCAGGCCAATCAGTACAGAGTGCTTAATGCTCAGTTTTTCAAAAGTCTGATCAGATAAGGATCAGACAAGTGCTGCGAGAACGATAACAAAACACTTTTAAAGCAGATATGTCATAAGTGAAGTGTCATATAAAGGCTAGGAGGCTGAAACTGAGCAGCAAGAAGGATCAATCTTATTAGACTGCAGGGGAGCAAGCTGATTGGTGTCAGCCAAATGCACAATCCTCTGTCAGTGCACCAGTTGAGCAATATTTTCACATCAACCGTACTGTGCAATTTTAGCTGAACAGTACTTAACTGTGGACTTTGTTTTTGGTTACAGTTCAGTTTATCGTACAATAAAAGAGGTGAACATGTTATGCTTAAAATAATTTCGGAATACAAAAAAAAAAAAAGAAACGGTGAGTTTTAGGGTTTTTTAGTTTTAAGGTCACAGTTAAATTCATAAAAGGTGTGATCAGGGAACAAAGTGCAAAACATAAAATGGCGACATGAATCTTTTCCATTTAAGAGATTTGAACTACATTATAAACTAAACGCTACAAACTCTAAAAGTGTATTATCCAATAAATGTCAAATTTGAAAATAAATTAATGTATACTTCAAAATAACAAACTAAAATTTAATATACTGTGTTTCCTGGCTACATCGCGGTTTACCTATTGTGGATTCAGAGCATTGGGGATTTCTTTTCATATTCATATCGCACATAATTCACCATATGGCGGGATTTTGAGTGTATGCTGAAATTTTTTGTGGTAACAAACACTTCATAGCCTGAAATATTAAAACTGTAGGGGAAAAAAAACCAACAAAAGAAAATTCATGAAAACACATTAGAAGAAATAAACTGTACGTAGTGTACAGTACTACTGTGTGTTATTGTATGTTGTATGTAAGAGTTGAAAAGGTGTAGAAAATGTTTATAAGAGTATGGTAGTGGTTAATAGGAATGTGGGGAAGATGCAGGGGGTGGTCCGTAACCTAACCCCATGATAAACAAGAGATAACTGAATTTTGAATTTTTTTGAAGTTTTTTAAAGTCGATACTAATGTGATGAAAGTCAAGTAGATGTCAACGTCTTTTCTTTTTTTTTTTTCTTCCCCCCAGTAATTAACAAAAACCACAGGAGGAGGGAATGCTTTGCAATAATGGATATTCACTGACACTGGACAGCTCCCACACAGAATTTACGCACAACAGCAAGTACATCAACAACAAGCAGCAACTCAGCTGTTATAGTTTACATAACATATGTTAGAACATAAAAGCATCAACGAGGCTCGCCTGCTGTCGCATGTTGGTATTTCCAGCCAGTAAAAGAATCCTCTTACTCAGTTTGGTTGCTACAGGGACAGCCAGCTAACATTTACGCAATTGGGCCAAATGGGAAAATCTGTCCCTGTTATGAGCCCACCACAGTAGCAGGTTCTGCATGGTGGACAATTGGCATTTGGCGTGAGGTTGACTAATTCCCCACTCTCCTTTCACTTTGATAGTGCTGGCCGCTAGGTTGTTCCAAAACCTTGCTGAAGCCTGGCTTTGTTTTCCCATTTACTGGTTGTCCTCACTTACCAAAGCTGTGCATGCAGAACGAAAAGACAATTTAAATCAGTTAAGGTGATGGACTCATTTCATTCAGCGCTTTCATTCTGCCTCCTCCTCCAAGCAGGGTGAAACCACGACATCAGGCACTCGTCAGTCACACTCCAGACGTCATTGTGGAGTACTAAAGTCGACAAATCGAATAGTAGTGTGTACAACCCTTAGAATGAATCCTGGTTCATCGCAGGGCATACGATCCAGACCCATCTGCAAAAGGTGTAAAATCTGTGAACGAGAGACCGTAGTAAAAACATTGGAATCATTTGACCCCTTCCACATGCTTTAAACAGATTATTACTTCAAATTCTGACTTACTTGTACACTGTAAAAACCCGTTAAAAACATCACTTAAAAAACTACGAACCGTGATGTCGCAGGTGAACAATGTAAAACAAATGTATAACTGCTTGCACAGCTGCACTGATATTCATGTCTGTGTGATGCCATGTTAAATAAGTAATACGTTTGAACTGCCAAAAGCATGTACTGTATTGGGCCATGACGTCCCGCTGGCCAGAGGTTGAGCGGCTCTACATTTGTTTACAGTGTAGACGTGTGGCTGGAGTGCGAGTAAGTAACACTCCTTGTGTGAAATTCTGCCCATTCATCAAGTCAGACGTCGCTAAGGGTGTGGATCAAAATCTCCATTTGTTATGATCATCACAAATGTGTTGGATGGGGTTGAGGTCAGGGCAAGTCAACCACACCAAACATCTCCAATAATCAGAATCAGAATCAGAATCATCTTTATTTGCCAAGTATGTCCAAAACGCTCTAGTACAACAGACAGTCAATTTACAGAACACTTTGGAGACATAAAGACAAAATTCTATTCTAATTCTAATAATTCTATCATACACGTTTTTGTTACAATTCAAATGGGATTAATAAAGTATCTATCTAGCTATCTACCTACCTATCTAGCTATCTAACAAGGCGTGTTAACAGTTGTCTACGTAGACTTCGGTTTTGCTTTTTGACCCATTATACTGTGTTCTAGCTTTTTCCCATTTATCTCAGGCCGTGTTTATCTTGCCATCGCTCTATGTGAACAGATTGCCGTCACTCTCTATACACAAGATCTTCAAGGTTGGATCCACACCTCTATTGTCAGTTCTAATACACACCTTGAAAAGTCTTTGTTAAGTCAAGTTCCACAGCTTCACTGTATTGTAGTTGCCAAGAGTGTCTGGACATCAAGGTTTATGGTCCACAGGAGAAAGTGATACAGTAAAACAGCCGGTCAGTTTCACCACGGTCTTCTTTCATGAACAGTCACGAGATTTTGAAGTTCAAGGATTTCTTTTCCAGTGTAAAAAATATCCCTATTTTTCTTCCTGCAATTATGGAATGCAGCGCTGAGTCAGCTTGATCAAATCAGCCACACATCTGGGCATTTGTTATGTACAGTAGCTCTCTCTTCAGGCTATTCAGCACAATATGGCTAACTCAACATTACGTTGACAAAAATAAAGAATGAGAATGTATACCAAAAGCGAATATACAGGTGAATGCATAGTGCATAGGTCGACTGGTTAGAGCGTCTGCCTCACAGTTCTGAGTACCCGGGTTCAATCCCAGGCCCCGCCTGTGTGGAGTTTGCATGTTCTCCCCATGCTTGCATGGGTTTTCTCCGGGCACTCCGGTTTCCTCCCACATCCCAAAAACATGCATGGTAGGTTAATTGACAACTCTAAATTTCCCGTAGGTGTGACTGTGAGTGCGAACGGTTGTTTGTTTGTATGTGCCCTGCGATTGGCTGGCAACCAGTTCAGGGGGTACCCCGCCTCCTGCCCGATGATAGCTGGGATAGGCTCCAGCACGCCCGCGACCCTAGTGAGGAGAAGCGGCTCAGAAAATGGATGGATGGATATAGGAATGAAATCACAATTACAAAGACAAAAAAAAGAAGCATGAATAACACTCTCACACAATTCATGTCAAATACATTTACTTATATTAAAAAATAAAATCGTTTATTGACTGCCACTGGGGAAGTGGCACAATTGGTGAATAAAACATGCAAAAATGAGTTAATACCCAGAGGAGCTTTTGTTGCTGTGTTATCAACCCACCTCTGTGTATTGAATAACAAGTAGCATTTGGGCCTGAAATTAAAACCGTGGCTGAACGCAAGAATCACTGACATGATCAACAGACTAGATTCAAATTAGGAAATAGTAATTGCAAATGATTCATCTTCTTCTGACTGGACTCCCTAAAAAGAGCATCATACAGCTGTAGCTCATTCAGAATGCTGCAGCTCGGGTTCTGACCAGAACAAAGAGGTCAGAGCATATTACTCCAATTCTAAAGTCTTTACACTGGCTTCCAGTCAGCTTTAGAATAGATTTCAAAGTTCTGCTACTGCTCTATAAATCACTTAACGGTTTAGATCCTGAATTCATAAATGAAATGCTAATGGGATATAAACTCAGTAGGGCTCTGAGATCGACAAACTCAGGTCAAATAGTGGAGCAGAGTCCAAAGCAAACATGGTGAAGCAGCGTTTAGCTATTATGCTGCACACAAATGGAATAAGTTGCCAACAGAAGTGACGTCAGCCCCAAGGGTGCATGATTTTAAGTCCAGGTTAAAAACTCTTCTTTTTTTCACATGCTTTCTTGTGCATTTCCTCTTTTAAATGATATTTCTTGCACTATACGCTGTTTTATTGTATTTTTTATTTTATTTTATTTTTTTCTCTTTGTATTAAATGTTTATACGCTGGTTTTTTTCTTTGTTTTTAAATTATTTTAATGGCACTTGATTGTATTTATGGCAAGCTCTGAGTTATTTTGTCTGTCGACGAATTTAAGTGAAAATACAATCTGCGTTGAACAATAGGCGGAAAAAAAAACACTTAGGTTTGAGACTTTTTGTGGTGTTTTAAAATGAGCTCCAGCTGAGATGCCATCATTACGTGGAGTATCAAACAAAGACTAAGCCTTTGAGTTCAACGTATCACTTGAATAAATTAACAACCTTGTGCACAAAGCCATGAAGAGAAGAAGAAGCTGCCTGACGTCTGTGTAATTTCATCATAAAAAGGTGAACCTGAGAAGAACTTGTTGAGAGAAAAAAATAAGTTAAGGACATCCTTAATTAGTTTGACGTTTCTTTCCCTGAAGGTGTGAGGATTTTATTGGGGTCAGTGACACTGATTTATTCTGTCTGATCCATACGTGTGTTTGTGGCTACTGAGAACAAAATCCATTGTTGTTACTAAATTAGTTACAGTATCTGCAAGGTTGAAATGGAAAGTTTCTCATCACATGCTGACCAAAATGTTGATAAATAACCAGTCATTTTCTTTTTTTTTTTTTTTTTTTGGTAATGGCAAATGGCGGCACGGTGGACGACTGGTTAGAGCGTCTGCCTCACAGTTCTGAGGACCGGGGTTCAAATCCCGGCCCCGGCTGTGTGGAGTTTGCATGTTCTCCCCGCTTCCTGCCTGATGATACCTGGGATAGGCTCCAGCATGCCCGCAACCCTAGCGAAGAGAAGCGGCTCAGAAAATGGATGGATGAATGGATGGTACTGCCAAATGTATTTTGTCGTCTGTGAAATCAGTTTTCCACTGTTACTACAGATATTTAAGTGATCAGATTATAGTGGGAACCTTTTGGTGTTTAAATATACCATTTTTAATTATTTTGCTTCATTGGCAAATTTTACAGTATTTTCTACTGCTGTAACAAACAGCATGAAGCAAGCATGCTCATTTGGAGTACTGTACGAGTCTTTTTGTTTCCTGACAGCAAGAGAGCGAGAACAGGCGAACACCCTTAAAAGTGTTTGAAAGTTTATGTGTTTAAAGCATGTCGGAGGAGTATTGAAACTATTAAAAATGTAACGCAATAACTAGGCGTTAGCTTGACAACATTTCACAGCTTCAAACAGAATGCAGAATGCAAGGCAATGATGTCACTTTCCTCAAAGATAAAATGAGACAACTTGGGGTGAAAAGTATATATATATATATATATATATATATATATATATATATATATATATATATTAATAGTTACTAACATAGATATAAATTGGCATCACTGCTATAGCATCCCATAAGTGGGGATATTTAGTTTCTGTCATGAACATTAGTACCCAATAGATACTCAAAACAGTTCAGAGTAAAAATGTTGACCTCCTATCCCCATTTATCATGGTAAGGAAAATGATTTGTTGACACCCTTTCTGCTTAAAATTTGATTCATCCAATGCTAATTATGCCACCAAATCAGTGTACTACAAGACTCACTTCGAATGAGTTTAGGTTAAGGTTAAGGTTAAGTGTGATAGCAACACTTTGTATTTCTCCAGTCCCCAAGTGCAAGGTAATACGATTTCACACAGAAATCACATTATTCCAGA
Source organism: Phyllopteryx taeniolatus (assembly GCF_024500385.1). Lineage (NCBI taxonomy): Eukaryota > Metazoa > Chordata > Actinopteri > Syngnathiformes > Syngnathidae > Phyllopteryx > Phyllopteryx taeniolatus. Next base: position 7,936,196 of record NC_084521.1, on the reverse strand, counting down.
GAGCTATATTCCTCTGCATTTCCATCAAACAGTGGGGCTCACTATTCTCATGGGGTTCCATCGCAAGTGAAACAATCAAATGCTGCAGAATTATCCCCCGCACCCCTTAAAAAAAATCCTTGTAGTTCATTTGGATCCAAGTGCCATACGTTGAACTCGTTTCTAGCTTCAATAAGTCAGCAGGTAAAATACATGCTCTATAGGGTTTAAAGCTGGAGATTGACTCGGTTAGATCAAAACCTTTCACTTCTTGCCCCAAATAAGCGCCTTCGTTATTTTTGACAGTGTTCTGGGTCATTAGCTTGCTGTGTATGTTGCCCCAATCAGTGCAATTAAATCTTTCTTTACAACGACCCATGTTAAGTGCACACCTAAACAAACTGATGGCTCAAAATAGGTAAGTATAGAAAATGCAATTAACAATGCCTATGCTCAAGCATGACACATTTAACAAATAAAACAGACTTTAGTGAATTACATAATTATAAAACCACTAGTTTATTATTATTTTTTTTAATTATTAATAGCAATAATAAAACTTGATGGTAATGCAAAGATTTGTGGACGACCTCAGTCTGTAATGAGAAATTGCACTTTGTTGTCTGTGTGCTTCTTTATCATGAGCTCTCATGAGTTTTTTTGTTTGTTTGTTTTTTGTAGCTTGTGTGTATATGTGAGAGCGAGTCAGAGCTCATTTCCAAGAGGTAACAGCTGTGATGTCAGGAGAGAGACATTGAGAATGAGATAGGGAGAGGAAGAGGAAGAGAGTTGCGAACAGATGACTCCCAGAGGTGCTTCTGGATGCCTAATAGTCTGAAAGATGCTGTCACAAAATATTGCTCCCTCTGTTCTACAGGGGAGCTTTAGGGAGATTGTGTAGGTGGAAAAAGATGAGGTCGGGTGAAGAATGTGATCCAGAGGTTTGAGTGCCGTTTTCCCTTTGTGACTCATAGTCCCCGCCTGGACCAATGAGGCTGAGTAAGAGCTTAACATCCCATGTTAGATCAACTGTAAGGAGACAAGATCCCTGCTGTCACACCATAGCGAATTATGGGACACTTCTTCCATGCTCTTATCTTAGTCTCGTTTATCTTCTGTTAGAGTGAATACTTTAGAGGCCATGGCTTCTTTTCAAATACGCCGTGCCAAATGTGCTGCATAATTTTACTTTGTAAGCAAAAAACAAACATTGAAAAGCAGTAGGTTAATTGGAAGATGACACCCACAAAGATAGACAAATACCCACTTGTCCCTGACAAAGCATCCACATTTGTCTTTATCTTTATTTCTCTTGTGCTGAAGACTTCATTACCACATTATTTCTGTGCAAGGCAGACCTGGTGAGGTTCAGTCGGACAGGTGGGAGCACAGCAAATGACTAAATGAACGAAAGTCCACCTTTCGCTTGTAATGTGAAGGAAATCCTACAGAGAGCAGTTGGAGCATTTATTCCATATGCTTGACATCCAACCTAAGGTTAATTTACTAGTACGCTCTTTGTCCTCACTTTTTGTGTGAAATTCAGCGAACCACTAGTAGAAAGACGTATGACATTTCTAGACACTCGTAGGACAATTACATGATAATAGTGGGGCAAAACTGCGCATTAGTTGTCTTCTTCCAGCTACTAGTAATATTGGTGACGCGCTACAGTAAAGTTAATTGAAAGACTTTTTATGTCACTAGTTGAACTAGTAACATGCATTTGTCCACTAGTGCACAGTTTTTCATCACTAGTAATAGTTGTCCTATTAGTATGCCAAAGTTTTCCTTCTATTGAAGCCAAATAGCGTACTAGTACAAAAAAAAAAAAAAAAAAACTAGTCCTGAAACAGGTTATCGTATAAATGCTCAAATGGCCTTAAAGCATTCGTTCGATATCCCACTTCAGGTCAATATACAAGTTGTGCTAGTATGCTCTTTTTACTAACATTCTTGCACACTAGACTACTATAAAAATGACTGGCATTTGGGGGCTACTCGTAAGGTCCATGAAGCTACTAGTACAAGACACATGCCTACTAGTTGGGCCTGAAGTGTGACCCCTACATCTCTGTAGCCAGCTCCTCTTTGCATTCTGTGACACGTACATTAGTGCAGCAACATTAGTAATAGCATCGACAGCTAATGGAATACACGGATGTGTTAATTATAGGCTAGCTCACATTATGGCAATGTAACTACAGGTTGCATTTAAACAGATTACGCCCCTAACATAATGACACGTTTTTGCTTTGGCGAGTTTGAAGTTAGCACCTACATACACGCTCAAAGTTTGCTGCTTGGTTTTGTTTCAACATCAGATTGCAGCACATCATCTTTGCACCATGCGAACGACAATAATGTGCTCAGTTAGTGCTATTTAAGTGCACTCGGCTTTTTATCGGTATTATGTAGCCCACTACATTGTCCAGATAATTATTAAGGGTGTCAACAAATGCCAGTTTTGCTACTCTTTGAGTTTATTTGTGCTGTTTTATTTGCTTATCAATCTCTAGTCTGAAATGTTGACTGTGTGAGCATAAACCGAACCGGACTCTGACAATGTTTACAAATCAATCAACAGATTTGGACCTGAGAAAGCGAACTATAGGTGAGAAACCAACTTTAGATTTTCTCGAATTAGGTTATTCTTCCCTTCTCAGCGTTGTCATTTTAAAAATGTCCCCATCAGCCAAACGAGAAAGCAAAACACGCTTGTGGCTACATACAGTGCTTAAGAAATGTTTTAGACCACCAGGTTGAGGCGACAGCTGCCCCAAATCAACAAAATTGTTTTTTTCAAATATTATTGATATGTTTCAGTAGTGGCTAACACCAATATGTAGAAGTTTTTCATTGTCCTGATTCTTTACTGAAAAATATAATCACAAAAGTAGTTCCTTGGATTCGAGAATAGCTCAATTAGTTTTATTGCTTGAATGGTATGCTGTGAACTGGCTCAAATGTATTCCGACAAACATACAGCATGTAATATTACAGTCCAATATTAAAAGTATTATATGTAGAATATATATGAATGCTATTCAGCATTCACACAATGAGCAAGTTCACTCATGCGTCATCAGTGACAATGTAGTATATCTGCACATTAAGAAAAGTAAAAAAAAAAAGAAAAGAAATCCCATATCAGATGAATCCCCAATCCCAGTTGAAGGTTATTTTTTTGGGTCTCAAAAAGTACATTCCACATGGTTATTATTATGTCTGCCTTTAGCAACCCTTTGGTAAACCTCCGTACTGCACTGAGTGTTCCTGAAAATCTGAAAATTAGAAATATAAAACACATAGGTTGACTGTTAAACAGAGTTGTAGCCATTGTGTTCTCTATCAATGACTCCATTCTCACTGCGGTGGCATGACAGGGAATAACTCCCCCACTGCAGCTGCTGCAAATGGCCTGCATCAATAGTTTATGAAAGTTAACACCGTATTGGGTCTTTTGATGGCACACATGGTCATTGGAGAGCTACAGTAGCTCAACACCTCTCTCCGGAGTATATGGCACGCAGCCTGCTATTTGTAGGCTTCAATCTTCCCTGAATGGCAAAAGAAATGATGCTTTTTGAGAAGGCATGTATTATTGTGAGCTCATTAGACTTGGAGCCCATTAAAATGCCAAATATTTCATGACCACCCAAGTGCAAGTGGTTTCAGGCCTGGAACACCACCAACACCAAGAAGACTTGTTACACCAGTGTTAATGTACATGTTGGTCCGCTGCTCCACCAGGTGGAGCGGCAACCTTTAGAGTTACTTCTTGGGTCAAGCGCCCAAAAGAAGACACCGCTGTGCACAGCGTGTAATAACCCTCCTAAAGAAGCCTTCCTTGGTTTACTACAAGAGCTTTATAAAGTGCTTGCTACTGTTGACAAAGTAGAACTAGAAAACACACTGATTCTGGGGATGTTGACCCTGGTGTATTAATATTTAGAAATGAACATACCTGGTGCAAAGGCTATGACTATTGTTCTGGTCTGTCAGTTAAAATGTGTGCTTTATTGAAATTGAATCATTGGTTAGGTTGCTATTGGTTGTACCAGTTTCATCCTCTGAGACTGAAATGAAGTTTCAAAGCGCTTTAAAGGTAGAAGACTTGGCTACATACAGCCATGTCCATCAAGATAAAAATTGGCCCTAATGAATAGACGGTTCTCTTCTTTTTTCATACAGCCATGTCCATCAAGATAAAAATTGGCCCTAATGAATAGACGGTGCTCTTCTTTTTCACCAAAACGGAATTTGGTGTTTGGCATCCGTGAATAGATCATCATCATCTATATTAGTTCAATGCAATACATGCATAATGTTGTGTATTATGTTGTAATATATTGCAACGTAGAAGACTCTGCAGCCTAGAGGGATATTTTGTTTTTATTTGCATTGCATTATTTGCATTCTACCACAACACTATGACCCATGCGCTGACATTTTTTGGCTTAAAAATCCTCATGAACAGAGATATTTTAACGCTAAATCAGGCCCTTGAGTGAGATTATCTTGACATTGTGAGAGAACATTTTCACAACCCTAAACATTTCAAAAATAGTATATGTGTGTTTTGTTATGCCTGTCAACAGTGTACATTCATTATATGACTTGTTTTTACAAATTAATTCCCCTTACATAACAGATATTTCAATATAAAAAATAAAAATCAATGTACAATATAAGGTCTTTGATGACTGTCTTATTCATAGTCCTGATGCGTTGTCATCATTTAAAAAAGGCATTACTTGTGCAGTTATCGATGAAAAACCAATGGATTTGATGGTAAGATTGACCTTTTAGAGACTATAATTACATAGGAACACTAATTTCATCGTTATTTGTTTACCATAAATCTCGAGCAGATTTTCTCAGATTTGCTAAACTGTCTTGCAACTGGAAACATTCTGCTTCATCCCCAGTTGAGCATCATTATTGAGTATAATATGCCATACTTCAATGTGTCACTGAGGCAATGTTGCAAGTTTTATGGATGTACTCTATAGGTGGATTTAGACCATATTAATATTATATCAAGGAAAGACATTGGCATTAAGTTCCCCGAATGCAAAGTCCTCATGGTTTAAATTTTCAAACTTTAAACGTTCATCAGCTCATTGATTACGGGTGTCGCGGTTCATTAGTTGTATTTGTATTCAACTTTTTCAGGACAGTACATCAAAACAATAACAAATGCTCTTGGTATTTTTGTAGCGTAATAATTCCGACTGATCAACCGTAACTGTTACACTTATCTGCATCGTCCATGCATGTATCCATCTTCTTCTGCTTAAGTGAGGCCAGATTGCAGGTAAATTCTGAGGCGATGCAAGCACAGGGAGAACATGTAAACTCCACACAGAAAGGCCGCCTCTCAGATTTGAACCACCAACCTCCGAACTATGAGGCAGATGTGCTAACCACTTGTTCGCTGTGCTGTCTAAACGTGTAATGTACAAAGCACTTTTTTTCAGTGTAGATTATTAAGATTTCATACGTGTAGTGCACACATTCTAGTGGGAGATTTTATATAATGTCCCTGTTTCGGTAAGTGGTAAACAAAACATTTCAACCTAACCAAGGACGTTGACAATTTATTTAAGTCCACCAGATTGCTCATGAAAGACATTTAATAATTTGAAAGTACCAGACATAAATCGGATGCAAGTGCTCTCTATCCATCTCCATTGGAGGGTAGAAGCTGGCTGTTATTGCTGCAGGTTATTATTGGGCAGTGGGCTGCTCTATGGATGCAATGTGACAAACTGGGTATGTGCGCTTCCTGCTGGGTGATTGATACATGTTGCTCGGGCTGGATAGAAGGAAATTGCTGTTGTCCCTCTCATTTGCACTCATTGATCTCTCGGAAGGCTGGGTGGAAAAAGACAGGAATACATGGAAAGAAAGAAAGAGACAAATTGCTAATGCCACTGGATGCAGGTGGTTGCCTGCAGCATATTAGTTTCCTTACTTGTGGAGTTTAACATAGTGTAGGTAAGAAAAACCCTACACAGCATAATAATCCTCTCCAGCTCTTGCTGTTTAATTTAAATGCAAAAAAAAAAAATAGATTTACTTGTGATGGTGAATTCAGTGTTTCCACTCTTATTATACATATACTGTTTTGCTTATGTTATCTAACAATACATACCCATGGGGACGACAACACGTACTGTAAAGTAAGCCAGTCAATTTGACACATCTGTTTTTGTAGAGCGAAATCTGATCCTGTATTTCTTCTGATAGACACAAGAAGCCACTCAATTGAAAGTCGGCTGTTTTCGTGTTTCAGGTCTTTTAAATATCATGTATCCTCCCACAGGTGACCAATTGGGAGGAATCTTTCATGACTCCAGGGCTCTCCTCTTTTGAGCCAGAGCCATCTTGAGGCTTTTTATGTCGCTTCTGTGATATCGCCCATGGCTCTTAATTCTCCTCCTGCCGCAACTGCACGAGAGCTCTGGAGAGCAGTCTAGATCTTTAATGCTCCACAGTCAGTTCCAGCAACACAACCTTTTTGGGTATCCCTGCCACAAGCACGATGTCTGGCTGCTGGGTTGTAGCAGTTGGAGGTCTCGGAACAGCTGCCAAGCCGTTGCTGGGGTCAGGATGTCTGCAAGAGCGCTGTCTGTGGGTGTTGGCTTCTCTCCAGCTCTCACTACGGCGATGGTCTACTTGCATGACCAGGAGACTTGAGTCCTATGCTGACGGCTTCTGCGATGACCTTAGTACTTGATTGTTGGTACAGCCTTTCCCGAAGAGCTTTCAAAAAGCCAAAGACCCTGCCTATAAGCGAGCTGAGCGCCTGGCCTGTGAAAACTGACTGCAGTGCAGTTGGTTTGGTATTAGCCACAAGTTGCATCTCTTATTGTACTGTTTACATTACCAGCTACAATGAGGAGATGAGGGCATGTTCCAGGGCTCTTCGCTCAGAACACAGAAGGGATGCTGGTGACTCCACTTCTCCCCTTGAGTGCAGATTAAATAATTATTAATTATTACTATTATATTTGTTAATTTTGAATGTTGCTCCTTCCTTGCAGATTCTCGTCTCCTCTACCGATCTTCTCACCTCCTTCAGGTGGTACAATTCCTTCTTTCGGATGGAGTTTGTTTTGGGAGATGGAAAGGATCCTAGCCTGGCACACCCTTGTGTAAATAATCCCACCAGCATCCGATGCTGCGGCTTTGATTCTGCTTTCAGAACAGCATCTTCAGTCCTCAGTCATATAAACTGCCTCTTAGCTGATTATTTTATTTTGCTTTGTGTTACAAGCGAGCTTCAAATATGCCGCTGCTTGAGTAAAGTGAAAAAAATGGTGGGCGGGGGGGGGGGGGGGGACAGTTGCTGATGCACTTTCTGCTGTTTATTGGACAGGCCAAACAGTCAAACTCCAATACAAAATGAAAACACTCACAAGGAGCATAGAGATGGGCTGACACCAGTGTTGGGGAGTAATTAATTACATGTAACTAGATTGTAATTTAATTACAAAATTTACATAATTTTAAATAATTACTGGGAGAAAATAGGCGGCATGGTGGGCGACTGGTTAGAGCGTCGGCCTCACAGTTCTGAGGACCGGGGTTCAATCCCCGGCCCCGCCTGTGTGGAGTTTGCATGTTCTCCCCGTGGGTTTTCTCCGGGCACTCCAGTTTCCTCCCACATCCCAAAAACATATATGGTACCTTAATTGACAACTCTAAATTGCCCATAGGTGTGAATGTCAGTGCAAATAGTTGTTTGTTTCTATGTGCCCTGCGATTGGCTGGCATCCAGTTCAGAGTGTGCCCCGCCTCCTGCCCGATGATAGCTGGGATAGGCTCCAGCACGGCGGCACGGTGGTCGACTGGTTAGAGCGTCAGCCTCACAGTTCTGAGGACCCGGGTTCAATCCCTGGCCCTGCCTTGTGGAGTTTGCATGTTCTCCCCGTGCCTGTGTGGGTTTTCTCTGGGCACTCCGGTTTCCTCCCACATCCCAAAAACATGCATTAATTGGAGACTCTAAATTGCCCGTAGGTGTGAATGTGAGTGCGAATGGTTGTTTGTTTGTATGTGCCCTGCGATTGGCTGGCAACCAGTTCAGGGTGTACCCCGCCTCCTGCCCGATGATAGCTGGGATAGGCTCCAGCACGCCCGCGACCCGAGTGAGGAGAAGCGGTTCAGAAAATAGATGGATGGATGGATGGATGGATGGATGGATGGATGGGAGAAAATATGTAATTAAATTACAGTTGCTTTTGGAAATTTCTGTGATTAAAATTTTTGCGGCGGCACGGTGGCCGACTGGTTAGAGCCTCAGCCTCACAGTTCTGAGGACCCGGGTTCAATCCCCGGCCCCGCCTGTGTGGAGTTTGCATGTTCTCCCCGTGCCTGCGTGGGTTTTCTCCGGGCACTCCGGTTTCCTCCCACATCCCCAAAACATGCATTAATTGGAGACTCTAAATTGCCCGTAGGCATGACTGTGAGTGCGAATGGTTGTTTGTTTCTATGTGCCCTGCAATTGGCTGGCAACCAGTTCAGGGTGTACCCCGCCTCCTGCCCGATGACAGCTGGGATAGGCTCCAGCACGCCCGCGACCCTATTGAGGAGAAGTCGCTCAGAAAATGGATGGATGGATGGATGGATAAAATTTTTGCTACGTTTGACACATTGCCGCAAAAGCTTGGAACATTGACTTTTGAACAGTTTCAGCTTTATAATTGTTTACTTTTTTTAATGGAACATTAATGCCATCACCTATTTAGGTTGTCATATGAAGCACTATATTGTCTAAATTTTGCATTTGCCATTAGTTCAACATGGTATCAAGTTTTCCACATGCTGTGCACATATAATAGAACAAACAAATGTTTTGTTATTTATTTACATCATCATGTTTTGTTATCAGTTTATTATTTGTGTAAAAAAACAAAACAAATAAGGGGTTAATTCCAAAATAATAGTCTATGCTTTTAATACACTTTTTAGAGGAAACATCCAATGGTCCTGTTGATGCATTAACACCAAATTAAGAAAAGTAATTAAAATATAATCCAGTGTAATTAGTTATATTACTTTGAGAAAGTAACTGTAACTGTAACCAACTACATTTCCACAGAAATCTTTCCAACACTTGTTCACACTGAACTAACCTTGTGGTAAATGGCCAACAGACTGACTCCAGGCTGGAGCTCAGCTGACTTAGAGCGAGAGGTTGGGTCCACCCTGGAGGGTTAGTCGGTCAATCGTGGTCTGGGAACAAAATGAAGGCCTGCGAAGGCTTTCCATTCTAAAGAAAAGTACTGTAATTACTCCTACTTAGGCTGGTGGTGTGAAACTCATATTAATGAGAAAAATACAACACGTAGTAAGTAGCCTTTTTCCTAAATATATAGTGTACATTTGTTGATTTTAATGTTACATATTTGAGTTTGCAGAAGTTCAAAAAGTGTGACAAATTTCACTGATGGATTCAAAAACTATGGAAAATACTCAGCGTGAGAGGTGGTGATAACTGAGAGGACAATATCCGATTTGCATAAATAGCCACCATTATCTATACGTATTAGCTGTTACAGCCCCATAACCCATGCAATGCGTCACAAAGAAATAAGGGGCAGAGTGGGTAAAGTATATTTTTATAAGACTGATCACATGCATTGGATAAAAGGGAAACAGAACTCTATTTGGAGTTCAACCAAAGGTCTGGCATATCCTGCTGCCACATCCATGCATTTATTGTAGAATGCCTGCCGGTTATTTGTGCATTATAGGGCCACTTTGAGTGATACCATTCACAGTTTAATGTGGAAAGGGTGGTAGGAGGCAAGCCATCCATCATAAGCTCCTAAAAGTCACAAAGAGAGAAATGACGGCGTACTCACAGAACATTGTTCAAACCTCAGGAAAGGCCAATCCCTCCATAACTGTTCTATTAAAAAGGAGGCTGGTAACCTCAAACCTTTCACTGCAGTTGTCTTTCTGACAGAAATTAGATGGTTAGATAAACAGCATACATTGAGTACTGACATTTTATAAAAGTGTAAAAATAAATAAATAAATAAATAAAAAAGGGCACTGAGCCCCATCTAAAAGGCCACTCTGGTGAAGTAAGAGTTTGTTGGTTTAACTGTATATGAGCCCGTATTTGTATGACGATGAAAAAGGTCTGCATGTGCAGTACAGATACAATATTGTTTAAAAAATCTTGGCAAGTCATCAATGTAATATAAACACAACACTTTAGCTTTTGCTCTAATTTTACATTAATTGAATTAGATGTATTAAGGAAATGAAAGTATGCTATAAATAACATTTTATAATTTTTAGTTGTCATACTATACAGTATTCCCTTCTATTTTTACTTCCTGTATGTGTACTAATTACAATATGGTTAATCTATATTGTGCAGGATTTCCCAAAATGAGTTGCCAGTCAATTCCTTTTTGGTTGCCGATTATCAGACAGTTACTGTAAGCTATTTTGTTGGTCATCAAGCAGGCATACAATGCATTGTTAAAAATACACTGTTTATACCATACATCTACATAGTCTGTTTGAGTATGAATTGCCTAAACTTGTCTCACTTCCAACGTGTTTGCATTTCTCTCCCTTATAATCCATGTGACAAGCTGAGTTTGACCGCCAAATCTTTATCTTCTACTAAAAAATTGTTCTGATTTCAAATACAACGTCGCCATCTAGAAGGCTCTATTTGTCATTACAGTGGTTTACAAACCTGAATTTCACAAACAACACCCTCTTCCACACCTACCGGTTGAAAAACATACTTGAATAATACTATATATACACGTTGGTGGCAATAAACGGGTGGATTCCAGTTGACAAATATAAATGGCCATGGCAGTGAATGAGTTAAGATAAACTTACATTTCAAAGCGGCCTTTAATTGTGACGAGTCCAAAGCATGCTTATGAATTATCCAGCTCTTTAATCCGCATTATATGTCACATCTGACAGCTGACAAAGAGCCTTTACTGTACTCGGACAAACATACCCTAAAATTCGTTTCAATCCTCCACAAACGTTTTGGTGTTTGTGTGTCATTTCACTCAAATATTCTTCCTATTCACAACAATCGATGACAGTGTCGAGAAGCACTAAGAGCATCTTAGCACGGTCGAATGAGGTTTAGTTTACTCAAGTAATAAACACTCGAGCGACAGCCATTGAAGCTTTTCTATCTGCCAGCTGATTAGGTAGCGCAGCCCCATTAATCACAAACAACAGCTTTGGTGAAGGCTAATCTATTCTAATCAAATCAAAACAAATTGGTCCTATTGTTTGGAGACTAGTGTGACTGCTTGGCTATGAGAGAAATTACATGGCTTCAGTATGAGGTCTGCCTTGGAAAGCTCTAATTGAGATATTGGAGTCGTCTCATCTGAGCAGATTGGCTGAAGGAAGTAAGAGATCACTGGCGCCAAAGAGTGGGCTTTTGCATAAAGGCGCTTCCACTTTCATTGGATGTTAGTTCTGGAGTTGCCAGAAAGTGCTAACAAGCACTAAGCCAACTTGGCTCAAATGACAGTATGCTATAAAGCCAAAAAGCTCAATAAGCTCATGTTTCTGGCCACATAGTACACCAAGATCTTCATGCTATCCTCAAACATGGGACATCATACAGCATGTTCTGAATGTGTAAGTTGGGTCAGTGTAATTTTGCTTTATTGTTTTTGTTTTTGTTTTTTTTATCAGGAAAAACAGCCTTTTCTTGGATTCCATCCTTCAGTAAGAGGAGTAGTTAGAAAGAGAGTTATATTTCCCTGCAGTCCAATATAACCTTTATCTTCCTTTTTCAAATTGCACACAAACAGTACTTCCTGAAAAGCAATGGAAATTTCTCTCAATATGCAAAACTGTGTTCACAGACCCGTTTCCGGGTATCCTGTGATATATATTTGAGATATGCAAATATGACATTTCTTTCTTGTGATTGCTTCTTCAATCCCTGCTCTGCATCCAACTTTCTATCATTCTCTCTCAGTCGGTAAAAGGTGAAACGTCACCTGTTCATTTACCCGAAACTCAACAGCAGATTAAAGAGCATGTTTGGTAAACCTAAGGATGGTGGGATTTGTTAATTTCAAGTTTTATCCATTGAGTTAAAGATTAGTAGGACATAGCCATCAGGATGGTTGCACCTCAGTGTGACCCCGTTTATCTCAGGGAATACATACCAGACCCAACCGCAATATGGGAAAATTGGTGATATATATTTATTTTTTATAGCTTTACCCATTCCACATATTCCAGTTATCATAAGACACTTTTAAAAGTATTCCTTTCCGCCTGGTCTCACTCACTCGCTTACAAGAAATGGGAGACTATCCTATAACATCACTTTAAGTAAGAGAAAAGAAGACTCTTGCACAGTTCTCTCAAACATAGGCAAAGCATGGTTGCTTCAACTTATTTGTCACTCCCAGTTGAAGTTTACCATAAAACTGAAACAAGCATTAAACAGTCTATTTAGACACCAGAACATTCAAATTTACAGATTTCAGATAGCTTAATGCTAACATATAATGCGAAACGGTAAATAAAATTTGCATAGTTATGCATATGTTATGGTTACGGCTACTTTAACACACTTTCGGCTTGTCCAATCATGGCTTGATACAGCGAGTCACTTGCATGATTTTTTTTTGCCACAGTTTATAAGATGGATGCCCTTTCTGAGGCAATAAACCCTTTTTTAGGGGGGGGGGGGGGGGGGGGGGTGCCTGGGACCAGCCATGCCTGGATATTGGGGCAGTGGCTGGGAATCAAACCCACTCTGTGTGCAACATTTTAACCGCAACATTTACCACATCACCACCAAAAATCTGCAACATATTGGGGGCGCAAAATATGAATCCTACTAAACAACATCAACAGCTCTGGTCACATTTAAACCAGACAAAAAAAATTGATTTTGCAGTGCTTGTTATGAATTGTGTATATGTAAAGCAGTGGGAAAATCCCTTTGCAAAACCTTCCTTTCGCGCTCATTGTGAACGTTTCCAGGCGAATGTCATTGGCCAAGAATACCGTGTTGTGTGTCCTGACAGAAGTGAAAGCCGGGCTGGGCAGCTTGATGCTGTGAAAAAGCCTGAAAACAGATGTCTTTCAACAAAAGTGTGAGAGTTTGAAGCCATGTTCATTTAGTTTGTCAGTAGACCACATGCTTCTCTGAGATTTGCTGCTCGTATGCCACTGCATCTGAGATGGTATCATTGTGATGTAATTTCCGAGTTCACCAAGATTGAAATTACAGTCGAATTCAAAAGATACATTCTCGTAGGGAAATTTACAAGAATTAAGCAGAACAGCAATTACAATGTAACTTTGGGCCCCACCACTTCAATACATCAAATACTGACACAATTATTTTTCAGTTATGAGCCCTGACAATGCCATATCATTCACCACCTCAATGGATATGAAAATACAGTACGGTATATGCATGTCATGTTTTGGTTTTCCAGAGAGGAATCAATGCTCCAGTGGTTTACTCTGTAGAATAAGGTTGAGGACATTTAAAAGAGGAATTTAAAACAACTCATCCCACTTTTTTTTAGTGTCTTCATTGTCCTGACCTTGTCTTTTGATTTCTGCAGAATACATCTTGAACAATTTTGAGACGACCAAATTCAATAAACAACATCCTCGGTGCAAACTACTTCACAATTGCAGGTTTAGTGGCGCTAAACTAGCTTAAAGCAAAACTCTATAGTCAATGGGCGCACTTACTGTTGTAATGAGTTGCAGGTGTTTTCGGTCCAAGTTTGCTTTGCTAAGTGCATTTCAAGGCAATATCAAGAGGAGCAGCAGTCGTGTTGATGGCACTGTGCCACAAGGGTGCTTCATTTTGCGAGTGGTGGGATTTAGGCCTGCCTCCGTCAGATTCAGATGAAGCATCCCTAAAAACACCTGGCTCAGTAACAAAAAGAAGAAAAAAAAGTAGATTAAATTGGGTCGCCTCAGATGCTTTGCAATTGAAGGGACCGATTCTATCTAGTGGATACCGTTCAGATACTTGATGGAAAAACAATAGGCGACAGCTATGCACAAATGATCTTTTTGTGTGAGGCTGACTTCATAACATCCATCCATCCATCCATTTTCTGAGCCGCTTCTCCTCACTAGGGTCGCGGGCGTGCTGGAGCCTATCCCAGCTGTCATCGGGCATGAGGCGGGGTACACCCTGAACTGGTTGCCAGCCAATCGCAGGGCACATAGGAACAAACAACCATTCGCACTCACAGTCATGCCTACGGGCAATTTAGAGTCTCCAATTCATGCATGTTTTTTGGGATGTGGGAGGAAACCGGAGTGCCCGGAGAAAACCCACGCAGGCACGGGGAGAACATGCAAACTCCACACAGGCGGGGACGGGGATTGAACCCCGCACCTCAGAACTGTGAGGCTGACGCTCTAACCAGTCGGCCACCGTGCCGACTTCATAACAGTTTCTCTTAAATTGTATTATGTCTAAGCATTTTTTTTAAATAGTGAATGAAGAATCATTTTTAGTATTGGGGAGAATGTTTAAACTCCCCCGCCTCCCTCCACCACTCGTCCAATGCCACTGGAATTATTTTTGTCACTATTAACGCTTACCCTTCGTATTTCATTAATGTATGGCACTGCAAGCTGCGGAATTCAAACCTTCAATTAGTGGTTGCAGTGATGATTTCTCAATTGGCATTTGGAGGCACCCGCAAGAAAGCACATGGAAACACTTTTAATGTTTATAAATGAGCTCTGAGAACATGAATGTGTTTGTGTGCGCGTGTATTTGCGTGTGTGCATGCCTCTGTGTGTGTTGATCATGGTGGGTTAGGAACTCATCCCCAGACTAGTACTTATAGTTAAGACTGATGAGTTGGCAAAAGAGAATTCCCCATGGTTTCGGTGGAGGAATGTTTAGTGTGATCAAATTGAATCGTGGTGGTTTATTAGCTGTCACTATACAGCCAATTTGCTATTCTATCAATGTTACACATAACCAAATATTTAAGAATGTCAGCTGTTTAAATGTACACTAGAAACATGGAACTCTTCTCAAACTCAATTGGATTCCAAGCATTCCTATTAGCTGGCGTTTTTTTTTTTTAATCAGTTAGTTGAGAAACACTAATGAAATAACTGACTGAAGACTTTGGTCAGTATTATCCATCCATCCATTTTTCATACTGCTTATCTTCACTATTGAATTTCTTTTTAAAAAAAGAAGAAAAAAGAATACCGTACATTGAAAATATACTGTGTGGATAATATCTTCCCATACCATAATACTCTAATTGGTATTTCACTTTAATACATTTTAATTCAACACTCTCTCTCTTTTTTAAAGGATTGTCCACTGTTTACAAGTACAATCTTTGTCCTCATTAGTAAGACAATTCAGCGCACTAGTGGAATGACAAGGGTGAACTAGTAGAGTGACGGTGTTTTATTAATAAATATTTTCCCCCTACCACCTTCCACAACTGTATGCCATTTCTGTATACTAGTAGCACAACTACATTTTACTAGGTAGGCAAAATTGTGCACTCGTTGACTCCATTGAATCTATGTGCAACTATTACTACTAGTGAAATGCTAGACATTAAAACTTTATACAGTATAATGTCACTAGTAGCATGCAGTTGTCAAGTACTGCACAATTTTGCCTCACTAGTAACATGTAATTGTCCAACTAGTATGCTAAAAAGCGGACTACTAGAGCTGGATATCAAGGATATAAAAAAATGCACAAACAGCTTTATGGAAAGACATTTGTGCATTTATTCAACATCAAACACATACTAGTAGGACAACTACATAGTACTAGTGAAGTGAAACATGCCTACTAGTTGGGCTTGATAATGCTACTAGTGCAGCAGTCATTTATTATTGAGGTTTAATGCAAGTGTCACTTGTCTACAGCTTCCTTTGTATTGAATTGAACTTAACAAGCAATAAAACATGTTATTAATGTCAGAATGTCAAAGTATGTAACTGACAAAACAAAAATGAATGAAAGCATGCTGATCAATGCGTAGAGCATGTGACGCAATATTGACTAAGTCCCTAGAGCCTCTAACCGCAAAACAACCTGCCTTAATGTAGGACCAGTCTTCTGGGGTACATCTTCCGAAGCTTTGCACTGGAGATAGAAGAAATCTTACCAGCAGTGTAGCCCTTGGAGTGGACATGAGTCCTACATGCGCTGTCATGTACTGTTGCCTGCATTGTGCCTGCATATACAGTAGACTAACATTCTAACTCACAACTGAAGAATGATGTCCCCAGTCTATCACCAAATTGGAAGCAGATGAAGGGAGTTATCGCATTCATCGTGAAACACTGAGTGGGGGGTGGTGGGGAGGAGAAGAAAAGAAAAAAAGATCCTAAAGACTTTATATTCCCATGGAGAGACATGAGAATGTCTACGCTGTCTGTAGACATGAAAATGGGTTTATATCACAATGTGAAAAAGACACCACTGGAGTCTTGCTGGTAATGTTTAGTCCGGCCTAATGCTATTAGATAGATGGGATCAAGTTTTGATGTCAGGCGGGTATTTGACTACAGATTTATGGGGGAGCTTAAAATGAAAACAAAGTGGCTATATTTACAAGGCCTTATTGTATTTTCTTTCGGGCTACATCTGTTGCACACGATCTGTATTGTTCAAAGCTTCTCCATGCCATCAAACATTTTGTGTGATCAGTGACTTTAACGTAAATTCAACCTTATGAGATCAAGGATTAATTGCATGAGGGGACTGCATTCATTTTTATGAGTTAAGAAGACCAAAACATGTTATTTTATGTAGACAATAGAATGTGTTGTTACAGAAGTAAGACAGTTAGTAACTGTCGTTTTTTGCAGTAACAATCACAGCAACTCAAGTTAAAATGCATTTAAACCTTGTGGTGACCATCGCTTGTATTTTCATGACATAAGAAACTTTATACTGGGATTTTAAAATAATCCACAATAATATTAATTCAGTTGGCTCCTGCCTCTGTGACTAGGGTTTTTGACATAGTCCCTCCCGCCTTCCTGCAGCTTGACTGTACCATCATTGACTGGCTTTTCAGTGACACTTGACTGTGTAGTCAAACATTGTGTCATTGTTAGACACCGACTGGAGCCAAACAGTAGTTAATCGTCATCATCAGAATTTCTTACGTACCGTATGTACATTGTGCATCGGCGTGCTTAGCCGTAAGCTGTTAGCTGTATTGTACTTTCAAGGATGCAGCAATGTTTGAAGATGTTTGCAAGCATTTGAAATGCTATTTTAGGGAAGCATCAGTTATTCGCAGAAATTTGCCATGCGCTGTGGGGCTCGGTCCCTATCCCTTGTACTTCAGAGTTCCGCAGTTCTTTTGGTAAAATGAATTCAAATGCAATGCACAAGTAGCGTCATACAATCCATTACCGCAATGTGTACACTATACAGAATAGAACTACTTTGGTCAAGTGTGTGATGATGATGGGATTTCTGCAGTGCCTTGTATGCAGAGTACCGTGGATATCAAAAGCTTTTTCATCAGTTATAAAATACTTTTTGTTTATAGTGACTCAGAAGCTTATTCTTGAAACATAGTCCCCCTCCTATTCCAACCACATTGTTTGTTTGCATATCACATTTGACAGGCTTGTTTTGTCCCGTTTTCTTGTTATTAATGCCATTATGCCATACAGTGTTTCAGTCCACTGTTATTTCCTGAACAGCGACCAGGACTGATAAACGGCAGTGATTTGCTGTCTGACAGAGTGTTTGACAGTTTTCTTATTTCCCTAGCTCAGAGGGCCCCTCATCAGCTAATTTCAACATGGCAGCCTCAGAAGCTGAAGTCTTCAGGGAAATGTCATTTTTAATTAAATCCCAGGTCCTTTAAGATAAGCAGTTGGGCGTTAATTTAGCCCAGGGCGTGACGTTGTCAGGAGCCCAGGAGCATGACGTCTGTCTGTCAAGATTAATCATCATGCGTAAACTGTCCATTTTTCTTTTCCAAGTAAACAGGAGTTCCTCGCTTCCTTGCTAACAAAACTAGGCCACATTTGTAATCTAATGACACAAATGACATTATTTGTAATGCCAATACTGTAGTAACAGTATATGTACAGAACATTCATTCATTCATTAAAAAACTTTTTCCCTCCAGGAACTCAAGAGCTTCCACTTCATATAGGGGCATATTCTCCCGTATGCTTAAGTCAGAAAAGGTCGCAGCTCCGTGGGTTTCTGACTGCGCCCATTCTGCCATCCACTTAATTCTATCATACACGTACCTTCTCGCCATTTACGCATTCTGAGTGGAGTTATAACCCTGAAGTGTGGGCGTTCGCTGTCATAGCTGGTCGAGCATGGATTCTCCCAAAGACTCCCAAATACCTGGGAAGGTGAAACATCATATTGCACGTTTTCATTTCATTCATAAATACAGTTTTCTGAATAAATAAAATTTATTGTACAGTATTTATTTAATAGAAAATACAAAAAAAAAATGCATGCTCTTTGAAAGTAGTCTGTTATATGAGCAGTGCTCATTTCTCACTGGCGATGGATAACTGCCATATCCTCTACGGGGGTTAATTTCACATTTAAAGTGTAACATATTTTCCAAATGGATTTCTATGGCAATTACATGTGTCAGGGAAACTCCACTTTGGAGGAATTGCAGCCTCCCTCAGACTTCAATGAGTCATGGCTCATGCGCTGTTGCATACATATTTACTCAGTACCCACGGATGTGTCAGAAGTCCATCCATCCATCCATCCATCCATCCATTTTCTTTACTGCTTATAGGGTTGCGGGCTGATGGAGCCTATCACAGCTAACTGCGGGCAGGAGGCGGGGTACACCCTGAACCGGTCGCCAGCCAATCGCAGGGCACATAGAAACAAACAACCATTCACACTCACATTCACACCGACGACCAATTTAGAGTCTTCAATCAACCTACCACAAATGTTTTGGGGATGTGGGAGGAAACCCACCCAGGCACGGGGAGAACCTGCAAACTCCACACAGGCAGGGCCGGGATTTGAACCCCGGTCCCCAGAACTGTGAGGCAGATGTGCTAACCAATCCTCACCGTGCCGGCGTATCAGAAGTCATTCCTGGAAAATCGGTGCCCAAGCCAGGCATGTAAAAAAAACAGCGCTATATATGGCCCATAGTAAATGCTCTCAGTAGTTTTGCCTACTTGGTGACATTTTGGACCCTCTTTGTGACTTCCAATGTCAAGAATCCAGCAACAAAACTAGACACAAAAGACATTGCTGCTGCAAAGTGGAAATTGTAGCTTTTAACAATCCAGCATCATAGTAGGAGTGGAAACGTAAAAACAATGTTAGTGTGTGTGTTTATTCAGTTATTTGTAGTCCTCAAATCAATGAAGTCATCAGAAAGAACAGAGTGATATATATGTGACATACATTGTTTTTGGTGCCTATTTGTATCCCAAATATATGAGCGTTTGTATGAATGGATAAATGAAATGAAATTCTGTCTTGCATTAGTTTGAAAGGGAGAGCGCTAGCGCATAGTAACTCCTCCCATGTGACACGATAAGCCAATTGAATTAAAGGAAATCTAGTTTCCGGGTAAACATGTCAAACAGAATATGTTCTGGATATATCAAATCTTGAGTTTTTACGTCAACTGAGTTTCATAGATATTTATCATTATTATTATTATTATTATTATTTTAATGAATTTCCCTTTTACAAAGCTTGCCTGGTTGTCGGTTTGAAAGGGCACGCTTCATCGTGTTGTTCCAAATCTTCGTGCATTTTCGCCCATTTCCGCTTAACTCCGTCACAGAAGGAGCTAACACCGCCTCCATTTTGGTCTCGTGTGTATGTTTGTGCATCGTTGATGTCAACTGGAGGTACAACAGGACAGAACGCAGAGGCACTATTAATACAGAAATGGACGGGTAATGTTTTGTTACATACGTACCGAATGCCATTACGTGGACGAATGCGTATTTCATGTTGGATAAGTTAGTGTACAGCGTTAACGGGTTTCCATAGCCACGCGCTGTCTTGCTGCCAACCGGGGACGTGACTCCCATTATAACCATAGCAGAATTGTAAAGTAGCTTTGTTAGTGATATTAAGTTCAATTATGAGTATATTACGGGAGCATTAAATGGAATCTAATAATAACTGAGTGACGTTGAGGCACCTTTATGCCAATGAAAGGAACGTTACATTGGTCAGCCTTTGTGTTTAGCTTGCATCTAACGTTAGCTCAGCTAGCAGTGGCTGGAGTGCCTCCTGACTCACTTTGACTGTACCTCATTTAGTTATGTGACAATATTATTTAATCATGAGTGCGAATGAAACGTTTTCAAGTGGAAACCAATCATTAAACATTGGCGATATGTGTCATAACACTATTGAAAGTTTCATTGCACGGAAACGTAAAACCTGTATTTCTTTTAATAGGATGTATAGGTTTTACATAGTATATTTATGATTAAATGTACAACGTTTTGCTTATTGATATATTCAGCATCGTTTAACTATTAATTTCATCATAACCTTGAATTACTCAAGTGGGTTGTTTCAGTTGCATGTACTGTTTTGCCATTAGTACTGCATTCTTTGCAATGACCCAGGTTGATGACAACAATGAAAATGAAAACTCTCAACAACGGCAAAGATGCTCCTGATGCAACCTTACTGGAAACAAAAAAATAAAACAAAAGAATGTATGTGTATTTAGAAAGATGGTAATGGGCTACTTTGTTTTGATTGTCATGCCATGGTCCAACATGAATCTTTTCACCTTTTTGAGTGGTGGCCCTGTAGCCTATCCAACTAACAATTAATCCTATCAATTGAATTCTATTTGGATATTTAACCACTGTTGGCCTGACCTAACCGTTTAGCTTATAACATTTAAATATTATATATATATAATGTAGGGAAAGTATTTAGTGTACAGTTAAAAAACAAACATGCATCTGTATGTGAAATACATAATGCACGGAGCAAAAGATGTTCACGCTATGTGAAACAAAACACAACTGAGCATTCTGCACGGCTGCTGTAGCTATTCGAGAACTGAAGCATAATTCAGGAACCGGAGCAATATTAGTTTGATAATCCTGTTGGTACACCAATTTTGTTTGTGAACCAAGGTTCCACTGTACATCAAGTATGTATCATAAGTTTAACAATAGTCATTTGACCTAATGGGAAATTATCTCTTTCAGCATCAGCGATGTTGCAGTTGGAGTGAAGGTAAGCTTGCAGCTTAGTTTTTCATCATTTACAGCACCTCAGGAATTGTACCATATCCACAATGTAATGTTTAAAACACTACCTAATTGCCATTATTATTAGAAATATATGTAGGTTTAACAAATAGAGAAATCTAAATACATTGCACCATTTAAAGGTCTCATTTTACCAAACTTTTCTAGTATTTGGGATGTTATATTGGCTCTATGTTGCCTCAGCAAATGTGAACTATGAATTAATATCGTTCACACATTCCTAAGCTATAGAGATTTTTTTGCCGAGAGGCCTGAAATCATGTCATTTAATTTCTCAAGCTTTATCTACGTCTAGGGCTGTCAACATAACACGTGCTCTACACGGAGGCAACCAATCAGAGGAAATGGGGCGGTCAGCAGATACAAAACTGGGTCTAACAGAAGTAGCTGTCAGAGAGGCTTTTCTGGACAGTAGTATGACAAAACCAAGGTGTTTTTTTTTTTTTTTTTTTTTTTTTTTTTTTTAAATGAAATTGACACTTTTATACTAAGTCCATGTTAGAGAGTCACTCTATTGAGGTCTAAATAGCCAAATTATGCGACCTTTAATAGTTATTTTTGTTTTCGGGTTGGCAATCTCTTGTCAAATTACATATATTTACTCCCATTGTATACATTTGCTTGCATTTTCTTTTATTAAAACAAAATACAGGTGATGCCTAAACATCTGTCAACCAATTTTTCTTAGCGTCTCAAAAAGCCAGCAGTGGTGGAGAGATTATCAAACACACAAATCAATCTACACATCCCTCACATAAATAACAAAGTGATTGCACAATCCTTCTTGCTCCATGACGTGATGAGCAAGGTGGTCACGTTCCTCAGAGCTGGCACAGACAGAATGACCTCCAGATAAATGCTGTCATATTTTCAAATTGAGTTGGTTAGGGTTTTGCGTCATATGACTTTCCAAAGCAGCCCCAGACCATCACAATGCCACCACCATATTTGACTGACGGCATGATTTTCTTTTTATCAAATGCCGTTATTTATGTATTTATTTTTTAAGTCAGACGTAACGGGCCGCACACCTGTCATAAAGAATATATCTCCAAAAGTATTGGGGATCATCAGTATGTTTTTGGCAAGTGTGAGATGAGCCTGTATGTTCTTTTTTTCATCAGCAATGGTTGTGGCATTTTTGCCCATTGTCTGCCTTTCTGTATTTATTTGAGTTATGATCACTAACCTTAACTGAGGCCAGTGACGTCTTCATTTATTTGGATGTAATTCTGGATTCTTTTGAAACTACTATTAAAATTTTAATTATCTAATAATCAATGACTGATATTTATTAATCAATTGCAAATCATTTAGATCGGCAAAAAATAAAAAAAACTGATATCACACGTAAGATTTGAAAAATGATTAACACTCAACATTCCTTTTTATAGTGTATTCAAGTGTGTACAAGTGATAACATTTTGAAGCACTGGAAACGTCACTCATAAATGTTGGATATATAGTTTGCAATTTAGTTTAGCTCAGCCTGAGAACAGATTTATGTTACTTTTTGTTACACAATCAATGATACTGCAAACCTATGTGCTTTTCACATGCATGTCACTATGGGGAATTTATGGGTACTATTCGATTTCCTACAAGTTTTATTTTTAGCTTTCATAGCATTGAAGAAGCTGGAATCCAACGAGTACCATAATTTCTCGTGAATAATGCGCAAACGTTTCCAAAAATATTTTCAAAAAGTCAATCGAGTGCATTATATATAGGTATACATTAAAAAAGAAAATAACATTGTATAGTCACATACAGGTACCTAAGGGTGGTACAAGTACATTCCAATATGATATGCAATGTCTAGTGTTACAAATTTAT
Source organism: Phyllopteryx taeniolatus (assembly GCF_024500385.1). Classification (NCBI taxonomy): domain Eukaryota; kingdom Metazoa; phylum Chordata; class Actinopteri; order Syngnathiformes; family Syngnathidae; genus Phyllopteryx; species Phyllopteryx taeniolatus. Next base: position 7,913,090 of record NC_084521.1, on the reverse strand, counting down.
ATATATTACGGTAATGTGAGATTCTGACCTGCTCACGGCAGTTGGCCATGTTACGATCGTTAGCGTAGCATATTTGTTGATACTGGACTAAACAGCAGAAACGGCTACCCGTGAGTTTGTTTTAACTTCAACTAAGATAGAAAATGTCGACTAAAAGGGCTAGTTACGCAGCCGCTTTTAAAAGAAAAGTAATCTCCGCTGCCGAATACGTGGGAAACTGCAAAGCAGCGCGGCAGTTCAAAGTGGGTGAATCGAACGTGAGATTGTGGAGGAAGACGAAGGGGGAAATCATTCAGCAAAAAGCACATGGAAAAGCTTTGGGATGTGGGAAAGTCGTGCAGTTGCCAGAGATGGAGGAAGAGCTGCTGCAGATTGTCGCCGAACGGAGGGCAAGTGGCTGACCTATCAACACTGTCGAACTTCATCTCAAATCTCTGACAATAATGAGGAATAAAGGGGACCAAGTGATCATTCCTGGTGGCATGACTGCGCACTTGCAGGTAATGGACGTATCATGCAATAGCCGTTTTAAAAACCACATGCGGAAGAAGTGGAATGAGTGGATGACTTTGGGGACTCATACATTCACTGCAGGTGGCAACTGCTGCAAACAGCATGGATAAAAGATGCATGGGATGCGGTTTCCCCTGACATAATTTCAAGGGGATTCAAAAAATGTTGCCTCACAAACGCCATGGATAGCACAGAGGATGACATGCTGTGGGAGGAGGATCAGACCGCTGTTCATGATGGAATGCAGGAGGCACCGGAGCAAGAGAAACTGGACCAAGTCGTCAATGATGAGTTCTACAGTGATGAATCAAATGTAGCTGCAATGGATCTTCTTTTTCAGAGTGGAGATGAGTCAGATGCTTCTTTTGAAGGCTTTGCCGAGGATGTGTAATGGAGTGGATAGACTGCAGTATGCACAAATGTTTCATGCACAAATATTTCATGCAAAAAATGTTTCTTGCGCAAAGGTTTCTTAAGTTAAACAGTGTTAAATTGTTTATTGAATATTTAAGACTAGTACGTGTTATCAACAGTACTAATAAAATGTTATACCATCATTGAGCACTTACTTTAGTCGGTCGAGGGATTCTGTTCTGACAATTACAGGGACCGGTAAGCTTTTTACATTTGTTATTATTATTATTATTATTTTACATCAAGCGTGCCCTGAGGCCTGTCCCGACACCAGATGGAATATATATATATATATATGCACACAGATTATTATTACTAATTGTGATACAGACAAAAACATACTAGAATATAAGTACAGATAATTCATAATGTTTTGAGCATATAAATAGCAGCAAATCGATGGTGAACAGTTTACATAGGTAGAAGGGTTTTCCTGATTTTTTTTATTTTATTTTTTTATATTTAGGTCAACTTTGGGGGTGCGCATTATACACGAGGAATTAAGGTATATTTATGTCATTGAAGATTACCAAAGTTGATTGTATGTAGACAGATTCCTGCTGTATTTCTGCCTCCTCTAAACTAAAGTTTGTACTGGCTGGGAAAACCCAGTCTTCTGATATTAGTCCTTGAATTTCAAGATAATCAACATTTAAAGACCAAATATTGAGGTGCAATTGAGAGAAAAAAAGTTTCTTGTGTTTTTGTTGCTTGTGTAAGTCAGACTTTTATTACACTTTTTACTTTGCGAGACGTCACTGAAGTAGAGTCTGCAACAACAAACAAAGAATCAACAGAACATTAGTAACTGAGGAACAGTTCACCTTCTTTTTTTTTTTTTTTAAATAGAAACAATAAGCAGCTAGGGGGTCACTGATGGTGTAGCGGTACACTCGCCTGACTTTGGTGCGGGCAGCGTGGGTTCAGTTCCCGCTCAGTGACGGTGTGAATGTGAGTGCGAATGGTTGTCCGTGTCTATATGTGCCCTGCGATTGGCTGGCGACCAGTTCAGGGTGTAGTCCGCCTTTCGCCCAAAGTCAGCTAGAATAGGCTCTAGCCCTGCGACCCTAACCAGGATAAGCTGTGTTGAAAATGGAGGGATGGATGGAATACGCAGCTAAGAGAATGGGATGGATGGAATGTCTTCAAGGCCATGGGGAAGTGTTCTGTCCAAACTCAGCTCTTTGACTCCTCCCCACCTGTAGGTCTAGTATACAAAACAGAGGGGGACCTTTTTTTTTTTCCAACAATTATTTTACATGTTATTTTATGAAATGATAACATGTATTAACAGGCCTAACTGCCTGTGTTTTGTCTTTTTTCCTGTAGAGAGGATCAGATGAGCTGCGTATGTACAACAGTCCCAACTCTGGCATGAGCAGTATGAGTGGTGAGTTTTTGCTGACCACTACTGAAAAGGGAATGCATAATGAAACATCAATTTATAGAAATAATCAGGTATTAATTTTTGTGCAACAGGATTTACAAGGCATGTGACTTGTCAAGTGGTCCACAAAATAGGTCATAAAAGGCAACACATCTTGTACACTACATAAATTCTAATTTTAGACAGCAATTAATTCTACATTTATTTTTGACACTTTATTTATTAAACATAATGTAAGCTACATTTGTCTAATTAAAACCCACTCAATAGATTTAATTATCGCATATTGAAGCTTGATTGTATATACAATTTTCCCACATAATTATAATATTTCTAATGTTCTTTTTTTAGATGGGAGTTCCAGTGGCAGTGAAAGTAAAAAGCTGAGGGTAGAGGAGGCCCCACCATCTCGTGTGCTCCACATCAGGAAGCTGCCCAACGAAGCGTCAGAGACAGAAATTATTGCTCTTGGCTTACCATTTGGAAAAGTCACCAATATCCTTACACTTAAGGGAAAGAACCAAGTGAGTGGGAGAGAAAAGTGTATTTTTGACACCAAATAAATCATAGGCCTCGGCTGATCAAGACCAGATTTATTTATTTTATTTTTTGTGGGGCCCCTCTTTTTGGATATGACATTTGTCTGGGGTAGGATATTACAACAGTGCTTGTGATTTTCTGCAGTTTTCTGTGAAACTAGAGCAAACCTCTCATTTTCCTGGAAAAGTAGTTTGGATACCTTTTAGCATCTTATGAACATCATGTGAAACATAACTGGTTTAAATTAAGTCCATTAACTGAGGTCCCTGTCAAGTACTGATGCTTTGTTAATTTCTGGTTCGTTACTATATCATTATAGTTTGATCTGCTACTCCTGTGGTGACCACTACAAATTGCAGAAATCTGAGGCGCTTGTGTTGTTCTATTTCAATGCATAGTGCCAAGTTATTGTAAAGTCCTTTAGACTAGATTTGATATCATTTGAAAAATCTTACTTGGTCAAGCGACATCAATGTAAAATATGAAATAAAAAAATTCAAAAACAGAACACCGCAGTATAAATTCCATTGCAGTAATAGGAAGGTGTAGTATACTGATTTATTTTTATTTTTATACCCTTTCAGGCTTTTTTGGAAATGGGTACAGAAGATGCTGCCATCACGTTGGTTAATTACTACACCACTGTAGTTCCTCATATTCGCAACGTCCCTGTCTTTATACAATACTCAAATCACAAGGAGCTCAAAACCGATGCTGGCAATCAGGTCAGTAGTGTCGGGATAATTAATTTGACTAATAAATCAGCAAGAAATAAATGTTCTTGTCACTCAGTACATTGATAGTTTGACCTCTTGCCTGGGACATTCTCTGATACGTAAATGAGTGAAACCTTGTCTCTGACTTCAGCGTACGCAGGCGGTGTTGCAGGCGGTTTCAGCAGTTCAGTCTGGTGGGTCACCTGCCTCAGATGTACAGGAAATACTTGCCACCGCCTCTAGTCCAGTGCTGCGGATCATCATCGACAATATGTTTTACCCTGTAACACTGGATGTACTACAACAGGTATAAATCAATACTTTCTTTTCATTGTAAAATATACCACTTGTGGTATTTGGGCTGTTGTAAAAATTGCCCCAGTGGTTCTATTTTACTCATGAACACTTCCCTCAAATCTGGTACTTATTCCCTCTAAGTTTGCCCTCTGACCTTATCCTAAAAGAGAAATCCTCAGACCTATCCATAGAGCAAAAAAAAAAAAATGGACCAGAGGCTTTCACTACCCAACTGAAAAGCCCACCGCACCTCCGATTATCTAAAATACCATTTTCTTTACCGCTTCTACTGTTTAGAGTCACAACAGGGGCTGGAGCTGAACCATCAACTATCCAATTATTGTTCCTCAGGTTCTCCCAAAGACTACAGGCAGCACGGAAGAACATGTGGCTAGCACATCTGTCTCTTAGTCAAATGTTCTGCATATGAATCTGACCGTTCTGTGTAGAGTTTGTATATTCTGTTGTTGCTTGCGTTGGTTTTCTCCAGCTATTCTGGTTTCCTACCAAATAACAAAAACAGAGTATGAATGGTTGTCTATTGATATGTGCCGTCTGATTTGATTGGCAAAAACCGCAGGATCTACCCTACCTCTTGGCCAGTCTGCTGGGATATGCTCCAGCTCCCCCTAAATGGGATAAGCGATAGAAAATGGATAAATGTTCAGTTTGACATGACATTAATAATGATTGACTGATCTCTATCAGTCGTAGTTTAAGTTTATAGTTGATTTTGTTCCTAGATTTTTTCCAAGTTTGGTACCGTCATGAAGATAATCACTTTTACGAAGAACAACCAGTTCCAGGCTCTTTTGCAGTTCAGCGAACCTGTCAATGCACAGCAGGCCAAACTGGTAATAAATTATACTTTAAGCGCCCTTCTCTCAAAATATGAATATTTCGTTTGGCCCACTCAGCCTTTATTAATGTGATTCATTGAGCCTTTGCCCCGTTAGGCACTTGATGGTCAGAATATCTACAATGCGTGCTGCACACTGCGGATTGACTTCTCCAAGCTGGTCAACTTAAATGTCAAGTATAACAATGATAAGAGTCGTGACTACACACGACCAGAGCTGCCAGCTGGTGATGGCCAACCCAGCATGGACCCTGCTGTGGCTGTTGCTCTCAGCAAAGACAACTCCCTCCTTGGTAAGATTCCAGGTAGATACAACTTTTTTTTTTTTAATTCCTCTCTTCTGTCTATCTCTGAGACCTTTACTAAGCAGAACATTTACTGTATTTACTGTACTGTACTGTACATTGTGCTAATGCTTTAAAACATTAGGAAATGTAATCAGTAATTCTGTGGTTTTCGAACTTTTTGATTGAGGAGGAAAACATTTAATTCCAACACTAAAAAAGTGTAACAGAAAAAAAACAAGAGCGTTGTAATATGATTAGGAGTCATTTCTTTTTCTTGCTCCATCAGATTGTGATGTTTACAAGGCAAGCACTTTACCTTGCTGGAAAAGCAACTCCCCCCTCCATTCTGTTCTGTTATTTTTCATACTATTCAGCTTTGCCTACATACTGCAACACATCACTACTTGTCATGTTTCTTTAATTTACAGAATAATTCGATTACAAATTAAAAGTTGAAGCGAAACCTCTGCTTCGAAGCTTCGCAGTCTTCATTTCTCCATGTGGACTAATGTTGCAGCAGACTTGCAAACTCTCCATGTAGAAATACATCTGTAGCATAAGCGATTCCATAAATAATTGATAGCTGCAGCCCTATAATTTATATCATTCAGCTCACTTGGTCCACTTTTGATTTGATTTGATTAATTATTATTATTTTTTTTAACTCCATAACAGGAGCCCTGAACCCACTCAGCGCAGCGGCGGTAGCTGCTGCTGCTGCAGGAAGGGTTGCACTAGCTGGGCAGACAGGGTCCAGTGGGGTGCTCTTGGTCAGCAATCTGAATGAAGAGGTCAGTAACACACAACACTGACTCGCACACAAGCTATTGGGATGATCTAAGTATTAACAGTGCCACCTTTACCCCATCACCCAACCATGCAGTTTGTTGGTTAATCTTATTTATCCTGTGAGTGTTGACATTTCCAGCCGCAATGCGTTCAACTAATTCGATTTTATATACTACTGAACATCTTTTTGTCTTGGACAGCTACTTATGGATATTGGGATAAAGGAATGACTTTGTGGATCCTTTAACATATGCATGGTGACATAGTAGTGGCATTAACGAGGTTGATTTGGGACTTTGGAATAATGTGGGGCATGGGAAAACAAACTCTAGTTATTGCAATTCTTTTAAAAGTCCAATGAGAAGAAAGGGGAGGAGTCTGGTACGACGCCAGAAACAGCAAGACGTTCACATTTATTTAGCAGTCACTGATGATCACTGAGGGTATTAAAGAAATGTCAAGGCTTTGCAGATATATTAAGAATACAATACAGTGAACTCGTACTCAAGCCTATATTTCTTGTTAGATAAATTACCTGCCTCACTGGAATGCTTTCTGTCTTTTACCCAACTTTGTTTCATTCATTAATTTAAAAAATAGTTTTAATTGTAACTTGATTATCAACATCAAATATGGCCCTTTCTCTTGCCCATAAACCTGTCATCTGTGGGTATGAATGATTGTGTCATTCTACTTCTACAACAGTATCATACTGAACTTCTGAAGTTATGATACTGTGCTTCAGTGTTCTTTGAGCCTGCAAGACTTATGTGAATGCCACAATTTTACCCACATGGGCTTCACATCAACCCTTGCACGTCAAACAGAATTTTAATTGCATGCTCGCAATGCAAATGTTGGCACTTTGCACTAATATTTCTCCCTCACTGTGCAATTGTATCTTTTCAGATTGCTGCATGTTGTTTTTATCCCATGCTCATGACTCTATTGTTAATTTTGATTCTTATTTTTGACATGAATGTATTTTTTTACCCTTTGCTTTTCTAGGGTGAAATACATTTTGTTGCAAATATTGCTGAAAACATTGATCCAAGCCATGATCGCTGACCTGCATTCCAGTGTACTGACCTATATATTTTTTGTCCCTCCCTCACTTTTTATTTCCCCCCCCAATTTACATTTACCTCCCCTCATTTTCCATCTGTTCCCCACCCTCCTTTCCCCTTTTCCTTACTTCATGTGTTGCTGGGGGATGTTTAACCCTTGAAATCAACACTTCTTCCTTCACCACCTCCTCCAATATTACACTGTCCCCTTCAAAACCTCTTCACGACTTTTCTCTCCTCCTCCATGACCGCCATCTCCATCACTCTCCGGGGGGAGAACAAAAAACACCATTCCTTCTACCTACCTCCGTTCTGGATCGATCTGTCCATCTCTACCTCCGCTCCGCTCCGACTCTTCTACCTCTCTACCTGTCTCACGCTGCTTGTTGCTCTTCTCTCCCTCTAAAGATGGTTACGCCCCAAAGTCTGTTTACCCTCTTCGGTATGTTATCGTTGGCTCTTGCTCTCCTCTCTATTCTGCTATCTACTCTTTTTTTTTTCTATTTTCATTCTATCTTTATATTTCTTATTACAATTATTAGTACTATTTGATGTCAAGATTGTTCAGTATTTATTTGCGCACAGTAGCTTGTTAAGTAACTACAAAACATTTTTTCCTGTTAATTGGTTTGGGTTAATGTTTATAAACTGTCACGATTTCACAACAGCAAACAGTTAATGCATGGTTAAGCAATATTTTTTGCATGTTTTTATTTCTTGCCATATGACCAACAGTAACCTGATAACCTGTCTAAGAGGCTGTTGTTTCTCTTTTTAATTATCCTTACCACACACCTCTCTCTGAAATCTTCGATAAATTCCATCTGTGTGCTACTCTGCTCTCTCTTCTTTGATTCTCATCTAAGATATCCTTGTCTCCACTGCTCTTTTTATTTTGGTGTTCTAACTGTCTGCTTTGTGTCTACTTGCACCTCTCCTGGCTCTCATGTAGGAGTCTATGGTGATGTCCAGAGGGTGAAAATTCTTTACAATAAGAAAGACAGCGCTCTCATTCAGATGTCAGACGCCAACCAGGCTCAGTTAGGTGAGTAGTCATTCAAATTGAAATCCTTTTGTTAAATTCGTAATGTTTAATAAATTATAAAGTACCCAAAATTACTCTGCATAACCCTCAAAAGTTGGTGTATGATGTGTAGAGCACATTGACCTTTGACATTGTCAAATCGGACTTATCGGGTGAGGGACGTGACATATCAAACTTCCAAACTTGCTAAGATTGATGAAAAAAAAGAAAAAATTAATTGTGGTATTCACGCTTCTGTGCGGAAGGCTGTTAGAGGAGCGATAATAAGTTTTGGCGAAAGAGATGATAATGTGCCTAATGGCAAAGGTAATTCTTACCAACTGACATTGTAACATGGTTTATTGTAAACTGTTTAATCCCTACACGCATCATTGTTGCAGGCACAGAGGAAACTGGAAAATTAGTTGCTGGAAAAGACGCATAAAGATCTCCACATATCATCTGTGTTCAGGGAACTTTGTTGGAATTGACCAAGTGACTGCAGATTTTAATGTTTGGCTATTCAAGGCGTGATGGGTGCAAATGACTTCATAGTACGTAGTGCCTTGAGATGCGAGTGACCCAACTCCCGAGTTTTTCGAGATACGAACTTGTCATTCTGCCATTTTTTATTTATTTATTGATTTTATTTTTTTGCTTTGACTTGCAAGCTCAAGCTTGAGATAAGAGTGCTTAGATAGAGCATCGATAGTCACGGTTTTAAAAGCAATGCATTTGCAAACCCTGGAGCAACACATATAAAGAGATAATATAAAAATACTCACAGGCAATATTCTTTATCCTGTATGAAAAATAACCAATATTACTGTATTTTACTGAGTAACTTACAGTAGTAGTAGCATCCTTGATTTTTTTTTTACATTCTATTAAATTACGTTCTTACTCTGTTTTTATAAAGTATAATATTATGGCGTGCTAGTTTTCCTTAACTAAAAATTTAAAAATGTGGGGAGGCTAGGACATAAATGACATTTCTATTAATTTCCATTGGCTGGTTTTTGTCCTGAAATAAAATATTGCAGGATAGAGTAGGGCTTCACATTTATGTCTGTCAGTGAATTGATGGATGGATAATAGATGGATCCTTGATTGATCCAACGGAAATTCACATTGTGACTTTGTTTTCCTTGATCTGTGTAAAGCCATGAGCCACTTGAATGGCCAAAAGATGTATGGGAAAATTATCAGGGCAACACTGTCGAAACACCAGACCGTGGCACTGCCTCGTGATGGCCTGGACGACCAGGGCCTGACCAAGGACTATGCCAACTCTCCGCTTCATCGCTTCAAGAAACCCGGATCCAAGAATTTCCAAAACATTTTCCCGCCATCTGCCACTCTCCATCTCTCCAACATCCCGTAAGTGTCATTGATCAGTTTGTGATCACTTCTGTTGGTCTTGCTCCAAAAGACACCTGGAATTGTTTCAGATGACCATTGACCTCAAACAGCAAAACTGTCAGTGTATAGTCTATGTAAAAATCAGTTGAAAAGTGCAATTGCTGCCATCTCATATCTTCTTTTCCAGGCAAGATGTTTCAGAGGATGACCTGCGACTGCTTTTCTCAAACGCCGGAGGCACTGTGAAAGCATTTAAGTTTTTCCAGTACATACTTATTTCTAACACTTCGAGAAGTCACCGACAGCCAAATAGTACGCTTCTGTTAACACTTGTTTCATATTTTTCAGGGATCGTAAAATGGCCTTGATCCAGATGTCGACAGTGGAAGAGTCTGTCCAAGCCTTGATTGACCTTCACAACTACAACATGGGATGCAACCAGCACCTAAAGGTTTCCTTCTCTAAGTCCACCATTTAACAATGTGACATAAGAACCATTGATTCAGTTGGTTGTCAGACCCTGTCGTTTGAGGGAAACGTGACCTTCATCCTGTTCTTCAAAAATTGGGGAAATTGCAGTAGACCCTACTTGGCCAGCTGTTCTCAATATGTCTGGAAAATATTGACATTTATTGTCATCCGTATGATAGTTTGATGTAGAGCAGCATTTATTCCTTAATTTCGACAAAAATATACATGTGCCTTATTTGATATCAGCTTTCCACAGCGCACACATTTATTAAAAAACCCCATATGCTTTCTAATCTCATGGATGTACGGCAAACAATATTGTATCTGTTAGACATGCACCCATCGAGCATTGTCACCAGTCAGCTTTTTTACAGTTTGAATTGTGTATTTTCCATATTGAGTCGCATTCAGGGATCAATATTCCTGAAATTTACTTTAACGACAGTCCACAACCAACAGGAGAATTTGGTTGGGTTTGAGATTGTTCTTCCACAAAGATGCCCTGTGAAATAAAATATCACTTTGGCCACCCCATGTCAGTACTGCAAAAAATAATAATTGATGAAATAAATAATCAGATTTTCTGTCCCTTAGAATTTTCCTCCCTTTTTTTTTTTCTTGTTACGGTGTACCTACGCTCCCTGACTAATGTATTTTCAGTTCTTGCTGTAAGTGAGCTATCACAGCGTGTCTTGTAGTTTCCTATTTTCTATGGCTTATTTTCAAGCATCTGATGTCCATAGGAGTTCCATGTAATGGTCACTGATATTTGGTTTGAAAAGATGAATGGTTGCAAAACAGGTTACTTGAGAATTCTACTCAGTTGGACCAAAGTTTCTGTGCCTTAAGTATTCCTGTAATAAGAAAAAAGAAGAAGAAACTAAATCTGCAGAAAAATGTCTTCAGTTTCAGAGGTTCCAAAATTTCGTCTGATTATTTGTAAGATTACAATAACTATTGTCTGAAATGATACATTAAAAAAATGATTATAAACAAATTTTTGCTTCAGATTTTTTGTTTTTCATATTGTAATGGTCTGTCAAGTAAAATATATTGTTTTCTAATTTGGAAATTTTCAGTTTTTGAGTGTTGATTTGATTGTAGTTTATTCTGCATTTCTTCTGTAGCATGCTCAATAAAACTTTTCTCTAATAGTTCTTCATTCACCTCTGTCTCTCTTCTGTTCTTAACTCTGCTTACTTAAAAATAACCATCAGTGCCAGTGTAGAAATGAAGCCAACATTCCATTTTGGAAGAACTAGGAAACAGGCCTAATGAGCTGATGCCACTAATTTGTTTTCTTTCATTATCACTTTGTAACAACTTTTGTTTCTTTTGCCATCTTTTTGCACTCACATTGAAACAATGATGCTTTTGACCTTAGTTTTTGTGTGTATGTGGACAGACTATATGGTAGCGCCAACTTTGTACTCAAGCCATGATGGGAAATCACAGATACTACAAAGTGGTTTTGTTTTATATGTTCACATTTAAAAGTAGAATTTATTTTCATTAAATACTATTATGTACATTATTAATAAAACATTATTTTGCATCTTGAATTGGACATTATAAAGCATTAGAGAATTGACAATTCATGTACCGTATACTGGTTTTAACTGAAATGTTAATCATTACATTCCATGAAATCGATTTTTTTTAAATCAAAGACAAGGTAAAACAGTGGCAAGAAGATTCTGCTTTGTAACTATTAAAAGGATTTGGGAATAAATACTTGCGGAGCTGTTTTCCAAAACTATAAATCCATTTTGATTGTTCTGCAGGGAACATTTTATTTACATACACAGTCCTGCACGGTTTACAAATAAGGTGTTGGTAAATTATTTTTTAGACATCTCACAAACTGTGTTTCATTAATAGACTGCATTCGCAACCTCTTCCAATACTCGTTTAGTTTGGGAAGAGCTGGCTGTACCCGCATTTCCTCCCACACTCCAAAAATTGGCCGTAAGTGTGAATGGTTGGCCATCCTTATGTATGTTCGTGTCTTGTGATTGACTGGCAGTCAAAAACATTTTTATCCCTCCTCCCACCTGAGGTCACCTGGGGATAGACTTCAGTTTCCCCATGATCCTGAACAGTATAAATGGTACAGAAAATGAATTCATGAATAATTGAAAATACAATCACAATATGGTGGATTTTTTTTTTTAATGGACCAATTGTTTAGAAGCTATCACTAGAATTTAATTTGGCCATGTCTTAACATGCTCTTGGTTCCAGAAATGCTTTGAAATTAAAAGAAAATAATAATAACAACATGCTGAGTTTAACTTTACTCGCAATTAATAATGCTGTTCCACTGCCGCAGAGATGATAGCACAGTTCAGTTATGAAGTAGACATGTTCTTAACGTCATGGTATGCACAATTACAACGTGTGTGTGTTGTGTGTGTGTGTGTGTGTGTCTGTTGTGGTTACCGTAGCAACAAGCCTTTGGCGTTATGGGCAGTTTTCAGCTTTTCTACAGGGTGTAGAAATAAGCCCAATGAGCCAGTTTTCCATTTCAATGCATGAAATCACATTAGTACTGCTCAAGTGTGCTGTGAAACATCCCCAGGAAAAGTAGGCGTGGCCAAATCAACGTAGCTCCAATTTTAACAGCCATCACACAACGTGTATGAACACATGTTCTGACATGCAGTGGATGTAAAAAGTCTACACACCCGTTAAAATGCCAGTTTCCATCCATCCATCCATTTTCTGAGCCGCTTCTCCTCACTAGGGCCGCGGGCGTGCTGGAGCCTATCCCAGCTATCATCGGGCAGGAGGCGGGGTACACCATGAACTGGCTGCCAGCCAATTGCAGTAAAATGCCAGTTTTTTTTATATAAAACAATGGGAGGTAACGTTCCACGTTCCTAGAGAGCCAGCCTCTGTTGCCTGGGATCGGACAGCCTCGGTTCCCGCCTTCGGCCGCCACCCGGCTCACCCACTTGGCCCGTCCGCAGGTGGTGAGCCCATGGGGACCGAGGTTGCCTCTTTGGGCCGTGCGTGGCCAGGCTCTACTTCCAGGCCTCGCTCTAGATGTGGGCTCTTGTAAACCGTGTCTGAGGGAGGAAAAATGAGGTACATTCATAAAGTGTCCTACAAGGGAATAAGACACATGAAATATGTCTTAAACCTGTTGACTATAGGAGCACAATGATGGAAAACAGGATCACAGTCTCCTTCCCTTGTGATGTATTAACGAGAGGAACTATTGATTAGTTCTGGCCTTGTGCCTTGATACATTATGTCATCTGTGTGGATAGTGGGATCCAGGATAAAGCCATTCTATTGGAACCTCATAAAGTAATAAAAGACAATACTTCAATTGAAAGAAATTCATGGCATGTACCCGATTCAATGGCCTTGCTGTGATCATCTTCATCAAACAAACTGACAGGACTGTACTGTTATTACAAAGTTACATTAATCCCCAATAAACAGGCAACTTTATCATTTTCCGTCATTGAGAGCACATCAATAGTAACGTAACCATAATTTATAATTGGAAGGAAAATATTATTTGTGTGAAACACAATCTGCAATGTATACACAAGAACCTGAAACAAATCAGGTTTTATTTGAAAAACCTTAAATTCTGACATTGGCACTGTTTTGCAAACTTTCCCTTGTATTAGTATACATACAGATATGTCTTACATTTTACATCATCAATCCTTGTCAACTGTGGGCTTGTGAAGCCTTTCGAGACTCTTCTGTGGTGAATTGACTTGATGTTACATTTTTTTGCATATGAAATGATAACCTTTTTATTAGATTGAAATGTACTTATTAATGAAGTGGAAAACTTCAATGATGTTCATGAAGTTCTTACACAGGCAACCTTCAAATTTGAGACAACTGGAGCCATTTGCTCACAAGGGGTTGGTCAAAATACAGATGCAAATGCCTCAATTTTGTCCAGTCCAGTTTTTCTTTGAAATAATGAACTTTCCTTTCCATTTCCCTTGCTCTGTATGCATTTGAAACAGAACTGTGCCTTTTTATTTCAGAAGACACTCATAACATATTGACTCTGTAGTGATATGTCTTACTTATGGTGTGTTAACTCAAATTACATAAAAAAAAAAAAAGATGGTTACAGCACTAAGATTGTTCTTCTTGCATTGATATAATTAAAGGGCAATATGCACTTAAATATCATCCATTTTAAAGCACATCATAGGACATGTTTGCCTTTCCGGGCCATTAATTTTAATCAGTATGACCCAGAGACCTTAAAAAGAATACATTAAAATTGGGATTTATCATCGTAAGCAATATTATATTCTATTGGCTGAAAAGTGCAACTGGTACAGTGCTGGCAAATAAAAATAAATAAATAAATACTGTGAGCATTTACTGTAGCATCTCTAATCTGTTAACCTATTGTGCAAGAAAACAGAATCATGAGACAATCATTATATTTTTGTAAACATATAGTTCTAACATCTGTCCTTGCTTCAACCACTTCACTTTCTATTGAGCCGTGGATACCTGCGTGCACTGATCATCCGTACCATTATAACTCCCTCCGCCTTATATTCAATAGGTAAGCTGGTTGAGGCCTAGAGACGTTAGCAGCTGATCCTTTAAGTTCTTTAAATTGCATGGATCATGGATCTGACTTGTATGTGCAGCAAACCAGAGAGATGCTCAATTATGTCGAGATCTGGAGGAATTTGGAGGCCAGGTCACTATATTGAACTTGTGTTCCTGAAGCCACAAATCTAGGAAAACCCAAGCACACCAAATGTTTTTTTTTTTTTTTTGAGCTGATTTCAATTTCATTTGAAACATTTTTTTTCTTTTGAGCTGATTTCAATTTCATTTTAAACATTTCCACACTCCTGGGTCATACAGTAAACTATAGTGTGTGAAGTCTGGCCTAAACATGTTCTCAGGCCGCTAGGCCTTTTAGTCACAATATAATTGTACTGTGTTTATTCCTGGTAGCCAGCCCCCAGGTAGCCAAGGCGCGAACGCCAGAAGGAGCAGGACAATGTCCATTGAACTGAAGAAAAAAAGGCGGCAAACATCCTTGTTTATGTACATATATGTAGCAATATTTCCACAATGATGAGGGAAATCCACTGATTTGAAATGGAAATCATTCTTCTCCAGACAAATACATGCGGTGTACTGTGTGTCCAATTGTTACCGGCTACTTACGCAGGCACGCACTCATACTCAGGCTCGCTCTTGACGTGGGTCTACATTTCTGATGCTAAATCAGTGAGTAGCCGAATTTGTATGCACCTTCCATTATTTTCCTCTGATGCTCTAATCTTTTACCGTATGTCATATTTCACCAATCTGGGCAACCATGGTTTTGCTACAAATTATACTGCAGTGGAACCAATGTTTCTTAGGCAACATGTCTTTATGTCTCAAAAGTATTCTCTGTTAATTGACTGTCTGTTGTCATACTCGAGCAGCTCCAACTACCGGAAACAAATTCCTTGTGTGTGGTTTTTTTTGGACATACTTGGCAAAATAAAGATGATTGTGATTGTGATTCTGATGACCAAAAGCACTGTTACAATAATGAATGATTGGCCTGTTGTCAGAGGTGGGTAGTAACACGCTACATTTACTCCGTTAAATGTACTCATTTTTGATAAACTGTACTTGTCAGAGTACTTTAAATACACCGTACTTTTTACTTTTATTTAGGTATTTATGTGAAGAAGGAGCGATACTTATACTCGGTTACAATGATCGACATGTCGTTCGCTACTTTACGTTATCCATTATTGCTTGTGCGCGTCTATTTTTAGACTCCATCTTTGACTTCCGCCATAGGGCGTCCGTTGCGCCAATCTAACATGCTCACCAATGTCATTTGACTCCAATTCACCAATCAGACGACACAAGGCAGTCACATGACCGCGTACGTAGCCTTCGCAAGCCAATCAAAATGACTCATTGGGGTGTTTTCTTTACAGACTCCGCCCCCCCAAAAAACCCAGCAACAGCTTTGACATGCAGCTCTTCACTTGTGACTGGCCAAACTTGGATGTTTCAGCTTACTTGTAACTTGAGAAAACACCTTGCGGTAAGTTGCGGACGTGGATATGGCAACATTAGCCCTATCCTATGGTGTGTGTGTACACGCACACACGATCACTAAGTCTGGTCAGCAAACAGCTTCTTCATCAAGTCATTGAAGTGAATCAAGCAAATGATGTTTCTTTGGAGCCCAATGCATGTGTTCTTGGTTTTTGGGCAGTTAAAAATTGAAATAGTGGCAGGTGTGTGCCGACTGCTATATATTATTATTTTTATTATTTGATGTTCATGCGCTGATTTAAAAAAAAAAAAAAAAAAAAAATCTGAAGTTGCTTCCAAGTTACTCTTGAGTAGTTTTTTCATTGAGTACTTTCTTACTCTTACTCAAGTAAATATTTGGAGGACTACTTTTTACTTGAGTCATATTATTCTAAAGTAACAGTACTCTTACTTGAGTACAATATTTGGCTACTCTACCAGCCTCTGCCTGTTGTGACTGGTGGATAGCGTGAACGTGAAGCTGGTGTCTCAGGACTGGGATAATGTCTGCAGTTAGAAAGTATTCAAATTTGGAAAACTCCGACAGTACAACAGCGACTCGAATGTCTGTAAACTGAGATTTTTGTCCTGCATTTCAATATGGTCTATATTCCGCATTACTCTCCAATGGAATTTAGTTTATATTTGAGACTGAATACGGAGCTACCTTTTCGAAGTTAATCACTGTATTTTAACTTCTACAATATTGCCCCGTGTTCAATTGCTTTTTCTTACTGGCCAAAGTGGAATTTCTGATGTTTATTTTTTTAATTTTTTTAGATTTTAGTTTATTTAAGACATTTAAGACCTATGATATTTAGTTGTAATTTGTTTGCATCTTTATTTTGTGCTTCAGCACTGATATGCTATATCTTTTATATTCTCACCCCCCCATAAAAACAAAAACGTTTATACATGCCTATTGCTAATAGGATTTGTCACAGATGGGGAAATACACTATAATGGTCATTTCCCCCATATTCTGGCGCAATTGAGATTCTATTGCTACAGTATTTGAGCCTGAATTTTTACCTCATGCATCTGAAGTGTCGCTGCTGGAGACGGAAATAAATAAGAGGCCCAGTGATATTTTCATTTTCTTTCTTCTTTTTTCATTTTCCAAAGCTGACAGTTCATACAACTTTACAATCTTTATTTTATTTGCATTTTTTGGCCCCGAGGTAAAGAGAGGGATTTGGCAAAGGCCATAAAAATCCACTGTCGCCTATTTTTATGTGTCTTACTTCACTGAGGAGTTGGGAAATGTATATGCGTTGTACGTCACTTTGCTTTTTATGACCTGCATTGATCACTGAGGTGTACAGCCATTATCTTGCCGGGTACATTATTTTTTTCTGTTTTTTTTTTTTTATTTTTTATTTTTTTTTACCTCCCCCACTCCCACAGCAGATGATAGTGAGACAGATGAACACAAGACGATCTGCCTTTAGAATTTCAGATAAGGATGAGCAGCTGTTAATGCAGAGATGAGGACATCACACTTTAATAAATGGAGTATTTCTTGAGGATTATTATTTTTTTTAAACCTGTTGACACAGTTCACACTGTACGAGGTGGTTACTCATCAACAACGGCATTTATTCTTTTTTTTTGGTCTCATGGCAAGAATATGTTTGCAATTCCCAGTGGGTATCATTAAATAAAAACAGGAATATGAAATGGGATTCTTCTCCATTAGTACCCAATGTAGTTCACTTCAAATCAATCTTTATTGTTATTTTGTTTGGACCAGAGTAAAAACAAAACTAAAGGTAAATCAAAGATTTCTTTTGACAAAACACTTTAGAAAGTGGTTAAAGGAGGTCTACAAGTAGAAAAGCAGGTTGCAGTAGAATTGAGAAGCCCTCACAGAAGTGTGCATATGTACATCATCTCTTAATTAAAGCCAAGGCAGTGAAATTGTGATATTCACCCTTGCGCGCCCCTTTACACAAACACAGAAAGACATTTATAGAGATATTAAAACCAAATCTTCCAGATTGCTGTATAAAAAGGTAATTTACAATATTAAACTGACTTGTATCTATATGCAAATTACTCCCCTTCCTGCAACCTGCTTGAATAATTTATGTAAGAGCTTTATTTGGGAAAATGAGGTGTCTGAAATAATGCTATAAAAGAGACTATTGAGATCCTTCCCAGTATTCGTTCTTCTCCCATTTAATTTTTTTTTTTCCCCTCTCCCCAGATTTTATTTCATTCAATTACACCAATAGCTTAGCCTCCAGGTACAGAACTTTGAAGAGCCAACATTCACATGTTATTGCGTTCCTTTGTGAATACCCCCCCATGGGTGTTTCTCATATTTGTTCCTTCCTTTTGCTATCAATTATAGCGGGGTTGAGGTGCAGCAGGCTTCTTTCGGGCTGTGTCGATAGGCATGAATGTCGTATTTTCTACCTTCTCCTTTGCCCTTGTTTCTTATCATGTCTCGCTTGCTTCTTGTCAAATGTTTTGTGTTTAATATCACGTCACATCTCACATTAAAGCCCAACCCGTTGAACACCGCTGTGTTTTTGACCGTTTTAGCATGTGCTTAGATTGCAATGACTGCACCAGCAGATTTGACTGTGAAGTTACTCTTACATTTGTTATTGTACAAGAGGACACTTGTTGCCATTGGGATGCATTGATTTGATCAGCACTGGACATATTTTCAATAAAAAGGGCAAAAAGATGTCTGACATTGATGAATAGATGATTAATCCTTAATCAAGTTTTGGAGAAAAATGAATTTGAAATCATGTTAACTTTTGTGATGCTCAGTGGGACAAACAAACTGGCATGAATTCCCCCATGTTAACATACACATTCACACTTACCACTATCAATTTGTTTTCCCCCTTCTTCAACTTGTTTTTTTTTTTTTTTTTTTTTGCGTGCCCTGATACATAAGTGTCAGTAGGGGGCCCCTTTAACAGATTTCCTCCAACACCCAACGTGTCATTGCAATGACACATTAGAGTTGTGTCACTGATATGGACCAATATCAGCCGTCTGTCGGAGGTGGGGCCCACCAGGCTGGTTGGCTTACCACCAGGTAGGCAGGTTTACCACTGATAAGTGGTCATTTTAAATGGTTGTCAGTGCGCCCTCCAGTGGGAAAAAATAGCAACAGCGAGTTATTTTCATTGAAAAATTGCAGTTAATGTGTTCAAGCCCCATGGGCCGATTTGGACCGTGGACTGGATGAAGGGACACAGACATTGCAAATAGTCCTTGCGTTATTAGGCGCAATCCTCACCTTGCCCTGGGCAACACATGCAAATTGTTCCTGTGTTTTCCAGCTGAGGTTATGTTTCTTGTGAGGTCACTCACTAGTTCTGTGGTTCACAAGCCTGACTTCAATGCAGGCAGCATGGGTTCAGGTCGCACTCAATGACAGTGTGAGTGTGAATGACAGTCTTTTTATGTACTGTATATGCCCTGCGATTGACTATCGTCTGCCTTTTGTCCTAAGTCAGCTGGGATAGGCTTCAGCTCACCTGTGACCATGAACAGGAAAGTGATATCAAAAATGAATGGATGGATGGACGTTACTTGTATGTTCATGCCATTTATTAAACAAGTCTTCCTAGTTTTCCTCTTCCTTCTTTATGTATCATTAAAAATCTGAATCTGTACTCATTATTAACAGCCAGGAATGCTCCATGCAGTTCATTGATTTGCATCGTGGGGACCGCATGAACATGAAGCAAATGTTTCAAACCCCATTATTGTCCTGAGACTAGCTGTGATCATGAGTGAGTCACACTCCGAATAATGAGGTAGCATCAGACTCTTGGAGGTTAGCAGAGGTGCCATCTCGACGCCAGTGGCTAATTGACGATTATGTAGAGTACACGGTCCGCGCAAAATGTTTCATTTTAATGGGGTGATTATTGGCAGGAAGGATCTACGGCAGAGAGGCCCCGACAGTGGCCTCGGAGGGATGGTCTACACTGCAGGGGTTTAGATCAGTGAGTGAGGTGAGTTCACCAAGGTAATCTCATCTCCTGTTTCTCCTGCTAGGATGTATCAGGAAAATAAAATGAGATTAATTTCCTGTTTCTTCGAGTCAGTATATGTACCTTGATGTCGAGGGGTGCCACTGAGGGCAATAAAAAAAACACCTGCCATACAGAAATTGCTGATATTATCACATTTTAATATTTTTCTTCATCAAACTGCACTACCAGTTGGGGGGTGGCGTCTGTTTAGGCAGACAACAAAAGGATTTGCATAGCAACAGCAGGTCTGAAAAATCTTTGTTGTCCACTCGGACTTGCATTTGACAATCGTAGTCACAGTTAATTAGAGAGAGGTACCAAAAATATATTTTTGATCATTTTGATATTATACATCCCCAAAATGGATTTGAAATCAAAGAGACAATATGCTTTGTTTAAAGAGGACAACATTTTAAATTTCCCATTCCATTTTCCATTTAGATCAACAGCCATTTTGTTCAAGGTAACTTGATTTACACGTGCCCCAACTTTTTTTTAGATACGAGCCGACGCGTGATCAAATATTTTGCTTTGTGGTGCGAAGAGTTTTGACCGATCTTCAGCCACTCAAGTGAAGTACAATAAAAAGGACAGTAACAATCGCCACTAACCTTTAGCAGTTTATTGAACGGTACAAACAGTCAACCACAAATTGTGGTAGCCTTTCCTTCCTAACCAGTAATGCCAACCATATCCACATTCAACATTCTAGCAGAAATCAATGCCAATGCGTTTCCATAGACATAAAAGGTTTGTTTGACTTACTTTTAGATGACTTCAGTTTCCACGGGTGTACTCTTCAGCGTTTAAGTGTGTGTATGTATATGTGATATTGTTTGTGTTGTGTTGTGTAAGTTCGACAAAATAAAAAATAATTCTTAATAATAAAAAAAGAAAAACTCCTGTCTTAAATCAAACAAACAAATCCACAGGTGCGGTTGACAAAGTTTCTTGTCTAAACTTTAGCTTCCAACAAGTGCACCTGTTCCAATTAACTGAGCACATTCACGAGGCTGCGCGCACTTTATCGCGTGTTGGCTTATTATGGTCTGAACAAGAAAAATTGGCCCCCGGGTGGCATATTTGCTCATTTTAAATTAAGTTCAAGTAAAATCTTGCTCAAGCAAAATATTGGCTCCAATACAAATGCAAAATGAAAACACTCAAAAGGAGCATGGAGGAGTGGTAAATGAGTGTACTGAATTGCCTTACTAGTACATAGACTTTATGTTTGAGATCAAGGATATTGAATAAATGCTCAAATGGCTTTCCATAGGCCTTGACCCCAGGATGCACCAAACAGCCACCGATATCACCAACAGCAACTTCGAATGGTTAACAATGGAGCCGTCAAGAACTACAACTGATTTCTTACTCCTCAAAGCTACTGACTGTTGATATGTAACTCATTCGCTGCCATTGACGGCTATAGATGTCAAATATTCACATGAACTGAGAGGACTGGTTAATAGGTGCTGTCACCCATCTTGGAATTCTTGATAAACTCTCATATGTCAGAGAATGTATTAAATATTTAGTATTTGCATTAAATGCCATTCAAGCCAAGACCGCCACTGCTAGGAAGCGCCAGGTTTCTTCACTATTACTTTGTTTTACGCTTTTCTAAACTTAACACAAACACTTCAAATTCTTCAGACAATTAGTAGAGTAAATGAGTTATACATTCTATTTATTTAGGATTCCTCTTATGGACTAATTTTAAAAGTGTATTCATGTTTTAGAATTTTTTATTTAAAGACTGCATATTTCAAAGAAAAGTATATCTTTGGTGTACGATTTGTTAAAATGATTAATTGAAGGGGGCCATAGTAATAAATGGAGGTCTTGTGTGGAGGAATGATTGAGAATGACGCATTGCTGTCGGGCAATTAAGGTGACCAAGATGCCATGTGAATGCAGACCATTTATACTTGATGAGGCTGTAATTGCATGCAGATAATAAACTCACACAGTTGGTCAGTTAGTAAATTAAACCAACCTGCCAAAACATTTCATTTGGATCTGGATAAACATAACACACATGGAGTACATCCCCAGTTGGATCAACAGAAGTGCACTAAGGAAGAAGATACAGCGAGTACCGTGTCACTGAGGTATGATAGCTTGCTAAAGGGAACCGTGGTAGTCATGAGGAGAAGTGGAATTGCAACTCTCACAACCATTCCTAATGTCTATATTGTTGGTCTTAAGCTGCCTTAAAGTAAAATATTTCCCATACCAAATGTTTTGTTTGGGTGTTCTTTTCGCCTTTAAGATGCAGTACAGTTCATTGCTTCACTACGAAAATGTCCATCATATACTGTATAATCTAAATATATAATTATACAAACTCGTGCCTTCTGAATAGCAACAGTTATCTAATTATTGGTTTGTAAACATTTAGATGTATGGCTTGTTCCTCATCTAAGCTGTCAACCAGAAGTCCTTCTGTTTCCATGCTCGCATGGCGTTGGCTTAACAAGGTCTCCTCGGAAATAATTTCCAATAAAAAATGTTTGCCTAATTGGCACTAGTTAATAAGTTTATTTTAGGCACATGCTTGGGTGCTTCTGTTATAGCTCAGAGGGGTCTAATATTCTCCATGGGCTTCTGTGAGGAATTAAACGAAGTATACCGTGTACTAATTAAGCAGCAAAGGGAATATTACAGCCAGAGATTAGTCAAAAAAAAGTCTGTTGTCTGAAAGGTTACACAGCTTGCCTGACGAGCCTTGATTTTCAATTTACGGTTGTCCAGGATTTAGCCCCTTGCAATAATAAAACATTTATTACCTATAGAGGTAATATTTTCAGTAACATTTCAATATTCTTAATTATGTGTAATAAAGTTCACTGCTGTACACAAAGCAAACACAAAGCAAGAAATTCATGTGACGTGCAGCAAATATGGAAGGAGAGAAAGAATTACTGAAGGCAGTTCACCTCACTGTCAGACTAAAGACGTCACATTTTTAAACATTCTTAACAGCTGTACAAGTATTAGAAGTAAAAATATCAAAATGAATAAACAGTAAACATATCAAGGTCCCGCGCAACATCATCAAATGTCGGAATCACCACTAAAGTTTTGTGTGTGTAATCATGTTAGAGAACAAAAGGTTGAGACAAACTGAGCTGTTTTCTGCTCAGAGTGCTTTTGCCACCTCTGCAGTTCCCAAATGAAAAGTTCTGTGTCAAGGCTAACAACTAAAATAAAATCATTTGCAAATGAATAAAACAACAACATATTAGCAAAGTGTACACTGACACACATCAAAAGCCAACCACACTTCCAAACACATATCACAGTGGCTGTTATCGTTCTTATGGTCCTAATATAATGTAGCTTTCTTTTAAAATTGTTGCATCTGCTGTTGCTGTTAATGTTCATTTTGTCTTGTGATCCCTCTGCTTTTAGTTCTTTTTCTCTCTTTTCTCATTGCCTGTCTCTACTAAACCAGACACTGTCCGAAAACCAAATTAAAACTGCAACAGGAGGATGAACCTTTTCTCTATTAACAGTAGGGGTAAGCCATTTTGAAAGAAAGAAAGAGAGAAAAAAAGGGGGAAAACGTCACTAGAGCTAAGGTTTGCCATGTTCTTTGAAATGAAATGCAATGGTACTTTTTGTGCTTTGGGATTTAACATAATGTTGACTCCTCAATTCTCCAAATGTCACTTATTTTAGATGATAAAAGAGTACCCTCGAATGAAGAGTACATCGACATGATTCTTTACTTGGTGAGGGAAAACTCATTAAAGAGTAGGCTACAAAAGATCGTGACACACGAGGTCTGTAGAATGTGAAGTTCTCAATGTTCCAGCTAAGATTAGAATTATTTAGTCACAGAGGTGTGGAAAACAGTCTTTGAATATGTATCAGTCGGTTTTGAATCAAAGACTGCGAAAAGAAGAAATGGCTGTATTTTAAAGGAACACAACTGTTGCCACACAGTCTGATTCATTTAATCTGGCCCTCCTGCTGGGAGCATGTTCCCGAGAGAGACCGTCTGGGTTTGTTGGCTAATTGGGGTGACTTAAACAGAAATCTGTGTGTGTGTGTGTGTGTGTGCGTGTGCGCGTGTGTGTGTAGGGTGGGGGTGGTGGTTTTACTCCCTCTGCTGTGTTGGAAGCAAACCAAACATTTACATGCTCATTATCGTCTGCAGTCATTCTAAATATAATATGTGGTCACCACAGGCTTTGGGAACTGTAACTGGAGCGCAAACCATGTCTACATGTCATTTGATGATTTTGATTTCGACACTTTTTAACATACGTTCTTGCACATTTTCCCCCCCTTTTTTAAATATGTAATTCAACATTAGCTATACTAATACTGATTACACAAAAACAAGTACATGTTCTTTTGTTGGCTATTTAAATACATATGGATTATACATAGACATTTTTTTTTTAAACAGAACAATTTTATATTTTGTTTTTTCAAGAAAAACGGGTAATAAACTATCATGTCATTTTATTAGTCCAGCTCAGCCATCAACAGTACATTTTCAGCAATATTGCGGAATACATTCTTGACAGTTAAATACAGTTACATTTTATTTGAATGCAAATTAAATATTAGTTTTTCTCCAATGACATTAAGATTAACAGGGGTGCAAATCAATGCTAACGTTTTGCTCAAGATTACTGTATGTGCTAGCTGTGTTAGCTAGCTAGCTGCTATGGTAACTGGTCAAGCGTGTTTTTTTTTTTTCTGTTATGAGTGTCAAGGTTGTTGTTTTTCTCTATTAAGACCGAAAACAAATATGAACAAGAGAATACTTGGTCAGAGCAATTAGCTTGAGGATGTCCCTTCTATAGAATCGGGTAGGTAACTTTTTTCTCTCCCTCCAAATGGCCTAAAAGGTTTTAGTAATAGGGTTGCATGTTTGTTGAGACACAACTTCAGCGCATAATTACTAACATTTAAAATGTCTTTGATTAAAGAAAAACAAAAAAAAAACATCTTTTAATAATTACAAGGAAGATATATCAACACAATCACACCCACAAAAGCTGTTTTAAAAAATTTTATCTGTTAGATTTTTGTCGAAGTTGGTCATCAAGAGGTAGGGACAAGCAAAAAAAAAAAAAAAAAAGTGCTATTTGGTGTGTGCGCGCAGGCGGTTGTGTTTGTACGTGGGTGTTTTTGTGCGTGGATGCGTGCATGTGTGTGATCTGCGATTGGCTGGCGAGCAGTCAAGGCCTAATGAGGACAAACGGTACAGAAAATGTATGAAAGGATATGATCATCATTTTTTCATGTACTAATTTTTTGCATGGACATTGCTGTGAAGTCCAAGGAGAAGGTGGAAATGAATAGCATCATCAACTCAAAACAACAACAACAAAAACCTTTACAAAGAGTGGAGGAGTGGAGGATAAAGGTTTTGTATGATTTAGAAGCATTACTAGATACAAGCGTATGTTGGCAAGTGCTAACCTAATTTCAAAAGCGTGCATGCCATTATTAAACTACTTATTACAACTGCGTTTCATCAACAAGTGAGGGCGAATTAGTAACATTTCATATCATTCTTAATATTAAATTCATAAGTCAGACGTTTGACAAGCACCGTCAGCCAATAAGCTAAGACCATCGTTGTATGGATGACCCAATGAAAAAAAAAGATAGCAACCGACTGTCAGGGAAGTACTGTTTTTTTTTTTTTTTTTTTTTTTAAATATAAGAAAGGTCAATCCTATTAAAAGCTGGCAGCTACATTCGAATTAGTCAATGATCAAAATAATGTCAAGAAAAAAAAATCCAATTTCTCTCTGTAAAAAGAGAAAATGTCAGTGAGGGGATGTTTTAAAGCTGTGATATGTTATTCTCATGAGGGGAAAAATGAGAATGAATGACTTTCTTTTGTTAGAACTTGTCCAAGTTTTTCTGATGAAATTGAAGAGAAAAAAAACTTAGTGAATGAAGAATTTTTAAAAATACCAGTATTTTAATTATAACTTGTTGTAACTCCACTGTTACAAAGGATTCCTAGGAAAGAACACTTTAAAACTTCAATTGATATGTACCGTATTTTCGCGACCATAAGGTATTAAAAGGCGCAGTCTCAGTTACGAGGTCTATTTCTGTATTTAACACACACACAAGGCGCACCGTATTATTGGGCGCAGGCATGGTAAAACATACGCTAGCTTAAAACATACGGTAGCATGCATGCACGCTAAAACATACGCTAGCATGCATGCTAGCTTATGTGTTTAAAAAGGCAGCGGGAGCAAAACTGAGTTCAGTTGTACTTTGTTGAAGTATTTAACAATGTAAACAGTGAGTTCGGTTGTACTTTGTTGAAGTATTTAACAATGTACTCGCTTTATTTTTTGATCAATCCTCATCCACAAATCCATCAAAGTCCTCATCTTCTGTATCCGAAATGAACAGCTGGGCAATTTCGCCATCAAACGTGCCGGGTTCCCTCTCGTCATTGTCGGAGTCTTGTTGCCGGGGGCTGTTCGGCAATGATGCCGGCTTTCGCGAAACGTCAAAGGAGATACCTTAGCCCAGGCATCCACTTGTGAACCATGGATTCGTTGATCTTGAATTCTTTTGCAGCTGCTCGACTCCCATGTTCCTCCGCGTAACTGATAGCTTGCAGTTTAAACTGTGCTTCGTAAGGGCGTCTCTTCGTAGGTGCCATTTTCGGGGGTCCTTAGCCAAACCGATGTTGTTTTGCACAATGCACATACTGGCACTATATACCTACTGGGGGCATGCCTTTAGCGTCCTCATTCACGCGCACCCTTCCCCTTTAACGTCCGCATGCTGTCCTCAGTCACGTCCGCCTTTCTTCTATATAAGCAGCGTGTCGGCAGGAAATGCTCCCAGTCAGTCAAGCGGAGCGCTCATCAAAGTCACACAACAACATTTACAGAGTTTGGAACTCGGTGCACAAATAAGGTGCGCCGCATTATAAGGTGCCCCGTCCATTTTGGAGAAAATTTAAGACTTTTAAGTGCGCCCTATGGTTGTGAAAATACGGTAGTTCAACTATTTGGGTGTTGAGTAGATAATAAATAGGCTTTATTTCACTAAATAGCACTTGTCTACTTTCAGAGGCGTTTTCACTTTTACCACATTCATCCAGTCCTACGTGATTAAAGGAATATATATCCATGATCGTCTTTAAGCTTTATACAGCTCATCGCCAAAATATAAAATAATAAAATTCCACAAATTTATGTGAAGTCAGGGATTGTTTTTGTGTTTTGCGTGAATGAAATTGTGCCATTTGCATTCAGGGGAGAAGTGTTGATGGGTCTATTCAAAACAATCAATAAAAATAACTCCTATCCATATTTGCACTACCCTCTAAAAGTATTAGAGCGGTGATGCAAATCACTCCATTTTGGCTGGAAACTGAAAACATTTGGGTGTGACTTCAAAATTTCATTTTGAGACAAGAGACAAGACAAAAGTAATAACATCTGACTTGCAATCGCTGACTGTTACGCAATAACAAGATCTCTGACACTGGTTAGTTTGCCCTTCAAATTAAACACTCTGCGTTAATTAGCAAAATCCTTCAAGACCTCTGATACTGTATACCCATCGGTATGCAAATTCTCCATACAAACTCCAATGATTTATGTGTTGATGGTCATAGAAAACCATTTCAAATAGCATTTTTATGCCACCCTGTGGGCCCCACATAGTGCACATATCAGAAACCACCACTGCATACACAGATTGGTTATACTTTGCACACTGCACAGGAAGAAACTTTTACTTTACCCGAAGTACTTTTGTTTTTAAAGTACTACATTAACATGTAGTGTTCACAGTGCCTTACAGGGCAAATGTACTGATTGTGGTTATTTCTCATTAACATTTGACTATAGTGTTAAAGGGCAGCGAAGAGAGGTCCAAATGACACCAAAACAAAGTAAAGACAAATTAAACATCCAAATACTGTAAGTTACTGAAAGTGGGATTTTAATAATAGGTCTTATCTAAATGTTCAGGAAAACTAAATATCCTCTCTTTCTGTCGTGGCCTCGTCGATTTAATCTCTTCTTTCCCCTCACAGATACTTTCCATTCTGTGGAGCTGCTGTGATAGCTTCTGCAGACTTTTGTTATCTGTGCGACTGAAACATTAAATTTGTAACAGATCCTGCGAACAAACCCCCGAGGAGAGGCCATCACCCGTGAAGCATCTAGAAATAGAAGAAATAGAAATCACCTTTTGTTTTCATGAACATGCATGCATGCACACAAAATGTGTTCTCTGCATTTTACCCATCACAGTGAACACATACACATGTTAGTGGAACACACTGGAGTAGGGGGCAGCTGAAGCGCCCGGGGAGCATTTCGGGGTATCAGTGTCTTGCTCAAGGACACCACAGCTGTGAGGCCGGGGGATGTTGGCGGATGGTCCAGTCGGGGTCTTGAACCTAGGTCTTCCACAGTGGCAGGCGATGATCTTACCCATTGGGCCACGGCTGCCCAGACTGATGCGCAGTCAAGCACTAGTGCAGGTAAACAGAAAATAATGTTGTTCTCTAACTTTTTTTTTTTTTTTCCATGTGCACAATGGCCCCTTACTTAAAATTTTAGGGGCACAAGCGAAAAATATTTATTTGTAAAGTTAATGAACTAAGTGCCAGTATTATCAGCAAATTTTGTGTTCCGCACATTGTGGGTATGTATCGTCAGCAGAATTTGCAATTCATTGAATTGGCTTTTCACACATCATCCAATCACAGCGGTCCCATAGTTTAAACTTTAGTTGGGAAGCTCAGGTGTGGAATCCTTTCTGAAATTTAAGGTAATAAAAGAGGGTGAGAAAGACAGAATTCATCAGCACATAGCAGGGATTGAACAGAAACTGAAAATAGTGAAGGTACACCCACACACCGTGACCAATGTATACTCATAAAGTATTAGTCATTCAAACTGCTCTAAGTGCTAGAGGACTCTGCATCTTTTTGCACAATTGCACAAAAAAAAAAAAATAAATAAAAAAATTGTACCGGCATTACCAGATAACTAGCAACTCTTTATTGCTCAGTGACTATTTTTCTCAATGTCTTTATGTCTCAAAGTCTTTTGTCGTACTAGAGCGGCTCCAACTACTGGAGACAAATTCCTTGTGTGATTTTTGGAAATACTTGGCAAATAAAGATGATTCTGATTCAGTTTAATTATTTAAATTAGGAAGATGCATGGGGGCTCCCTTAAACCTGGTCTTATGTCTTGGAAAGTCCTTCCAAAGAACAGCATTTTACTTTAGCACTATTGAGGACTTTGCAAATAGCTGTAAGCATTTCTGACACATTTATCTTGTTTTGATCTGAGCTTTAATCATGTTACATTTAAATACAGTTCTACTGCCCACACTGTTCTTCTCATGAATATTGTTCCATTTATGCTATTTAATTCGAGTTTTTAAGGGCAAGTAACGCCATTTGAAACATCAGTAATTTTGATACGTCGACCTGGAAACCCCTCGGAATTTCGGCCCGTACGAAAATAGGTGGATATTTTTCAATGAAACTTGGCAGCCAATCAGCGAAGGAACGAGTAGCAGACGAAACAAAAGTGACATTATACTGTTTTACTCCAATTTTAAAGGCCTTTTTGGATCACTTTTTCTATAGGGGATATCATGCAAAAACGTCACAAAAAACTCTATCTCTGGAATTCATCATACAATTTACAAAATTCTTGGTGTGTTCTGCATTTTCCTAGGCAGTCATTTTTGGGAAACCTTGTCATTTTGCTACTTTCTTACTAAAACATTGTAGGCTCAGGTTGCAGTTGCTGCACTGCTTGTGCGGAGCCAACTCTCCATTGCCTTCATGTGACAATTTGTGCCCTCAACACTGGAAATTGCACAACGGAATGCTTGCACAGACATGAGCTCCTAATTACACCTAATTGCTATGTGGTATCTTCAGCTCCAAAATATCTAAATGTTGTAAAATGGCTCAATTTCTTTATTACTCCTACTGTTGTATGGTGTTTTGTTAAACAAAAGCAGTAAATTGCAATGGTTCTCTAGAATTTGCATCCTTGTATCCACGGGTTACATATTAGCTCCAACATTAACACGCACTAAATCAAGCCATAATGTTTTCTTAAAAGCACCAGAGATGTTGATGTTTGGCAGAAGAAGGTTTAGGAGCTGAGCGGGACAAGTGGAGTGAAACGGCCGCTGCCTCCAGCAGAGCTTTGGTACAGGGTGTCCCTCCAGCTTAGGGGTCATTGACTCCACAGCATTGACTGCAATCACATCACACTCCATTGGCAAGCTTCACACCACTAG
Organism: Phyllopteryx taeniolatus; assembly: GCF_024500385.1. Taxonomy (NCBI): domain Eukaryota; kingdom Metazoa; phylum Chordata; class Actinopteri; order Syngnathiformes; family Syngnathidae; genus Phyllopteryx; species Phyllopteryx taeniolatus. The sequence continues at coordinate 7,882,998 of NC_084521.1, read as the reverse complement.
CCCTGCTTTCTGCTGTGCGATAGGCACATGCACACACACACACACACCCACACACATACACACACGCAAAAACTAGCACAGGAAAGAAGGAGCATGCAAACGGAATACACGAGTAGGGGGAAGTCAATGAGATACATGTGAAATGGAATACAGTGGAATCTAAGAGCTAAGCTTTGCTTGCTTTGCTAAGCTTTGCTTGGCCTCCTACAGCCTAATTTAATGTCAAATCTTTTCCCTTTGAATGCAAAGCAACTCAAGTACACTAGGACAATCCTTATATTTAATGAACTACTGTATTTATACACCGGGTCATCACACGGATTTCAACAGCTGAACAAAAATGCACAAGCTTTCACATACAAGAAAATTATGTTTCAGGGTTTTAAGTCACTGAGCCACCCAGCTGTATCAATACAGTACATACAGTGTATTGTATTGTGTTTTACAATAATAATTAACTATAGTTATACATTCACGTGTACCTGTGGCTCGAGAGCAAAGCACAAATTCTCTGTTTGTGAAATGTGGTGCTCAACATTACATTAACAGCCTCTCAAAATATCCACGTTCCCTCCTTTCTTTTGCACGTTTCCTCTTCTTTGTGGCCATCTGCTTCTTCAGTGGCAATCGTGCCATGTTTTTGTGGTTCAAAAAAATAAAATAAAATACAGCACAGTATATTGTATGTGGAGCCTCAAAACCCGATACAGGGTTGCAGTCGCTCTGTTGCAGCGTGTCAGTCGACGTGACGTACTTAATTGTGAAAGGTTGCTGCCTGTAATTTTTTTGCGGTGGTCCTATTCAGTCGCTTGCAGCCATGTTGCTCAGTGTGCTGTGGGGGTGGGTGAAAAAAAATCAGGAAAATGGAAGTGAAAAACAGTTTAACATAGGTCTATAATTGAGTACTACATTGTTCTCAGTCTTTGTTCTTTTCAACAATTGTCTTCAAACATGTATGATGTATTTGGAAACACGTCATCTTTAAGTCACAGGTATTTTGAACTGAAAAGTATTGCATTACACTTTGAAATTAAACCAACTTATGAAGATCTCAGAATTATTTTTACAAAATTTTTGTCATGTGCATAATTTTCAAACTCTAAATTACAAACTAAAGTGCGGACTATTTTAAATGTATAAGAGAGAAAGTGATCACCTGCCTTGTAAATGTATAAACATCCATAAAAATAAATAAGGTATATTTTATGGCATTGTAAGAACAATAGGAGTCTACAAAACCAAACTCTTTTGTAGTGAAGCTGGTGACTAACATTTAATTGCACATTTTTTAGCTCTAACCACAGTAAGGTTTCTTTTTCACACAACTGTAAGCAGAGCTGGCGCTGCGGGATAAACTGAAAGGCGTTCAGTCACGGCGGCTGCTAAAAAGCAACCACAATGTCTTTTTATGTATTGCAGACGTTGAAAGGATGACAAGGTGGCGGCCGATCAACAATTTTGTTAATGCCCACAGCATGGGTCACTGTCATCCTTGACCATGCCAAAAATATCAACAACAAAAGGGTTAGGCAGCTCACTGTAGTGATTTGCGACTCATCTGACCCCTAAGCAGAAAGAGGCCTTTTCCCCAAAAAACATGCAACGTTAGGTTGATTGACTCTAACCTTTGATCTTTAAAGTGAAGGTGAGGGGTTGTTAAAATAATAATAATAATCATAATAATCCTCCCTGTTATTGCCTGGCGACCAATCCGGGATGCCGCCCAAAGTCAGCTTGAATAGGCTCCAGCTCACCCGTGAACCAGAAAAGAATGAATAGAAAATGGATTCATAGAATCTGTGCAGATTCTCAAGAACCTCCAGCCAAGCCTCACTTTCGAGCACTATCTTTTTTTTTTTTTTTAATTGTATATTGAGCCAGGTCTTATATAAGAGGGGCAAAGAAATAGATGAAAATAGAAAGCCTTTGTAGTTATTGTATGGTGCAGATACAACAAAATTAGGCTGTACAGTTTACAAAATACACTGGAATACAATACACGCCACAAGAAATGTAAAACCTTAAGTGACATTCACACCCACATTTGGCATCGTATACAACTTACTAAAATAGACAATTCACACACGGGTTAATAAATAATAGGAATCATTTTACATGTGTTGTATAATTTCTGGAATGGAGAAATAATTTCTTGAGCAGAGATTGTCTTTTGTTGTCTTTATTCAAGGAGCAAAGTGCAGAAAAATGTGTTACAACCAAGTGCTGCACAGAAACTCCTCCCTAGTGCGGTCACCCTGTCGCAAATTCACATGACACAATTTATACGGACGTTCGCGTTGTCCTTGGGTGTGATGTCAAGTCAAGGCTAAGCAACACCAAACAGTTCTTCAGGTACACCTGGGTCACTGTGTTCAGTGCAGTGATGTGGTGGAAAGAAGAAAAGAGAGGATGATTTCAAAAACAAAACCAAATAAAAACAGGACAATTGCTGTGATGATATTTTTTCTGTGCAACAAATGTGGAAGCTCTAGTGTAGGGTGTGAAGACAGTTGTTTTGATGCCAGTAACCACTAGTTATTTTTGTAGTACTGTGGCTATTCTGACAAAGAGTCAACATTCTTTTGATTCACTCTCCCAACTCTCAGTTGTAGTAACATCAATGAACTTTTTTGACAGAAAAATGAAAAAGGAATTGCTTGTTGTTTCAAACTCGCACTAATTTATTAATAGCAACTTTGGACTGTCTTTCAGAACGAACCTGAACTATTTCCTTTTCTTTCTTCTCAACACCCATTCCAACTAGGCTGTTTATGTTATTTTCTTTTTTATGTTCTTTTGCTTTCTGCCAGAAAGCAAAAAAAAAAAACAATTGTCAGGAAAAGCCTAGAAGAACGCCTGAACTTTATTTGGGGTTATTCAGAGGCACTTTAAATGGTGGCAGGTGTGGGTTGACTCCAATTTCACATGGGGGCGACTTCTTATAACTACTGCAACTTAAGCGGGTGTGGAAGCTGTATGGAAACCTTGAATGGAAGTATTTAAATGTTTCACCTTCCAGCCTGGTTCAGTCACTCAGTAGCAAGTTGAAAAAAAAGATGCTTTCTACAATAATTGAGAAGCAATCACACCGTCTTACACGATTCAGAGTGAAGCGAACCCACGTCCCCAGATGTCCTTATGTACTGAGTAACTGTTGGCCCGTATGTCTTACTGTCAAACTACAAGTCTCCTGTTTACAATAGACTTCCTTTTTTACAGCAGTGACAAAAAACAGATTTGTACATAAGTTGGAAGCCACTGTAGTCTATCATCAACCCACCCTAAAGCAGTAATTACAGTAAATCTTTGTATGAAGAACACTTCTCAACCATAAATATAAAACAATCAAATGAAAACGTACAGCAGTAACTGAGCATGCTTTCTTGTGCTGCAGGACAACATATCCTTACGCCACGTCTCGAAAAAACCGAGGACCCCCTGGAGTAGGGTTCTGTATATGCCAGATTATTTTTTTTTTCCAATCATAACCCTATTTTTTCAGAATTTTTTTCAGACTTTGACGGAAGGGTGCAACTTCTTTTTCTTCTTCCTACACTCCAGTCTGTCTGTCCAGTATCACCTCATTTGTGTCTTTTACTGGCCCTCATGCCCAGTGTTGTGTCCTGTGGCTTTACTTTGTGAAAGCTTTGACAGCCTTGGTATTTGGCTCATCCAGTCATGCCTGGTGGCAGTGAGCCCCCCCTGCAGCACCAACCCCACTGTGCTGGCCTACCCATCTGCCTGGTGAAATGAAATTAAAGAGGACTTGATGGCACAGTCATCCTCTCCCCACCCAGAGGCTGATTGTATTACCGAAGCATAAACTCAATTTGGTACTTTTCTGAGGCCATCAGAGAGGAATTGATTAGGATTTAAACTAACAGGCCCTGCTACATACAGTATCCTCAGCCAACATTGGTGGCACTGGGGAAGACATTGCTAGTTCGCAATCCCTTTTAACTAGAAAGCAATAAAAAATGCATACAAAACTTGAGTCACCATCTGCAACGCCGCATAGAAAGTGGCAAAGAACTGTGAAGCAGCTAGAGCCTGGAATAATCTCCATGTTGATTATACTGCCAAATATTGTTGCACTAGCACAATATTGGCACTGATCATGTGAAATTTACATAATTTTAAAAGAATGGACTTGGGTTAATGTTAAAATTAGACTAGTGCATTCACAGATCGAAATGAGGAAAATGTGACAAAAACTGACAAGGAACAGACAAATGAAAATCAAAATCAGAGACAGAATGGAAGTTATAACATTAGGGCCATCCTTTGAAGTCTGAAAAATCTCAATCTAGCAAAACGTCTGGTGGGGGAGCTAACATGGAGGAAGGAATTGACAGACTATCACTGGACACAGGAAAGAACTAGTGGACACTGATGAGAGACAAAGACAAAAGGCCTGGCCCAAATTAAAGAATTTAGAAGGTGGATGGCGTAGCCATGTTAATGTTAATGGAGATGTTTCCAACCTTCCAGAGCTGCTGCTTGTCTGTGTTTAATTTCAGTAGCTCTGTGGTCATCCAGGTTGTTTTCATGAAGGCAGATGACTACTGATGAATGTGGGCTGGGGGACGGGGGGGGGAGTGCAGATGTAGAGCATCGGAGTGACAGGTCAGTCTGTGTTGGCTGGCTAAATCGGAAGATGTAGATTGCAAAGAGGAGGGGTCCAAGTAGAGAGTCTTGTGGTATGCCTTGGGTGACTAGAGCTTGAGTGGATCTGGAGCTATAGATGATGACAGGCTTGAGTGGAACCAGAAAAGAGCTGCACCGGTGAGACCAAGGTGCTCAGACAGCCCGAAGGAGGATGGGAAGGGAGCGTCGTAAGCAGCTGCCATGTCTTGGAGAATGACAGTGCTGATGTGTCCTGAGTCAGCAGTGATGGGGAAGTCATTTATCAAGGCTATTGAGTAGGCTTGACACGATCAGGAATTTTGGAGCCGATCAGCGAGTTAAAAAAAAACGATCACTGATCCGATCACAAGATGGAGCAATGTGTCTATTTAAATGACTTGTTCATTTACTGTATATACTTCTGTACTGAATTGCTCCAAAAAATATATTTACAATCAATAATGTATCTTTTTCATCTTTTCGTGCCAGTGAGGCATAGTGCCAGACAGAACAAATGAATGGTCTTCTATTAGATGGCAGGAAGTACATACAGTAATTAATGGATCCAGTTTTTGTGACATTTTTGTTTGTTGGTTTGCCGTGAGATTTTTCAATTGTAAAATATGTGCCATGGCTCCATAAAGGTTGGAAATCTCTGCTCTAGTCAGATCATGTATTCTAATCAGTCAGGTCAAACCAACATTACAACATGACAGAAATAATGGGTGCTAACTTACTGTCATTAAATTACTTCACACACACCAAAACTTTAGAGTAGGATTCAACAAAATGCCTCCATGTTCGCTTACAACCGTTAGTGGTAGCACTAGCTTGCTAGGCTGCGTTTTGTTAACGTTTGTTAACGTTTTGTTGCCTGCTTGCAAGCCGTATCGTATTAAAAGTATGTGAACAAACCTCAAGCAATCCTTGAATGAAAGTCCTCTCCCGAGCACCGTTTTCCCCCATTTTGTTCTTGCAAACACACGGCGTGGTCCATTATTGTTGTCATCGCCATGGTAACGAGTGTATCTGGTCGCGCTTGAGTTGACAAGATGAAGCCCAGTGTTCGTAAAAAACAAGATGCGGTGCTATCGGAATACAAGATTTTATTGTCGTAGTCTGACATAGTGCAATTGTGAAAGACCAAATTTGTCTTGTAGTCTGATCCGGACGTGTTGTCTGTCCCACACCTTCGACATGTTTTTTTTTTTTTTAAATAACTATTGGTGGTCGGATATTTACAGTACTACGTCAAAAGACAGGTGACAAGGCTAAAAATAAACTGGCTTTTGGATTTGAATATACTGTACACGACGGCGACGTGGAGTAAATGTCTTTTGCGGAGCGATCGGATCGGCGAATTATGACAGCTGATCAACTGATCAACAAAAAATGCAAACTATCGTCTGACACCGATCAGATCGGTGTAAAGTCTACTATATAGTGTGGCCATGAAGCTTGGTCTCAACCACAGGTCATTGCCCTAACAGGATAAAGAGCCAAAACCACCCATGAATGTCTAAACACAAAACACTGGACAATTCTGAAATATTTACTTTACTCATATGAAGCCATACTATATAATGATACTCAACATAGTGCTAAACAGTATCATCATCCTCCACCAGAAAGGGCTTCTTCATTTGATTTTTAGTCAGGCTTTGGCCATCAAACAAGCCCTTCACATTTTCTGACAAAGATAACTTTGCTATTTCACATTTCATTTGTACCCCTATGTGAAGGGCCATCCACGCAGACACATGAATACCTTGGGAAAAAAAAGTCTTTGGAATCCTCTTACCTTGTAATTATAGGAGGCCATGTTTTTGAATTGACGAGCAGCCAAAGAATGTCATTGCTTTTTATATTATGCTAATCTGTCGTCATGATTACTGAGGCTTGGCTTCAATAGAATTGCCTTTGGTGTGCGTGCACGTGTGCATGTGTCTACAAGGAAAGAGGTGTTGTGATGTTTCTAAAGCGTGAATGAAATTCCTTGAATTTACTTCAAAGCTCTCGCACTATTTCAACATCGCTTCTACATGAGAACAAGTTTTCTGTCACGATCAAACGTAATGGAAATTTTACAGAATAGCTGAGGTGATAACGCAAAGAAGTCAAAGGATCATATCTGATCATGTGGGAGCATCACTATAGCAACTGCGGCTTTAAGATGAATTATAGCCAGTATCCAGTCACGACTTAATGTTGTACGTGTACATTTAATGGTTGAGTTATAGTGGTGGGTCAGTTAAATGAATGAATAGACATAAAGCAGAACTAATTGACATAATTCCACCCCTATTTGATTTACCACTAAAGGTTTGCGTACGGAGAGAAGAGGGTGAAGGGTAATGATGATTTAGTCACTCTAAAATTTGGATTTTTGTACATTGAGGATAGAAAGTGACAGAAAGTTTTTTAAATTTGCGCGCTTTGGACACCACTCTTACGCAACACCTATCATTCAAAATGGGGAATTTGAGGCAGTTTTTGTGACATCGACGTTGAGCTGTTGTGGCTTTTTTACACAGTGGGCTTGTGTTGATCGTAACAACCAGAAGAATTCACAGAGCCTAATGAGCTTTCTTTAGACTCACTTCATTCCAGAGTCAAAATCCCGGATCCGTATGCTTGCTTGCATTAATGTGAAGACTTGCACAGCAATTGCAAGGCCCCTTATGTTAAGCCCTGTTCTCATGTGCACTGCAATATTTGATCACTCTCTATTACCATCTTAACCCTGTGTGGAAAGAGGAGTTGGATTAATTTAACTAGAGAGAGCACTAGAGCTATACCTCCCTCTCTCCGATGTGCCCAGTCATTAACTCAAGTATATGGCAAGAATTCTGAAAGAAAGAAAGAAAGATAGTGATCATGTAATTTAAATGTCCTGTTTTTATCTTAGCTAAAATGTTGCCAATATGTTGGTTGGGGTTAGTAGTATTTCTTATCCCTGATGAAGCAAGTCATTTGGTAGATACAGCTTTTAACACTGAATGCAATAACGTATTTGTAACTCTGTTACACATAGGCTACAAATATATACACACACTTGCTCTGCATTAGTGGCACATACCAGTTTCACCTCATTTGGGAGATGCAGGAATCCGTAGCTACACCACCCACTCGCAGCGTTTCTGCCACTGATGAAACCGCCGATGAGCATTTGACTGGCCCGTGGTTCATTGCTGCAGCGCCAAACTTGATGCCATGTTGATATTTAATGATGAGCTGCCAAACGCCAACAAAGCCAACGTTCGTGCTGCACAACCCTGCCAGAAACAATTGGCCATGTTAAATGTCATTCTAATTATCCATTCCTCTTTTGCACTGAATGAAGTGGTAAATATTTGCACATTTCTTTGCACTCTTGAGCTCTGCCCCACCTTTTGCACGCATGTTGATGACGTTCGTTTAGTGGTGAAATATCATATACAGTATATATTCTTCCTCACAGTAAGGTCCCTAAATCAATTCCTTCGTGGGCCATTTCTTCATGTGTAGAGTTTGCATGTTCCCCCAATGCCTTTGTGCCTTTCCTCCTACCACTTAAAAACAAAAAAACCTATTAACTTACCTCACACTTGGCCATATTTGTCTAAGAGGAAGGAATTAGTAACACTGTAAGACACTTTCCACCAAGAACTGAGAAACTGTCACGCCTTCTTCTTTCTGTACACCTTCTTCTTTATTTATAATTACTACAGTGTTAAATAACACACAAGTACATACCTGAGCTTCACCTTGAGGATCTAAATAATTTCTGCCATTAATAATCTTGCATATCAGAGTTAAATCAGTTAATTAGCACAATGAATCACATAAATTTAGTATTTTCAAGAGCAACAGTAAGTCAAATTTGTTTTTGTACAGCAGTTGTTATTACTCATCTTATCCAAAGCTTTAGAGTAACTTTAAAGGTAAAAAAAAGTGTCTCCACGAAAGCACAAAAAACTGTGGCTCACTAGACCGTGAAAAGTCGATGTGTAATACCCGTACAAACCTGAAATGGCAACCTGAAAGCATACTAACTTGTAGACAACATTCGAGTAACTGGTACCCGCTGAGCTGGTCTGCAAAGTGAATCGCTTTGGCCCCTTGGCTGTTGCCATTTTGTCCTCACAGTGTGACATGGAACATAGCCTGAGAGAGAGAGAGTAAGAAAGAAAGAAAGGGGTCACGCTTGACCTTTCTGTGTTCATCAGTAAAATCAGAACTACTCTTCATATCTAATGATGCAGAAGCAGTCAAACCTGACATTTAAAATAACAATACTGCACCAGGACAGCCTCGACTGTGATTACAATATCCACAAGTGCAGTATATTGTTGATTTACACAGAAGTCACATCAGTCACTTCGAGACAAATGGCGAGAAGCACTAAACATAATCGTTGTATAATTGACATTGCTCTGTAAGAGAGTTAGCAGTAAAACCATGTACAGATCCGTTCTCAGTCAATGCAAAACTTTATTTAATTCAGTCAAAAGTTAAATCATAAATGAATCATTTAGATACACTTCACTTAATTTTGTTGATTGTAGTTTACAGATAACTAAAACCCCAACTTCACCATTATAAAATTCCATAAGAACCAATTTTAAATTAATTGTACTATAGAAATGTTTTCTATTGTCATTCAAATGCAGTCAATATTTGGTTGGAGCTCTTTTTGCATGAATTACTCCATCATTGGGGTGTGGTATGGAGGCGATCAGCCTGCGGCACCACTGATGTGTTATCAAAGCCCAGGTTGCTTTGATAGCAGCCTTCTGCTGTTCTGTGCCATTGGGTCTGGTGCATCTCATTTTCCTCTTGGCAATACCCCATCAATTTTCCATGTGGTTCAGGACTGGCGAGTTTGCTGGCCAATCAAGTACAGTAATATCATGGTCATTTTAACCAGCTTTTGGTAGTTTTGGCAGCGTGGGTAGGTGCAAAGCTGCACTATCACTGATTGTGGAAACATTTTACACTTGACTAAATAACTTGTATTTCCACTTTTCCTCCAGACTCTGGGTGCTTGATTCCCAAATGATGGGGAAAATGTAGCCTACTTTCATCTGAAACTATAGGACATTGTACCACTGAGCATTAGTTCAATTCTCAGAGTCGAGCTGCTGCTCCTCCGCATCGAGAGGCACCAGATGAAATGGCTCGGGCATCTGATTAGGATGAATCCGTTTCCTAGACGTCTGGCTGGTGAGATGTTCGCGGCACTTTCCACCGGGAGGAGGTGCCGGGGAAGAGCCGGCACATGAATTTCCCTTTTGGAGTTGAAGTGCAATACGAAAAAAAAAAACTTCTCCACAATATTCTAATGTGATGATATGCACATGTAGTAATGTATCTATTGTTGGAAAGATTGTCAGTTATATTTGGGAGTATGATTAGCTGACTATACAAGTTCAGCAGGACATTGTCTGTGTCTGTAAAGGACTTTACAGCAATATTTGTCACAATTGGAAAGCAAGAAAAGAAGAGTTCTTTCCTTTTGGCATGTACTTAACACCAGGTGATAAGAAACATCTGTTATGAGCTACACACTTTTCGTCTTTATTGTAGTACTGTACATACCACAATGGGTAAGTCATAAAAGTCGAGCTTTTGTAATTCATTTGTTTACCTCTGATTACATGTTAAGATAGTAGCTGCATGAGCTCTGACTAGTGACAGCATAGCACCAAGACAGCACATAACTGCCCAGTTAATTCAACAAAGAAAAAACAAGATACTGTATGCAAACCTCTTTAAATTGTATTGAAATAGTCGTCATGGACTAGAATTTTCAAAATAGTTATTAAATGGTTGCCCTATTAAGAGTTCATATTCTGAGCCAATGGATGATACTCTAATACTACTATGAATCGGGCAAAGCAACTATTGAAAATTCAGACTGTTTTATACATTATAAATCTTACATCCACTCATGTTCTATACTGCTTGTCCTTATTAGGGTTCCGGGTGAACTAGAGCCGATCCTCTGTTTTTGGGTGAGAGGAAGCGTACACCCTGGATTGTTCGACGAATAAACAAACATCTATTTACGCTCACATTCACACTACACGTTAACAGATGAGTAAGAAAATGCAATCCATTATAATTTGCATTCCTCGCCACCATCCATCTCTGTTTGAAAATTAAGATTTCCCAACATGTGCTTGGTGTGTGTCAGAATGTTTGCCGCCGCGTGTGTGTGTGAACCCAGACTTTCCTGACATTACCATATAGTGCCTGATGAATGCGTGCCTTTATTACAAATCATTAATAAGGCTGCTTGCCTCTCACCATCCCATCCTCTTAAAGACAATGTGCGTCAACATGAACAATTACCAGGCTGATAAAATGCACACGGCCCCGTTTTCTTCATTGTCAGGGCCGTGATAGATTACAGGGGACATTTATTTAACTGCACAGGGGCTCACAGGAATCATTAACTACCTGCTGGCCTGTGATCAAAACAGACGGACTGCAACTGGATGACGAATCATCCCTTTTAGTACATTTTGCTCATTCATTTTAATAACAGGGCAGCACTGTTTAGCAGATATGCAGTTGAGAGGTCACGGGTTCAGATCTTGACTCAGGGCCTCCTGTGTGGATTTTGCATGTTCTCCCTGTGCTCGTGTGGATTTCCTTGTCTCACACATGTCGCTTCCAGCTTTTACACTCTTCACTCACGCTACTTCAAGCCCGTACCACACACATACAGTACACAAACGCACACAGACACACGCGCAGTTCCTAGTTTTTCACCTAACCCCCGCCGGGCTCTCACCCAATCACCCACACAGTGCCTTCACGGCCCTCCGGAATTGAGAAACACGCAACACTGTGAACTGACTGCTGGCTGAGGAAGGCTGCAGTGTATGTAAACTGGTACTTCATTAAAGGAACTGTCAGTAACTTGATTCATTTAGTGCAAAATAACCATTGGAGCACAAAGTTGCACATCTGAATCCCCAATCTGAACTGAGGAATGTGTATTTACTGTATTATAAGATGAGTTTTACGCTCACATATGACAGAGGATTAGTGTATTAAATATTGTATGATTAGAATCTGGTGAAGTAGTGGTCCACAAAGCTGACCTTTGTGCAGGTGGCACAGGGTCAGTTCCCTTTCTATGCACCACCGTATCGACTACCTTTTGCCTTAAATCAGACTTACTAACTTCCACCTCTGGCCGTGACCCTGAATGAAATAAATAGTATAGAAAATGGATAGATAATAACTACTATACTGTAGGTAAATGATCCTATAATGACATGTCCAACAATGGGAAGTAATGAAGTACTCCATTACTGTACTGTACTGTTTTTCATGTATCTCTACTTTACTCGAATATTTATTTTACTGACGACTTTTTAGTTTTTCTCCCTATATTTAAAAACGGATATCTGCACTTTCCCCTCCTCACTTTTTAAAAATAGGTTTGTTTTAAACTGATATGTATATAATTGACAATACATTGTACATTTCAGTTTGTACTTTTTCACCTTTACTGAAGAGGTTGAATCAGTACTACTACAGTAATTTAACCAATCTTTTCTTACACATATATCTGTGAGTACCTTTACCACCTCTGCCCATGTGAACACCAATTGTGCTGACTGTATCATCTGCATAATGAACATTTTATAAGATGATGAGTCCTGTACGGAATCTCCATATTTCTTTTCACTACATTAGTGTTACACACAGGTCAACATTATATTCAGTTCCGCACTGGCCCATAAATTTAACTACAGTTCAAGAAGCAAAAAAACACTTGTTCACCTGCTGAGGAATGCAGAATAATTTTTTTCTATGTTCTCAACCTTTGTGGTAAAGGTTACATTTGTATTCCTTCCAGCTCTCAGTATGTGTAACCCAATGTAATTAACAGAACTAAGGCATGGCTTAAAAAAAATAAACACTTCAAACAGCTTCATAACGGAAACAATATAGGAAGAGCTCCATACAGATATATTAAAACTCCATTTTTAATCTAAGAACTTTATTGCTTCAACTCTATTTGATCTTTTCATCAATGCCTAAATTGACTGGACCCCACCAATGGCGGCCCCTGTCCAGTTTAAATGCTGTACATACAGTAAAATGATTCATTTCTCTTATTTGAAGTGTGTGACCTTTTTTTGAGGATGCTTCAACGTTGGAATTGTTTTGCAGGACGTCACATTTCTTTGCATGTGTTCCCCTTCTGTGCCATTAAATTGCTCCTGGCCAAGTAAATAAATGCTGCGGGATATTGTTACTCTCTTACTGTTGTTTTTTTCCCTCCTCAGAATCTGACATGTTTATCAATTTGTTTGTTCTATTTTATTTTCGAAACATTAAACAGTATTTCCTGTTACATGCAGAGTATGGGTAAACAACATCTAGATGGCAGGAGAAAAACAGGACGAGTGGAGAGAACAACAGAGGCGGGGAGTGAGAAGCATAATAATTGTGTGATTTATCCTCATGGAACCACCTCAATCACAGCATAATTAAACATGAAAAGCTAAATTTATCATGGTGGCTCAGCCTCCTCATTAATTTAAAGCTGAGACATTAAGAGAGGAGGCCCTTTCTAATCCACCCACAGATTTTCTTGTTTTCTTTTTACCTTATCCCCTCCCTTGCCATCCCTCCATCCCCTCCCATTACAGAGCATTAAAATGTATATTACCCACAGAGCTCCATCATCATAAACCACAGAGCCCATAAGGGGGTGGACTGATGAAACTGGAAAGAAATCCTCAGAGACAGAAGACCATGGGAGAGGGTCCAGAGAGTAATTAAGGGTAAGAAAGGTTCTCATTAAGAGAGAGCTGTCATGGCTCAATGTCCTGCAAACTATTTCCCCAAAAGCTCCAGCCACTGCAAACTTGTGAGTTATGTGTCTGATAATGAATTAGTGTTTTGATACCGCCCTCACCGGGATGAAGATCGCCCACCTCCACATTATTAACCAACATCCTATAATTGGATGCAAAGAGAGTACTGTAGACTGTGACTTACTACTTATTACTCTAGACCGGGGCTCGGCAACCCGCGGCTCTCGAGCCGCATGCGGCTCTTTAGCGCCGCCCTAGTGGCTCCCTGCAGCTTTTTCAAAAATGTATGACAGTGGAAAAAATTGGGGAGAAAAATATATTTTTTGTTTTAATGTGGTTTCTGTAGGAGGACAAACATGACACCAACATTCTTAACGTTTTCCAATGCTGTAGAAATGTGTGGAATAAATATTCAATTTCAACATTTCTGTCAATGAAGATTTGCGTCATAGCCTGCGACGCGCGCTTCTTCGAGCTCGGCGTGGCAGGTGGCTGTCGCAAACAAACCGGCGGGTGTGTGATGGGCCATGGATCGCAAGATAGCTGAGGAAAAACAGATGATTCAACAGTTCTTGGACCGAATCATTTGCTTTCATTGCCAACGCGGAAGGTTTGCCTACATGTCTGCTTTGTAATGAGAAGTTGTCAAATAACAAGAGTCATGTGGAAAGACATTTCCAGGGAAGGCATGCTAGCTGTCCTTGTTGAACACATTCCCAGGAGTAAATTTCGAGGAGTGACCTCGAAATGGAAATGGCCGATATAGCTGACGAAGATTTATGGGTTTCCAAATTCAAAAGTCTGACAGCCGAGTTTGAAAATGTCACTCGCCAGAAAGCCCAGCTTGCCCAAAGCCACGAATGGAGCGAAATTGAAAGCCTCACAGCACTCGAGAAGCTTGTGTTTGAAACATGGAATGCTCTTCCTCACAGTTATAGGAACATAAAGAAATATGCATTTGGAGTATTATCCATCTTTGGATCAACATAGCTGTGCGAGCAGATATTCTCAAACATGAAGTGCATTAAATCCAAATACCGCAACCGCCACACAGATGAGAGTTTGCAGTCATGTGCCAAGATTAAAGTTTCATCTTACATGCCCGATGTTGAGAAGCTGTCCAGTGATGTCCGAAAACAGAAGTCACATTAAACGGGTAAGAACACAATTCTGTCATAGCACATATTTAGCAACAAAGTGTCTGTTTTTATAAAGTGGTTTCTGATTTTTGTCAGTATATATTTGGAATGACACATAGGGATATTATTGTGTTGTTATGTTGCTCAGGTCCGAGGATGGCTGCGTTGTATTGTGTGCGTCAAAAGAGAACAGGATGCTGCTTTTTTACTTTGCACTGACTTACTTAGCATTTGTAGAACACTCCAGAGAAGAGGATAATGCACAGACATCGAACTTAAACTATATTATTTTAATTGTCTATACTTTACCTTTTCAAAAGGCTGCTGTTTTATTACACTCTGTCTGTTGCCCACATAAAGGGGAAAAGAGAAGATGATTGTTTGTATTATTGAGGATTGAAGAGGACTTCATTTTAATTCCTGAAATTACAGGAGGCATGTTCCATTTAGTTTGTTTTGAATCCTCAAAATAAAAATGACATTAAAAAAAAATCTGTTTTCTTTATTACATTTCTATAATTACTTCAATGCAACGAAACATAACACATCAATAATGGAAGTGAAACTTAAAACACCGTCGTACAGCAGAGTAGTCACGTGGTGCGTCATTCTCTCCAGGATGCGTTGCAGGAAAAATAAACAATCGTGAATGCTCATTATGTCTTTTGGATAGTAGGCTAATATAGACACTTGCAGCATGTGTTGCCTTCATTATAAGGCTTATGTAAGGCTTTTAATTTTTTTTTTGCGGCTCCAGACAGATTTGTTTTTTGCTTTGTTTTGGTCGAATATGGTTCTTTCAACATTTTGGGTTGCCGACCCCTGCTCTAGACTCTGATTAACAAAATCATACAGAAACGCAATCAGGATACATATACACAGAAATCCTTACGCGAAATGTTAATGACGTACTCTTAGGCAATCATTTCCATGTCGCAAGGCTTTATTAGGCAAATGTCTTTCAAGGTGATGTCACACACACCTATAGGGTCTCAAGGAGAAACTGCTTTTGGGACACAAACCAAGCAAACGTACGTTAAGTCCTGAATATACAGTATGTCAATGACAAATCAAAGATACATTGTCTGTCCTGAATCTCAAGGCAATGTCCATGAGAGGCCAAAGCTACAGAAAAAAGAAACAGAACTGAAGTCTTGAATCTTACCTTGGCTCTCTTGGCATGTGGAACAAGATATTTTTTCTTGTGCTTGTAAAAACAGTTGTGTGCGTCACTCACTGAATTTTGTCTTGATCTTGATATCTTGTGATGTTCGTGTGTACTTAGTCTAATGGTGCCAAGCTGCAAATAAAGTGAAAACGTCACCAGCCTGAAAACGTCCTGCATGTTCATTTATCTGGGGGACAGCTATACTAAATTTAGCTCCTTTTTAGAAATACCTCATCAATACGTTTTCAAACTCACATGATGACACTATTTGGTTTGACAACTCCCCCCAAACTGAGATCGAGGTGGTACAATGACCTGAGGATGTATTTCTAAATGAATATAATATAATGAATATAATGATGCGTAATGCATTCACTGTTTCGCGATTCCCCCATAACGCTTTGAAGACCAACAGGTGCATGTTTCTGCCGGAATCTATGCACGTGTGGTGGGAAACACTGAGCATTCTCAGGACTGTTTCAAGCTCCCTCTTGAACGCTCTTTGGCACAAAATACAGCATTCCCATGGCAGCGGATATATGGTATACCTTTGAGGGTGTGCCTTTGTAAGGTTTGAGTCTTTTCGGTACTTTAATGTTCTCTGATATCTGAGCCTTAATGTTGAGCAAAATATATCAACATTGCTGCGAAATCTGGCAATTATTGTTCAAACTGAGCCAGTGAATTGATTTAACAGCATCGAGTTAATGTTTATGAAATTTGCATACCTGAATAAATAAGTATGATTTTCTCCCCAATAATCAAAATGAATGTGCTGTATAGCATTTAAACAACTGTTAACTTTTCATGAGCATTCAGTTGATCATCCACTCAAACCACCGTCCATCCGGTTAGTAGCAATAGTGAAGCTAGTGCACCATTCATATCTTATTTTACCACCACGTTACCACTTTGATATTGCGATGTTAAGTTTGTTTTATTTGCTTCCTCAAACTGTAAATCACCGGAGCGGTATTGCGGAGGAGGCTAATCACCCACTTGTTCATCTGCCTTCATAAATAATACAATGAGCTATGCAACAGTTTGTTGCCTATCAGACAAATTGCAATGGTTGGTCCTGTTAAATCTTACAATACTATGTTTTAACATGTTTATTTGAACATATTCTAATGTTAGGTCAAACGAGTCAGCGGCCGTCTTTTCAAAAGCCGCAGGAGGGAATCAATAACTAGTAGGCTATTTCTGTAAGCACTGCAACTAATCCTCTTACGTCACGACTTATAATAAGCATGCCAGAATATAAGTGTTAATAGGCATTTCCCTCTGTGTCACACTAAATACATACTAATCTTTGAGAGGGCTTAAAGGGATTGGCTTGACTGAATTTGAGGTTGGAGAAGGTCTTATCCTTCCACTGATCAGCCCGGGCCACAGTCCTTAGATGTACAGTATTTGTCATGGCTTCCTGAAGGTACCTCGATGGGCTCTTTGATTAAATAGACTTATACTGGACTCACGAGACTCTGAGGACATCTCTCTCTCGCTTTCTCTCGCTCTAGTTGAAAGTACAGGAGTAATTTATGTGATTAACAGTATTAATTGAACAATATGGAAACTGACATGGAGGACATAATTCAATATTGCGTTCACAGAAAATAAGACTTTGAGCATTTAAAAAAAAGATTTTATGTCTGTGTTGACAGCAGCCACAGAAGTTCCATCTGTCGATAGATTTTCTCGACTGTTGGTCCTGTTCGCGATTGCGAGACATAGTCAAATTCATCTAAAATCAGAATCAGAATCTTCTTTATTTGCCAAGTATGTCCACAAAACACACAAGGAATTTGTCTCTGGTAATTGGAGCCGCTCTAGTATGACAACAGACAGTCAATTGACACTTTTGAGACATAAAGACATTGAGCAAAACAGTCACTGAGCAATAGAGGGTTGCTAGTTATCTGGTAATGCCGGTACATTTTAAAACATTTTTTATTTTATTTTTATTTTGACAATTGTGCAAAAAGATGCTCTAAGTCCTCTAGCACTTATAGCAGTTCGAATGACTAATATTACAATAGTCCGGTGCAATGACCATTGTGCAAAGGGCGCCGAGACTTTAAGCAAGTAGTAAGATAGTCTGGGACAATATTGATTGTGCAAATGTTGCAGATGTTAGTGGAAATCCCCACCAAAAATCATTCTCATTATCGGGACCAAAATCATGTTCCCCGTTCACTCATTTCAAACTGGCATTATTATCATAACACCAGTTGCTCAATATGCATACAGTCACAAAGTCACAATTTGATTGTACATGGTTTTGATGCATGCTGGGAGACACAGCAACATTCTTATGTAGCTGGACTACCTGTGACTTATGATACACAGTATGATAGTTGTTCTTTACAGTCTCACGCTGCCAGTAGTGACAAGCTAGGAAATCAGACAAGATTGATAAAATGAGGAAAATTGCCAAAGCAGGTGGGATGCACTAAAAAACATCCTTGCTTACAAACTGGTCTTATTTCTTCCACTATCCCCAATTTGTGATAACTGAGACACAGATATGGAAAATAAAAGAGAAATGCAATAACACATGCATGAATGTGAACCTCTCCATCAGCTCAGTGTCATGGCTGTCTGCCGCCACGTGTTCAAGCACTTTAGTTAGAGTCGTATTGTAGTTCTTGGAGACAGATGGTTCCTGTGTTTTGATTTTATTATGTCTTTATAGCTGCCTTTCAGGTTAACAGCACAGGAAAATATAATTTTACATCCAGAGTGCATGTCTAATATAGCCTGTGCTCTATACGTTGTTATGGCAACTACATTGTGAATGAGAGAGTTGACGGCATGCACTGCACATGCACGTACTGCTTGAAAAGCGGTTAGGTTCTCACCTCCTTATTCTCCTCTACAGTGGTTAAAAAGTCGTCAAAACTCGTGTATCATTCTGTATGGACTTGGGCATTTGAACCGGTTTGAGTCTTGCTGCCGATCAATTGGAAAAATGGCAACGAGTTGTTGGAGAGATGCTGGTCTGCTTCCTGTCTGTGGCCATCTCGCTGCCGTGTGTGTGTATAGTACAGATGTGAGACAGTGGAAGTCAATTTGTGAATTTACCAGCGTAACGGGGGGAGGGGGGGAATGCAGCCGGAGACACAAAATTATTGGTGTTGCTTGGATGTTGCCACTCGTTTAATTACCTTATGTATAGGCTCAAAGCCACAATGGTTGTGCGAATGCACCAGGCCATGTCCTGCTTCAGCGAGTTCTGTTTTATAAGGGCAGGTGAATGAATGGCTTTCATCAACTGGTGCGGCAATTCGCCATGAAGGCAGTGTGAAAATGTTTTGTAGGACAGTGGTACCTGAACTTATTTGGAGTTTTTCCGAGTTTACAAGTCATCGCTTGGTCGATAATTTGCTTTGTGTTACAAACCATAATTTGGAAACACTCTACAGTATACGAGTTCCAAGCTTGGTCACGTAACCAATTCAACCGGGAAGTCAAGATATCACTGTATTGGTCCTGAACGTAGTGCCAAACAATCAGGGAATCTTGAAGTGTAAACACATTTGAGAAGGAGGCGTCATTCTATATAGTAGCCAAATGTTAACCCTGGTTGAGAGCTACTGATCGATTGCAATTGACTGCTTGGAAACCACCGCTATAGAGCTATTACTCACATTACATTCACATCTCCCATCATCTTGAATATCCCCTATGATGAAAAATGGTCTTTCTCCCCCCGTGGTCTCCCAACCTTCCGTTATTTTTCCATCTGAAGCGATACATTTTGACTGTGAGTCTTACCACTTGTTCTTCACCTCCAACCTCAGCGAAGCAGTAAGTAATGTGATTTTGTTTGTCCCCTGCCGCGAATGTGTATGGGCAAGTCATACTGGGTTCGTGTCATCGCCATTCCCATTCTTCTGCCTTGCTTCCCTGTCTGCCCGCAGGCCAGCGGTGCCCTTTGCACCACAGGTGAGCTGTCAGTGCCCATCTGAGCTGCATGACATACTGACCTGCCAAGAATAGACTCATCTTCACTCTTGCAACTGATACACATGCTCACACTTACGTATTGACATTCACACCTGCCTGGCCAATACGTAAAGGACCAGTGAGTGTTGTTGTTTTTTGGGGGGGAGGGGGGCGAGGTGCAATTCTTGAACAGATTTATGCACCACAAGGTTTGGTTGTTGTCAGTCAGCAACATGAAGTAACCTCAAACAGAATGGAGACTCACTGAGAAATGAGAAAAACGTGTGGAGTAATCCCTCGTTTATCGCGGTGGTTAGATTCCGGATCACCCCCGCAATAGGTGAAACCCGTTAAGTACCAAATAACCCGCGGCTCGGTACCACTGCTGTAAAGTCCCTAGTTTCAAGATTTTAAATCATATCCGAGTACCTGCCACAGTTAGTTTTCATTTCCAACTGTCTACCTCTGTCATCCCTCATTTCTCTGGTCATTCCTCAAATGTGTTTCAACCTATACAGTCAGTTCATTTTTAAGTCCCACATACTCAATTTCATCTGTGCAGCACTGCATAGAAGGGAATTATTCACGCTTATCACTCTTCTAATGGCCCTCCCTCCTTGCCTTGCTTAATTTTTTCCTTTAGCTCATCCTTCCGTCTCTCTACTCATTTGGCATTAACATATTACTGCTGTAAGCCTAGACACGGGGACAACGGGGAGGCTCACCGTTCATGCATACCGCTGTGTAAACTGGGGTGACTTTGATCCGATAAAAACCTCTAATTTGTATGGCTGAAAGAGTTTACATTCTTCCTTTTTTCCTCTCTACCCATGGCTTTCTCCGGCGATACATTTGGCTTCAATGCACAGTTTAGCTTCGTGTGGATGGATTCAATGCTACAAAAATAACACATTTTTAGAATTGGCTATGTTGAACTCGTTTAGGCTTTTTTGGGTTTTTTTTTTTAAACTCCTGGCCTGACAGATTAGATTCATATATATATTTTTTTCAATCCATTGCATTTCCCTCAGGTAGCAACAACTTTTCAGAGTGAGGTTTAAATAAAAAAAAAAAAACAACAGTGGAAAACATACACAACACGAGGCCAAACAATGCTGCTTCTTTACACTTCAGCATCCATTATTTTGAGGATTGAATCCAGATAAAATATTGCCGAATTTCATGAAAGCATGCCACATGCAACAGCAACAACAAAAACTGATTTCTTGAACCACGTGGTTAATGATTCAATGTGATGTCTCAAAAGTGCTTGGTAGCTTTGGCAGGCCAACAAAGTGCAAGACCATAGAAGAGCAGTCAACAATTGTGCGAGTAAGTAAATTCTTTAAGACTTTGGCGGACCTGTGTTCAAATCTGTCGTGGGACCAGGGTTGGCCTGAGATGGTCAGAGGATTTCCCTTGCTTTGCATGAACGCCCTGCTTTAAGAAATTGCTCTTTTCATCAGTGTTGGCAGTCGCAGGCCTTCCCCTGCATGGTTAGTAAAAAATAGATCTTGTTTCTTGAATTTGCCATGGATAGCGTTAATGGTACCACGCATTGGAGCAGAGAGATGGCCATAAAGCTTCTCAAACGGGTACTAAACTGCTGTCTGGGACAGAAAAAAAATTCTTGCCATGCTGCAATTTTGCAGTATTGCTTCAGTGTCAATTGGTGAGCCATGGGCAAGGGAATGATTACAAAAACTGCAAAGCCTTAGCTGTCAAATGTTGATGGCCTCACGTCTGTCTGAGTGGTATTTGATACAAAGAGAAAGAATTCAACTTTATTCAGCAATGGAAACATTATGTTCTTTTAAATGGTAGGCGTTACATCATGTTTTCTGCATGGTGCATTTGAGCATAGCAGATCTAAATACCGATCTGAATTTGAATGTGCGCTGGTTTATTTAAAAACAAAAAAATTAATTAATCAGAAAAATAAAATCATGAACATAAAGCTACCTGGAACAGGAAAATGCAGTAAATACTGTAAGGTTGTTTAAGCCGCAAAGGTTAAAGATGGGGAAATATTTCCAGGTTATAGTCGTAACTTTACTGTAGCAACAATTGGTCATCGGCGTTAAATCAGATTTTTCACACTTGGACCAACAGTGTAAATCCAGTCTTAAGAGCCCAGCACAGGCAGATGGGAAAAAAACAACAGGACACAAATAATAAGCAGGGCCAGTGAAAAACACAGTGGCACAAGGGCAAAAAAAAAAAGACTGATCCGAACAGTGTATTTCATACATTTTATATTGTTCCGTACATATTTGACATCT
Organism: Phyllopteryx taeniolatus; assembly: GCF_024500385.1. NCBI lineage: Eukaryota > Metazoa > Chordata > Actinopteri > Syngnathiformes > Syngnathidae > Phyllopteryx > Phyllopteryx taeniolatus. The sequence goes on along the minus strand of NC_084521.1, from coordinate 7,861,010 downwards.
TTTGGGAGACCCTGAATGTATTATTGAACTGTGCACTTGTCTTTGGCAATTGGAGTTGGTTTCCAGCAACACTATAACGAACATATGTAGCTAAAATGTCACTCTGAGTCTCGTAATCGTGTAAATCTCCAACTCAAGCTGTTGACAAAACAGACCACAATTGTGGAGTCAGGTGTGTGTGCGTGTTTTTCTTTTTTGTCTTTTTCTTTGTCCATCTGTTTGTTAATTAGCAGGCTAGCTGCTGATTATTGACGAACAGGCGGGCGGTGTCATTATGTTTCTGCAGGGTGTACTGTCCCATTTGTGCCATAATAGCTTTAAACAGTGATAATGCATTGTTGTATTAGTACCATTTCCAGATAATCATCAAAATGTGGCATGTTCTTTATTGGCACATGCGCCGCCCCTCCGCGAAGTTGAATGAAAAGCACTTTATGTCCTACTATTCAATATTTTTGTGATAAATATTTGTTACAAAATGTTGGGAAAAAGGTCAAAAATCAAGACTAGACTTTTGCATGGCACTATCTAACACAGTATAAACCAGTTACTGCAGCAACATCCAATATGATGGTGGTAAACAAATATTAGTTATAAGCAATATCATGCTTTTCATGTACAGGGCAAGGAAATGCTTTCCCTGATTCTTTGATCGTCACAACAAATAGTTTTCCCTTGCAAAGCTGTGTTGCATTTCTAGACTGTATTTTCCAAGTGTCAGAACCTACATGCTGGGTTAAAAAGAATCATTTATTCCTGAACAGAATCTGGCCTGTAGAAATGCATTAATTAGAACAGTGGTTGTTTCGACTGTTAACAAAACAGAGCAGTCTGTCTTTACATGCCTCCTCATTACAAACAACATGGAAATGTGTTGCTCAATTCCGTTATGCGCATCACGGATGGGATGCGATGAATACAGTTGCACATGAATATCAGATATCTTGAAAATAACGTATTGATTTTTGTGACACGAAGCCTGTTCACATTTTCTTTACAGAATATACTTAACATCAGTGCAGAAGGGAAATGCTTGAAAGTTACTCGCAGTTGAAAACCGATCAGCTGATTGGAAATTCTAAGAAGCAATGTCATCAATATATATATCATCATTTTCATCAACGTTTGTTGTGGCTTTACAGGTTATGTACTTGTATTTTCTATTGTCTTGTAACCTTTTTGTCTCTTTAAAAAAATGAATCTTCATGTAACACAATAACCATTTCTCACACGGAACACTTGTTTATTGATGTAAAAATATTTGGCAGCAGGACAATTATAGTTGCACAAGCATTGTTGAAGGCCAAAATATGTTCATTTGGTGAGCTTTCATTTTTTAGGTTAAAGTTATCTTTTAAGTTTATATTTATTCATACAGCAGGTTGTCAAACAACACCCTCAAGATGTCTTCTTGTGATTCCAGTTGCATGGACAACAACGAGAATATAAATGTGACATACATTTGCACTTAATTCTATTCAGGTTGTTGCAGTGAATTCAGAAAGTATTCGAACCACATTGAAAAACTGCCACCCCTTTCATGTTGAGTTATTACTTTAATAAGTTGAGTTCCACTCTTTTTTTCCCCAAAAATCCAACCACTGTGCCCCATAACTATTTTTCCCTTAATGGAAAAGAACGTTAAAATATGAATCATGTACCGTAATTGATGTGAATAAGTTATAAAACATAATCAGAAAAAAATATTTACTGATTTATTATATATATCATGACTGATTTACATATATAACACGACCAATTTACAGTGTATAATTCTTCTCTCAATTAATTAATGATCTTTTATTAATGACCGTCTATTTCATGATGCTCTGGCGCATTCAGAAGTTTCATGAAAAGTGCCGTGGAATTCAACACTGAATTAATTCATCTGTCAGATTCACCCATCAAGACAGTGGTGGGCGGATTCAATCATTTGATGAATTTTGATTGAAGTGCAATGACAAGACCCTTTAGAAGAAGCCCCTGCTATAGCTGCTTGGCCAACGGCAACAGATAGGCCTGTCGCCTGACCCCACAAACATAGACCAAGAAACAGTGTTGGGTGGGGAAAGAACAACAAATTCAAAATCTATGAAAAGGAGAGAGAAATCTGTCTACCATGGAACCGCTGCTCCTGGCTTGCATCTGCTAGTGTTTTTCCTTTTTCACTCCTGGCATTATACTTTTACAACTTCCCTGATGAGCAGCCACCTTCAAATATACTCACGGTGTGTAGGAGAGAGCAGGAGCGCAACCTGGTTTGAAAGCCAAGAGGCTAAATGGCACACACCATGGCTGCGTCAACACCATGTGTATGAGCCATACTGACACTGCTGTCACAAAAACCTCACGAATAGCATTAGGAATGCATCAGGTGTGTAGTTGGGCTCCTCCTATTGTGAACAACGGCTTAGTTATTTTGAGAAAAATCAAGCATGCCTATGAATTATTGACATTGCTGTTTCAAACAAGCCAGGAAGATCATTCATACACAGTGAAAGTAAGACCACTAGATACAACTGACAAGAGCTGTTATTCTATGGAAGTGTAGAAAATCTCTACTTGCTTTTAAATAACAGTGTGACAAGTGGATATTAAATTAGCTGTAACTTTTTTATCCTGTATGAATGTGTATTTTGAAGGAAGAATGTCCGAGACCTTTTATTAAGACATCTGAGAACGGTTATAAAGTTGGGGGGGGGGGGGGGAAGTCTACCTTGAGGAAAAAAACGCACCAATCAACTAAATGCAAATTAGCCACTGTAGAAATACAGTATTTCCGTTACAGTTCATGACTAACTAAAAAATTACACTTACTAACCCTAACCCAGGTACTATAGGGTTATTGTAATGTTGATGATACACTGCTAAAATTTCTAAACACAAACCTTATTTTACAGTGTTGCTGTGCTGTAATTTCAGATGCTGATTTAACATTGGCAATTATAACAATAAAAGAAGTGACTACGTCCCTGTGTCACTGTGTTATATAGAGTACTGTTGTGACTGTTGGGCATGTTGCATTTCCGTGATCATAAAAAGGGAACTCTGCTCATTGTAATACCAAGCAGATCATTGACAGATCTTGATAAAACAGTTCGACAAAAAGAATATATGGTATGCTTTGGATGCCACGATGTAGCGGGAGAATTTTCGAAACAAAAACATTAATGCGTTCCCATTCCAAATTTACAAGTAGCTAGGGCTGCAAATTCCGGACTCCGATAAGCGGGGATTAGTGAATTTCAAATATAATTGATATGAATGGGGAAAATCCATCCATCCATCCATCCATTTTCTGAGCCGCTTCTCCTCACTAGGGTCGCGGGCGTGCTGAAGTCTATCCCAGCTATCATCAGGCAGGAGGCGGGGTACACCCTGAACTGGTTGCCAGCCAATCGCAGGAATGGGGAAAATGATTTTCAAATTAGAAACAAATATTGTTGACGAAACCATTGTCTCAAAAGACCTTATGTTAAATTGTGGAGGATACATTATATATATATTATACATTATATTTATTATATTATAGTACACTTTACTTCCACAATTGGCTTGTGTCAATAATGACTTTCAGGAGTTGAGGCTAGCTCAAAAAGTTGCAAAGCTGTTTTGTGTTTTTTAAACATACAGTAACCAGCTGTGATAAGTATCACTGCTGTGAGAAAGAAAAATTACGAAGCAGGGTGAAATACACCCTCTGGAGTCTGCAGCCTTGAGTTCAAGCTTAATGGCTGGTACACAATAGCTTGTGTTTTGTTGGATGCTAAAAAGGATTCAGACCATATAATTCTGTTTGATAAATCTTAGCATTTGTATTTTAAACATAAGAACACAGCACAAGTTGAATTCGTCTGCGTGTGAGCGTCTGGGTTTTGAGTTGAGTGAGTTTTGGCTGACTTTAGCTGCTGGTACTACTGTATGTTAATGTAGTGATAAATGAGGATGAGGATTCATATTGCATGTCTCTACCACATCACATAGAACCTTTGCAGTTTTCAATATATCCTCGTACAGTATGTGTGGACATGGACCAAGAAGGAACACTGATTATTCTTCTGGTGTTGTGGTTGTTCATGTAAAAGAGTAGCAAGTCACAGCAGGAAAAGAAAAACAAAATAAATGTTAGTATAATGGAGGAATGTTTTGTATTTTCTTAAGTCTACAGGAAGCGTACAGGAAGTCCTCGATTTACGAACGAGTTCCGTTCCTACGCTGGTGACGTAACCTGAATTTCCGCGTAAGTCGGATTTCACCGTTAGTCGAAATTTACGTCGAAATACTTCTGTTACAGGTATTGTCCCACGTGATTGTGACAACAAGCTCAATGTGTGTGGGCGTGTGCGTCGATGTGTGAGTGAGACGGGACTGCACAGGCGTCGTCCGGCGGGACTGTGAAGGAGTAAGGAGTGCGCGGAGGTGCGAGTGTGTACAGTGGCAAGTGTAGTGACGGCGACCGAGGAAGAGTAGCGATTAGCGGAGGACCCGTTGACGTTGAATGTGCAGAGGAGCTAATAAAGCCGTTAAAGCAGCAAATCGGTGCTTCGTGCCTTTATTGTTGCCGCCACCCAGCTCAGCTGTGCGACGAGAGAAGGGAATTAACCCCTGCGTCTCCCGACCACCGTCAGGTGACCGTAGCAGGAAAGGTTAACACTTCGTATAAAGAAACTAAAATACATTAAAATAAAAAAATAAGGTGCTGTACTTACCATTAATGCTGAGGGTGTGAAAAAAGGAGGGCGAAAAAGGCAAAGATACTCCTGCCGCACAAACACAGACAAGCACTATGCACTAGCTAAGCAGAAACACTATGGTGCTGGGACAAAATGGCGGACGAGGCACGGGCGTCGTAAAGTCGAAACATCGTAGGTCGAGTACGTCATAACTCGAGGACTTCCTGTAATTTGAAATAGCTGTTACCAAAGTGAAATGATTTGGCAGAGGAGTGAACATAAAAGGTTGACATGGTACAGAGCCCCACTATTTAACTGTTGGTAGCTTGGTGTGAGGCTGCTTGAATGGCAATAAACGGCACATAAAAAATTGATCGAGTGCAGGGTAAAAGAACAGAAGAAAGAAGGCAGCCAGAAGGTATGCTCTTTATTAAGAGCTTCTGGCTAACAGATTAGGTGTCTGCAATTTCTGCCAACGCTGCCAGGTATGATTGTCCCCTGTTGTGGTAGCTGTTTATTCACAAGTTGCCTCAAACTGCCAACAGCCCAGTCATAGCACAGCATTTCAAATGGATTTGAGTTCAGACTTTGACTTGGCCACGGCAAAATCTTCATTTTGGTTTGTTTGAGCCATTCAGAGGTGGATTTGCTGATATGTTTCAGGTTGTTGTCCTGCCTCATACCACAAGTGCGCTTGATCTTAAGGGCACAATCTGATGGCCGGATATTCACCTGCAGGATTTTCTGGTAGACAGTAGATTTCAGTGTTGCAATTATCAGAGCATGTCGACCAAGTCCTACAGTCGCAAAGCAGCCCTAGACCATCACTCTCCCTTCACCATATTTGACTGTAGGCGTGATGTTCTTTTTATCAAATGCTGAGCTGTTTTTAAGCCAGATGTATCAGGCTGTTCACCTTTCAAATCATTTTTGTCTTATGTCTTGTCAGACAGACAGAATTGTCTCCAAAAGTCTTGGGAATCGTCAAGATGTTTTATGAGACTGGTTCTTTTTGGTCAGCAGGAGTTTTTACTTTGGAACTGTCCCATGGATGCCTTTTTTGCCCAGTGTTTTTTTTTTTATGGTTGTGTGCCCAGTAAAGCCTACAGTTCTTTGAATGTTTGTCTGTTTTTTGGCATAATGTTTCTTATCTTTTTCAACCTATCAGTGTTCCAGCAGCATTGTAAAAGGGCAAACATGGCCATGCCCTGAGTCGAGGAGTTTCGTTTGTTTTTCATTTTTATTCACTTGTTGATACTTTTGATAGTTCTGAGGAGCAAGTAACATTTTCAACATCCGGCAGATGACATGTTGACTAAGGAAAACAAAAACACTTCCAGAAAATTCAGCATTCATATAGCAGTAGATAGGTTGCAGTGTGTTGATATGGGTCAAGTCCTTTCAGTTCTTGAATTTTCTCTGAATTCAGAGCCTTAGCAGACAAACCTCTAGCCATCTCCCCCCCCCCCTCCCCGAGTCTCTCCTCAACCACCTATATGAAATAAAAACCTGCATGACATACAACCCCCTCCAGCGCCACAGCAATAAAACAGAGCTTATGGTTGTCGCCCCCAAGGCATTGCTCGGGAAGGTTGGAGAGCCGCTCCTCTCTATCGACAAGTCCACCATTTCACCATCCCCTGAGGCCTGCAACCTGGGAGTGATCATGGACTCCACGGTCTCAGTCCAGTCCCAGATCAAATCGGTCACCAAGTCTACCTTATTTTATCTCAAAAACATCGCCAGACTGCTCCTCACTCCCTGGCCCAATTGCTGAAAGACTTATCCATGCTTTTTCATCTCCACCCATCTAGACTGCTGCAACGGTGTCCTGTTACAGGGCTGCTAAAAAAAATAACCTGGGCAGGCTCTTATAAGTCCAAAGCTCTGCTGCCACGGTCCTCACCCACCAAGTCCCGCATCACATACAGAATTCTCCTCCTCACCTATAAGTCCCACCGTGTCCTTCCCCTTCAGTACCAATCCAACCTGCTCAACCCCTACATCTGGACTGTCCGCTCAATGGACTCCTCTGCATCCCTCACTCCCATCTTCATGTTTATTGTTCAAATAATTTGCCGAAACAGAGATTTATGTATTTATTTATATACAGGAGTTCCATTCCTACGCTGGCGACGTAACCTGAATTTCCGCGTAAGTCGGATTTCACCGTTAAAGTCGAAATTTACGTCAAAATACTTCTGTTATGGGTATTGTCCCACGTGATTGTGACAGCAAGCTCAGTGTGTGTGGCCGTGTGCGTCGATGTGTGAGTGAGACGGGACTGCACAGGCGTCGTCCGGCGGGACTGTGAAGGAGTAAGGAGTGCGTGTCAGTGCGAGTGTGTACAGTAGCAAGTGTAGTGACGGCGACCAGGTAAGAGTAGCGATTAGCGGAGGACCCGTTGACGTTGAATGTGCAGAGGAGCTAATAAAGCCATTAAAGCAGCAAATCGGTGCTTCGTGCCTTTATTGTTGCCGCCACCCAGCTCAGCTGTGCAACGAGAGAAGGGAGTTTACCCCTGCGTTACTATAGCAGGAAAGGTTAACACTTCGTATAAATACATTAAAATAAAAAAATAAGATGCTATACTTACCATTACTGCTGAGAGTGTGAAAAAGGCATAAATACTCCCGGCGCACAAACACAGACAAGCACTATACACTAGCTAAGCAGAAACACTATGGTGCTGGGACAAAATGGCGGACGAGGCACGGGCGTCGTAAAGTCGAAACGTCGTAGGTCGAGTATGTTGTAACTCGAGGACTTCCTGTATACCATGGCAAGAAATATCCAGTAAAAACATGTCTATACGTCTACATCCTTGGAGGCTTTTGGTAAAATACATGTTACTAGGACAACTGGAAACTGTTTTAAATCGTGCAAAAAATGCGTAATTCATCCTTTAAAGTGGATGAGCTCAGTTAATTTGAAGCTGGATGAAACAGTGCTATCAGTAAACCCCAAGATATGGGTGGATAGAAATGTTGAACCACACTTGGCTGATCGATTCATTTCTGATTTGACTGCAGAGTGCTCAGAGGAAGAATGTCACGCACAAGTGCTTCCATTTCTGAGAGTGAGCGGGGCACGTGCGGCTGTGGAGAAATTGTTCGTGAGTGAGAGAGCTGGGATCAGAGCAAAGCAGGTGCAGTCTAACAAATGTAAGCATACCCAGACTCATGCAAGCACATTAATGCTTGTGGTTGCACCTCAATTGTAATTAAGATACATCAATGTACACGGGCAAATCAACCGTGTCAAATTAAATCAGTCACCCTCAACGCAGTTCAAACTGTCAACAGTGAAGTGAGATGTTTTTTTTACAATTCTGTTCATTTTGAAACTGAAGAGCAAGCAGTTACAGATGCAATACAAGTTAGCCTTTTTTTTTTTTTTTAAAAGATTACTTTTAACTATAGTGCTTTTATACATTGAAGCGATTAAGAATTACCATATCCTACGTCTAATTACTACCAATTACCATCTTATTAATCAACAAATAATTACCAGTACTTTGCTTCAAATGAGTCTGCTACCTGACCGTGAACTGCATGGCGTCCATGTTGACGCTATAAAGTCCTACGACGAGATATAGTGTACCTGCATTTGATGCCACGAAAACACTTGCTTTAACGATGAATCAAGGAGGCCTCTGGGAATGATAGAACACAGAATTGGAGTATTTGAAATACACTGGACAAGTGGAATAAAATGATTACATGATTGTGCCCTAGTGTACACAATAGCTCAAAAAGATATGGTTGGATGGGTTGAGTGAAGCTTGTGTGGCTCACACAGAGACTTCCACAACACTGATGTGAATCATCTTTATTCGCCAAGCAGGTTCTTTTTTTGTTGTTGTTATTGTGGAGTAATAACAGTGCGACAAGAAAATAAATGCACAAACATTTGTGAATGTGATTGTGTGTGGGTGTAAGTGGGTGTATACACAACTGAGTAATCAACGTAGATGAAGAGGTGGAGTTTTAAAAAAAATTATCCAAATTGTAATGTGGGAATAATAATAACAGTAGTTATACTATTGGTAATGATGAAAAAAAAAAAAAAAAAAGTGAGGTAGGTGGCGAAGGGAGCGCACCACCGGGCAACGGCCCACAAGCCTCCGCCCACTATTCCACCTATGCCAACCACCTCTCGGGCACCTTAGGTCACATGGCACATGTGACCTGCCCAATCCATGCATGTACAATGGAACCTCTGTTTTAGAACTACCAACTTTACACTTTCATCCATCCGTTTTCCCAACCGCTTTTCCTCGCAAGGGTCGCGGGCGTGCTGGAGCCCATCCCAGCTGTCTTCGGGCGAGCGGTGCGGTACATCCCGAACTGGTCGCCAGCCAATCGCAGTCCACATAATCCAGTTTTGAATAACATTTTAGAAGAAAAAACATGACCTCATTTCTCACACTATTTTCAGTTCTCGAACAGCCTTGGCATGGCCGCGAAAGGCCCAGTTGTGCTTTTTCTCATGCCGCGTAAACCGCATTAGCTCAATGGATCACACATTGCAGATATCTTAGTTTTAGTTTAGTTTAGTCTTTTTTTGTTTTTTTTGCTCTAAATTGGCCCTCAGTTATGGTTCCAAACAAACTAAAAACTGCTCCTGATTGTGTTATTGGGAAGCCAAAATGTATTACTGTTGATTAAAAAAACAAGGAAATAATACCTAAACATGAGAATGGTGCTTGTGTTCCTGGTGGTTTTGGTGTACGGTTTTCAAGCCTACCAGAGGGAAGGAGTTGGAAAAGGTGGGATAAGTCCAACAGAATTTTGCCTGCTTACTCCCAATTCTTGCAGGGTGCAAGTTCTCAAGAGAAGATAAGAGGACCACTTTTTATTTATTTATTTTATCTACAATCCCTACTCTCCATTGCAGTCTGTTTTTGTCCAATCAGTTAGTGATATGAGGTACAGGTATCTGAAGCATATTGTGTTTTTCCACTTTGGAGGGCCTCATCGAGGAATTTTTGAAGGCTGGGAGGAAGGCTTGAGGGTTTTCAAGCCCCACTGGAACAAATATGGACCCAGCCACTTTGTTGTCGCTCCTGCCCCTACAGCAAAATGTCCATGGCTGTGATCAGCTTGGTGACTGATTAATAACTATTTCACCAGTTGCCACCTCATTCATTTTTCTGTATCCAAATTCCAATTAAGGCCATATCTTATTCTAGCCATGTCAGTCTCAGTGCCACATGGCCACACCATACACAATTTGTCACTGGGCAAACATTTAAACAAATGTGCTCCATTCAAAATCTGAGATCACATCCAACTGTTTCAATTATGGGGGCTTTTGAGTCACCGTAGATTCAGATGTACACAGAAACCAGCCAGTATTACATTAAAAAAAACAAAAAAAAACAAGATGAAGTGGGTCTGGAAAATACAACCTGATTTATTTTAACACAAGTACATCTTAAAAAAAATCTTCACAAACGGTCACAGGGGGCTGTTCCTACAGTGAGCAATCAGAATTAAGTCAGTGAAATTAATGAAGAAGAAGAAGAAAACAATAACCCATCTAACACAAGACACAGAGACATCCTATTTATACGAATGACAACAACCAACAATCAGTGGCTATTTGTGGTTCCAAGGTGGTGCCCAAATTAACTAATTTAATGTTAATGTAATCAAGTCCTTTAAATAAGTTTGGATTATTACTTAGTACTTCATAGATGTCAAAATTAAATTAGATTTCTTTTTTTAAATGTAAAAACATACCAATTGTATTTACATGTGTAAATCACATTAGAATTAGATTAGCATATTATTGACCTTATGTATTGTTAGCAATATATTGTCTTTTTTTTGGTCATGTTTAATTTGAGTGATCAGCATACCTGGGTATTCTTTATGTGACTTGTGTTTGGATGTTTCTGATACTTTTTGTTGAAATAATTGAAGTCTTTATATCCATGCTCAGTCTGTTAGTGTTGTACATGCTTTTTTTACGTACATGTGCATAGAACCACAATTGTAAATCTTGATTGCTGCTATTGTTATTACTATGAATAAGACTCACAATCAAGTCAGAAATGGGTATTAGCTCGAGATTTTAAAGTCATTTCCATTTTTTTTTAAAAAAAAGGAAAAATATAAACACTGAGTCTGTAAACACCCTCAGCCAATCATCTTTCTTTTCAGAAGCTGAGTAGATAATTCAATATCAACACTGATCGTCATTTTCCACATGACAGTTAAATGCTTTTTATATCAGGAGCCATTAGAATTGAAAAAAGATGAATTCCCTTTATGAGTTTAATACCAGCTCCCTTTGCAAAAATCAATATTTATAATTTCACAAGATCAGGACAAATCTGTTGCAATGCAAGCAATATTAAAACAATAAAAACTTCACAAAGACAGGTACATTTGCCGGGAGACCCAACTGATTTAACGATTATTCTTTTTATCTGTTTTACCACTTTCCCCCCCCCCCTCTCCCCCTGAGCAACACACTCATCTCCACCACATAATATACCGCTACACTGCTGTAGAAAGACGTACATTGGCTCTCTTTCTTAATATCGACATGATTTTAAGCAAGGCCAAAAACACAAAGGGCTTGTGTCAGGGTATGTAATGTTTGTTATGGGTATGTCAGTGTTTGCCTGCTATATCCGTTGAAATCTGCCTCATTTTATTTACATCAAATGTTTATTGTAAAAGGAAAGTACTTTTCACACAAAAATAGGTAAAAAAGGACACAACTGTAACAGCATTCAAAAGTCACAGCATTTGTTTTATTTTTTATTTTCTTTGCCACACTACTCAAGCTTACGGCAATTATTATAGTTGGTCCCGAGAGGCAGACACAGCTTTCAGTGAAGTAAAGGTCATGTTCGTGTCAGTTCTCCCAATAAGTAGTTAATTGTGAAACCTGATGCAATCTTATGTTTTTCTGTCTCCCAGAAAGAAATTAGGATTTGGGAGACCCAGAGCTGATAATAGTGAAGTTGGCCTTTCCGAGTGTTTTGGTTGGTAAAAAGGTGCGGAAAAACCTTTTGTTGTCTGGATTGACTACAAAAAAACTGGGGTTTTCAGTGCAGTGATTCCCAACCGGCACCCTAATGTGTGCTGAAAGCTCTGCAGGGGTGTCGTGTTTCTCTTAATTTGTTTAAAAATGATTTCTTTATCAATTGCAAATATAGCTTTGCCAGCGATGTATAGTGGGGGCACTATTCGGTGGGTGACACACAGGAATACAGCGCAGCCTGCGCTATTCGTGAACATGGCCAATCCCACTCTGAGAGCTCCCCCCGATTTAGAGTGTGCCCATAACGCACTGTCCAATTGTGCGAGCGGCTTGACATTTTTGGAGGGAGCCAATTTTGTCCCAAAAACATTACTACAAGTTTGAAGTTTGCAACAACAAAAAAAGCACCTGCAGTTTCCACAGTACCTTTGGCAAACTACTGTGTGGGCAGATGAAATCAAAGTTGATTTGTTTGGACGGAACACAAAATGCTGTGTGTGGAGGGAAAAAGCACAGCATACCAACATATAAATCTGTGAAATATTGTAAAGGTAGCATCATGGTTTGGGACTTCTCTGCTTGGAAGCACTTCTGCCATTAATAAAAGAGAGAATTTGCAAGTTTATCAGGACTTTTTGTAGACTGTCAGACCACCTGTCTGCTAATTGAAGCTAAGCAGATGATGGGTGATGTAACAGGACAAAAACCCAAAGGACATTGGATCAGAATAAATTAGGCCTTCTGATGTGGCCCAGTCCTGATCTCACCCGACTGAGATGCTGTGCTTTGACCTCAAGAGAGCGATTCACGCCTGATATCTGAAGAAAATTGAAACATTTGCCAAAAGAAATGGTCCAAAAATGCAACTAAAGGAAATGGCTCAACCAGTTAATAAATCCAAAGGTTCACATACTTTTTCCATCATGCACATCACATTTGTTATACAGTGTGTTCTGTAAAAATACAATTGATTAAGAAAAGGATTGTTACTACTTCCATGAAAATCCTTTCACCTGTTTATGACCAATTTATGCAGAAATCCAGGAAATGCCAAAGGGTTTCATGCTGTATATATGTAAAATTTTACAGGGCTCAAGTACCATGTGTAAAAGTGCTCTCTACTTTACTGGTGTCTGCTAGAATCACTTCTAAGAATGTCAGTACAATTTAGAATGGCTGGTAAGCTGGGGACATTTGAGTCAGCGGTCAGTGAACAAATTGCTCTCAATAATGTAAAATCACTCTCATTTCCTCTTTGACACTGTAGCAGCAGAGCCTGCTGTCAAAAATAATGTTTCAGTTCATCTTTCATTCCGTTCTCTATACATTTCGAAAACTGATCTTCTTTCTGTGAGCTTTCGCCATTCATTCGTGTATTCCTTATAATGTGGAATAAAGTACAAATCACATTGTAACATACACTATACATAAAGTACCGTAACCTTACCAAAGCTAACCATCTAAGTGCTCACATTCTACTGAACCCTGGCTTGAATGCTCAAATTGTACTTCAGGTATGGGCTTTTTTAGTACTGCACTATGACCTAAACAAGAAAAGAAACCACGTGTTTAAGTTACACAAATTCATCCACACACACAACTAATGTTTGCATTCAAACTTGAAAAGATATGAGATGTTAAACTTGAAACCCTTTTTATGTTTAATTTGAAAAGTTGTGCTGCAGACAATTCTTAGAAATGTCATTCACAGTAACTTGAAATAGTTCCAGCACATAGCGAGTGAACTTCGACGAACTTGACTCGACCGGAGGTTGACACGCCACTAAACACGCAAGCCAAAGTGTTGCGTGCGTAAAGCTTGAGCCGTACTTTGTTGGATGTAATGTCGGCACTGCGAATGTCTCTTTTAAAGAGAGTCAATGGGTAAACATTTGTGCGCCCCAGACCAGAAATGCGTCACTAATCAGGCAGCACTCAATTTTATTCAGCATTGACTTCACAATATTGATCATCATCATCATCTAAAAATAGATATAAAGTACATATACAGTATATTGAAATATTTTTCTTATTATTCTTTTTTTTATTTTAGCTTTTGTATTATTAAAGGTAATGGGGCGGCAACCTCGCGCCCCCATTAACCAGTTTCAATTTCCATGAGGTCTCAGCTTTTGGCATTTCATACAGGAATGAGCAATTTCAAACTGAATGTACCTTTTTATGCTGGCTCGTTGGGCTAATCTGAGAAGTCAGAAACAATCAAGCATAACAATCAACCACTAAAACTTTTTTCTCTTCAGTAAAAGCAAGTAAATAACTATAATTTGACATCCTTATTAAGAAATAATAATGGACTTTATTATTATTATTATTATTTTTTTGTAAAACAGTCCATTTCAAAATTCATGAATGACAACAGTAATTCTATTTTAGCATTAAACATCATTTTGGTTAAAGAGCTTCTATATTAACCATTACAGAAACAAAACAAAAAAATATATATATATATTTTGGTAAGTACAGTGTTGTTAATTTAGGGCAGCTGCTGTATTAACCTTTCATTGGGTGGTGGCATTTCATTCACTTGCTGCATTTGTATATACCATATTTTGTAATTTTAAGGGGATTTTGAGTAAGAGGTGACCTTTAAATTCATATTCTGGAAACCTTGTGTGTGTTTTTCCGAGGTTTTGCGCAAGCTTTCAGACGAACAACCGTATATTAGACCATTCAGGGTCTCATTTCAGGCTGAATCTTGTTATCTCCACCAAGAGACCTTGGCTAACAGGAACCTAACGACTTCCACTAATGATATGTATCCATGGAGATAACTGGACAGCATCTGGAAATCCTGTCTGTACAGCCTAATGGTCGGAAGGCTTCAAGCCTTTTTTACATCCACAAAATTGCAGTCACACAAACTCTCATTTGTGGAAGTGTCTATGGGTCGGACAAATACACACATACACTAATTGTAATGCACATGTACACGCAATACATTTGACTGTAACTGAGAAGTGCCAACTCTACTGAGTTTAAACCATATATTGTATCTTTGCGATTCTGCAAAACCAGAGAACGAAGTGAAATCAATTTATTTAACGAGTGTGAGTAGAGTGCAATCATTTTACATCTTAGAAGTCTCTGTGTAAGTTTCCCTTTGCACTAAGCACTACTCCGATTTGGACCAGCGCCACTCCCTCAGCATCATTCACCCTGGAGGGTGCATAGAAGTTGCCCAGACTCCAGTACATGCGGTTGGTGGACTTAGAAGAGGCATTCGACGGTGTTCATCGGGGGTTTCTTTCGGAGTTCTCCACAAGTATGGGGAGCCCCGATACGGACCGTTCGGTCGCTGTAAAACTGGTTTAAGATTTTGGTCCGTAAGTCAGATTTGTTTCCAGTGCGTGTTGAACTTCAACAAGGCTGCCCATTGGCACCGATTCTGTTAAGAATCTTTATGGACAGAATTTCTAGGTGCAGCTAAGAAGTTGCATGGGTCCAGTTTGGTGACCTCAGTATTGTGTCCCTGCTTTTTGCAGATGTTGTGCTTCTGTTGTTTTGATTGACAAAAAAAAATAAAATAAAATGCTTGCACCTGACAATTATTGCGCTGAAATGACTTAGATATAATAAATACAGAGTTGAAAAGACTTTTGTCAGTCATAAGTCAGCTCTTAGCTTATTCAGAAGCTAATTTTTTGCATTGCTGAACAGACACCATGTCACGGCAATTTTTGCTTCTTGCGTTTTAAAAATGTTTACACAAGCGGAAAAGATCTGTTCACCCCCGTTGCCGCTCATCATGCTTATGACCAGCGATGCCGTTTGCACCTGACTTTTAGACGAGGTATTTAAAGACCCAAAATCGGCCATAGCAATTCATCTCTGTTTTGCTAAATCACATTATGCGTGCCAAATCAATCTGGTTCTGTGTACTCCTCCTGACCTGCGCGAGGCAGTTCACAGTAATGCGTTTGGCAGAGGCAATCCTGGGTGCACCCAGTTATAGGTTAGCTTCCACATGTATTTGTGTGAGCAATCTAGTTATCGCATGTTTTTGCTCCTGCAAACCTTTAGTAAATCAAGCTGGCTGGACAGATGAATGGATAATTGTCATGTCATGACAATTTTCATGTATCACTCTCTCTCTCACACACACACACACACACATACATAAGCATTGTTGTAACCATTCATTAATATGCATTTCTTCGTGAAGGAACCCTTGTGGACTGCCCTATGTGGCACTTCTACTAAGACTATAAGGGACACTAACTGAAAAGAAGGAAAAGCTGATTTGAAAACCACAGTTCTTTCATCTCTCCAGTCTGACAAATAAAACACTGGCACTGCACAAGCAAATGTAAGATATCACAGGCATTTTTTGTTTTGCTGTTTTGTTGTTGCTCATTAATAGCGGAAAGCCTTGAGAAAAATCAATTGGCTCTCTGAAACATGTCACATTTCTCTATTCAGACATTCAGAGCAGAAAACCAAATGCTAATAGAAAGAGATGACACTGGAAAGAGCTTTGTTATATGGGTCTCTGTAACCTAAGCCAATATTAGAAAGATGTTTGTCGAATTATTAAAAGCAAAGTAGGTCACATGTGAGGTCATAATCATGTCACTTAAACTCAGAATCTGCTTCATTGGCCAAGTATGTTAAAAAGACAAGGAATTTGTTTCCGGTCGGAGCTGCATTAGTACTACAGCAAAAAGGCCACAAAATATCCATTTAGAGATCTGCATGGTTCTTGTGGTTATGGTGCTACTCAAAGACAGATGAACGAATAAAAAAATCATCTGATGATGATGCAGCAGCAGGAGCGGATAGGAGTTCAGTATCTCACTCACGGATATTTAGACTGGACTGCAGAGAATCAAACCCACCTCGTTCGGGTTGAGAGACAAACTCTCTTCGATCACCCTGGTTGTTGGTTCAGTTTGGGTAGTATCCCAGTGGTAGAAATTGCCACATAGTTTGAAAGGCATAAAAACATCAGTTGAGTCAGTCTGAGAAAATATATTTGGGATGTCTTGGCTAGACTGCCTTACACGATCCTCGACCTCATTGCAGCTTCACCATCAACGGCACGATACTCTCTTCCTACTAGAACTCTACTTCAACATCTGCTGCACTGTTCTTTAAAGGGGCATACCTCCTAAACAAACAACTGTTCTTTATCAACAACTTCAAGTCTTTCCCCAAAGTTTTTCCTTCTGCCTGTGACAAATTAACGTGGTAGAACCACTGCAATGCATTCTCACACCTCAACAACCTGCTCAACTCCGAACATCTTAACAGACCAGAAACGTCATATCTATCATTGATTACAAATGGAAAAACATGCTATTATGGACACTATGAATCCCCATATATATTTGTTTGTACAGCGTCTCTTTGTTTGTGTAATCTACAAATATAGTCCTTAAAATAATAGAAACTGTTGAGCCCATTCCCCCCCCCCCCACCCCTCCCCCATCAGTTTAGTGTGATGGCTGTCTGCAGCCATACGATTGTATTTAGGTTCATGGTTCTCATACAGTCGAAAAGTGTCAGTCAGACTATAAAAGTGCTGGTTACTAGCCCCACTCTTTGCTGCACCGAGTAAGAAATACACACAGAATACACATCCAGTGTAGTCTGTACTCCATGTGTTATGGCAACTAACTTCTGAATGAGAGTTGAGGTAATCGCCTCTTTACACAATTCTCCAATGCTGATGTTAAATAGACCATGTGAAATGACAACTCGGCTTCAGACATATTCTTAATTAACCACTGACTTGTAAAACAGTAGCTGGTGAGCTTTAATTATTCATCTTATGGGAACACTGGGCGCGCTTTTGGCACAGTAAACTTAATGTGACTGCTAGTGTAGTGACGCTCGAAATTGACTTTTCGTCAATAAAAGATGATTAATGAAGGCAGACAAAATTCCCAGACATTTGCTGCCATCTTTACAGCTAGGCAAATCAGCTTCTTCCAGAAAATGTAGCATAGCCTTTATGCTGCACAGCACGCAAATTTGAGTGACACATTGCTAGCATGTAATAAAGTACTGTTGACCATTTGCAATCATGCTCTGACGAGGTAGAGATTGATCGGTTGATTGCAAGCGACTGGTTAGTGTCATGGTAGTTGTTGCCTTGAGGTATGGAGGACGCAAATGCAGACAGAGGCAAAGTTCAAAGACAGCTTTCAAAAAGGAAACCAAAAAAAGCTTCAGGAAGTACAGATAACTGACATGAACAAAGAAACACTTATGGCAGCACGGGGACAGAAAATGAATGACAAAGAGCCAAGAATGACTGAAGTCAAATTGGAACTCATTACGGTACACTGACACTAGTCACACTTGCGTGCCTGACTGTGAAGGACTGACATGATTCCATCCGCCAAACGGGAACAGGAACAGTGGACCAGGTGTGATGAGCTGCCGGAGTAGGAGCGTTGGTCTGGCAGGGAGTGGGAACGGAAATGATAAGTTGGCTGGCAATGGAGGATGAGCTAATTTACACCCGTGAACAGACTTTGATCAGAAGACGGGAAGTCGACGAGGTGGCAAAGACGTTTACTTTCACCGGCCCCTATGCGATGATTCCATGAAGAAGTGTTTTCCTCTATGAAACTGCAAGAAATCTGTCTTTTGCCACTTTCTTATATACTGTATCTAATTTCCAATCCTTTCTGAAATAGTCATCCTTAAAACTGGCATTTCTTTTCGAAGCAGTGGTCATATATGAACTCAGTATGTTCATTGTTCTTGCTTTGCATGGGATTAGAAGTTGTTGCCTGCGCCTGTGTTAAAATGTGTGCACTTTCTTTAAGCTTTTGCGACGTTGCATCTTCTTTGGTACACGTTTCTTCACACATCACTTGGATACCCACCCAACCAGAAAGTGAGTAAATGGAACTGCATCCTATAGCCCGTCACATTCTGAACATTTACTCATTCTCTTCCAACACATACACACGCCTAAAACCTGATCAACTGAAGTGAACTTAATTTTCTACTCACACAATCCACAAAGGCTTATTCAAAATTAAACTATTCTTGTTTTCGATGGAAGCAATGTACTGTATGTGACAGACTATTTCCAGTTATTAGGAATGCAACATGTTCCCAGTTCCAAATGTAGTTCATTGCAGTACGCATATAACTCAAGTGTGCTTTATTTTGTTCTTGTTGCTGTTTAAATCAACAAGTAAGCATTAGTTGTATTATTTTCTAACAGAAAAGTACTTCGTATGATATCATGCCAGATGTGCGCAGCTCCAAAAATTGGACATTATCTATAACAACCCCCAGTATTGCTTGTGTTCTTACCATTCCTTCCTGTTCCTCTCAGCACGAAATTGACAACCGATCAATTGACAGCAATATCGCTAGCTGCATCATGGACTGTACTACCACACCATACCACTTTGGCTGATACCCCAATGAAAGATATTTTATATAAAGATATATTATAGTAGAGTGTAGAAATGGTATTTTGGGACCCTTTCCAACTTTCAACAGTGGAAATGCAAAATATTGTGTATTGTACCAAACTGGGCTTTAGTGACAAGCAATAGACATTTGGATTCTGGATTTGTGTATAAGTGAGATCCGTGAATAGATGTCTTTCCTCTGTCTTTTGCCAATATATATTGTACACTTGTCAGAGTTGAATGAATTCAGACCGAGAGTACAGCACATTACAGGGGCTATAATAAAGAAAAAAATCTATGCACTTTTTTTAGTTAGGTTAGTTTTGTTCCTTAATAATGCCTAAAAGGGTTATCATATCAAAATGTAATGTCAAATGTGTTATTAAAGTGACCGCTGTATCATTTTTAATTGTCATTAATTCACTTTTTTACATGCGTATGAATGAAACATGTCCTCTGCATTCACCCCATCACATTGGTGAACATGGAAAGCACACACTGGAGCAAAGGGCGAGGATGAATAGAGTTGCACAATGCAGTCCTGATTAAATGCAATGCAGTTATGAAAACTTACTCCAACACGACTATAATGCATGCAGGTTTCAAACGTACAGTATGTATCGACGCAACACACACACAAGCATTCATTTCAGCTCGATGAAAGTACTAATTAGCAATTCTGTTAATTAACTGACAGCATCTGCAGGTTTTTAACAGGTCAACGTTAACATAATCTGAAAGAAAAATATTAGAAGAATAATCTCATATCCCCGCGATCCAAGTGAGTATAAGCGGAACGGAGGATGAATGAATAATCTCATATCATAATAATATAGTAATCAGCGCCGGTATAACACACCTGTGTTAGCAGTTTCTTTTAAGGACTTAGCTTGGGGACAGGAGGCTTGTCAGTCTTTGTGGCAAATATAAAGATTGCTGTTGACTTTGGAGTTTCCACTTTACATAACGTTAATTACCTCGACCACAGTTCATGTTTTCCATCATGTGCGTTTGTGTGTAGGATTAAGCACATAAAGTGAAAAGGAAAATACAGCCTTATAATCGACAGGAGTTTGCATGTTATCACCACGCTTGCCCGTAGGTTTACTCTGGGAAATACGCTTTTGTCCCACAATCCTAAACCATGCATCGTCACATAATTGGAGAAGCTCCATTGCCCGTTGATATGAATGTAATATGATTCTTTGTCTATATTAGGGTAGAAAAAAAAATCTTATTTAAGTATCAGAAGCTTTGTGAGCTGGATTCTGAATTCATTGTGCGACAAAACTGCATTCTTTTGAGTGGCTTTTTACTGTGGGCAGCCTAAGGCACAAAAGTGAGGAAAACCGGAGTGCCCGGAGAAAACCCCCGCAGGCACAGGGAGAACATGCAAACTTCACACAGGCGGGTTCCGGGGATTGAACCCTGGTTCTCAGAACTGTGAGGCTGACGCTCTAACCGGTCGTCTACCGTACCGCACAGCACAAATGAAAAAAAATAACAAAATAAATAAATAATAAATTATAAAATTCCCTCATTCATGGTAGAGATGCTATCTGCTTTTTATTCAAACATTGATCTTCCCAAAAAATATTTTATATGATAACCTGTATTCCATTGGGCCAAGTGGCCGAGTGGTTCAGAATGAAATTAAAATGAATCGCCCCAGGCGCTTTTAACCCAACCAGCATAAGATCATGCACACTGCTCCTGTATGTCGTTAATTGTGTGTGTAGTTTCCTTTTTGCATGGACAAAACTAATAACTCTGCTCGGCCGGCCTAGCTGCCAAGTCATTGGCTGAGAAACTGTGTGTAGTTAAATTATGTTAATTAGCGCTACTGTTGTTTAACAGTAAGTGCAGAACAGCACGCCGATGGACACAAATTCAGAAATGTTTTGAGCATTTTGAATTTGTGGAGCAAAGCTCCGAATACCAGCACAATGAGCAGATCACCTGTTCCACAACACTGGGGTCTACGGTCCCACTGAGTAGGGCTGTGGGAGCGTGCAACAACAACTCAAAGAAATTGTCACTTCTGGACTGACAGGGTTCGGGTACTTTAGGCTGCATCTTTGGGTGCATCCATCCAATGTCAGACCATCCAGCTGTTTACAGCTCAGTGTACACATGCTGTCCCCGGAGCATGTGCACAACAAAGGCCCTTTGCTTCTTTGTTTTAGCAATTTAGCACTTCTGAAACCAGTTAGGCAAGTGGGTAAGACCTCAGTTCCTATTGACGCAGTTAAAACATTGTAACCCCTACTGCAACTATAGTAAGTTTGGAAAACTTCTTAAAGTTCTGATAGGAGTGACAAACGTTTGAGGGAAAGAAAATAACTGAGTTGAGTTCCAGCTTCAAATGCCAAAGTAATGTGATTTCAACTGTGAGAAAGTCAAACGGCAGTCAACCAATCAAAATTCAAAAAGAAAGCTTTCAAGCTCCTTTTTATGTTAAAGATGTCATACACTCTGATGATACAAGTGTGTGTTGGATTAAATAAGTGAGCCAGTGAGCAGGAGTGTTTAGCTGTTAATTCGACTATGTCATCAGCAGTGCTGTCTTTCACTCAACTGCATTTGTAAATAGTAGTAAAAATCACATATTACTTGCAAAACAATAGGTTCTGTTTAACCACTTGTCTTCCCCCTCCTCTCTATTCAGGCATTACATGTTTTTTTGTGTGTGTGTGAAGTTATTGAAGTGTGAGAGGCCAGTTCCTGTTATTGTTGTTGTGGTTGCGCTTTAACAAACGTCGCATGCGTGAAAGTAAAACTCTAACAGCGTGAGCAATTAGAAGCGTGAACTCCAATTCATTTGCACACATTGTTTCTACGTACACTCTATAATCCTGAAGTGATGAAAGTTTAACAAATAAATGCTGAAAAAGAATGAAAGATTTTTAGTCATTATCTACTCTACCTGCTGTGTATAATGTAAACTACTACAAATACAACCAACACATAATGAATTCAAATTGTGTCTAGGTTATATGTTCTGTATATCAATATTTCAAATTTAGAAATACAATTGTATTTCTAAATACTAACAGCATTTTTTTCCCAGAGTCAGAGTTTGTGATTTACATTTTGTACATTTGTTTTATTTTTACAAATGTTCCCCATACCACCGTACTTTACTTCTCTATCGTCCTCAACTCCTGTACATCTTCCTACCGACTGTGAAACT
This sequence comes from Phyllopteryx taeniolatus, assembly GCF_024500385.1. Classification (NCBI taxonomy): domain Eukaryota; kingdom Metazoa; phylum Chordata; class Actinopteri; order Syngnathiformes; family Syngnathidae; genus Phyllopteryx; species Phyllopteryx taeniolatus. The sequence continues at coordinate 7,838,742 of NC_084521.1, read as the reverse complement.
TTATAAACAACAACAGCTGTGCAAGCTGAAAGCCTAATTACCTGCTGATGCAATTAGACTTATTTAAATGGAAATTACACTAATTAGTCATGTACTGTGTTCTTTCAGTTTAATCACTTGGTATGTGCTACTTTACACATGCGCAAGCCTTCAAACTACCTATGCTGACATTATAACATATGGTGACCATGAGCTACTGGGATACCCATATTACCCAGAAAGCGTACATAAAGTGCTGGGGACCAACAAAATGGTGGCTTCGCTTATTTTGCGCCATATACGGAATGGAAAATATATACAGTATAAATATTTGTCAAAATTACGTCTTCTGTAGGAGGCCAGGCTGTCGATAATGTGTTGCTTTTTTAGAAACACACTTTTAATTTGAATCTACAAAGCTATTAAAAAAAAAAAAAAAAAAAAAAAAACAATTGTTAATTTTTTATTTCGTGAAAAATTTGGAACGTTGGCCTACTAATATAATCATCTTTTCCTTTGGTCTTGTTATGTTGTTAAAGGCTGTATTGAAGTCAAATGTCATACTTTAGCATCCTGCACTTGTTTTGGTGAAAGTAGCGGAAGACATTACAATTTTGAGATAGTGGTGTGGCATTGCTTCACTATTTTTCATTTAGTTAAAAATGCATCACACTTGATGCACTCATTGCCGAATACGACGGTATTAAGTGAATCTGGTATTGGCCAACTGAAATATTTATTCTGATGATAGTGGTAACTGGCATGGAATGCTTCGACTATCCTACAGCTGCTGTTTTATGTTTGCAAAGCCACATATAATTTACAGACAATTAAAAGTGAGAAAAGCTGTATTAAAACATAAGTTCTTTATTAAGTATTTTCTCTTTCGTTCTCCTTCACAGTCTACAGCCTCCTTTTTGGATTGCATTATTTTGTTGCAAAAAAACATTTGCCAGGTTACATTGTTAGACAGATAATTTCCAGTATACCGAATATATCAAAGAAATTGAACAGAGAGTCCTTGTACCTCGAGGTAATGAGATACTTGGTCAGCGCTTACGTTTTGCCCCACAGAATTGTGCCGCTCAATATGCGGTGGAAGCCATGCCTTGCAGCATGTGCCACACTTCTTCATGGGCGTCTTCCGTGCGTCAAATTCATTTATAAAAACAAGTGCATCTTTTAAGCTCACTTTAACCCAATGACATTTTCCACAAAGGCTGAATAAAGAAAGTATAAAGTTAGATTAGAAGTTCCAAAGAGGCCCACTGTTTCTCCCATATACCCTTTCCACGCTTGGCTCTTGCAGTGCCTTTAATAGAATCATTTAGTAAGTATTCCAAAATGACATTCACACGTAATATGCCAAATACCTGCCAAGACACACGTGGAATGAATACGTTTTGCATATTCATCCGGGTTTAATTAGCTGATTAATGGCAGCTCTATCAAAAACTACACCTTGGGCTTTCTCTGAGGTGGAGTAGGTCATCAGAGAATGCCGGTGGCCATGTTTGATTCTCATGCTGAAAGAAGTCTTCCAGGTTTGCAAATTGTGCATCGCGGGGTGTGATGACTCACGCTATGACACAGTCTGCAACTCCTCGACGTCATGTACAACTGGAATTTGTTTTAACTTTAGCATCCTAAAATCGTTCTTAACAGTGTAGACAATATCATGTCAGAACTTGATCCTGACTGTCTGTGTGCTCATTAGATTGTGACTGAAAATTAACTTACTCAAATTAAAATTGTGGTCTCATTGGACACTAATAATCACCGTTACTTTGTATTGACATAGTCAAATTATCATATCATTAAAATCGACTGCTCTGGTCAAATATGAATTGTCTTTGCTGTCACTATTTTATCTTCCTAACTACTGCACTTGATGGCAAAAGGAAAGCAAATGTTTTGCTGAGAAAATAGTTAACCTCCCCTCTGCCCCTCTGTGGTGGTTCGAAAAAAAAAAAAAAAATGCAGAGAATACATTTTGGTGTTGATGTTACAAATAACTTAAGTACCTTACCTTTAATATGTTACATATCACACACAACACATTATATGTCTTACTTCAACATCTTACATTTTGCAACATAAAATGAATCACCATTGCATTCGTGTCAACCATATGGGCCACTAGGGGTTCAATGCGGCTTGCGGGATGAATTTAAAAAATACTGTACCGACCAGTTACACGAGGTGGTGTGTTGAAGTTCTATAATTTCCACCTGTCTGTGAGGCCGTGAATGTATATAGGCTGAGTCCTGACTTCTGATAGCTTGAGAAAGCGAGGAAGAGTACATTTTATGTGCGTGTAATGTATAACGTTTATACATTTACAGGAAAGGTGATCACTTTCTTTCTTGTACATTTAAAATTGGTCAGACTAGTTTGTACAGTCCGCTAGTCAATCTGGTTTTGAGGGCGATTCTACATTTTTCTGTTCCAAATACCTCTGACTTAAAATGTTCTGCTTTTATATACAGTCACTATAATCTTTTGTAATGCACAAAGCAAACTGCAAATTTTCCTAAAATTTTGTAAAAGCATAAAGATGTTCCTAATGGGCTTGTATTGCTTTGCATTAAAACAAAGAAAAAACGCTAACTTTGAAGTAATTATGGTCCGGAACACTTGACATCAAATTAATCTGTATGTAGCCCCTGAACTACAATCAGTTGACACCCCTTGATTAGATGCTAAATACATTTCATACATGGTAAAAGGCATGCGAAAGGCGTCATCTCCAGGACCTGCATCTATCACTCTCATATATATATATATATATATATATACATATATATATATATATATATTGCGTGTAATCATGGAAACGGAAATTACTCATTCTATACTGACACCCTTTTTAAACCAAGCCATGTTACGTGTAAGGGGTTGACAGCTAGGAAAAGGTGATCAGAGAAAACATTTCAATTTTGACAGCTCGGTCATGGTGAAAAGAGGCCCCCAACCATTTCTAATACGGCCTGTTATTTTCTTTGTTGTTATTGTTGTTGGTTCCCTTCAAAAATGAGGAAAGAGAAGCAGCAAGCTTGTCACATGGTGTTGTTCACGGCATGCCACCTCGTTTCTCATTATGCACCAGTGACATCATTACAAAAGCAATCACAACGCCGTGATAAACGTCATACTAATTGAAAAGACTGGCTGATTATTGAAGGAATGTGTCGCGTGACCTTATAGTTCCAATGAAAAGCAAAGCAAAACACCTGTTGTTTATCTTACCGCTCAACTCCTTGTTAGAGACGTACTGGTACTGCAAAGGTACTGATACAATGAACATTTGGACATGCATTTGAAAGTTTGGAGAAGGTCAAATGAAATTCAGCACTAATACTTAGTGCATTATAGGTTCATCATTAAATTTCATCTGAAAGCCAAATATCCCTAACTCTATCTGAGTAGAGTATATGCTTTTTAAGCTATTTCACTGGAGAGTCAAAAAGTCCAAAACATTTTACATTTAAAATGTAATGATAACTCTTTAGTGTGAGCAGATCCCCGTCTTCTTGTGCATTGTTATTGTTGTTTTGCTTTGTTATAACACGCAATTCTAAAGGATGCTAAAACTGTAAAACCTGTACTAACTTGCCAATTAAGGTTTGAAAATTCAAGATTATGTGAGGCTAAATTGTACATTGCATTCTAAGAAATAGCATTTATTGTTATACTATGTGAATGACCACAATGTTTTTTTCTGGGGTCGAAATAATACAGACTAATCCCATGTCTCACGCTGTGAGGGTAAGCTCAGTTCTTTCCTTTTGTTCTCTCTGTAAATGCATCAACTTGCTACGTATTGTTGATCCAGTTCGTACAAAGTTATTATGTGCCACAGACTTTGTTGTTGCCACCCACTCGCGTGTAATCTGCTACGCTGTATTGGCAGTGTAAACTCGGCTAATGATCTTTGCCAGGGTTGGCCAATTACTTTTCCCAACTGGCCTCTTGAGAACTGGACCTATTGTCAGGCGCTCTACCCTAAAGATGAACTCTATTGTGCTCACTATTGATTTTTTTTTATCTTTACACAAAAGCAGTACTTTGTATTGTTTCAGTAAAATGCTACTTCTGTTTGTGTTGTATAGAATATAAAAAAATTAGGAAATAAAAATCTTAAAATAAAAGAGGGGATCCTTAATTTATGACAATGTCATATAAACTGGTCAATTTAGGGTACTGTCCAATGTATCCTGATCAAAGTCTTTCGATATGCTGATTAAAGAGTGGCACAATTGTGGCTGTTGTACCACCAGTGGGAAGAAGACAGGCGTATGCCACCAGTTATGTTGAGAGCGAGTGGCATGCGTTCAAAGAGGCGGGCCGAATGTACCATTTTGAAAAAAGCACCAGAACATCCCGTTTCTTTACTTTCACACCGTCGAAGTCACTAGACTGAGCTGTTACCAGTTAAACGAGCCAAAACTTACCATGGCTCGAAAGTGTGGACATTGACAAGTTGTTGTTGTTGTGACATTCGGCTTGCCCAATCAGGGGCCGCCACAGCACGTCACTCGTATGATTTGTTTGGCACAGTTTCTACGGCAGATGCCCTTCCTAACGCAACCCTCCCATGGGGACCGGTAGTGGCTTAGTATTAATAATAATAATAATAATAATACACACTTGTACGGAGGGACATGGAAAACAAATAATGAATGAGAAGCTCTCTCGTTCGAATGAGTTTTTTTTGGTTCTTTTTTTTCCATGTCCCTTTAGGGGCTCCGTACACTTTCGTAGAAGAAAAGATAAACGAGAACAAAATCATGTTTAAAACTCCAAGAGAGGTCTGAGCTACTCGACTGGCCTCCTCTCACGTCAGTTCCAAAACATTGGAATATTATCAGCGGTGCAGTTTTTGTTGTTGTTGTTGTTGTTTTCTGACACAGCTCATACTTGTGTAGCTGTGGTTTGCACTAGGCCCAGACAAGCTTTTTCTTCATCAAAATTAATTGGCACTTCAGATCCTTGCACCACCACGAAGCCTCCTGGTTGTATTCACAAACTATCAACAATGACAGCTGCTGCAGTCTCTGAGGATGGAGCAAAATCACATGCATAGTTCAAGACAGTGTTGCGGCGGTTAGTGGCCACATGATCAGGAACTAGTTTTTTTTTTTTTTAATTTGCGCATTCTATAATCCACTCGGGGTGTTGCATGGGCAAGTTCACTATGATCTGGCTACTCAGATTAGCTAACAAACACAAAAATAATCCCTCTGTTAATTATGTAACATTAATTAGAAGTAGTACAGAAACAAGATCATAAATATCCTGTTATAATCATAGCAAAATCACAAGAGCCTGATTTATGCTGGATATAATAGCCAAACAATTAGCCTTCAAGCTTTGTAAATGTAACATTGTTCCAAGTTTCATCACCTGTAAAGATAAGGAGAGTTTTCTCTTTAAATCTGCAGTTCCAATTTAGGTGTCAGTAAAAAAGATTGCAATACTCTCAAAAAAACAGCAACATGACTTTTATTGAAGAAATGTTCATGATACGAATGATCATTAAGTCAATCCATGCATGCGGCATACGCAGCGGACACATTGGCAAACATAAATACAGACATCACCCACGTCCAAAAGCTAACATTTGAGTATATGTCAGTTATCAAATGGTGGCCGTTATTATGTAAAGCAGCGACTGCTCTTTACATTTTGTTGTTGATCATCGGTGGAGAATTGAGTGTGAGATGCACACTCACTCGTGCACGCGATGAGGAAAAAGAACGAGAAGCAGAGCGTTCAGGAGGCCTGTTTCCGCAGGCTTGCCAAGCCGCCGCGGCTTGATTGGCTTATTGTTATCCTCATCTGCTCCACTGATCCATGGCTGTTATTTATGATTATTTTGTTTGTTTTTGACTACATTTCATCTTTGCCCTAACTGCACAACTATCCTCCTCTTACATCAGCTGTTATTTATATTGATTTTGAAGTTTTCACATTGTTACAATTGAAGATACATTATAAATTTCTTTGCACTGATTGACTTGGGAATGTAGGCGTGCCCTTTTAGAGGGCACAATTGATATCTCAATAGTTTAACCTGTAGCTAACGATGCCTCTACTTTCTCTTTGTAGGGCAGGCAGAGTCGAATTTTCTTAACCACTTAATTAAGCAAATATTTTCACAAAATAACTATATACTATACTGTATGGTTATCATCACAAATTAGTGCACAGTGTGTAATGAAACCAAACAACTAGTTTTGCCAAGAAGGTATAAATCAAGTGAGCATATACTCAGTGGACTGTTCAATATCATGACATGTTTTGACTTCATTAAATACAATGTGGACTTCAGCCCAAATTTTCTGGAAAGTTATGACTCAAAGGTCTTGTGCGATATCCCAAGAAGACTGGAAAGTGTTTTTCAGAGGTAATATCCATCCATCCATTTTCTGAGCCGCTTCTCCTCACTAGGGTCGCGGGCGTGCTGGAGCCTATCCCAGCTGTCATCGGGCAGGAGGCGGGGTACACCCTGAACTGGTCGCCAGCCAATCGCAGGGCGCATACAAACAAACAACCATTCACACTCACATTCACACCTACGGGCAATTTAGAGTTGTCAATTAACCTACCATGCATGGTTTTTTGGGGGGGGATGTGGGAGGAAACCGGAGTGCCCGGAGAAAACCCACGCAGGCACGGGGAGAACATGCAAACTCCACACAGGCGGGGGCGGGGATTGAACCCTGGTCCTCAGAACTGTGAGGCAGACGCTCTAACCAGTAGCTCACCGTGCCGCGAATTCAGTTCCTTGAGCAATTAAAAAGTGAAGTGTTTTTTGTTGGGTTTAGGGTGTCTGATGCCACGTGCTTCTCGCTGGGTTCGTAGCTCGCTAGGACTGAAAAGCTGAGAGGAGAAGGCAAGGCAGGGGTTCAGGTGTAAAAGAAAAAAAAAAGATGAATTTATACAAACTAAAAACAGCAGAATTAAACAATGTAAAAGTCCCCAATAAAAAGGCAAAAGAAAGTACAAGAGCACAAGAAACGGTGCAAATTGAAAGGACGTTCTCAAAAAGAAGTTTAACAAGAAATTATGTCTGTGTTGTTAGTGTGTGCGTGTGTGTGTACTAGCGCTTAAGTTTCCCCACTGTTTACACAGATTGCCTCATTCCACATTAGTGTGGATGCTTCACACAATAGCGAGCAGCATGCATGTATTTTTGAAGGTTACTTACACCTACAAGTTCCCTGACTTAACATCCCTTATAAACAAAGTCAATTAGTGGAAAGTGATGTTTGCAGGGCTTTACTGCCAGCTCTGCCAGGGGCTGGGGGTGCTCGTCAAGCAAACAGCTGCTTTTAATCACTTTCATTTTCAGACTGGTTAGGAGAAGGTTATAATTGGTTTTGCTGTGACAGCTAAAAACAACACTGCAGATGGCACCAAGTGACAAAATTTGCTGATGGACACGAGCCAGGGAGTGTTGTTTTCCATCCTTTAATGGCAGTGACAGAGACTAAGTAATTGATTGTATTTATACCACTAAAAAAACGTAGGACGAAGACTTGTCAAGGCTTTTACTAACTGAAAAGCTACACAACGAGGAATGGGAAAAACAACAGTAGCAAAGGCAGGTGTCGAGATCACCAGCCACCCTGGTGAGAAGTCCCCCAAAGGGTTTACTTTGAAAACGAGACCACACCATTGAGAGGAGGAGGTGGCTTGTTTGTGATGACATAAAAGAGCCGGTTTGGAGAGTTTATCGGTGTTCTTAATTCCAGAATTAGCCAGGATAGACACATATCCCTCAAAGTTAGGATTTGACAAGCTTTCATCAATCACAGTGCAGCATACTGTGCACTGTTTGTCATGACCATGTACATGTAGCTGCAGCAGATTTGGTTTAAAAAAAAAAAAAAACATTATATATATATATTTACAATATCTAAACTTCCCTCCTAATGTAGTGGAACAGTGAGACCAATTCCTTAATTTTGCTGTAGACCAAAAACATTGGGTCTTGATATTACCATATGAGAGAAGAGATTAACATTTAAGATTTTATTTCAAGGTATTTGCATTAATATGTGATACACAACTTGACCCAAAACACACCACTAAATCAACAAAGGAGTTGATCTGGTGACAGAGGAGAGGGATTTTATACTTTCTCAGTAAAAACCTGAAAAAAACATCACAAAAGAAGAATGCAAAAGTTTGTTCAATTGGCCACAGGCTTGATGCAGTTTTAGTAAGTGTTTGTAACCAAATACAAATTATTTTTTTGGAGTGTTTTTTTTTTTTTTTTAGTAATAGTCTCTTCTGTCTTCGTACAACTACAGTGGACCATCTTTAAAAAAAAAAGAAAAGTTGCCGACACCTGCGCGTCAAGCAATTGAGCAATACATGTCTACTGTCACGCTGCAATGGAAGTATTTTTACATTTTTGATTGGCTCTTACACTGTATATCTTTGACATTGCGAAGCCGTTCACTCGCGATCCAATTTTTTGAAGGGCGACAAAACAAGTGCATGACGGTCGGCGACCGACTCGTGAAAACTAGCTCCCGTACGGCGCACTTTCATGTCAGTTCAGTGGGGTTTGGCCACTAGTTGTTGGAGATGCTAGTCCGTTTGCTGATAATCCTGAGCAAGAAACCATCCCCAATCCCCGCAGCTCAAAATGTGCAGCACTGTTTGCGTGCCCAGTTCACTCTGACATCTCTTCTCACATGCCTGTATGGTGTGAATATGTTGTGTGTGTGGTTTACAACAAAAATAGACAGCAGAGTGTGAGTTTGAATTTTCCCTTGAGGGATTATAATGAGTATAATGCATTATCAGAGGATGATATAAATATGTGGCAACGGGGCACCATGGCACACATCCTGGCAGGGTGCAAAGCAGCATTCACCCAAGGAAGGTACAGGTGGCAACATGACAAGGTGCTCTTAACACTTCCAAACACCCGGGAGCAGGAGCCATGTACATGGAAATGACGCCATTAATATGATTTGTTGGGGAAGAAGAAAAGCCACAACTAAACGGAACAACCTGCAACAAAAAGGCCCGATCATGGGATATGAAGGTCGACCTGGAAAAAGACTGCAGTTCCAGCAACAACCCTAAGATGGGATGTTGTACTACGGCCTGAATTGGTAAAGCTCATTCTCAGCAAATTTACTGTCTGCCCCAAGGAAGATAGGCTGCGAACAGGCCTTCGAAAAGAAGAAAGTACTGTACCAGGAATCAGTCAAGCAATCAATCTATCCATCTGTCTATCAAGCTATCTCTGTATAAATTCTTAATGCATGTCATAAAAAAACTCTTACTCTCATAAGCCATCCAAACAGGAAGAATTTAGCCATTGCTTTGCTGTTTCTCGTTAACAGTAAATAGTATCACCCGGTCCTGGAGGTGAAATTACACTCTATCATGGTTGAGAGCTCATTAAAAATGGATATAAGTGGTTGACAAACAGTGTCTCCCAGGCTGGAAAGTGTCAACGAGCCTGCTGCTCTGCTTCCATGTTGTAAAAAATTTAAGCTGATGTGACACAGCAGGCATGTTGGTGCCAGCCTTGCACAGTGATTTATTCCTCTCATTTCCAGTAGGGGACATTTTAACTGAAAGCAGCGAAGATTTGCCTGTCTTCCAATGAGTCACTACAGGGGAAAATGTGCAATGTACTAGGAGAGATTGTTGCTTTGTTGATATGAAAAACAAAGCAGCATCTGTCAAGGACATTGCTCACAAATTACCACTTGGCACCGACTGACTATCATCAAAAGCCACAAAGACAAAACACCAAAAGAGAATTGAAGTCTCCATCTCAATGTGGAATAATTCAGCTTTCATCTTAGAAACTCTCTGCAGAGACTTTCCATCTAAATGTAGTATTAATTTTGACTTAAATTAGAATTAAAGTTCATGGATGAGGCACAATAACTCTATTTACACTGTATCTCTATTTATTCACTCAGGCAACCGAATTTACTGATAAAGATTGTGAGAGAAAAAAGGGAAAAAGAATAATATAAGAAATGAAACCAAAGGGCATGAAACTCACAGTATATCCCTCTCGCAATGAACAGTTCTTTACAATGAGCTCTGGGAGCCTTGAAACTGCCAACATTGCCTAAATGCGTCCCAAAACCCAGACCAAAGGGGTTGTTCATCTCATCAAGCCATTAGTGCCCATTTGCGAAACACCAGGTGGTCGAAAAATTAACACTTCTCCTGATACTGCAGTCTACTAGCCACCAGTCTGTTTCTTACGTGCTCCTGATAAAGGCTGGTTCTGGTCTGGTCTTGTTATAAAAAAAAAAATAGTAATGTATTTTGCAGTTCTAAATTGTACAAATGATGAAACACTGTGACTCCTAATCGTGAGATTGGGTGTCACCTGGTTACCATCCTGATATTCTATAATGGAGATTCATAATATTAACTTGATAATAGAATATGCCTGCCAGTTGTTTTCGCAAATGGTATTGTTGGTATTACAGCTCTGATGTGGCCATTTTGCGGGATCTCTGCAGATCAATAAATTGTGGGCGAATGACGTGCTTTGCTGGTTAGCATTAAAAGCAATGTTTCCCCAACCTTATTTGAGCCAAGCCACCCATTTTGATTTAAAAAAAATAAATAAATAAATTCTCATGGTACACCACAAAAAACAAAAATGTCACACAACTTATGAATACTGAAGCAACGACGACTGCGTCTCAATTTAATCAGAAATTGACTTATTCAGTTGGAAATCTGGGTGTTTTTTAATTAACAAGACCAAAGCTGACTAATTCTGTTCTATGAAGGGCAACACATGGATAGATACATTTTATCTTCTGCCATCTCATGGAAGAGCATTTAATTATTCTTCCTGTCAATATACATCGCTAGCATACTGTATATAATCAGCAAAAGATATATTTGTAATTGATAAATACTTTTCTGACAAATTAAGTGAAATTTGATAATTTCCCATGCTTCCCAAAAGGGGAACATGATCCTAAATTTAATTGGATCTAAATTAAAACTTTAAAAAAAAAAAAAAAAATTTAAGTCCTTTGGATTCTGGAACAAAGGGTTCAGCATATACTGTATCATAATTGATCTCAGTGGTAAAACATTTTTGTGAATTGAAAAGAACTCGAAGTCGATCAACGTCACAGAATGGATTCTGTTGGACTTTATACATTCCACTGGACCGTACCATCTACCAACAACAACTATTTGTTTTTCATGTAATGATAAATCTCACCAATCTAGAGTATGTTGGACATTCTTGGAAACCCACTCACAATGATTATACAAATAAATAAATACAAATAATTTGGTTACAGTCATTCTTAGCGACGACTCCGTCCTCTGTCACAAGTTATTAGCAACCATCTGAATTGAATGCTGACAGTTGGACAAAAAAGGACGGAATCTCAATTCGAAAAACTACACCTTACCAACTGTTTTTGTATTTGCTCAGTATAAGGCAGACTCGCTGCAGTTCCTGACCTCCTGCTATCGCAGTGAATTGAATAAAGTCACAGCATGAACACAAGCGCACCATGTTAAATAAATTCTGGTGCACAGAGTACATCAAGGATTGGCGCAAATAAATATAGAAATGTAGGCAAGCCTATACACTGCCAACTCATTAAACAGACTGGTGTGACAGGAAAACCTGGCTCGCTCATCAGCAGGAGGAGTAAGTTACTTGAAATATCCAGGCACATTATAAACCTTATAAACTGAGAAGGATCTTCATTTAACTATGAGCAAAATTTTAAAATGAACTTGATATTAGTATGTTTTTACGGTGAAAATCCAGATCAGCTTGTCGCATCCACTGCTGCCACTAATGATCCAAAACTAACGGTGCATGTCATGTTGAGGTGTACTATCCCTCTTTCTCCAGCGCTATATTCACAGGGTGAGCCGTTACGTACTTGCTTTCTCTGGTCTTGTGATCTGCACCGTGCTCTCCAACTGGGCCTCTGCTGTGCAAAAATGTCACCATCGCAGCAAACATTGCATGCTCACAGGCAATTTCTAATCTATGTGGACTGCATAACCCCTCCTGCTCCCATCAACTCTGCCAAGAACACAGCTTGCGTTTTGCTGCATAATTGCCCAACTACAAAGTTTTCCTCATTAATGACATAATTACTGATCAGAAACTGGAATTTGCCTGAAAAGACAGAGAGGACAGAGACGAGCCTCAAAATGTTTGATGGACTGATGAAATAAAAAAAAATGTAAAAAGAAATGTTACGAACCTGATGGAAAGTCCATTTGAGAGCTGACGACTGATTGTGTTCATTTCAAGTTTGGCTGCTGTTTTTCAAATTCAGTTATGAACAACGGACAAAAGGGCTTAGAGGACAGCTGGGCCATTAGTCTGCCTATACATCATCAGTTGTATTCAAGTGGTCAGTAGTTTATGTATCGAGCTTCCCTTTACATGGTCACACTCCTGGCAGAAAGTCTACGTTTGGTGTCAGAAAGTGGGACCCAAAGATCGGCCATAGAGTTTTCTTCAATTTGGGAGTTCTACTTTATATGCTGTCTCCATATCAATTTCTCATTCATCCCTCCTTGCTTTACTGGTTTGTTGTAGAGATCAAGGGATTCATACCATAGTTTTACCAAAAGATGGCAACACCTCAGTGGATTTCAGATGGTTATAAACAGTTGGCACAGTTTGGTGAAAGAGACAGAAATGATGGCACTGTGTCAAAACAGAGATGGGAGGGTGTAGATCTGTTCAGCATCTGGATAATGACAGACAAGTGTTCTACTGGGGGCACCAAGACAAGAAAACAGCAACTCTATTCAGCTTTGAAGCTATCTAGCAATACACCAGTACAGCATAGTGGAACTCAACAATAAGACAATTGTGACACAGTTCAGTGTTGCGTGATTATTTATCATTAAACATTTTTGAATCATCAGATCAAAAAGTACTATAAAACACAATTGACACCTTTTGACAGTGAATATGTCCAGAACTGAATACTGAACTGTCTGTGAATAATAGTAACCATTACACAGACAAGGAAATTTTCAAAATATCAAATTATTACAAATATGAATGCAGAACATCTCTAGATCTACATCTCTGATAGTAAACAATAACGCTCGTTTGTGCCGTGTTTGTATTATATGCGTTGCTAGACTTGGAACAGGTGAATCTCAGGCTGTAATAAGGACTTGGTATTTTCCTTTTAAATGCACCAATTATTAAGAAAGGCAAAAAACCTACTTTCTATCCCTATTAAAGACGCTCATAAGCAAGATTTGTTTTTGGTCATTTTTGTTGTATGTTGAGCTTGTGAGCTTACTGGGGCTGAAAGGACGCACAGCCATCCATCCGTTTTTTTATACCTGCTTATCCTACTCAGGGTCACGGGGGGCTGGAGCTTATACCAGTTGACTTCGAGCAAAAGGCGGATTACATCGTGGTCACCAGTCAGTCGCAGGGCACATATAGAGACAGACAATTATTCACGCTCACATTTACTCCGTCATTGAGTGGAAAATGAACCCACGCTGCGTCAGGCAAATGTACCACGATACGATCAGTAAGGCTAGACAGAGACCCATTTTCCAAAATAAAAGTAATCTGATGTGTTGCAAGGGCTTGAAAGTATGGTTAAATTTCTCAGGAGACAAGTGGTTGGGGACCATTGGACTATATTACTCTTTTTCTTGTCATATTCAGTAATATCACTGATCTTTACCTAGTTCGGTGACGGTGTTGAATTCATCATGTGAGCAGGCCATTGTGTACTTGAGTAACTGTCAAGTGGACTCCAGAAGGAAACAACTAAAAGATGAGTTTGCTATTCCAGTAGTCTCATTAGTGCCTGGCCTTCAAGAGAGCTTCACTCATATTGATCATATGACCCACAGTTGACACAGTCCTTTCTGTTGAATTAATTCTTCCCAAGAAACCAGTGTTTTGGGTGGACCATAATCATCAAAAGAGCAGCATCAGGGCAATTTACCTCCCCTCCTGGCAGTAGTGGAGGAGTGAGGGATAATCAGCAGCAAACACACAAGATAAACAGGATGAACTATAGGATACGGTGTTCCCCTGCATTTTTGCGTGTTCGCCTATTCCTGGACTGTCCTCTCCTTTGCACTCGAATTCTTGACAGAGGTATTGGCACTGCATTGCCACTCCCACCACACTGCTTGGCTCACTTGTCCTGTCCTTTCCAGATCCAATCTAACACTTATGTAATATGACACATACTGTTGTTGTGCTGATATTGTTGTCTGTTGGTTTTTCTTTGTTCTCTCTTTGCTCTCTGTCTCTCCCTCCTTAAACCTTGCTCTGCCAGGCTGCATTACCAATAAATATCCATCACAATACGAATAATGAAAGAGGGGAATATGTCAAACTCCTGTGTTAAAGGTAAAGTTTGCAAATTTTCAAACTGCTAACAAGATTTTTGAAAGTAGCCTAACTCACTACCCAGACCCGCCCCATCGCATCTCTGCCTAAAGACATGCCCCCTGCTCACTACATTCATCCCAAAGACGAAATGTAACCAGTTTGATGTTATATTTTTTGGAATGCACAATCAATTGAAAAATATAAGAGAGGTGGTCAACTTACCTGATGACCCGGTGAGAATGGCGACGTCGCCGTTTGTCCTCGTATAGGATACCACCATTATATATGTCTACCCTTGATTTGAAGTAGAGACCTCTCCAAGTCCTTCTTTTTAACTTTTGCTGAAAACCAGAGTTAAATAATCTGGCCAAGAAACTAGTCTCCTTATTGTCTATGCAGCAGCACATAGTATCAATCTGATGATCGAATCCTTATTGGACCATGGAACTCAAGACCATAACTTTACTCCCATATGTACACAGGATGTCTTTTTAGCTAAGCTAAAAGAGCCAAGGAGAATGGAGAAGTCTACTATATAAAAGTGGAAAAAATTATTCATATACACAGTAAATAATTAAATAGCAAGTGTACCCGATGAAATAACTAAAATGTGGAAAGAAATTGAATGGTCAGCATATATTGCCCAAAAGACTAAGGCACTAGTATCGCATGCATAGTTTTTTGTTGTTGTTGTTTCTTTTGTTTTCACATGTGGCTGTGAAATGATTCCACGAGTCCAGTTGCTTTTTAGTTGTTAGTCATCAGCCTGATTGAGGCAGAAAAGAAAATGTTCTGGAAGAGTGTCCTATGGTGATAGCTGTCTGCTCTCTTTTTCCTCAGGTTATATTCAGAATGTTTGGACCTGAGTAGAAAGTGATCTAGTGTCTTTGATTTATGTTGAAGTCCATTTTCTTACATTGCTTTGTTTATAAATTGTGTATGGAAGGAACATCATCTATGTTTATTCTCTCTACAGTATTAACAACCCTCTGGAGAGCCTTTCTCTCTGCTTGGGTGATGTTTTCATACCAGACAAGGATTCCAGAAGTGAGGATGCTCTTCACCAATCCCCTATAGACCAATATGAGTGGCTACAGCTCAGACCTGCCTTCCTGAGCAACCTGCTGAAGTAATGCCACCTCTGGGCCTTTTCCCTCAAGGCAGCATTGTGTGCCGACCAACTCCAGTTGGGTGACAATACGCAGCCGAAGAATTTGTGGCTGTCTACCCTTTCCACTTCAATACCTTCGATGATGAGAGGATGCAGACAGGGGTCTCCTTAAGTCTGTAACGAACTCCCTTGTTTTGTAAGGTCATTGTCTTCTCCTCTACAGTCTGCCTCACACACAGTTTGTTATTAGCGTACTTAAGGACAACTGTGTCATCCCGGGTTGAGACAGTAATGTGCATAGAGGTTGAAGAGGTTTGGGCTGAGGCAGTACCCCTTTGATGAGCAGGTGCTGACTGTGAGCTCAGCTGAGGCTTTTCCTCCAATCTTCACTACCTGTGGTCTATCAGTAAAAACAGAAAACATTCATGGGATGGCAGTCAGGATGTCGAGGTCAGCTTCACATTCACCTGGTGAATGGCGATGAACACAGAACTTCAATCCAGGAAAAGTATTCTGGAGTGTGGAGTGTGCATGCCAGGTGTCGTAAAGTGTGCTGCAGGGCCAGGGCTACCGAGTAATCCTCTACTTTATCAAGATGGTAGGTGAACTGTAGGGTCAACAGTGTTAGTATCTTGATTTTTCGTTTCTTTTCTTTTTTTTTTTTTTTTTTTTTTTTTTTTTTTTTTTTTCAATTCCTGAGACCAAGCCGTGCAATGAAGCAAGGCAAACTCCGCCCTGCTGGAAATTCTTGAATACGCACACAAGTTCAGGGACCTTTCCTGGCATCATCTGCAAAGAGCAGAGGCTAATTACTGAGGTCACCAAAGAGGACCTTTTAAACACCGCGACTTTGCCGAAAAATTTAAAAATAGGACAGAAACACGAAAAAGGAAATTTAAAATTGAAAGACATTTAAAGATATTTAAAATCTCTCGCACTAATTTGATACATTTACCAATCTGAAAAATGGAAAACTACTTTTCTCTTTCTGGTGCCCATGACTCCTGCATCCAGTTCTCTAATAATTATGAGTTTGAATCCCTCCCCACCATTTCATTTGATTATGACTCAGAGAGCTAATTATTGATGCTCCTCCATGCATTTAAATCCCACAGGCGTGTGTCTGGGGAGACATGCTAGTGAATCAACACCGCCACACATGCAGAAGAGGTATCCAGAGTTGCTGTGCAGGCACAGTCAGGACGGTGGTACTGAGCTTGCCTTGCAGGCCCTGAAGTCAGGCTGCATGAGCCTAATGACCAACCACCTTCCACCATGTTACTGTGATCATCAGATCTCCAACTGGCAATCATTATCCCTGCACCAAACATAAAGCTACAGGACACATGGAATGGCGTCAAATGGTAGCCCCGTACAGGGTCAGTCTCCGATACAGATTCCTTGTGATGCCTTTTACTTGCTTGACTGTCCTCTCATTTGGATTCAAATTAATTTGAACAACACTTGTTGTGTCCCTTCTTCACAGGGTGTAGCACTGTCTTCCCAGTCCACACAGAGATCAAATGAAACTCCTATCGGTCATTTCATTGTGATGTTGCACAAAACTCCGGGTGGCTGCCGTAACGATTTCTGATGGCACCACTAGTAAACAAACCCTTCTATGCCATTTGACCAAGGCAGAGTGATTGAGAAAACAGGGTAAATTATCAAAGGATAATTTTGCCTTCTTCTCTACCACTGTGGTTTGAATGTGTTGTCAGTCGAAAAGAAGATATTACATAAGGTAAATTGCTTCGAATCAGGGAGACGAAATGCCTGCCAAGTTGATTAAGGAATAGATGTAATGGAAGTTCAGACTTAGTTAACATGATCAAAGTGTAAATAGAGCCCTCAAAATACCTGCAAGCGCTCCATTGATTAACAAAATGGTCATTTCTTTTCAAATGAAATTAATGCCAAGGGGCCCAAAAGAATTCAGGCCTGTGATTATGTTTCACTTGATTACTCAAAGACAACCCAACCAAACATTTAATACATACCTATGAGAAATTTACTTCCACAAACTTGATGATTGAGATTGGGTTCCCAGTCTGTCCC
Source organism: Phyllopteryx taeniolatus (assembly GCF_024500385.1). Lineage (NCBI taxonomy): Eukaryota > Metazoa > Chordata > Actinopteri > Syngnathiformes > Syngnathidae > Phyllopteryx > Phyllopteryx taeniolatus. The sequence goes on along the minus strand of NC_084521.1, from coordinate 7,821,214 downwards.
TTTAGAAATGTCACATTCCTATGTTTGTGCCTGCCTGTTTCGTTGCCTTTTCTGTTTCCTCAGTCTCCATGGTAATCGCTGGTGGGCGGAGTTTCCGACGACACACCTGCAGCTGGTTTCAAACAGCGGGATATTTAAGCTCAATTGTTGCAGGAGGACAGCGACAGAGTATTCCACTTTATTCTGTTTGTTCATTGCTTGCCACCATTGTCTTCCAAGTTTACTAAAATGTACCAGTTTTTCTGTATCGGTTAGTATAATTTGTTGTACTAAAACTAAATACTGTACCTTGGTTACGTTGTCTTTTGTCTTTCTAATCTAATCAAATAGATCCTGTGTTCCATTTCTGTTTAGACGTCATACTTTTGCTGTGACTCGTATTCTGTATTTAGTTATTTAGTTTGTTATTCCCTTTGTTGACCTGGTTTTGTTGCATGATCATGATTGTCTTTTATGTGTTTCGTGCTCGCTTAGTTCATTAAATTTTATTTCTATTGCCTTTTGTATTGAGTCTGTTTTTGGGGTCCATGAATCAGCAGTATGCCTCAACAAGGAGTGGCCAACAGGCTGTCTTGTGATCTCTGTTCTCTCAGTATAACTAATCCATTCGATTTATCCCCCTTACCCACAGGTTCTGCTATATTATTTTTTATGAAGGAAACTCAAAAGTAACTCTAAACATTTTTGGGGGTATATCAGGCAGCACAGCCCCAAACACAAGTTTTTTTTTTTTTGTTTTTTTTTCAGTATTTCAGTTTAGGTTAGCAGTAATCAATTACTTTTCTGCCACCACAGTGTCCTTAAGCGTATTGTTAACTAACATTTTAAATTGGTCTGTCTAATGTCATTATTGCTTTCGTATAGTGTTTCTTGTCGTGTTGACGGCATTTCCAATAAATATTAATCTCAATACAAACTTCAACAGAGGGAGTATATCAAACTCCCCTGGTGCACAGCAAACCTTTTCTGGCATGATAAGGCATACAGATTCACTACACTGCATAACTAAGCTGCCAAACAATACTGGTTGAAAAAAAAAAGTAGGCAAAAATCAATTTCTAAAGAAATGTGTGATATGGAGAGAGCCAGCAGAACTACAGTATAACACTGGCTATTATATACACACATTTACAACTTGTAGCAATACTCCGATATTCTGTGATCTGAAGCATTTTTTGGTGTGTTAGCTAAATTACTTTATGAATGAATTCAAATTGTAACTAACAGCGCACATGGAATATTATGTCAGTACTATCAAACATGCTCCCTAAGGGCTGTGAGCACTGCAGGGTTGCCATCTGATCAGATGCTTTCGCAAAAGATTTGAAGCTTGCGCTGTTTCTGAACACAAATAGAGGATTAACAAACTGTGTTGGGTGTTTTGTCTGACATATCTCCCAAGTCATTCACAATGATAGAGTTTGTAATGGCAATGTAATTACCAGACAAGATAGCAACTAGCAAAGCTTCTTCGGTTTCTTCTACTGCTCTTACTATTTCTTGGTATTTTTGGGCAGTCTAGCTGCCCTGTGGCTCGAGCACACCACACCAGAGCTGGAAGAACACACACTCCTCCCACCCCCCCCCACCCCCTAATTTGTGGGGTCTCTCAAATGTTCTAATTCGGTAATTGTGTACTTGGCTTTTGGGTTCCTAATTGCCTTTGAAAAAAAGAACACTATTGCTAGGTTGCCCTTCAGCTAGTACATTCAATTTCTAACAGGTAGCTATGAACAAAACAGTTCCCTCCAGTTCTGGCTTCCTGTCATTTCCGTCCTTTTTGTTTCCTCATTTGGTTTTGCAACTCTCTACATGGCATACATGCTCCACTCATGCTCTTGTTCGCTCAGGTCAGTAGACCAAATGCTTTTAGTTCTCCCAAAGGCCTGCCGTCAGCTCAGAAGTTGTTCTGCCTTCTCAATTGCCACTCCAAAACTGTGTAATTAACTACCAATTTACATCGGAAATGTTCCCAGAATATCCATCCATCCATCCATTTTCTACCGCTTATCCGAGGTCGGGTCGTGGGGGCAGTAGCTTTTTACCAGGGACGCCTCTTCATCCAGCTCTTCCGGGGGGATCCTGAGGCGTTCCCAAGCCTGCCGAAGGACGTAGTCTCTCCAGCGTGTCCTGGGTCGTCCCCGGGGTCTCCTCCCGATGGGACGTGCCCGGAACACCTCACCAGGGAGGCTTCCGGAAGGCATCCGAATCAGATGCCCCAGCCACCTCATCTGGCTCCTGTCGATGTGGAGGAGCAGCAGCTCTACTCTGAGATCCTCCCGGATGACCGAGCTTCTCACCCTATCTCTAAGGGAGAGCCCGGACACCCTGCAGAAGAAACTCATTTCGGCCGCTCGTATCCGGGATCTTGTTCTTTCCGTCATGACCCACAGCTCGTGACCATAGGTGAGGGTAGGAATGAAGATCGAATGGTAAATCGAGAGCTTCGCCTTTCGGCTTAGCTCCTTCTTTACCACAACGACTCGATACAAAGTCCGGATCACTGCAGACGCTGCACCGATCCGCCTGTCGATCTCCCATTCCATTCTTCCCTCACTTGTGAACAAGACCCCAAGATACTTGAACTCCTCCACTTGAGGCAGGATCTCATCCCGACCTGGAGAGGGCACGCCACCCTTTTCCAGAATAAATGATTTTAAATAATACTTAAAACATACTTTTATTCTTTGGCTTTCAAACTTAGCACTAGTTGTTGGTTTTCATCATCTTGTCTGTCAGTGTGTGTTTTTAGTTCTACAGTGTGGTTGATTTTGTGCCTCATCTTTTATGAAATCTGTTTTATTCTTTTTGTGCAGCACTTTGTTCAACAACTATCATTTAATTAAAAAAAAAGTAAAGTCGAAAGTGCTTTATGAATCAATTTGGCTTCACATTAGTGTCTTTAATAAATGCAAAGAATTTTGTATTTTTTTTTTAATCATCCAGGACGGGAATGACAGGGTGTCAGAAGTTGGTTGATTATATGCAACATAGATGCTTCTCAAGTAGTTTTCATTTATATAGTAAAACTCTTCCCAAAACCTGTCTTCAACCCTATTGAACATTTGTGGGTGCTGCTTAAAAGCTGGCTCCGTGCCAGGAAACCAGCCAATTTGAAATAAACAGGACTGGTTGAGCCGAAACTATGCCAGAGGCTTTTTTGCTTGCTACCACACACAAAAAAAAGACCTGGTCGAGTAGAAACTGGCTGAGAGACATTTAACCAAATATCAGTGGGGATGTATGTATTTGAGCCTGTACCTGACATCTTCGTTCTGATTAGACAAAATCCAAATTTAATTTACACTTACACACGGTTCAAATAAATAATTAAAAGCCCAAAACGAATGACATCCATGCCCGTGATGGGTGTATGCAAACCTCTGACCACAAATGCATGTCTTTTCAGCGTATCACACTGTGAACATCGTAGGGGGGAAAGTAGCCAATTTGGAATTATACTAGTTATTATGCAGTTTACTACTACTGAGAACATTGAACAAAAGAAGACTGGAAAGTGTTTTTCAGAGGTAATATCCATCCATCCATTTTCTGTACCGCTTTATCCTCACAAAGGTTGCGGGCGTGCTGGACCCTATCCTCGCTATCTTTGGGCGAGAGGCGGGGTGCACCCTGAACTGGTCCCTGGCCAATCACAGGGAGGTAATACTTCATAAAAATAGTTATGTTTTACTTACTTGTTGTGCATCATTTTGTTGCACCCGGAAGGCCTTTTCGCACCGCACTTAGCAACGCGCAGCACGCCATCGACGAATCCATTCGTTGTGTATGTGCTCAGAGGGCGGGACAAAGGAACGCCGTGCTCGATCGCGGTGCAATGCGGATGCGGCATGTGGGTCTTTGCCACCACGCACCTTGTTAAGGGCAAGCCAAATATGGGCAAGCTTGCACCAGGGTACTGTCGTTCTTGCACGCTTCCCACCGGCCTTTTCACACTTTATTCACAGTGCAGTGTGAAAAGGCCTTGCGTAGTGACCAGTGACCCTCTTCGTTTACCACTTATGATGGGTTCATTGTGTGTTCGCCATAAGTTGATGCTTGAGCAACATACGAACCTCTTCCAAAACAGGTCAACGCTGTTGCGATGCTACAAAAGTATCAAGTGCAATGTAGTTCGAAGTAATTGCGTGAAATTAGCTTTCCTTCTAAATAAAAATACTTGAGTATGAGTAAAGAGTGCATTAGGTTGAAATTACTCTGACAAGGACAACTTTTCCAAAAGTTACTCAAGTCAACGTAACGGAGTAAATGTCACACATGACTAGCCATCTCTGATGATAATAAATTATAAAGACTGTCTACAACAACTAACAGTATTTTATGAGCACGCTGTCAACGTATGAGTTGATATTAAATTACCTGAAGTTAATTTTCATGAGGCATTCTCTGTTTAGACATTCCGTGACGTTAAAAGGCAGTACTCATAATGATAGACAAAAAAATATTCACCTTGCTTCTCTTTCTCTCTTCACTCCTCCGCTCACCTCTTGAATGAAAAGATTGATCTGCAGGAAAGTGCACGAGCACACATTGGAAGACGATGGTACAGACATCTCATTCCTACCACGTCTAATTACAAGCTTTGATCAATGGTCTGACCTTTTAACATTCAGGTTGGAAGAAGAATGTGCTAACACCTTGATAGTGCTTGATAATAAGAACACCTTAATGGGTAGTATGGCGGCGTTGTAGAAAGTTGCAATGATAGAAAGTTGAAAGGATGAAAAAGACTGCTTTTCTCTTGTTGTTATTATTATTTTTACCCCACTATTTTGGTCCTTCTATTTTGTTGACGTTGAAAACATTTCACATTTTATCAAAACGGCTACTACAGTTTTTCAGAGTTCCCCTGTTTGTCCCCTCGTAGTTGAGGGTTGTTGAATTTGTGTTGTTGTTGTTGCCAGGTGTGACTGGTGAATGATATATATATATTTTTTTTTATTTTTTATTTTTTTTGCATAATGACTTTGCTAGTGGCGGCACGGTGGCCGACTGGTTAGAGCGTCAGCCTCACAGTTCTGAGGTGCGGGGTTCAATCCCCGTCCCCGCCTGTGTGGAGTTTGCATGTTCTCCACGTGCCTGCGTGGGTTTTCTCCGGGCACTCCGGTTTCCTCCCACATCCCAAAAACATGCATTAATTGGAGACTCTAAATTGCCCGTAGGCATGACTGTGAGTGCGAATGGTTGTTAGTTTCTATGTGCCCTGCGATTGGCTGGCAACCAGTTCAGGGTGTACCCCGCCTCCTGCCCGATGACAGCTGGGATAGGCTCCAGCATGCCCGCGACCCTAGTGAGGAGAAGCGGCTCAGAAAATGGATGGATGGATGGACTTTGCTAGTGGCATCAGTGGCCCCTTTACCCAAGTTGTGAGACAATCTTTGGGAGACAATGTCTCAATCTTTGGTCCTTTCTGTCCTCAAGGGATTGTCCCTTCTCTTTGAGATGTATATGAACTGATGACTGTGGACGTGAAGAAAATACCTAATGTTGTGCCATGCTTTTGTGTCGGCATTGTTTACTTTTTCCAATGTAGTGGTCACGGCACTCCTCACTACACTGTACTGCATAAACAACATTCCTGAGTTTGCCCCTAGGGAATTTTGCCCCCGAGGTGAGCTATCTTTTGTCTGAGGGTGTTGCTGGGCTTGAAGTGCATAGCTATGTTATGTTTGGATAAAATCCTTCTGGGTTTCTCAGACGAAGCACCACAATATTCCACCCCCCGTTTCTGTCCTCGGGGCCAGGTGGCCTTTCTTCTACTGACTGGTTTGACAAATGTCCAGTCGTGTCACAGTTCGGTGTTTCGAATGCAACTCTGCACACTCACTCACTCACTCACTCACTCACCCACCCAGCAAATCATTTGCACACAACTATGCTCCACTGAAATCCTCAGCCACACTCACTCTCTGTTCATTGCTAGATTGCCCAAAAATTGTTTCAGGATCATCAGTCACTGTCTGCCTTAGGTACAGATCCAATCAGCCATGGAATCCCACTACTGCTATCAAATTGTTGGGGGGGGGGAACTATTACTACATAGAGAAACCCTGAAAAATAGATATCATAACTTGCGTTAAGTCATTATCTTTGTCAAGTTGCCAGATAACGGACATAGAGACAGGCAGTATGTCGGTGTCTGGCCAAGAGCAGGTCTCAAACGCGGCGTCAGCATGCACAACCAAATCTGCTGATGCCCCTCACACTGTCCAACTGCCATGTGTCAAGTATCAAGACAGTACCTGTGAACAACAATCACTCATGACCTGAAGTGGGAGTCCAGCATCAACTCCATCCGCAAAAAGGCCCAACAGAGGATGCACTTCTTGCGGCTGCTGTGGAGGCATGGCCTGCCACGTGACCTGCGAGGAAGTTTTGGAGCCCATTGTGGGTGTCAATCAAAGGTACTGAATCAAAAGCACAAGCTCACAAGCCCCCACATTACATGAAGCGCATATGACATTTTGATTTAATTAGCTGTCACCAGGCGGCTATGTAAACATCACAAGCATTTTGGCAGGAAGCAGTACCATGATTATCTCTGACTTGTAAAGGACACACAAACACACATGGACACACTTCATTACCATTCAGCCTGGCAATCAAAAAAAAACAAATGGGCAGATGATCAAACACTGCTGCATAGAGAGGTTCAAAAACAAGCAGCCAAGCGCTAAGAAGCTGTCATCACAGAAAAAAACCTTCCATTGAAAGTGTGGCGGATACCTCTCTGATACCGATCTACTGCAGGGCAATGCGGCAAATTGTCTCTTTCAAGAGTGTTTTTAGCCGTTCATCACTCGTCACCCCACTGCTCTCTGCTCCCCTCCCCTTCCACTTTTCATTTTTTCCAAGAACAACAAGGGCGATAGCTCCAGCTTTCTTCCTTGTTCAAAGAATCCCTCCCATTTTTTCTTTAACACTCACATCCACGAGTAAATCATTGCCCGACACCATTCATTATCTGTGACACCTGGAGTAACAGACTTTATCAGAGCTTATTGGCTGAGCTGTGGCAGAACACAGTGCCCCTGTGTGATGAACAGGAAGGATGAGTTTAAAAACTGTGGGTTCCATTTGCTCTCCTCATGACCAATAGCATAAGAGAAACTCTGCAACTCAGTGTCTCAATTAGCCAAACACTCCTTTGTGTGACTATTAAAGTTCATAAAATGAAATTCATCTTGCTAAATAAATGAAGTAATCTTCAGTGATAAATTACTTTAAGACCTTCTCTTCCCCAACCATCATGCGGATGACATCACATCAGGGGAACTGTAAGGGGGATAAAAATTATGACTATTGTAAAAGCCTATGGCAGACAGGGGGCCCTAGAGGTGAGCATTATCAATATTGTACGCATCATTTAAGTGGTGAGGTCCAAAGTCTGATTTTTTTCACAGCACCCCGAATCCCTGGTGTACCCCTACATCACATCAAGGCTGAGTAGGCTAACAACTTACCATTGAACATGCTGAAATAAATTTTCAGCGATGTACACCCCCTGTAAAGTGGTTGTATTTTTCTTTCACTTTCTCCTTTCTGGCACACACAGGAATTGCAGTCAAGGTAACACAAAAGGCTCTGGCATATACATCGACATTCTAGGGTGCACATCTATCTCCCGTGGCCAGGAGCTATTTTACTTCCCAAATGTCAACAGAAAATCATGCAGACACACAGGCAATCTTACCGTATTTTCACGACCATAAGGTGCGCTTAAAAGTCTTAACTTTTCTCCAAAATGGACGGGGCGCCTTATAATGCGGCGCGCCTTATGTGTGCACCGAGTTCAAAAATCTGTAAATGTTTTTGTGTGACTTTAATAAGCGCTCCGCTTGACTGACTGGGAACATTTCCTGCCAACACGCCGCTTATATAGAGGAAGGCGGACGTGACTGAGGACAGCATGCGGACGTAAAGGGGAAAGGGTGCGCGTGACAGAGGACGCTAAAGACACGCCCCCAATAGGTATATAGATCCGGTATGTGCATCGGTTTGGCTAAGGACCCCCGAAAATGACTGCGGTCAAGCCAGCCTGCACTCGTAAAGTAGCAGTCAAGCCAGCCGCCCCTAATGTTGTTCATACTAGGCATTACGGTAATAAGTCGCCAACTCGCGGCGAAAGCCACCTCCAAAATAAAAGCCTCCCAATAATACGGACGTATCTCATAGATTTTTTTAAACTGATTTTTTCAGTCAGGGTTAATGACTGCAAAATATGCAGTTTTCGGAGACTTTTATTTTGAAATACAATACCAGATCTTCATCGAACCTCTTTTATTGGAGTCCTTGGTGGTCTGTCACACAGATCTGGACTTGTCTTGCAATACCAATGGGATTATGTTGGGGTGGCTTTGGGTCAGTAGGTAGAACAGGTTCGAATCCCTGCCACGACTGTCCGCATGTCGAAGTGTCCTTGGGCAAGACACTGAACCCTCATTTGTTCCCAGTGGGCCTGGCAGCGCCTTGCATGGCAGCAGTCGCCCATTGGTTTATGAATGCGTGTGTGAATGTGAGGCTTTGTAAAGCGCTTTGGGGACTGTGACGATGTAGATAAAGCGCTATATAAGTGCAGTCCATTTACCACTTATTTTCCCCAAGATATCAAATAAACTACATTTTTTTAATGTATCTCAAGATTCAAATTAACTTTGCTGGTTGCATTCCTTAACCGAAGAGCACTGACAGCCGTATTATTGGGAAGCTTTTATTTTGAAGGTGGCTTTCGCCTCGAGTTGGCTACCTATTACCGTAATGCCTAGTATGAACAAAATTAGGGGCGGCTGGCTTGACTGCTACTTTACGAGTGGAGGCTGGTTTCACCGCAGTCGAAAAACGGCACCTACGAAGAGACACGCTTACGAAGCACAGTTTACGTGGAGGAACATGGGAATTGAGCAGGGAGAGAGAGCAAATTCAAAATCAACGAATCCATGGTTCGCAAGTGGAGGAAGCAGGAAAACGAGCTTCGCCAAGTCAAGAAGACGAAGCTGAGTTTCCGCGGAAACAAGGCGAGGTTGTCCGAGTTGGAAGACCAACTCGAGCAATGGATTAATGAGCAAAGAACAGCCGGGAGAAGAGTCTCTACAGTCACCATTCGACTCAGTGCAATAACTCGGATGTTCAAAGTGAAGAGCCATGGATGACAGATGGCGAATACATCTTTACTAAGACTAGGAGGCAGCGCCGGGCCAGTTACGCCACAATTTGTGAATGGATTGTGGATGCTTGGGCTAACGTGTCTGCTTGCACTGTTGTTCGAGCTTTCGTAATAGCCGGCATCATTTCTGAGGAGCCGCACGGCAACGAGACTGACTCCGACAATGACGAGGGAACCTGGCGTGTTTGATGGAGAACTTGCCCAGCTGTTCATTTCGGATACAGAACATAAGGACTTTGATGGATTTGTGGATGAGGATTGATCAAAAAAATAACGTGAGTACATTGTTAAATACTTCCATAAAGTACAACCGAACTCAGTTTTGCTCCCGTTGCCTTTTTAAAAACATTGTTTTAGCGTGCATGCATGCTACCTTATGTTTTAAGCTAGCATATGTTTTACCATGCCTGCGCCCAATAATACGGTGCGCCTTATGTATGTGTTAAAAACGGAAATAGACCCCATAACTGAGACTGCGCCTTTTAATACGGTGCACCCTATGGTCATGAAAATACGGTATTTGTTTAAAAATTGTTCGAGGTCAAAGCAATTCAGTCAGCCAGATGCAGAGGCCAAGGGAGCGTTGAATGCAACACAACAAAACCCCACCAATTGCTCTCAATTTTTAGTTCCTTTCCATGTAACTCCTATTTCTGTTTATCCGTGCTGCTGTATGACTAATACATATCCACAAGTAGAGGAAACCCAAAAGTACAGTAAAAAAATTGAAGTTAAATTTGTGCTAAGAGAACCTTGTGTCAAGGTCAGCAACCCTTTATTGCTCAGTGACTGTTTTTTTTTTTGTCATTGTCTTTATGTCACAAAAGTGTTCTCTGTCAATTGATTGTCTGTTGTCGTACTAGAGCGGCTCCAATTACCGGAGACAAATTCCTTGTGTGTTTTTTGGACATACTTGGCAAATAAAGATGATTCTGATTCTGATAAGAAAACTAAACCAGCAGTGACATGGCATTTGGCATCTAATTCTGAATGATGTTATAGTATGTAGCGGCACGGTGGACGACTGGTTAGAGCGTCAGCCTCACAGTTCTGAGTACCCGGGTCAATCCCCGGCCCCGCCTGTGTGGAGTTTGCATGTTCTCCCCGTGCCTGCGTGGGTTTTCTCCGGGCACTCCGGTTTCCTCCCACATCCCAAAAACATGCATTAATTGGAGACTCTAAATTGTCCGTAGGCATGACTGTGAGTGCGAATGGTTGTTTGTTTCTATGTGCCCTGCGATTGGCTGGCAACCAGTTCAGGGTGTACCCCGCCTCCTGCCCGATGACAGCTGGGATAGGCTCCAGCACGCCCGCGACCCTAGTGAGGAGAAGCGGCTCAGAAAATGGATGGATGGATGGATGTTATAGTATGTCAAAAAGTTTTCATCGACCTCAGGAAGAACACACTTACCGTCACAGTTATTGTCCAACAAACAACTCCTTGTCCCCAGATGGCACAAATAATCTTGAATGATTAAATTAAAATGGGTAATTTGCCTTTAAAACAATTTTAAAGTCTCAATCCTCTTTCTTTTTCAGTTCAACTGTATGGTCATCACCACATTTTTGTTCTTTGTCAGCACCTGTATTCTTCACATGCATGTGGAATTTTAAAATGAGATGTTCCAATCTCGTTGTTAAAAGACCTTTTCAAACAATTGTAATCCTATCATTGACCAAACTACTATGACTACCATCCACCATTTAATTGTAAAATGTATTAAAATTGCTGTGGTTGTTTTGCCAAAATGTATACAAAAGTAAATAGGATTGTTTTCTTCAATTCCATAACAATATTTTATGCAATGTACATATATTGAGTCATCTTTCAATTTTTTTGTCATCATTATGCCACTGGAGAATGGGGGTCACCTCACCCTGATCAAGTCATTTACTGAGCATTAGAACATCATTTAAGCATTTACCGCTTAGGAGTGTATGGAGCCACAGCTGTTATTGCATTGATTTTTTTTTTATTTTTTTTTTTTTTCTGTCACACTGCCCATATGGGTGAGGAGTTTATAGAGGATTTTATTTAAATATCCTTACTATAATTTGTGCTGTGAAAAGGTGGCAAAAGGACTTCACCTTGTTAACTCAAGCAATTAAAATGCTGTCATGCATACAAATCCAGGCTGTTATAGTATGCGTGGACAACATACAAATGAACTAGAAAAGGAATATGGCCCCGCCAATTTGTTTTCACTATGACTAGACTAGGAAAATTTTAATCATAATGGAAAAATAATGCTGGAAAATATGAAAACTATAATGATAAAAAAATTAAAACATAAATAAAAATTGTGATAGATATACCTGAAAAGATTCCTTATTTTGTCTACCGTGAGTTCACTAATGTTGGAATCGAGCCCTGCTGGGAGCAGCAAAAATCTGCAAGTAATTGACACTCCCATATAAAGTTATATGCATATTGACGCCACATGATGCTGGCAAAGCACTACTTTTGTTTAAATGAAATTCCTCAACTCACTTCAACATGGTTCCCTGCCACCAAAATGCCATAAGGTGGTGGAAAAGCACTGTTTGTCAAAATGAAGCTCCTCAACACAACATATTCTACCTTGCTACACCGTGTTAAAAGTCAGAATATCAGTCTGCCTATTGAGGGCCTCTCACGTAGGGAAACCACTGAGCCAATCAAGCAAACTATCTGCGCCAGTAACTCCCACTTAAAAAGATGAACGTGAAATATCACATATATCTGTCATACGTTAGTCGCTTTCATCATTCAATTTGCTCTGAACATTAAAGGCTATAGTGCAGGATAGTCCGCCCTCTTACATCACTATCTCTAAATTCTCTACGGAGGCCGTGCAAATATGTATCCCCTTCGAACCATTTCCTCTGTGAATCATCATTTTCCACTTTGATCGCAATGAAGAACAAGTATGTCTCCTCTTTTTAAGTGGAGGATGATCTTTGTCTGTTATCCATCGCTCCCAGAATACGGGACCGGTACACTGAGAGGCAGGCTTGTCCTTCTCATTTATGTGAAGCGCTTTAGGTGTGAGTGATGTGTGAATTGTGCAATTACGTATTGTACCATTACTTTAATTTTATTATTTTTTTAATAACACGTCTACATGTTTTTAAGTGGTTTAAGATAAGACTCGTAAAAACCAACACAGATACTACATGCATTTCGCACAAGTTTTATTAGTGTGTGTGAGTGTGTTGACCTATCCCTGCCCTCACTGAAGCTGAAAAACAAAAAAAACAAACAAAACAAAAAAAAAGTAAGTAAACACACACACACACACAACCAGCCTCGTTACGCCAGGTAGCGCCCGCCAGCCCAGAATGCCCACGAGCAGACGAGAGGCCACTGGGGTCGCCACCTGGCTCGGAGTTAATAGGGTGCGCAGAGAGCGTTTGACACGTCACTCCAGATTTTACAATAAGCTTTGTTGTAAGGCACATTGACGAGGATTTGACATTACATAATCAGGTACTATTTGTAATAAGAACTGATGCAATGCTAACAATGCTAGATAGCAACCTGAGCAAATAAAACACAAAGGCAGGCCCATCAGAAATATGTCATAGCGTGGTATACAAAATTATTACACATTAAACCATAGACGGTTTCTTCCCTACGAATTATTATAAAAGCAGTGTGGTAACAAACAAAACAAAAAAACATTGTATATTAAATTAGCTAGCAAATTATGCCTCATTTTCCTCAACATACACCCCTTTTATACTTCATTCTTATGGTGAGACATAAATAACTCTGCAGAGCAGCATCCAGTGTCTTTACCTTGTGTATTTTGCATCTTTATCAACGCAGTAGCCTGACTTACATGATTAGCCTTTCATTAAAGCTGGATGTTTCATTAAAGTGTGGCGCTACCCTCAGTGGAGGGTTCGTTTATGAAGGCAGCACTTGATCTGTGCAGTGCATAGAGGAGATCTCAAGAAACATTCTTTCCATGCTTTTGTTTTCTACAAAGATGGGGAAGAAAAGAATTCTGTTGGTTCAAACTATGGCTAAGATTTAATGGAGCCCAGATACGAACGCACGCACACACACACACACGCAAATCAAGTTATAGAAGAAAAATAATGAACGGATAATGGTTTCATATTAGAAAGCTGTCATGAATTCTGCATTCCCATAGGCATTGACTGAGAAACTGAAATGGCTTGGTTTATACAGGCTAACATTTTGTTTAATTATTATTATTTTCATGATTACACTAATTTTAATCCCCAAATGAACATTACATTACCAATCTGCTTCACAGTAAATATTGTGCTGCAGTCGATAGAAGCATTAATTGGCTTGTGCTTTGCCGTCAAACCCCACAGCTAAAAACAAAACAAAACAAAAAACAAAGTAGGTTCCAACTATAGAATTTAATGATCGTAATGTGAAAATAATAATTATATCTTAATGTATGTCTATTATTTTTAAAATTTAGATATGTCCATTCGTTAAAAAAAACAAACATTTTGGCTTGAGATCACGTCTCTCTTTCACCTTCTGTTGAATACGAGCAATGACACAATATGTGTTGAGGAGGAAATTGATGAAGTGAAAATGAACCAAATGTTGACAACCTGGGATTATGAATGTGGTGTTGTGAGGATGTGACTATGAAAACATGTTTTGCATAATGCCAAGTTCACAATGAGCATCGACAATCGCTGAAGAAGTTTTGTCTGACAAGTCTGTCCTACGAGTCATGTTTTTTTTTTTCTTCTGCTTCAACATACGACAATATTCAAATGTACTCGTACAACATACAGTGATATATACGTAAGAATAAATTAAAATGTGAAATACACAGTTGTTATCGGACACTGACTGCTTTTATTCAGAATCCAGTAGTGGGAAGTAACAAAGTAAAAATACTTTGTTGCTGTGCTTGTACTGTGCTTACGTTGTCACAAGATATGAAAACTGGTATTGTATGTAATTGGCAGTCAAAAAAATACTTTTACTTGTCACTTTGTGTGTGACCTGGTTCTTTGTTTGTTGTGCAATACAACAGAGTGTAAATTGAATTCTTCCCTGAGGGATTCAAATCAGTATATTGAATTAATGAATACATTTCAAAAGTATAATCAGCAAAATAACACACAGCACACAGCAGTAAGGGAAACTCCCAGTCTTGTGGACCAATGCTTTCCTAAAATGCACATTTATTAAAGTATTTCACTTTTATAAAAAATAAATAAATAAATAATGTGTGATATCTCATTACTCTTATCAAGCTTCATCTGGCGCGATCACAAAATAAGATGTTTGTAGTATAACATCAAAATTAAACAAATAAAACCATCTGTGGCAGCTGAGTGTCATCTTACTCCAAGGCAATTGCCCTCATCCAACATGGTGCTGCTCCAAATGTGCCTTTGTATACAAATTTGCAAGGATGTTAGCTTCCTTGCCAATGATATTTAACAGTTTTCCTGGATGTCATCAGATTTATATGACTCATACACGCAGGTCTGTGGATTCGAAATAATTTTTTTCTCAATACGTGACACACTTGATTTAATCATCAAGCATTAGCAAATGCTTTTCTGCTGTACTGCTTCTGAACCTTTGTATCCTAATGATATGGAAATTGATAATTATTTTGTCATAAACCCAGCTTCTATCGAATATGCATTCATAATATAGAAGAAAGTGAATATCTTTCACAAACAATTTGCTTAATATTGCTTTTTCCCCTCCGATGATTTGTGTGGGCCAGAGGCAGAATGAGATTGAAACATTGTGGTATTAGGTTTGCAAAACATAAAACACATTATGAGTCAGTGTTGTGGCTCAACGCTGATTGATGTCACTTTGAGTTACTCTCATATTGCCATACAGAATAAGCTATATGGAGCCGTAGTACCTTCCACTGAATCAAATGGCATCCAGTATTTCTCGAGAAACCCCTGCTGCTGTCCTGTTCGTCTATAGGTTACACACACTCACATTCATTCAGTAAAATGGCCATACCGTCTGCCTCCAGGTCACGACGCCATGAGTTTCTTGATCTGCCCCTCTTCACTTTGCCTTGTGGGTTCCTGAATAGGGCAACTCTCCAACTTCAACTCTGTGTTGGATGCAGACTTGCAAAGGGTTCTCCAGCGTCTTTGTAGGATTTCCTCCTCTACTGGCTGCTGGCCTGTTTGCTGCCACAGATCCAAGTTGCTCATGGTGTTGGGTCAAAATGAATGGAAATAGACCACACCTAACAATTGATCAACAGTACCTCGCCATTGTGAGCCTTCAAACAGGATGCTCACAGAGGGAAATGGCCACTGATCTTACGGTGACACAGAGTGTCGTCAGCAGGTTCCAAAAGAGGAACAGAGAGACTGGAAGAGTCGCATAAAAGTGGACATCCTTTGAAATTGTCATGGATCATTCCTGTTCATGAACATGGTCGTTCAGGAACCGAGGTTCCACTTGATGGAAATTGGAGATTTGGTTGAAGTTCTGGTGGTGCGTCTCTGCCAGGGGCTGCAGGCTGTTTATGGCAGGGGGTCTTTGTGCTGTAGTGAAAATAAGGACATGATCTGGATGCATTTTCCTTATTCTGAGACTGATTTCTGTTCACCAAAAATATTCCATTTGTTATCGCAGTGAGCCAGCACTTGTTTTTTTTTTTTTTTTTTAAGAAAAGTAATGGGAAGTGACTCTCGTCGTGTCGTGAGTGCTCTGCTGAAGAAAATAGCTGAACTGGTGCAGTTTGAAGTGGATATACATCTACTATGCTATATACTCTAATCACAGTCCATATGTATTCTACTTCTTGTGCACCTATTCAATTGCCTGTTACTTCCTCCAGCACTATTTGAATCTTCTGACCTCAAACTTGCCCCACAATTCCTCAATATAATCAGTCTCTACAGAGACTTTTTTTTTCAGCCTCTTCTGCTGCGAATACAAAAAAAACTAGGCATGCAACGTCATGGGCGGTGAAGGCCATAAGGGAGGAAATGAATAATTTAATCGGACTAAATATGACTATTATTAGGAGATTTGAAAAGCTATTACCAACAGCAGTAGCAGCCAGGAGTCATTCAAGGTCCTCAGTCACCATCCCCCGCTCTTAAGTGCCCAGTGTTCATCTAGAATAGGTCATGCCACTGTTGTCACCACTCCTCAAATGAAGACACACACGGACTCTGTGCTCCCTTTTATACCTTATACAGTTATCTTAAATCTGTTTCATCCTAGTTGCACAAGTTTCTCTTTAATAACCTGAATTATATATAGATAATGAAATGCATACATTTAATTGTTTTTGTGGTTAATCCCGTGCACATGCACATTGTTACATCGGCAGTATTTTCTTGATAATAAATGGGAAATCATAACAAGAAAAAAATGAATCAATACCATACAAAGATGACGGTCAAACCCCCCTAAAGCCCACACCCACAACCTACAATTACAGTATATAAAACAGACACTTGATGATTTAGAATTTTTAACAACCATTGAATACATGTTCATCATGAGTCTCTCCAGTCACTGCCTCAACTGGCCTATAAACACTTCTGCTTCACACAACAACTCCCTTATTCCCATTTTAGAGAGGGGGGACAACACCTTTTATGGTCACTGATGGTCTCCTGAGGGATATTCTCCCAAACATAGGATTAGGGGCATCAGTGAGTTTTGGATCTGTGGTGCTATGTGACGACGTTGGATGCAGCAATACATGATGTCCCGGAGGTGCTTGATTAAGTTCAGGACTGAATGGGTGGAAGTCAATAGCATCAATTGCGTTGTCATCTACACACTTCAGCTACTGTATATGAGGCAGGGTGCAGTCATACAAACAAAAAAGGGTTGCTCATTATACCAGCATATGGTCTGGAAGTGGGTATGAGGATCTCATCCAGGTACTCAATAGCAGTCAGGGTACCACAGGCTCGCTCAGGGAAGTCAGTGTGGTTCTCCCCAGACAATAGCTAGCAATAAAAAGGCCATGCGGAGGACACGAGAAAGTTCTCCACAGACTGTCTCACATCTGTCACGAGTTCTCACCGTTGAACTTGCTCTCATCCGTGAAGAGAGCAGCGCACAGTCTCCTCTCATGCCGCCCTGTCTTTTCTGACAGTTTGGGCAGAAACATGCACACGAGTGGCTTCCTCTAGGAAATTAGTTGGGATCTGGCAGTTGCACCTGCTGTTCTTCCTTGTGCAGTCCAACTGCTGGTTCGTGGTCCCCTCTCCCTCAGCCCGTCTCCTGGTATATCCTCTACATTGTTGAAACTCTGCTGGAGACCTTTTGGCCATGGTGATTTTAGATGCGCCTTACTGGAGGAGCTGGACTACCTGAGCAACTTCTTCTCTGGCACTGGGACAATGCAGCAATAAAACATGTATCCATCCCCTTTTATTTATTTATTTGTTTTAGCGGTGTACTAGACACAGCTCTCACAATGATGCAATGCAGTTCTAAGCCTCCATCACTTGTGACAGGGCTCCAACTAAATGCCAACCAGAGGAAAATAATGAACCGTAGGAAGAATAGCATTATTTATCCAACAAATCTACATCATGCGTGACCAAGTACACATAGTGGGCTTTGTGGAATATTTCTAATTGTGCTTTTTTTGTTTATCGTGCAAGATGACAGTTATTGTTAACAACTGTTGAAGAATCAGCAGCAATGAGGACGAACAGTCACATTGATTGAATAAAATGTCCAGGTCGGGCGTCCGTGCGCTCGGTCACAGATCTTCACACTAATTGACAAGTGTAATTGCCAGCTTGGAAATGCAGTCATCCACAAATAATGAAAATGCAATTGATGGAGTCCGGTATTGCACGTTACTCAAGAGATGTGAGAAATGGTAACGTGGTTTCATTGAAAGCAAACAATGATGAGAAATAAAACAAAACACTAAAACAAAAAATCTAAAATTTGATTCCCATGTGTACCAAAATAGAATTTGTTCTTGGCAGAAGTGTGCAACCTATTTTGTATTATCTTACTTAGTAACATGAGGACCAACCATCTTACCGAAAAGCAGAAGTAAAAACAGTACTTTTCACCCTCTCATTCTCATGTTTGTTTGGATGTAATATTAGTTTGAGCTGAGCACTACACTGGTATCACACGTTTTCCCCAATCCATCCATTTTCTGTACCGCTTCATCCTCACAAGGGTCGCGGGCGTGCTGGAGCTTATCCAAGCTATCTTCGGGCGAGAGGCGGGGTACACCCTGAACTAGTCGCCAGCCAATCGCAGGGCATTTCCCCCATCCTTGTACTCAATTAGTTTTCATCTTAACTGATGTTTTTCATTTTTCATATAAAATTGTAATTATATATCCCCACATCACCAACATTTTCTAATATAGACTTCAATAAAGAAATACCGTAGTAGGTTTCTACATTGACGACTAAATCTGTAATTGTTATTGCTATATCCTTTTCCATTAAATTAGAGTCCAGGAAGACAGTTTTACAAGATTAGCTCACCAACCATTTGAACAAAATGCATACTAAATTGTTTAATGAAGATATTGAATATGGTGACCATATTGTGTTCCATAGGCAATGACTTAATAAATGTCTGAGGTAAAAATGAAAGTCATCCATTAAGACACTTACTGCTATTCCATTAGGAAAACAGCTCACAACACAGACAGTAGCAATTTTAAAAACTAATTTAAAAAAATTAAATAAGTGCAAAAGCTGCAACTGGAGCCATTCTGCAGGGAAATGTTCACAGGCTGCCTAAGCAGTGTGGCCCGACAGTACACGTCCTCTCCGCAAACTTAGAAGTTGTTATTCTTGCAGCCTGGTGCCAATGGTCTCTGGCTTGTTATGCAACCCAGGCTTTGGAGCCCTTGTTTTAAGTAAAGTTTAAACATCTCTACATGTCAGGTGTAATCTAAATGTAAAATGTACAGTATTTATTAATTTATGTATTGGGTAATCGTGGACCCCGATTATGAGCAGTGTCTCTCCCAGAAGAGTCTTCTGAATCATGTCAGCCACCTAGGACCTTGCAGACCTCAAATGACCAAGGATCTAAAGTTCTTTCTTGGTTTTCCAGAAATAAAAGAATGTTTGTTTGTGATTGCTCATAAATAGTGACGTATTAACAAATCTCACAGCGCGCCCCCCACCAAACCGGAAAACTCATCAAACCATCAAAGATACTGAACCCCCCTCCCAGTTGCTTGTGATGCTGCATCATCAGTTAGTGAATAAGGAGACAGTGTTTAAGTGCTTTGAGTACCCTCAAGGTAGAAAAGCGCTGTACAATTGAAAGCCCATTTACTTGGGGAAATACTAAACAGTTAAACTTAACCCCATTGAACATCAAAAAATTCACACTGGGATGCATAGTTTTTGGGCCAAGCAGAAGGAGTAGCGATTAAGTGGCTCTGTGTACTCCATTGCACCAATAAATGACCAGACTTAGCTGAAGCCGGTCCACCGTTCTAGCGTTAAAGGCGTTAGTTTGCAATGAGAACACTGGGCTAGCGCAGAATTCGCCATCAGTAAGAGAGCCACCATCTGAAGATGGACGTTTGGACTTTGACTAGCTGATTCTTGGGCAAGAAACCTAAGTGCTTCCACCTGTTGAGGCCTCTGACCAAGAATCTCATGAACGTGTCCCTTTGACATCTCCACCTACGGAGGCGTCTGCATCTTCAGCTGTCCCTGCGGTCAGCCGTGCTCAGCCCACTGATGTCGTCTTGCGCCGGACAGCAAGGTCAATTGCCAGCCACTACTCCAATCATCATTTTCTCTCACAGCCCGTTGGATGGGCGGCGGCAACAAAGAGGGCTATGTACTGTAGCTTTTCAATGCTCAGCTTTCTGGCCTAATTGGCACCACCATTAGCCAATAACTAGAGGTGCACTGGGGATAAAAGGAGTAATCCCCTCCCTGCCCACGCTATGTCTGCTCTCTTACTTTGACGTCACTTCCAGGCCAGAAGCTCGCTACTAACAGAGGGGCTGACTTGGATTCAACCTACTCGTTTTTACGATTGATGGTGTAATTGTGCAGGCCTCTCTTTTTCTCCCTCCCTTGTGTGTGACACATCGGATGCAACCCTCTTCCAGCTGCCGATAGTGCACAAGCAGTGTCAACACCAGCGGATTGACGTATGTGGGCTGACTATGTTATTTTTTGTTTAATTTTTAATGTTTTTATTTTTTCTCTCCTGAGTTAGTACATGTACTGCGGATTGCGGTTACACGTTGGATTAGTATGTACTTGACTGACTTGTTTTAGAAAATGTATGCGCTTTATTTTGTTTTCTGTTAGTCAAATATAATTGGTTGTGTAATTAACTGGGCTAATGGATAATTAATTAATAATTAGTAATTAAGTGAATAGTAAACTTTAAACGACATGAAAATGTAGCCATGCTTAAAAAAAATAAGTTATGGCAAAAAAAAAAAAAAAATCCTTTTGTCCTCATTTACTTTAAATTCAATCACTAAGTCGGGTGACTCATTTAGAACTACTGATTCATTTTCTAGTGACACAAATGACAATTGTCCTCTTGGTCATTCGATTAAAGGTTACGTTTCATCCTGTCGTCACCATATTTAAAAGACAGCTTCATCATTGAGCTATTTTAATGGCGGCAGGTTCAGGAGCATTAAAATTGCATTCACGTTAGCCACTCGCTATTCGCCTTATGGGGAAAGTCATGTGACCAAACCCGGAAAACATGTTAGCAGACTTCTTGTGTGCTCAGCCAAACTATGATATTTACGGGCTGATGACAGGAGGGTTTGAACCCAAACTTGCAAGAAGATTAATTTCCTTTTCGCTGACCTCTTTGGGGAAAAGAGGGATTGAACCCCGGTCCTCAGAACTGTGAGGCAGACGCTCTAACTAGTCGCCCACCGTGCCGCCTACATGTATATCATTTTTTTTTTAAATACAAATATGTTATGATATATGTAAACGCTAAAAATCAGACATGGTCATCGTTGGTAGCTCTGGAAGACATCTTGGTAAAAGACATTGTTAACATTTAATGGTCCTACAAGTGCTTTGTCTCAATCCTGCTATAGGGCTCCACCAGTTACCAGCGCCGGAAGGAAGTGCCTCATCCTGTTTTGCCGAATGTGAAAGTTTGGTGCGCATAATCCCTATTAGAGAGTAGTGTTAACGATACCTGGACTGTACTTTTGTTACTTAGCTGTGTTAATTAACACATTCACAATCACATTGTTTTTAGTAGTCCCAAACTTGCAGTCTTCGTATGGTCTATTAATTATTTTTCTTCTCAATTAAACGCATAACCAAATGTAGTTAATGTTTGTCCAGCTAGCTAAAACTGGTAAGTTAGCTTACCTGTCTTTGTGGGATTTGTAGTGACAATTAAAGTTAGATGTTGTCCTAGTTGTGTCTCTGATCTTTGAGTTGTCAACCTTGCATGTTGCTGTTGTCTAGAAAACAATCCTTGTATCCAAATTTCCGAATCTTCCGAGCACTTTCCATCAGCGTCAAGTCCTAAAAATGGTGAGTCGAGTCAAGTAATGTGGCTCGAGTCACCCAAACCTAGAGGGCTCTATTTTTGGTTGGAGGTGGTCCAAACCCATCACCAGCCTCAGCAAAAATTTGTTTTTAGATTATCTATTTTGTTGTAGTCAAGCATTTTCCTAAGCATTAAGTGGGAACTTCGTCTCTTGTCAGATGAGTAAACATTTGACTTGATAGACTTGACAGTTCATCTGAAGTGCATGATGAGCTATTGACATTGGCGTGTTCATTATACAGGAATGTAACAGTGGTTGATCTGGAATAAAGGCACTCAATGGGGCAATTGTAAGTTCATAGAAGTTAATTAACGAATAGAAGGAAGTATAATTCAATTAATTAAAGTATTGAAAGCCATCTGCATTCTGAACTATGGAATGAGCTCGTCAAATAACCTTTTCAACATTGTTTAAACGGACTGCATTAGCTATCACTCGTGAAAATGCCAAAAGAGGAATGTGGGAAAGCTACAGTGGATATAAAATGTATAAAACCTTTAACCATGACGACACACGTGCTTCCTGGTGGCAATAGCTCCGATGACACAATTTTTAAACAAGCCCTTGTATGTCATTTGAAGACAGCAGAGCGATTGAAAAAAACAGGGTAAAGGGCTCATAAGATTTTGGCCTTGTTCTCTACCGCCGTAGTTTGAATGTGTGACGTGTCTGTCGAAAAGACATACTCTAATGTGAGGAATTGCTTCAAAACAAAATTGCAAATATGAAAATATTAGGTGAAAATTCAGGCATATTTAACATGATAATTGAGGGACTGGCTAATTATGTGGATTAAATGATATAATATTTCAGATTGATGGCACAGATGTGTCCTTTTTAACAGTGAGAACCCAACCAAACATGTTTTTCATACTGATGTTGGGAAAATCGCTGACTGCAGGCTGGCAGAGACCCCAGGCAGGGTTAGATAAAGTCGGGATCACGTCTCTTCCTCCGCATCCAGCACCTTGAGCAATACTCTGGAGCTTATGTAAAAAATGACTGTTTCTTTGGAGCTGGAAAAATGGCAGTCTAACAGGAAAAAGTGGCTGGAGTTTTATCACTTGTGGTCACAAAGTATTTATTTTCAAAAGCAGAGGAACAAATTCATGAACATCTCCCGACAGAGTCTGAAGCACAATGGGCAAAACACGGGCTTATATACACAAATTATGTCTTTTGGGTAAAGCCCTTTTCTCTGATTGGTCAATCCTGACTGGGAAGAAATTTCTAATCGTGTCATAACACTGATCATATTTGGCCAATGTGTCAAGACTTGATTCTTTAATGGTGTCCTCAGTATGACTACCGTCATTGTCTGAGTCACTTGTTTTTAAAGGTGTCCTGTCTGTGGAAACCAGAATTATTATTATTATTATTTTTTTTTAAACCCAAACATGGTATATGTATGGGTTTAGACCTTTATATAAAAGGCAAGAGATTACCCAAAAGGATAGAAAATGACATCATAATACCTGTGAGAAAATGCCTTCCAAAAACCCAATGATGGCGGTTTGGCTCTTCTGGCCCTTTAGAAGTGCCTAGTACAACTATTTACGACATGTACTCCATTTATCCTAAGACTTTTGGGGTATATCTGGCGGCGCGTCCCCAAACACATGTTTTGTCATCGCTTCAGTTCAGGTCAGCGGTAGTCAATCACTTCTTTGCCAACCAAAAATATTTGGCCCCTATTGTTTACAAACATTATGAAAAGGTCTATAAAAACCCTTGTTAAAATGTCATGGTTTGGTAATGTAAAAAAAGACAAACTAAAGAGAGCAAATTAAAGGAGCAGTACAACTAAAAAACAAAAATGTAGGTAGGTGCAAATGTGCATACTGTTTTATGGGCGATGGGGCTGTGTGCAAAATAAGGCTACAAATAAATATAAATATATTTGTTTTAAACTATTATTTGGCAGTGATCTCCTGATATCCTGTTGATATGCTAACCCTAAACTTGGCGGAGGTTTTTCAACTGAGTGCCTTTCTAGTTGAGTGGACTATAGTTTGAAACACACATTACTGCCACTTAAAGCACTTAAGTGAATTAGCATTGGCTCATGGTCAGACGGTTGTCAGAGTATGAGCACTTCAAACCACGCTTTTATTCTGGAAAAAAATCTCGTCACTTGAGCTGTGGGCTGTCCACTTTTGACGAATTGTATGTACTACAAAATGAAACATTTTAAAATGTAGTAACAAAATTTAGACTTTTCTCAATTGAGGTTTGTTGTTTTTGTTATTAACGGCTGAAATAAAAATTTTAAAATCTATTATTGATATGTAGGAGAATGTTTTGTTGAGGTGAAAATGTTTCTCAGAAGAAGAAGGGTAAGCAGTACATAGTGGTACCTTGGCTTATGAGTTTAATGCATGCGTTCTTTATTTAAACCCGTAAAAGTCTTGAATAAGCAGGGATACACCTTTTGGGGGTTTGGTGCGGGCAGCGTGGATTCAGTTCCCACTCAGTGACGGTGTGAATGTGAGTGCGAACGGTTGTCCGTGTCTATATGTGCCCTGCGACTGACTGGCGACCAGTTCAGGGTGTAGTCCGTCTTTCGCCCGAAGTCAGCTGGGATAGGCTCCAGCGCCCTGCGACCCTAACCAGGATAAGCGGTGTTGAAAATTGATGGATGGATGTTTAAAAACATTCTAGACATTATAGAAGCGTGTAATGTAATAAAAGTATTTTATGAAATGTAATTCCTATGTGTTGGGTCAAGCAGAAAATCACCCAAAAAAAAATAAATGTGATACAGCATGTGTGCCTTTCAGGGGCATGGCCTAGTGAGTGCTGTCAGGAACTTAACTAACTTAACTAGTTTTGAATTTTGGCCTACTGTAGCTTCTTACAGGTGTTCTCATTTTGCATTTGTGTATTTGACTGTTTGTCCCTTTCAATAAATGGCTGAGAATGCATAGACTACTTGTTGCTAACCAAAGCAGTAGCACCGAAACAATGGTTGGTTTTTCACATTGTGCCACATTTAATAGTGCTTATTCTGTTTTAGACTCCAGTATTACTTGACATACACTGTAACATCGGCACAATTTTGTTTAATATTATAATTTTAGAAATGCATTTGGATTCCCCACATATATCTAAATATGTTTTTGAATTCATTGATATCTTGTGGCGTCTTTTCCCAAATGGATTTTTTGTTCAGTTATAATTTCCATAATTGTGTGCATTACACGAAGTTGTTGGCCATAAAATCAGCTCTGCTCCAATACCCGCTGAGCCTGCATCTGATATTCCCCACTGGGAGACCCTAAAATTAAGTAATGAAGAATCTCAATCTTTATTAAAATTCAAAGTAATTTTCTGAAAGAAAAACACATTTTAAAAGACATATTTATTCAATTCCAGCATACTGATGTACACCACAGCAATAATCTAATTACATTGTTGACAGCAGCATTATCATAACTACTTTTCACAGATTTATTTGTTGAAAAAAAAAATATCTTAAGCAATTGTTTAATAGGAGGAAAACATTGCAAAATATTCTTAACAATCAAGTCATGGCATGGTAAGTAAAAA
The DNA here is from genome assembly GCF_024500385.1 of Phyllopteryx taeniolatus. Lineage (NCBI taxonomy): Eukaryota > Metazoa > Chordata > Actinopteri > Syngnathiformes > Syngnathidae > Phyllopteryx > Phyllopteryx taeniolatus. The sequence continues at coordinate 7,795,981 of NC_084521.1, read as the reverse complement.
AATATTTTTTAATTTAACAATGTCTAAATTACTAGAATTATAATAGCAGGTTAAAATAAATGGCAATTATTCTTAAATACAGTTTTACAATTCAATTTGCACAATTTCTTGTTACTGATACAGCCATTATGGACCGCCATCAAATTCCACACATTGATATACTAAAATAAAAATTCCACTATACTGACATGCAATTCACAGGAATAATCCAATTGCATTACTGTATTTACAACAAGCAGCATTATGAGAACTGTCTTTCAGGTCTTTTGCAAATTGTGTAATTTAAGTTATTTATTTACTTTAGTTTTATCCCCCACTCATTAAATGAAGAAATGCTTAAATGGAAGAAAACATTGCTCAAGAATCTTAACAACAGGCCATGGCTTAGTAATTAAAAAATAAAAACATAAATAAATCATGATAATCGTGAATTTGATCAATTGGTTGTCTAATTAAATTAATTGTGATAATTATTCTAACAGGATAAAATTAGTGGCATTGTTAATTACAATTTTACATTTAAATTTGTACAATTTCAGTTGTTTTCGCGTTATGTGTGTAGCAGGGCATCTGGGTACTCATACAAATGTAATTATTTCTGCCATAAATAACTGAAAACCTTTTGTTTATATTTAAGTCTGAGTTGTTCAAGTTCGTACAAATATGTAAAAGAAATACAAAGACCTTAAATCCAAATTTTGATAAACGCCAAATTCAATTCCTTTAGTGTGCAATCTATTATCTATTAAATGTGCTGCAAACTGCACTTCCATTCCATTTTTGGCAGAAAGCATAATCTCAAAGAACAAAAAAAAAATCATTAATTAGTACTTTAGTGGGCTAAAATGTTTGCAAAATTAGCACGTCTGGGCAAATCCATTTATTTATTTATTTTGTATTTATTTATTTATTTTTAAATAATCCAAATGGATTTGTGCATTTTGGAAAATAGCTCTTGAATTATGAATACAGTTTATTCTATCTGTCTGAGTCAGTTGCATTCATTCTATGTTTAATACAAACTGTACATTGATACATTATTGTCTATTAAACCACATAGCTACAGCTAATAACATTGTCATTATTTTCCGATATAGATCAATATTGGGACCAGTAGACCGGCAATATTGGCAGAATGACAGTCATTCAAGGGCTTGCGAAGCTAAATTTAAATGAAACCATTTTTCCTAAACCGATTTTCCAATATTGCCTCTTTCACAGAATCACAATACAGGAACAACTGGGGGCCACTCAACCACCTGAGCCATGCTGCCATCCATAGTCAATGAAATTTACTCCAAAATATTTAACGTGACGAATGGGCATCTGTAGGCTGGATGCTAAATTCAAGATGGCTGCAAAATATACTGCTGCAATTGGGTTGATTTCATTTTTTGTTTTTTAAATAACCAATTTGGACTGAGCTTATTTAAATGTCAATGACAGGGTAAAACGAAGACATTTGTTCAAATGTTCAATGAACTGTATACAATCATTGTTCGTTCTTGTTTTTCTCAGAATTTAGTAAGATAAGATACAATAGAGCCCAACATTATTTTATGAGGCCTGTTAATATTTTTTGCCCACAGAAATTACACTAAATTGCAGTGTTCACTATGAGTCAAAAATATAATTTAAATAAAACAAATTCTCAATTGTTTTTGTTTTTCTCAAGAGGCATTGATTGATTTTTTTATTTTATTTTTTTCCCCAAAGTTAAGATTTGCTGACCAAAACAAGGAACAATATGAATGGGAAAATATAATGAAATGATTGAAATGCATTGACTGCTCATTCCTATTTAGCTTTAATAGGAATCAGCAGCATTATCAGCAGCAGCAAGAGCAGTAACATCTTATCAATACAGAGGATTGAAATTGCAGGCACAACCACATGATTCGCAGCAGATCTTGACTGCCTACATCAGTAATACAAGAAACCACTGTTACCATAATCAATAAGAGCAAACAATGCTGAATTGATCATCTTGGCCAAATCATTTGACATACGACAAACAAACAGAGACATACGCGTAATTGAGACTGGGCATAGGACTAGAAACCAAACTATTACTGATGAGCCATTCAACAGGGGTGATGATTTTATTAGCTCCAACACTCATTCATAAAGACTATCATGAGGAATACATTATAAGTGTGTTATATTTGATATTTGTATTGAGTTTGGGACTACCAAATATAGACCCAATTCAGAAACAAGATGGATCATTCCAGAATTGGAAAAAATTTGTTGGCCTCCTCCCCTCCTCCCACACACACACTGTGACATTTCCAAATAGTTCATGCACAAACAAAATACAGAAACGTGTACTTGATGTGTAAATGATTGTTACACATATAGACAAACTGTAACTGTAGCTCTAATAAGAGCCATTCCTAAATATAATTTAAAATGTCAGGTGGCTCCTGAGCACCCCATAAATTGTTTTTTTACTCTTGTCCCTCCCTTTCGATTATCAATTTACATATCAAATATAACAGATTTTTTTTTCAGGGATGACTTATATATGTCTCCCTTGAATTGTTTAAACATCTTTTTATCACAGACATATTTTGAAGTAGTAATTATGCTGTGTTTCTCAACATACAAGAAACCTTGTTACGAAAACCTTTTGAGTGATCTAGAGGAAGAGACAAAAAAGTGAGCTACATGACTCAGCAGAAATGACATCATCAGGCTATTTGCGCTGGCCATGGCTCTTCTATTTTTAGCATTAGCGTCAATTTGCAACCCTGTTACTGTAATTTGATATCTTAAAATGTCATTAAAATTCAAATAAAATCTACCTGGGAAAAAAAATTAGGAATATACGTTTTTCAGTATCTGTAACAGATATGACAAATAAAATAATATCCGAATATAAAGTTTACTGTTGATGGTTGAGCTGGATGATTTCAAATTATATGATGATCTATTACCTGTTTCTTGAAAAGGAAAAAAAGTTTTTCAAAAATGCTGGTGCATAAATTGGCATTCAATTCTGGAATTACCCATATACACTTATTTTAAATTTAGAGCACATTAGAGAACGTGTGAAAAGCACACAAATGATGCAGTGGATAGTAGCCAGACGAGGCCTAGCAGCAGAAACACCAAGCCATCAAAACACAGAAACACACCTGCAAATCAACACACAAGGATGTCCTCACACAAAACTATCTAATCTCATTTAACCTAATCTCAAATCTAATTTTTTAACATCCAAAATGTTTAGGTGTTGGTTTGCAGAGTGATTTTTGTTTTTGTGATTTCACCACTTTTGACGTTCTTATACATTCGAGCAAGCCTCTGTACTAGTTGAAATTAAATATAATCATACATGAACAATAATTCATGTGAGATCTTAAACTATATATTTGTACTATTTTAATCATGATGTTAAATGACGATGTAGCATGGCAAAAAATCCAGGTTTTAAATAAATGCTATTGTGTAATCAATCTTGGGTCGGTTCTGCATTACAATACGCTTCAGAAATGCAAATCAGATTTTAGGTTTCATATATAAGAAGCGTGGAAATATGGTTTCTTCTCGCCCGGCATGATGAGGAAATCTCCAGCGGATCATCCTGAGACGTGACATGGATGAGGACATGACTGTCTGACTCCACTTGATCCTATTATGTGTTTAAATGGATTTTACATGGCTGTTAAGATTCAGAATGTGCTATCAGACATAGAGGAGGGGATCCATATTCATGGTGCGTTGGCAGGTCGCAAACTGTCCCGCTTGTAGTTCTAGACCATTTGAGCGAGGAGTAATTGTATAATGCCTCGCTCCGCAATGCATGAATTGAGCTGTCGAACAGTCATGGTAGATTTTGTTTTCTCAGCGAGGGAGTGTGCGCATGTGAGTGTGTTCCTTTGCGTAGCTCAGCAGAAAGAACCATAATGCAAGTGTCATAAACCTCACCGAGATAAATGGCGTTTGAGCAACCATTTGCATAAAAAGGGGATAAACGGGCGGGGAGCGGGGAAACTAAACTGCAGCTTAGCTTGCCTCGCTACAATAATAAATGTACAGTGACTTGAATAGGGTGAGGCTCTGCTGCGAAAATGCACACAATTAATCTGCTAATCATAAAATAATGCACACCCGTTGAAATTAATTAATGTGCATCAATATGTGTAGTAATAATCATTATTATTGTTATTATTTTATTTTTATAATATAATTGTATTTGTACTGTGTATGTATCATTTTTGTAATATTATTATTATTATTACAAACAGGGTTGCATGAATTATTATGAATTGTTTCTGTTCACGAATAAAGTGATACAATATTATTATTCTTTTTTTGTAATGAAATGTGACAAAATGCCCAAAGATTTCATTTTTAATATCTAATTTCTCTGTTTTTATGTTTGAACCTACATTGATGAATTGACAAATGAATGCAGCATTTACCACATACGATATTTATATGCAAAATGTCCATATCGACAATGAGATTTAGATTGGCATCATTTGAAAGGTAATTCCGAAAGTAGAAAAATGCACTTTTCTTTTCTTTTTTTTAATTCAAAGATAACATTCTAAAAATGTTACACCCCTTGGGTTCCCAATTACTTATTTTTGTTCATTTTGTGGGAGGAATAAGTTGGCCAACTGGATTCAGTCTCGCCTTGGAAATTTTGCTCGCATATTAGGGCATCCAGGATCAGTCGCCGATTCCCCACTATATACAAAATGGGCGTGGTTTTGATTTTGAAGCCTCATTTTCTGTACTTGACAGGTTTTATTTTATTTTATTATTTTTTTTTTTGTAATCATTCAAATTTGGTAAGGTTGTTAACAAGACTCTTATTTGTGGTGTGTCAAATTTATAAAGACATTTATTTACTTTCAGTTTACTGGGACTTCAAAAGATGGATTGATGGAACAGGCTGGCAAGTTGTTCTTCAACTAGGTTGGTCATCCTAGGAAAATTCGAATGTCATATTGATGTCAAAATGAATGAAATCACTGCTTCTGGTTACTGTGGTATGTATTGACCCTGTTTTTAAGTCACACTCTTTCTTTCAGCAAACAATCTCAAAGCAGCACGGCAGACAAACAGAAAAGAAAAAGATCTGCCCGTCGCCACAAAGACAGATGCATGAAGGCAGGGAAAGAAAAAAAGATTGCAATGATTTCATCTTCAAAGAAGAGCCACCCAAACGAATAGTCCTCCCCTGGATGGGTAGGGTGTTGGGGTGAGGTGTGGTAAGGTGAAGTGGGTGGGTGGGTGTCAGGTGTTGGGCGAAGAGGGGACTCTCCTCGACTACGCGTATTCTTAAGCAATAACAACGTGATCCGTATTATCCACCCAAGAATACCCGTCACCGAAGAGAGTCTTTCAATATACGCAGGAGGCTAACCAGAAACCATGTGAGCAGTTCCACTGCCATTGCATCATCACATCCCCACCACCATGGCCATCACTGCTGCCATCAGCAGCCCTTCTTCATGCGCCAGTGGCAAACAGACACATAAACAGATTGAGAAAGGTGGTAGTTGCATTGATTGAAGACGCCTCACTGCAGCGTGAGACTAAGTTCCATCAATGGCTCCTCTGCAAAGGAGAAAATTCACAATGGTGGCATTTTCAATATGAGGGTGATTCCAGAATTGGAAGACATTTTCTCTCTCCCTCCATAAAATTTCAAATAATCCATGCACAAAATACAAACATGTATTTGTTGTGTAAATTACACCTGGCCTGAGAGAAAATGTATGTAAAGATTCATAAATGTTATTTGTAATATCATATTGCTATTGAGCACCCCAGAAAATTGACTTTTTTGTTCTTCTTTCTTGTCCTTCCCTCTTAATGATCAACTTACATCAAATACAACACATAAACTATGTTTTGAATCAGGTTTTTGGTGGGATGTCTTCCGTGTAAGTTTAAAACGTTTTGTTTTGTTGAAAACATATCTTAAATTGAAGTAATTATACTTTGAAGTTGTATCCCTCAACATACACGTAGCCCTGTTACCGAAACTTTATTAGCCATCTAGAGGAAGAGAAAAATAGTGAGCAGCATAACTCAGCAGAACTGACATCATCACGCTAATTGCTCTGACCATGGGTAGACCTGTAAGTCCTCTCTTCTATTTTTGATATTTTTTCAATGTTTTCAGCCATAATGGAGTGTGCCACTTAAACAGATTCAATCCCTTTGATTTGCGACCCTGTTACTGTAATTAGTTTATTATTATTATTATAAATCTGTTTACTCTTGACCAGTTAGCCTAGCAGCTAACATCGCTAGCATGTACTCTTGACCAAAAACTGTAACATTAACAATGATTTGCAAACCTGTTACTTGCATCTCTGTTACTGAAATTAGAGTAATACTAAAACCAAATGTAACTTTCTTTATTTTATTGTAAAGAATTTGCTCAGCTAAGTTTTTGAAATAGGTTTTTCAGATGCCTGAGTATCTATAACAGGCGCAGGGCACAGATAATTACACAGATAACATTTATAAGAGAATCTCTACTCTTGATGGATGAGCCGGATGAATCAAATTATAATATTTTATTACCTTTTACCCGTTTTTTTTTTCTTTAAACATAACAAAAAATGTTGGTGCCTAAACTGTCCTCCAATTCTGGAATGACCCATAAGCTAGCAGTGTGTGTGTAGGGCAGGAACAGAATAAAAAAAAAAAAAATTAATTAAAAATGGAGCACAAAAGCTTAGGTTAGATTTCCTCACTTCTGGAAACAAAACTGGAGGTGAGAGCGTAATGGACATGAAGGTAAAGATAAAGACGATCAATTTCCACAGCAAGGCTCTTACCTGAGCCACAGCCTTGCTGCACTGCCTGTCTTTGACCAGCTTCCGTTGGTGACTTTTGGCTTTCGCTGCTACTGTTGTTGCCACTGTTGCTCGGTCCTGTCGTAATGAGAACTGGGGCTGTGGGTCGGGGTAGGGAAGGTATTGGTAATGGGGGGGCGGGGGGTGGGGGTGGGGGTGAAGTGAGGTTTCACATGTATGGGGTGAGGTGGGGGGGGGGGGACGTGAGGTTAGGGAGGTCATTCCAGGAGCTGCTTGGGTGTATTGGTGGGCCCGTGTGCTTCATTAGCACCAGCAAACCCCCCACCGTCTAAGGCCCACAGCACTAGAAATTAACACACGGCCTGTACTACAGAGGGGAGGGTGCAGCACATGCAGTGAACAAATTAGTTTAACTATATCAATATATTCGGGATGTGTCCCTCTGGGTAAATATAAAATATGAATTCAAGCACAACTTATGACATATTTCAGCACATGACACTTCATTTCTTTGATTTTATTTTCAACTGTTTCAAATTCTGAAATTTTAATGTAGTAATTATTTTCATGATCCCCACCCATCCCTTATTCTATTTTCAAATACATTTATTTAATTGAGGAAAATAAATGATCTGACGAATTCTTGCCAAGGTGTGTATCTTTTCAAAATGAATTGGTTAAAATGAAAAGCATGTCCCGAATGATCATGAGCTGTTAATCCCCTCCTCCTCATCGTAATATATTTTTTGCCGCACTTTTCTTTTTTAATAAGACCAAATAACAGATTAAATATCAAATTAGTCGACAAAGCTCTGCAGAGGTGTAAAAGCTGCACCTTAAGATGGGATCGACAGCTGAGAGATGTTAAAAGGTTAGACTATAGGGAGGATGGGAAGTATAGAATGAATTTTGTATTTGTATTTTTATGATGTAGATAAAACCCGATGAAGCCAATCTGTGCGTGTTCATTTTATCCCTCTCTTTGTCTCTCTCCACTTTTTAATTTGCATCCCATCCTCACCGAAACATCCTAAGAGACACACACATGCACACATAAATACGCACGCCCACCTGAATATTACACATTACACATGCATATCCAGAGCCAAAAACAGTCTCAAACCCCCGCCCACCCACAGACTGCAGAGAGATAAGATTTACCACCCGCAGTCATACAAACACATACTCAGCCAGTGTGGCCCAACCCAAACCATCTGCAGAAAAAATAAAACCTAAGGGCACCAGCGTAGAGAAGCAAGAAATCATTTCACTCTTTTCTCTCCTGAACAAACGCAGATACAAAATCAAAGGTCGGCAACACCGAGTAGTATTGATTATTCAGTGGAAGCACCCAAAGACTTATCAGATTACCCTGACAGCTCACAGCTAAAATCAGACATTAGGAATAATCCTTGCCCTTTGCATTTAGTGCAATTTACACGCAGAATAATTTGACTATAGGCAAGTACCACAGGTTGTCAACAATGGTGTAATAAAACATGGAAAGAAGTTCAATGGGAGTGGCATGTCTCTTATCCAGCTGTTTGTGTGTACGTGTGTGTGTGAATATGTGTGAGAGTGATTTATTGGCTTTCACATTTCCCTCGCATTTTAATGTATGTGGTACCCACATCTTCCTTTTACCATTTATTTTTTTCCAAAAGATTGATGCCTAACAATGAGTTATGAGACATTAACATTAAAAAAAAAACATATGGTTAAAATATATATATTACTACGAATATCCTAAAGTTGGATGAAACACGGAAGACATGTTACATTTTGTTTGAAGATTCTCCACCTAAGGAGAAACACAGGTCGAGTCAGTTGTTGGCCTCTTACCCGCTTTTCTTCCTTTTCCTGTAAAGCAGGGTGTTGCCTCTCCTGGCGCACCTCTAAAATTCCCTCCCCTTCCTGCGCTCTTTCAGCCTGATGCCTTCCTGAGGGTCCATGGCAAACTGGGAGGTGGTGATCTCCCTCCCCCTCCCAGTTGAAGGAAGAGCTCCCTGAAAAGAAGGAGGAGGTTGATCCCAGTAGGAAACAGAGGATGCGGTGCTGGACGAATTGGTACTGATGCTGCCGAGTAGGGATGGCAAACAAAAAGCTGTCCTCTTCCACCTCCTCCCGCTGCACTTCTCCTACCACTCTTCCAGCTCCCACCTTCCCATCTGGGGTCCATTCAAGGAAAGGGAGCTTGTTGTTTCTCGCCGTGGCAAATAAACTGGCGGGGCCAATGAGAGAGTGTTGAGAGGGAGAAAGAGAGAGAGAGAAATGGAGAGCATGCGGGTGTGATGAGGCATAAGAGAGTGATGGAGCGGAGAGAAAGGGATACGGCGGTAGAGATGGACGAGGGGCGGGAGGATGGATGCAAAAGAGGAGGAGGAAGACAGATAAGATGCAGGGACGTATGAGAGAAAGAGACAGCAGACAGGAGATCTATAAAGAGAGAGAGAGAGAGAGATTGCAGTACCAACAGTTGTTCAATAGACTCTCCCACTCTTCTTTCTCTCTCTCTCTCCCACTCACACACACATTTATATTCTATTCTCCCTCACTCGAACAAAGTCACACCCTCTTTCATGCCCTTGCACCCACTAATGGTGGATTAATTGCTTTATCGTGTGTTTCGTGTGTTTCGTGTCCTTAGTCAACATTACTCTATGGGGGGGAACTTATTTTATATATTTATTTATTATTTTTATTTTTTTTAAAGCAAGCAAAGCATAATGACAGTCATGATGATGAGGAGGATAAAGAGGAAAATGGAGTTATCCCCTAGTGAATTGAAAACACAGAATGGGCCACTGGGTGGGGGTTGGCGCAAACGAATGCAGTCACAATTAAGGGTGGGGGGGAAAAGGGAATGTCACAATTTCTGATTTTTTTAAATCGTCATCCTAAATTAATTAAATAAATCCAAATTATTTGCATATCCTGCTCATGTCTTCTTGTTCACAGGTGCCTAGATTAAGAAATTGATTCAGGTATTGAAGGGAATTAAAATCACCTGTTGGCAAGAGCAGGAATAGACTGAATTAAACAATCACACATAGCATCCAATCAATAAATAGATAAGATATTTATGACAAGAAGTCTCAAGGGAGAATGAACTAATTAACGATCCCAATAAAATATACATAAGCAACAAATGGGCTGGGGAAAAGTCTTCTGAAGCTCAACTATCGCATGATTCCCTGTGGCCACTGACATCACACATAATCAAGATCAGTTGTAAATGGCTGATGTTGTTACACTTTTTTTTTTTTTTTTTCAAAGTAGTCCGGAAATCTGAATGTGGACACATCAAACAAGCTTTCATGTTCTTTTGTTTTGTTGGTGTTCTTTCAAAGTGTTTCTTTCACATTAGCTTTTCTGAACAGCAAAAATCCACAGATACACATTGTGATCATCTTTGAAACATAAAAGGGACTGAATGCAATTGATGAAACAAATACTGGATTGTCATGATTCACGGAAATATGACCATGGCAATGTAAAATTCAAATCGTTAGCCTAATAGCATCATTGCTTATGCCAGTTTTAACTTAGTGTCACAATATCAATAAAAAATCTAATAGTGCTTGCTAAAAAAAAATTGTCTGTATACATTCTTAGTCATCCAGGTCATGGTAATGCACAAAGGTGAAATCGAGGGAGATTGCTGATGCTTGGGAAAACATTATTATTGTTATTATTATTATTTTCAAGAATTGCTTCTTTTCTTTTCTTTTTTTTACCTAGGCTAAAACGTTCTTCCTGATGTTTGTGAAACAAAGGAATGAGGCTGAAGACAAGCACTGCTTCATGGTGGTCCACTGCCCCCTGATGGCAGAGTTCAAGATGTTTGGTGGATGCTGGCTGGCTGCTTTCAGGTAAACCAAACCGCAGCTGCTGCTTTTACAGCTCGAACAACAGGAGGTGTCCACACGCAAACACTATATGTGTACCCACTGATTTGTACTATTTCCCTTTCTTCTTCACATATGGGTCATTCCAGAATTGGAGGACAATTTAGACATCAACATTCGTGAAGAATAGACAATTGATTTTATTTTTTTTGGCACGTTTTCAACAAGAACAGGTAATAAGTCATCATATAATTTGAGTCGTCCAGCTCAACCATAAACAGTACACTTTTCATTATTAATAATTTTTATATTTTTATAAAAATATTTTTCTGTGGTTGGCGCAACCCTGTTACAGATATTGATTGCCTGGAAAACATTATTTATTATAAATTATTGCTGAATAAATCCTCTCCAAATAAAGATAAAGTTTATTTGAATAATAATTGAATTTTAGTATTACTCTAATTACAGTAACAAACAGAGTTGCAAGTAACAAGGTTGCAAATCAATGCCAATGCCAGTTTATGCTCGAGTATGCGCTAGCTGTGTTAGCTGCAATGCTAACTGATCTTGAACAAATGTAGCAAAAGAGAAAAATTTATTTATTGAATGATAATAAGAATTTTAAACTAGATTTATGTAGCGACTTTGAGGACACCCAAGGACACTTTACAGATTAGACAACAACAAAACAAAAGACAGAACTAACTAACGACATTTAAGTCATTCACTTCCAGCCTTTGACTTCTAAAGCCGTCAAAGGCAGTGAATATGTTAAAGGTGGCTAACTATGGGCTAAAGACTTGGGCAAACAGGTGAGTTTAACATGAGTAACCTGGTGTAACAGAGTTGCATTAATTGGAGTGACAACAATTAGTTGATTGTAATTTCTGCTGAGACACATGGCTCACTTTCTTTTCTCTTCCTCGTCGCAAAGGCTAAAAAGGTTTTCGTAAGAGGGTCGCATACTATTTAAAATATGTCTGAGATAAAACTCTTAACAATTACAAGGAATACATGCACAAAATCCTACCAAATAAAGTTGATTTAAAACTTATCTGTTATATTTGGTATGGAAGTTACCATCAAGAGGGAGAAGGACAGGAGGGAAAAAAAGCCACTTTAGGAGACACTCAAGAGCAATTTGGTATTTCAAATCATATTTAGGAATTACTTTTACTACAGCTACAGTTACATTTGGTCTCACGACAACTATAATTTATTTAATTTATTTATGCCAAGATTATTTGAGATCTCATGGGCGGGGGGAAGACATGTCCTCCAATTCAGGAAAGACCCATATACATCCATTTTTTATACTGCTTATTATTACCAGAGTTGCAAGTGAGCTGGAGCCTATTGCAGCTGAAATTGGGTGAGATGAGAGGTACACCCTGTGAACCAATACAGGGCATGAGTCAGATAAAGTACATACAAAACAATAAATCAATAAATCTCATGGCCAAATAAAATAAAACAATGCAAATGTTTGTGCAAACAGAGGACAATTGAGTCATTATCAATCATCAGCCAGGTTCGACCTGAGACTGTCAATAACTGCTATTTGAACACACACGAAACAACAACACGTACAACACTGAACATACACAAAGACTCGCAGGTATACAGTATATTCTCTCTGCTCGGTGGGAACAAAAAGAACTACTGGAATTTAGTCGGAGATCTTCTTCTCTGCCACTTCTTATTGCTGTTAATTACACTGCATCTCTTCCAGTAGAAGCCACAGCATGTTGCGTCACAATGCGCTACTACACTGAGGGCGTGCAACTACCCACTCACGATCGGGATATGGCCTCTATTAGAGTGATGGACACTATTTGAGGAAATACAGTATTTATGGACATAGCACCCTGAATAGGGGAGCTCTGTTTACCCAAACAAATAGCATCCTCCATTTAAGTCAACAGAAAGGTTTTCATTGACAGCTTGCATGACAAAAGGTCAGCGATAGGCTCAGCACTACTAATTAAGTCCAATTGGTGAATGTCAGCTCCACAAAGGGCAATGCTAATCCACACTGCTACCTAAATAAGAATCTTCTGTGCGTGTGTGTGATGTGAAAATTTGATTTATCACTACCACCATTCTGCATCATCAAAGGCTGACTACATATGTATATTTTCTCAGACAAATTACCTATTTATAAGGTGTATTTTTTGTCTACACTCAAATAAATGTAAATACACCATTTGTTGAAAGACAAGACTCGTCACATTTTCATCGATCATTTTTATTATGCATCTCAATATGCCAAAGAACAATGAATTAAGGACTATATATGTGGGTTAATATCTCACAGAATTTCAAAGTGAACCCCTTGTGACTGTGAGAATTGCGTGGGATGACATTATAAAGCATCACAGCAACCCCAGATGTCATACCTACCGAACAGCAGTCAGGTAGGTTAACACATGGGGAAACCGAATGTTCTTATAATGTCTCCAGACTCTAACATCTGTCATGTGTGGAAAAAGCTCCCAGATCCTGGATGGTTGTGACTTGGTGACCTACTGTGGTAACATATTGAGTAATTTCCAGGTTGTGACCGTTTGGGTCAATTCAATTGCACCACTGAACAAAATAAATGAAATTATGTTTTGTGGTACAGTTCCCCAAATTGTGTGACCAAAAAAAAAGATGGATGAAATTAGAGAGGAAATTGCATTCTGTTTCTTTGTTAGGAAAGGGAGTCGGTCGGGAGCACAGTGGAGTCGAGAGGCAGAGGCCTTTCTGTGTGGACTTTGCATGTTCTCCCCGTGCATGAGTGGGTTTTCTCCCATTCAAAAAAACATGCATGGTAGGTTAATTGAACTCTAAATGGCCCAAAGGTGTGAATGTTTACCCACATCACAAACATAATGAGCAGCAACATATCTGAAACTAGCTGGTATCTCAAATTTTGGCTTGCAACTCAAAGCAAAAATCGTACGTTGTGGATCATAGTATCACTGTAGTTAATAAATTTCAGTAATAAGGACACTGTGCATTTAAAGGTTCATGGAGTTCCACAGGGGACCATAACTGGACCAATATTGTTCAGTGTATAGGTGCTTTCCCTTAGGCACGTTGCTAACTTTGATTGTTATCTAATTGACACACAAATTATTTATAAATCAAACCTAATTAAACTAATCCATTAACCAAACTCCAGGTATGTCTTAAAGGAGAAATATTCTGCATTTATTTTTAATTTTAAACGGGTCCCGAGTGTCTTAGTAACATCTTTATGACTTGCTTTTTCTCAAAATACCCCAAGGAACTACAATGACAGCAGTTTTACATTTTCACCCACTTTTTAGCCTCATTGAAATCAGCCTGTTTTGAGGGAGCAGTCCTGTCTCATACAAATGAACCATTATGCACCACCCCCCCACCCCCCACCCCTATTGCTGGACAAATGCTAAGAGGAACCATAAAGACGGTCGATTGTATTTTCACTCGTGAAGGTGGCACTTCATCAATAAACCACCAAATTACACTTGCTGATTAGTAGGCAGATCTGTGCATATGGCACATGCAGCAGACATATCAACCCCCCGTGAAATTATTGTCCTGACTTCTCAGACGTGTGCAGTATGAAAAATTTGATTGGCCGGAGAGGGCGCTGTTGCATAGTGGAGACAGTATCGCGCGGTGGCGGCTCCAGATGTGTGCCTGGCTGCGTATCTCGCTAACTATGGGGTGTGTTGAATTCAAATGCTATTACTACTAACGAGGGTCTGGTGCGCCACCAACATAAAATGAAGAACATTTGACCAAAAGGAGCAAAAACTGGAGAAATATTTTTTTTGTGTGTATGTCTGGCATCGAAGTGGGCCAATGATTTGCTCACTTTTAGGACAAAAACCAAGTCACCCATTTGAGAACTTGCAATCCTCGCTCTCACCAAAAAAGCTGAATTACTGTGTGTGTCTGTGTGTGTGTGTGTGTGTGTGTGTGTGTTTGTGTGTGTGTGTGTGTGTGTGTGTGTGTGTGTGTGTGTGTGTGTGTGTGTGTGTGTGTGTAACTAGTGCAGCCTTGCTCTTTCTTGTCCTTGCAGCACCTCTTTGCTTTCACAGCTAAAGAAAATGCAGTCACACTGGGCCTTGGAGGATATGAACCATTGAAAAACAGACAAACTGTTATGAAATGACAGAAAGATAATGCAATGGTATAGTGTGGCGACCTTTAAACACAGGCTCCTGCTACATCCCAACCAGTGAAAACTCTGACCTTTGTAAACCATTACAGAAGACTCTAATCTGAAAGGTAGGGGATGGAGACACGCATACATTGAACCGACCCAACAGTGCACATACATCCTCATCTTAACATCCAGACATTTGCATACGTATACGAATGAAAATACAAAACTAAAATGAAATGTTATTTCCATTTTTACATCAATCAAGATTGATAGTTGAACTGAAGTGAGAGAGGAATTTGCTTCATTTTATTATTGTTATTTCCTCTTTTTTTGGCCTCAAACACTGTGCCCATCACTTCAGTCATGCATTATTTTATTATTTCTGCATCAGAACGGCTTCTTGTGCTTACCCAAATTCCACGCCACTCTAAGTGAGCACTTTATTTCTATTGTTATGTGATAAATGTGACAAGAATCCTGCTTGTCGCTTGATATGGAGATTTCAATGCATTTATTTTTGTTGTTCTCCTAGATTTTTAGGAAATGTCCTTTCAAAATTCTTATACTTGGGCTCATAATGGCATTTCAAATTGCAAATGTGCATCACAGCTAAAGCATATGGGTCTCGTTCTGCTTGGACGGAGAATGAATGCAATTTTTTCTGTCTATTCTTCTTTGACTTGCCAATTTTTACTTTCCGCTTTTCTTTTGAGCAGTGAATTTGGAACACACGATTTTTGGATAATATAGGCTCGTACAGCTGAAAAAGTGTTAACAATATGCCCACTTCTTCAAAAACGTGGAAAGCGGGAATGATGCAGCCACTGTTGCAGACATATTGTACAGTGTAGTCCGGTTTCTTGGATACACAATAGGTGAAAAACTGCAATGTGGAAGGACCATCATTAAGTTTGTTACCCTTCCCACACACTTAAATCACATTTAAACATATTAAAACACACTGATTTAAACATGCTTTTAAATTATTAGTAATAATATAATATGACTAGTACTTTTTAAAGCATTCCTTAGTTCACAGTTGCTCGCACAGTTCTCTAAATAAGAGGCACAGCGTGCTTGCTTCAAGTCCCTGTTGAAGTTTACTGTAAAACTTGCACATGAAGCCAAGGAGAATCAAGCATTGATTGTATTTTCAAACACTAACATTTTAAACCAACCAACTATAAACAAAATCTGCTGGCTTAACACTAACATATAATGTAAAACGCCATAGAGGGGATGTTGGAAATTAGCATGGATGTTATGGTAATTATAAACAAACATGTAGCAGAATCACATACAACAAAAAAATAATTAAACATTGTATGTATATTTAAACACCCAAATGTTCAACTAAACCAAACAATAAACCATCATATTATTTGTTGGGGACCTTTTCTGCTTCCTCTTCTCTTAATTATGCTGCATCTCCATCCAGTAGATCTGCTGCACGGCTTGTTGCGGCGCAACGTGGTACTACAGCGACTTTAAATATGGGCTTGCACGTATGACTCTAAAAACCCATAAAAATGATCGCTTAAAAATATACGCTATAGCGGAGGTGCAAAGACCAGTTGTGAGAACAATTTTCTCTATTTTCATGTTGATGCTCCTCGGTAGTCTATGCTGGCAAAACCCACATTGCTTTGAAATCCAAGCTGCCATAAGAGGAACAACACATTGTTTATTAATGGCATTTGCAATATGCATTTTGAAAACAAAAATGGAGTGTTAAATAGATCGAAATAATTATTTGCAATAATGTGTATTTGTGCTATACAAATGGAACAATCTAACCCATGGATATGAAGCAGTAATTGTTACTGTAGCACAGAAAACGAATCAGTAAAAATCAATTATTGTTCTTATTATTGTCCATTAGTAATATTTGGTTATGTTGTAGGAAGCAACAAGATGACACAATGACAAGAGTGAATTGGTAGTAAAACATTATTGATGACAAAGAAAATGTACAGTTTGACAGTTTAGTTGATATGTCTGGACTTGATTTATGGAAATTCTGTGTTTTTAATTGTCCTCCTCTGAATTAAATAAGAAATAATTCATCTTTTCTTGGTTTTTCATTTGTTTATATTAACAGTTTTACTCATATAATACATAATATGTAATCAATAAGGAAGGTGTTATTTTGCATTTGCAGATGAATAACAGCGTGTTTTGTAGTTGTTGTTTTCACCTAAATTAAAAAAGCCCATATTCCTGCCACATCAACCCATTACCTCTCCTCACAAAAAAAATTAAAAATACAATTAAAAAAGCATGCAAGGCCCTATAACTTACTGATTCCAGTGTTAGAATAAACTGCAAAAGCAAATTCACATTGCTGCTACATTAATGCTACATTAATAGTTAAGTTTATGCCTTTGTACTTGCTTGACTTACTACTTGTCTTTTTAATTCTTTCATTGGGGAACCTCTGCAACATAAATGATCAACATGATAATTGAAGTATATGTTTTTTTTTTGTTTTTTTTTTAAATGAGAGGTTGTTGCCCTGAGCTTGTGCAACACTGACATCTAGTGGTACAGCCACGAAAATGATTTTGACGTCCGATTCCCTCACCCGAGATTTCTTTGCTTTTATTTTGAAAATGTGCGCTTTTATTCCGAAAACCTCTCGAGGAATATCGGATCCCGACGGCTGTTTTTCCGTGTTTTTTTTTTTTCTCCCTGTTGTGCACAGTTGTAGAAGTTTAGGAAGTTTGTCTCTCGGCTTTCACTCCTTCATAGTGAAAGTTGTGAGATGAATTGTCAGACGGACTCCGTGGTTTTGGCCAAAGACATGCTGGATCTGGAAGAAGACGAAGACCTGGAGGTTTTCAGTAAGGTACAAGTCAAACTTGAAGACTCGCACTACTTATCAGTTGGCATGCTTGTGACGTGGTTACGGCTCCGGTGAAGACACACTAGTAGTATCTATCTTTTCTTTTGTTAGCTGTTAGCAATGCTCGCTGGTATTTATTTATTTATTTATTTTTGACGACGCAAAAGTCCTGAATCAGCCGACCAGCTGACCCTTGTACTTGACTTTTAAATCACCTTTTCCTGTTCATGGCTAACTTGGACATTACTCCGCCCAATAATTTGTTTAAAACGGTTCGTTTTGGTTATTTGTTCAGGGTTGGAGCATTGGAGCTGTCTGGAATAATAATAATAGTAACAACAACCCCGTTAAGGATAGACGCACTATTTTAGTACAGTAGCCTATACGAATTGTCAGTAAAGTTCCGAGACTGGTGTCACAAAAGAGATTGCATACTTTTAAGACCAAACTACGAGTTCTCCCCTTCAATGTGGGCCAGCACATCTAATAGAATAGACTCGAATAAAATAAAATAGAATGGCCATGGTTGACTTTGTAGGACACAGTGTGCAAGTAAAATAAGGAAATGATGTGCACAGAGCAGTAAGAGCAAATTGAGGACATCATTTAAAAAAATACAAATAAATAAGGTGGGATGGTGGTGTTGTATAAAGTGCTGTTGTGAGCAATGCTGGGAAACATTGCACTTAAAAAAATAGAGTATTACAATTCTATATTTGTACATGTAAAATGAAATAGCACTAGGGTACAGCTTTCTTTATTGCAATTTTAACATGTTTAAAGTTAGTATGGCTAGCAAATACATGTGATATACATCTAAATACATTTTGTCTTTGGTCCAGAAATTATTAGTGACAGATAGGGATCCAATGCCCAACTCTCCCAGCTCTCTGGTCAACCAGTACCAACTTGATGAAGATGATGAACCGCAAATTGGCAGCACCGAAGATTTGTTTGTGACAGTTGACAGTCCAGAGAGTCATGTGACAGCTATTGAGACCTTCATCATGTACAGAGTCATAACCAAGGTAAGGTGGGAGGTGACGCGCACACACGTAAAGCTTGACCTTTTCAACACCTCTGTATTAGTAGTTTTCTACAAACAGTAGATTGTGATGTTGGCACGCTGCAGCAATGCTCGACATTTCTGCAGTCGTAGGAGCTGAACGCTGTTCCCGTGTACTGCAAAGCAGAGCGTTTACAAGTCTTCAGGAGAATACATTTCACTAATAATACTAAATATATGTAACCAGTAAATGTAGTCTTCACAACCAAAACTGAGTGTCACCATTCAGCAGTATTTATTGTAAAATAAAAGCTCAAGTGTTAATCTCGCATCTCTGCCAAAGGTGTTTCTAGCTCTTATGACGTAGCATTCACAGCTGTATTATATACTGTGAGTTGATAGTGATCTGCGGTGCTCTTTCCAGACCACAAGGAGTGAGTTTGACTCCTGTGAGTATGAGGTGCTCCGGCGCTACCAGGACTTCCTTTGGCTCCGAAGCAGACTGGAAGAAACCTATCCGACCCTCATTGTTCATGTAGGTACTGTATGTATAAGCACAGTACATAACTACATAAGCACGGTTCAGATGGAAGACTAGCATACACCGTAGACCAATTACCAACATCGGAACCACATACACTCACCTCCAAAAGTATTGGAATAGTAATGATCCAACTAAATTAAATAGACAGGAGAAGAAAAACACTAAGCTGAATGCCTTGCCAGAAAAACTAAAACTTAAATGTTTATACAACATGAATCCTACATGCATAATAATTTGGAACACAGTGTACAGTATAAGAGTGTCATCAACAACAACTGGATGATGCTCATCTCCAGTTTTCTTCCTTTTTCATTTTCTACAAAGGAAAACCAATTATTTTGTCAGCGTTACAGAGCAAGAATAATTTGACTGTGGCATGTTAAAAAAAAAAAGAAAAAAAAGTGCGGTCTTCCTTCAGCCTCTTCCAGAGAAGTTTGTGATGAAAGGCATGGTGGAACGCTTCAGTGATGACTTCATTGAGACCAGGAAGAAAGCACTACATCGCTTTCTCAACAAAATCGCCGGGCATCCCATCCTGTCCTTCAACCAGCACTTTAAACTCTTTCTAACTGCCCAGGTATTACACATTCAAAGCACACACACTGGTTAACCTTATTAATAGGAGAAGATGGTATTTATTTATAGTTCGAGAATTACCAATAATCCTAACCCTCAGTTTATTTCTACAACCAAAGTCTTTTTTGTTGCCTTTATAGTTATTCAGCTTTATGATAATAAGAATTTAGCTTGCACTACAGTAGAATTTAATACTTTGTAATTGCAATACACTTTAAATTGCATAGTTACTTAATGGTTAATATTATGAATTGATAAAACATTGGTAATAAATGAGGAATTCAACATAAAAACTGAAGAGACATCGTGTAACATGACTGTACAAATAAAACAATTGCCAATGACATGTCACAAAAAGCTCTGTATTAACACACATACGTACCAAGAACAACCACAACTAAGTTTAATTTCAACTTTGGTCCATCTGCAGGATTTCTCATCTCACAGGAAACAGGGTCCAGGCTTCTTGAGTCGAATGGGGGACACGGTACGAGCAGTGGCCAACTCGGTGTGGGGCATCAAGTGCCGCCCGGAGGAGTTCACACTTATGCAGGAATATGTCGAGAACTTTGGCTCCAAAATCTCATCTGTTGACAAAGTATCTCAGAGGATCATCAAGGAGCAGCGAGGTATTTCCTTTCATTTCAAAAGATTGCTAAGCAACATGTTTACTGCAGATCGTTTTAGCCATGTGTCTGCTGAGTTCGTACAACCGGGATTCTAGTTCCACTGAGCCACGAGGTGGTGCGAACAAGGCACCAGTACCAGATTTTCAATGCCACGATAATGCCCACCAGGAGAGGTCGCTTTTAATATGGTCGCTGCTTGTAGTGGTTGATGATGATGCGTGGTTTTTGAGTGATAGTTCCGTGAAGAGTTCAGTGGAAAAACAATGAGGTTGATTCATTTTATTTTTGCTGTTGACTGGAAGCTTCTCCTTCCAGTCTACAGAATATCAGACGAGATCAGGAGTCCAGCTTTTATATGTATTTACAGCTCTTTCTGAAGGCTAGAATTTCTAACAAAACATTACATTTTAAGGTGAACAGTCCAAACAGACTTAGACTGATGTGAATAAGACTTAATAATGTGTTGCAAATTTTTTGCTCACAATAACTGCATCAAGCCCGAGACTTGTTGACATCACCGTTGCATTCTTTATCCTTTTCCAGGCTTTCATCACAGCTACTTTTAGTTGTTTTAGGAGGTTTTAACAGATCAAATGCATTATCTGTAGCAGTGGTTTTCAAACTGTTGTTTTTTTTTTTAACCTTAAAAAAAATAGGTAGCTCTCCAAGTGCCACCACCATAACCAACTTTAAAATACAGTTGTAAATGTTCATCAAAAATAATGCAGAGGCTTTATTCCTAATATATATATATATATATATATAATAATATTGTAATCCACTGTAAAATGATCCCATTTGAACATTACCACTGTGCTTAACTTTAAGAAATTATAAAACTACTTAGATTATGATTCAGTTAAAATGTATTGCACATGAAAAAAACTTCCAATATAAATGTTGATAACAAATGGGTCTAAAAGATTAAATGCAACTATATTGTACTTAAAAATTAAATACAACTTTCAATACACTTTCAGAAGAAGGCATGCAGGCTCAAGTCATGACAATGGCCTCACCAAGTTTGACATGAGCTTGTATTTTGGGGCTCCTGGGCAGATGTTTTCATTCTCTAAATTTTAGGATGTCCATCAAAGGTTAATCTTTGTCGCAGCAGTCGTAAAAAATAAATAAAATAAAATAAAATAAAATCTCCAGAATTTTTAAGGCTTGCCATTGTACCTTTTGACAAATTCTAGCCTAGTCTGCTTAATTTCCTAGTCTTCTCACTGCTTGGGGTGTCAGTAGCTCATTTGTAAGGACTTTGGCTTTAGAGGCAGAGGCTATTGGTGGAAAATAAAATTGCAACTTGTCAAATCTGAAACTGTAGCCGAAATATTATTGCAAATGTCATGGAAAAATTCAGCAACTATGCTCTCTCACACACACACACACACACAAATCTTTATATTGCTTATATATCCAAATTGATTGTGTTGAATGTGTATTCAACATGTGTATCAACAGAGTATTTGGATGAGCTAAAGCAGTATGGGCCCCTCTATAGCCAATGGGCAGACATCGAAAAGGACCTGCATGACCCACTGAAACTCGTAGCCCACTGTGCGGAGCAATACACCAAAGAAACAGAAAAGCAGATCCACCATCTTTCTGAGGTGTTGGTCCCTGCTCTTCACGAGTATGTGCTCTGCACTGAGGTACTAAAGGTGAGTTGGAACCATCAAGTTATATAGCTCAGAACATGCCTCACCTAGAACTATTGTAAATCACCGAATTTGGACATTGTAGGATTAAAGCTGTGTTTAATTCTAATTGAATTGCTGCCAATTCTGTGGTTTTAGACTGTGATGAGACGGCGAGACAATATCCAGGCTGACTTTGAGACCAAAAATGAGGCCCTTGCATCTAAAAAGGCAGACCAAGAAGTTGTAAGTACATGCATTGCTAATATGATATCCAAACACCAAACACACTTCTTTGCTTCTTTATCCCTGGGAGCCAAAGTATGTCTTCGTGTGTCTTCCATCACCAGCGTTCGTGTGTGGAGGCAGGGGTGGGATGGTGGTGCAGGCGTATCTTCCATGTTCTCCTTATCTAGATTTGTGTGGTGAAACTGGAAATCAATGCTCATCTCAGTGTTTGCTCAGTGGGAAAAAGATTTGTCAATATTAGATCAAGCTGTAAGACCAGATGCTAATCATGCTTTAATGGAAACTCCCATAATCAGACATGTGAGACAAAGGGTGACCAGATAAGAATTTGACTGTAAAAGATTGGCCTGTATGTTGTGTCAATACTGGTATGTCTGTTCCTTGTCAATGTGTTCAAATGCATATACAGTGTGTTTTAATAATTGTACATGTGTTTAAAGTCTATGGGAGTGGCGAAACTATGTTTAAAAAAAATAAATAAATACAAAATTTGATATGGTCTCTAAATCGCAGATTTTCACATGCAGTGTTGGGTTCACTGTATTTTGAGCCAACTTTACATGTTATGACCCATTGTAGCCAGGAGAGGGTAATCTCACTCTAATTTAGAATCACACAATTGCCTGAGGAAGACATGCTCTTCTAAACACCAATTACATAGTTTTAATTAATTATATAATATTGGAGTATTAGCTTTACTAGCAGAGGACGGGCCGTGTTCCTCAATAAGCACAGGTACAGTAATTCCTGAATATACAGTAGTTGTTTACCAAGCCTTTGTTGTCACACTATAGCCTCCATAAAACAAGCCCAATAAGTACATGCATTGATTTGGATTAGATACTTCATATATTCATTCGTGCATTGCACGATTGCAGTTAGGTGTTGCAGTTTTCTACAAACGATTACACAATCAGTAGATATAGTAGTTCATTACCCACAGTGCTCATTTTGCTCTGCAAAAAACCTTAAACCTAAATATGTGAAATGGCAAGTGTAAATATTTGAAAACAATCTTTTGCAAAACTATATCGGAAAAGTACTGTAAAGGCAGTTGGACAGGACAACATTTGAGGGGGGATAGACAGAGAAATGACAGACCAGAGCAAAAAAGAACAACAAAATCAACAGCATAACAACAACTCACTTGTATAATCTTCGCTGTATGTTTATTGGCGTGTTTTTAGGGTCAGCTGGAGAAAGAAGTAGATGCTCTGTCAGATCGAATGGAATTTGCGAACAATGCATTGAAGGGAGATTGGATCAACTGGCAGAATAGCATGAGAGATGACCTCAAGTCAGCCTTCATCTCAACCGCTGAGAAGAATGTGGAATGCTATGAAAAGGTCAGCATTCAAATCATTTATTTAGCTATTAATGACATAAGGACAACATGACATTTTTGCAATTTTGGGGGGCTAAAAAGCGAAGCTTGGAGTCTCTGTCTCAAAAATGCACTCTTGCAGTCTATGAATGGGACGATCGTTGTCTACAGCCTCCCAAATATTCACACTCTTTTATTTCTGCCGGTTTCCTCTCTTTGTATTATTATAAGTGAGTCGATGACTACACATTGTTTGATGCCTAAATATCATAGATAGATATTGTAGGTGGGTGTTTAATAAGAATCATGTTTTGTCTTGCAGTGCCTTGCAGTGTGGGAATCATTTCTCTTGTCTCAAAAAAGGGATCCCATCGAGCATCAAGATGAAGAGACCGCGTAATAATGTAACATAACATCGCAAAACAAACACATAATCGCAATATCATCCTTTTGCATGACCAAAACATCAATGTTGCATACAGTATTTGTAATGTTATTCTAGAATGTTTATACAATGCAATAGAAGTCTCACTGTACATTTACAAAAATACTTTATTAACGTTAGTCCTCAATATGGAATTTGCTATGCTATCTAAAAGGATGGCTTGTAAAGGTTCCAGGAACTACTTTGTTCATAAGATATGCTATTTTCCTTGTTATGAGGAACTATAATGACAAACCTGTTAAATTTAACCTCCAAGTTTTGTGGTTAAAATCATTTGACTAGTAATGATACTAATCAGCACTTTTTCACTGTTCAGATAATTTTGGTGAGACCTTCTGTGATGCATGACTTGACTTGCTGAGAAAAAAAAAGATTAATAAATAATCAAGACCTAAAAGATGTTTGACTATTTATGCAACTTGTAATAATAGGGATCTGATTCAAGGTAGGATGTTACACACCAATCCTCATGTCTTGTGGTAGGTGGGCTAATAATCGGAAATGATTTGCACTCCCGTGTGGTAGTGTGCAACAGTTTGTTGAAGAGACCTCAAGTGGCAAGCCTAAAAATGTGTTCCAAATATGGAAGTGTCTCCCAGCCCGATGTTCGGTAAACTGATGTTTAGTCTTTCTTTCTGTCACTTATGTAATCAGTTATCACTGATTATACTTGATTAATTCGAAACGATTCACCTCAAATGTAATAGTCAGTGCCTCCACAATAAGCGTTACATCATCAGAGTGGTGTTATCTTTGTCAAACCACAACATATTGGTGCCCCATGTGAGGCACAAAAAAACCTGCTTGCCTACAACTGGTCTGACACACTGTAAATGGTGATCAGATATCTGAATATCAAGGAGAGGTAATTTGTTCATACCGTGCAAATATGCATGCCCAAGAGTTTTAAGGCAGTGCATGGAAGCCCCTGAAAATATTGACACTATAGGTCGAATTTGGACATTTTCACTTAGGGGCCAGCAGTTTAGACATGAATGACTGTGTGTTGAGTTACTTTGAGGGGGCAGTAAATGTTACACTGTTATACCAGCTGTTCACCGACTACTTAAAAGTGCTCCTCGTCTTCAGAAGAGCATAATCTACATGATATACAGAATAGCGTAAGTATTTGTGAATGAATTGCAAACAATACTTTTAATTTCTTGAAACATTTGGTTTTATTAATAAAAATTTTTATGATCCCATATTTTATAGAGTGTACAAACATGGGACTAAGAACATGGGTTACTAGAGGAATAACATCAATGCAAAAGGATCCATTTGAAACAATTCTCACTGGGTCGTGAAAAACTGTGAAAATATATAAACCACACAATATGAGAAAACATACAATTTCTGTATGTAATATTGTAATGTATATTTACACAATTCAATGACCAATGACTGTCACTATCCATAAAACACCACCATATTTTAGTAAAGCAACATGAAAAAAAACAATGACCTAGAGATGAAAGGAAATATTGATCGAAGCAGTCAAACAGTGCATGGTCATAAAAAAAGTAAAATTACACCGTAATTGAATAAAAATGTGACTTAAAGCATACTTATATGTTATTAATCAGGTAAAATTCTGTTTTCATTGAAATATATCATACTGTACTGCAATAGCTTGTGCAACATAAAAAACATTTGAGCAAATGTGTTTTTTGTTTTCAGGCAACTGAACTCTATATTTGCAACCATAAAGAAGTTCTACTATTTGCAAGTTCTTAGCTAGACTTCGTTTTAAGTGCTTCAGTGACATTGGGAAAAACCTTGACTGGAGCTTCACTTTAGTTTGCTATGAAAAATTAAGAAAGCCTGAGCTGTTAATGCTACATAGCAAAATCTCACTTGGGTATTTAGGCTTGAAATTTAAATATTTCAAGTTCATATATTGTATGTCATTTCATTTGCAACATGACCACACAAAAGTTAATTGAATCCATTTCGTTACATCTAGAAAAATTTACCTCATGTCCACTAAAACAGAAAACAACTGAAAGGGGATAACATGGATTACGGAAATTATTATTATTTTATTTTTTTCTAATGTTTATTTACTCAGCCCATAAACTGATGGATAACCTTTCATTTTGTGGTTTATTGCGTTTCCTTTCTACTTTGAATCTTAAAATCTTTACATTTATTTTATCCAGATAGACCTAGTATGTCCCCCCACCACTAGCGTTTCATCTTTATGTATGTAACCCATCCACCCATTTCCATACCGATTATCCTCACTAGGGTCGTGGGTGTGCTGGAGCCTATCCCAGCTATCTTTGGGTGAGAGGCGGGGTACGCCCTGAACTGGTCGCCAGCCAATCGCAGGGCACATATAAACAGATAACCATTAACACTCACATTCACACCGACGGAGAATTTAGAGTCCTCGATCAACCTACCATGCATGTTTTTGGGATGTGGGAGGAAACCGGAGAAAGGGGGGGCCACGGGGAGAACATGCAAACGCCACACAGGCGAGGCCGGATTTGAACTCCGGTCCACAGAAATGTGAGGCGGATGTGCTAACAAGTCTTCCACCATGCCGCCACTGTATGTAAACATTTTACTAAAATAAATAGCATACAGAACATGCACTTATGTCATTTTTCGACTTGAATTATTATCAAGTCGAAAAATGACATAAGTGCATGTTCTGGTTATAGATAAGACTAAAACTGTTGTTCATCCAAATGATAAGAAAAGTCTTTGGAAATACTTTTTATTAGTTTGTAAGTTTTACTATCAGTGGTTATCATCAAGCAATATTTTTGGTGATTTTTTTTCTTCCTGAGATTTCATCTATCCACCCAGCAACATTAATCTTTTCTTGGAGAGAAAAGATAAATAAAATATGTTTATGTTGCATTATCAACTGCAATTATTTGTACATACAGTACATCCTAAACTCAGAGTTACACTGGAAAAAAAACGTTTTTTCTAATGTGATTGTAAGTGCCACCTCAGTGCAAAGTATTTTGGACATGAATTATCTTTTGCACATTTTCTTGACAATGGTTTGTAAAGACTATGCTCTGCTTCTAACTACAATGATAACTGAACAATGAAAGCGGAGTAATTAGGGTTTTGTAAGACAATATAGAGAGGTTTGACCTTGGCTGTGTTGTAAAGTTGTTGAGCTTGGTAGACGAAAGAATGTTCATTCTATTTTACTCTGTTCTGATAATATTCTCAACTGTCTCTTTCAAAAAAGCTCTAATCTCATGTATAATTTGAATATCACCCCAGAGTCACTGTATAATGTTAATTTCACAGGTTGGCAAACACTAGTTGGAGTGTAAAGAAAAAGGATAACGTACACAACGCTACAAGTACATATTGACTATTGGGAGATACCTCATGAAACAATATGAAAGTTGTTACTGGTTGTTTGAGAGATCTTGTCCGTTTCTAGAGAACTGTCAAACTGCCCTTGAGCAAGACAGCAGGCTCCGAGTGTTAATTTGTTCATTATGGGATGTAATTTATACACCAGAAATATTCAGCAGTGATGAGACAGATTTCTACCAGAATGGAAAAAATATATACTGTACAGTGTTCCCCTGCATAGTTGCAATTTGCTACTCACAGATTTTTAGGAACCTATCTTCTATCATTTGCTGAAAAACTACCCAATTTGATTTTTTTTGCCTAATATAAAAGTATTGCTTTGGCTCCATCGTGATGCCTGGGGAACTATGTTGACCTGAGGGAAAGAGCTTCATTGAGACAGCCCATTGCCCTGTATAATAGAAAAGTAGTGTTTTGCGTATTTATCTGGAGGCATTTGTAAATTTTTGGGGTGTGGGGTGCTAATTAGTCGCAAATCTTCACTACTCGCCCGAGGGCTCAGTCCCTATGGGACCACAATGAACTGCAGTGCTTGTTCCAAACCCTCTTGTCTGACTCTGTCGCCTCGCTGAAAAAATTGTCAAAAATATGAATGAATAAATGAGCACAAAAAGTATAGAGAGATTCTCTGAAACATGCAATCTCTACACAATTTGCTTTCATTCCAGTCCTTATTTGTGTATCTTAAAGGGTGCAGTGTTGCCCCATTCATCACATGATGATGATTGCAATGTTGCCATGAAAAGAAGGTAAACAGCCTCATACATTGATGATGCATGAGGACCCACTGGCAATTCAGTACCTTCTCAAGAATACTTTTCAGCCACCTGCACTTGGGAGGTAAGGGACAGACCCTTACATCAACATATATTTAGTGCATAGATAAAGATTTGATATCAGTTTTTTTCATTAGATTAAAGCTGTACATAATAATGGTCTGATTAAAAGAACAAAAAAAATATTACAAAACATAGACACAGAGAGGAAAACAGGTTTACAGCTGCACTTGGGCTAATTGGAATCGATTGTGAGAAGTGGGGATGTCCTGTGCATCTGCTTCACCGCTGCTTCCGTGTCATGTGACCTCAGCAAAGGTGATGTGATTCTATGGAAGACAAAGAGAAAAATATATTACTTCATGTATTGTGTACTCATGTCGTGTGCTGGACCGTCCCAAAAAAAAAAAAGCCCATGTGATGCAACTAAAACTGTCAAACAGAAAAAAAGTTTCGGATTACTGATTGACAGTATGTTCGTACATGGCCTTTTTTTATTGATGGACCTCCAAACGT
Source organism: Phyllopteryx taeniolatus (assembly GCF_024500385.1). Lineage (NCBI taxonomy): Eukaryota > Metazoa > Chordata > Actinopteri > Syngnathiformes > Syngnathidae > Phyllopteryx > Phyllopteryx taeniolatus. The sequence continues at coordinate 7,767,285 of NC_084521.1, read as the reverse complement.
ACATTCCGTCATGAGCACAGTATTCTGCTGAAATTACTTTTATTGGATTTATTTCATACAGATTTTTTTAAAAAAAACAACATACTCTCCTTCATAGGTGGAGACGGAGCGCTAAGCACATCCCCACTGTCCGACTACACACTGCATCCACTACATAAGGCATTTTTAAATTGAAAGTGTGTTTCATCTTTTTTCATGAATTTCAATGACATTCACAAGTCCCAGGAACGATTCGCTTTCCATGATTCGAAGCCAGCCTCAGCTGTCAAGTGAATCATGCCTCATTGCTGTTTCCGTGTTCATTCACAGTTTGAGCAAGGTGAGGAGTCTGGACTAGAGAATCCGCGTAGATGAAAATTCTGCAAGCCCAGGCGTGTACATAAGGACTTATGCGCAAATGGGAGAATATATATATATATATATATATATATATATATATATATATATATATATATATGAACCTTATGGTGGACATCAATGATATTAAATAAATTCTATAAGAGTTTCCATAGTGGCTACACACAAACATAGCACCGTGTATGCATAATGTGAGGTAATATTGTTATTATTTGGCAAAAATCTCACCTGATTAGCTTTTAGTCAGTATCTTTAAGGGGAATTTTAATAAGATGTTGATAAATGTACTGTATGGGTGTAGCATCTGGAAGCTGAGTTCAGAATGTGATGAAAGCTATTCCATAACACACTGATAATACAAAAAAATTGTCCAGCTTGTTTTATAAATCTGAATACAAACTAGGGAATGTTTCTTTCATCCCTGTCATTTTGTTTAGTGTGGCCAGTTTCCCTCCAAGGCTTCCTTGCTGCGCTATTTTTAGGCTGGTTATTTTCCACCGAGCTTACCATAGCCGAGTTTAATGTGAGATTTTTTTTTTTTTTTTTTTTTTTTTTTTTTCCTCTCTCTCATCTTCAGACAACTGAATTTTTTTCACAGATGGACTCTGAAATGACTGTGTTCACGCATTCCACCATAAATCCATTAAATGTGCATCTTTTAGGGGGAGAAAAGAATAGTTAGAAAAGGGGGGATACATTGTACTTAAGTGTGCTTCAAACAAAGGGTGATATTGTGGACAGTATTATTTCAACCTCAGCCTTTCTTTGGCTTGACTGGATGGTTTGTTTAGTGGTGATCACGAAAAACTGAATACATATTGTACACACCCTCCAAAGGTATTGGAATAGTGAGAGCAATTCCTTTTTTTCTAGCTGTTTGTTTTTTGTTTTTTTTTTTTAGCTGTAGACTGAAAACATTGGGATTCAAAGGAATGTTGGATGAGCCTCCTTTTGTTTGCATTTTTGGCAGACAAAGTTTTACTGGAGACCTCATTTTGACGCTGTCCTCATTTGTTGCATCGCAAAATGTTGCTGAGCCCATCCCAGGAGAAGCCAATGGAGCCATAGGATTGAATCATTGGTTTCATGATTTGCTATATAAAATTGGATGACTTTTTATTATACAAAATTGGAAGAATATCATCAACTAATACTAGTAAGCTGATGAAAAGTGCTATACTGACCTGTGAGGCGATGTACTTCTCCAGAGTGCTTTCTACTTGGCCCATTCCCAGCATTGTTGTGTTCATTTGCAATTCTATTGATGTGTCATCATTCAAAAGCAACTTCCCTTTAAAAAAATGGACCACGCACACCACCTAAGCAGAGAAAAAAAAGTGTTTATTCCTGAGTGCATTGAAAACGTTTTTATGAAGAACAAATGTTGTTTTGAGGTTATGTATAAGTTATATTCATTATAATTAGAAGAGATACAACTCTTCAGGGATAAGAAGAAAAAAAAAAAGAATTTACTGCATCACAATATTCTCTACAATATTGTGCATGTATTTGATGTATTGTTTTTAGAAAAAACTCACCAAGAAGGTGGCAATGGCAGTGCCTATCATGAAACCGGCAATGACGTCCGACCAGTGGTTACGGTATTCCGCTATGCGATTCAGTCCTGTGAGGAAGGCCAGACACACAAGGGCCAGGGACAACACTGGTTTGGCAAGGCGAGTGCCTTTTACCTGGACTGTGCATGTCACATACATCTGAAAGGAAGAGGGAAAACATACCCATACATTCATAGATAGATAGATGTCATTTTGTGGCATCTATAAGCAATTATAAATGAGTATTTTCAATTGACAATGACACTGCAGAGCTATACACCGTATTCGAATTCTGATTTGTTCATTGTGTTACAATGGCATCTACTTTCGTGTGACCCATATCTGATATCCGTGACTGTGCTTAGATTTACTCAATGCACGCACACGCTAAAAAGGCACCTAACAACTAAAGCCGGTAAATTTAAGTGACACTATTCTGCTACAATATTGTTCACTGATGCTTTTCTTCTTTTTCAGGCTTTTGTGTTGCACATTGCTGTCAACCATCATCACGCTCTCACGCTGTACTTTGTAAAGCTTTTGCATTGTAAACTGCTTGTCACACTTTGTCACGGATCTGGAGGCGGGCCAAACGTGGAGCAATCCTTGCTTGCTTGAAATCCTTGGTTATGTAGGGGGAATGCCCAATTGATAATATCAAAGAGTATTGCCAACACAAAAGCCCCAAAAAGATGCACAGTGAAAGAAGGAAACAATATACGGCAGCACAACAATGGTGAAAATATTTTTGTAGACTGAAAACATTTTGCAGATAAATCGAGACAAACATGAGCCACAAAATTTCAACTTGTATTTGTAGGTATTTTTACACGAGTATTAGATACACAATTTTCAAATATCTGTGCTAAGTTTTAGATTTGGAATTTGCCCGAGTTACCCTTTCACCAATTACTTGGGTAATGTGAAGCATTTTAGGAATATATACATCAATTTGTTCAAATATAACGGGAAAAATGCATGTCATCGTGGAGGGTTGTGTGTACAATTCTGAAAACAACAACAAAAAAATAATAATTCAATCCGCTTTGAAATAAGGCTGTAACATAACCCTAATCTAGAAACCGTGAATTTCTAGTATGTTTTTGAATTTTGATCCTTTTATCCTGTACTTTTGGTTGGTGTTTTAAAAATTAAATAGGTCCTTTTTTTAGATGATGCTGTATTCCTCCTTTGCCTTGTGTGTTCTCCTGTACTTGGGTCACCTGCCTTTTTGCCTCCACCCGACCATGACAAACCTCCCCTTGTGGTTTGTCTAGTCCTTCTCAGTATTGGTCACGTATTCCTGATTCCGCACATCCTGCAGCCTCCCGCCATCTGTTTTCGAATTAGGGTTTTATCTTGCTATAACCTCTGTTTGCTGTTGTTGCACTCTTGCCTTGCTTTGTCTGCAGAATCAACTCCAGTGAGAAGGTTTGGTGGATACAAAATTGTATCAATCAGGTTTGCCTGTCTGTCCACATCAGTGTCTTAAAAGTAGAGCTTAATTTCACGCTTAGCACATGTAAATCCATCGGAAAAGCATTCTGACCACAGCGTTGAGAAGAAAAGCAATAAATTGGGGAGCAGGGTGGAGTAACTCACAGCCAGGTAGAGTGCAGCATATATGCTGAGGGCAGCCTCCTTGGATGGGAACGTTTTGCGGGCGTGCAGGATGTCATTCTGGTTTCCTGTGCAGGCCTCCTGCTGGCTGATATATCGGAGGGCCTGATGGCAACCCAGTGCGGTGTAGTTTGGTTTACAGATGGTCATGAAATAGGGCGCCAAATTTCCCGTCACCACCTGGCCTGCGTTGACAAAGATGTCAACCGTGAAGAGGCCAAAGGTGTAAACCCCTGGTAAGAAAAAGACAGTTTTAGAGCAGATACACAGAAAGAAAGGTATCATCTGCTTATATCCTTTACCTAAATTGTGATTCTCCTGAGCAGGCAATATAAAGCACTCATTCCAGTAGAGTTGGCCAAGACAACGATGCAATTCGGACACGGGTGTGTAGAGCGCTCGTTGTAATTACTATTGGTGATTGAACTGTGGTGCCTGTATCCTTTTTTTTGGCACCGGCTGGGGCTTGTTGCACCAGTGAGAGGATCAGTGCCTCGTCTTAGCTCAATAAATCCGCAACCACTGTGACACAGTGGTAGAATCGTCTGTCTATTTCTCCTTAGGCGAGGTCGTAGATACACACATGAACTGGCAGTTATCATCTGCCTCATGCAATTGCCCCCCAAACACAGACATCTTGCTTTGTCTCACAGCAAAGTGATAATAAAATATCAGAGAGAAAGGAACAAGGTCTACTCTCTTATCCTGTATACCAGATTATGATCAATATAGAATATATTTTATCAGTGCAGAGGTAGGTAGGTATATATTTGTCTAACAGGCCTAAAATGGGTTCTATATCATTAATTGTGGCCTCAACTGTATGAATGTGGGAAGTCACTCAGAGGACGGGGTGCATGTAATGTAAATCAGCTGCTTATGAATGCTCGTCTTTCAGTTTGTGCCCAGTTCTCTTGTCTTGTTTCTTCAGAATGTAGCTGTAACACGATATCTTAGCAGGATTAAAAATATATCTTTGCTTATTTTTCTCAAGTCTGCCCTGAAAACATAAGGAAATTGTTGGATTCACCCATATTGTGTGTTAGTGGTAAATTGTAAATTTGTGTTTTTCGATGATGTTTACTTCAAAATATGCTATATGTGAAGATTTAGAAAAATCTTGCCGATGCTTGTAAATGATGAATGGGATTTGAACTGACATAATTGGTAGAAAACGGAAAATTTAGTCAGTTGCTGTCCTTTTTCCGCTATATTCCCCGAGAAACGGCCTTTGTATTGACCTACGATCTGTCTACGGGGACACCAAGTAAACATTCCTCTTCTGACATACTCAACAGTTACCATAATCCATTCCATCAAAAATGCCCCTTATCCCGTGCATATTGTTTTCAAATGTGTGCACATTTTCTTAATTATTCGTTATCACCGCAGTAATGTGAGGCTCCAGATGTTGACAGGTCAATTTTTAACAAGCATGAAATGGCTTTTGCCAAGCCTCGTGTGACTCACTTGCAGCAGAGGCTCATCGTTCTAATTCTGTCCTACTTTCCCCCCCTGACACGAACGTGGCGATGTGGGCGCTTTGTGTTTTACGGATGACTGCTGCTTTCTAGCTTGCCATCCTTCACCTCTGAAATTGCTTATTAGGGCATGAACATAATTCAGTTCGTCTGATTGAATAAAGCTGCAGGAGCACTGTGTTTCCTTCCCACATAGTGTAGAACAAGTATTTAATAATGAAATGAAGTACTGTACGTGGTTCACATGTGCAGCTTTTAAAAGTGAGTAGATCAACATAAGCGTATAATACGCTCATACACATTGTACACAATACAGTGGTGCCTTGAGATACGAGTTTAATTTGTTCCGTGACCACATTCATAACTTAAAACACTCTAACCACCTTTCCCCATTAAAATGAACTGAAATCCCATTAATCTGGCTCAGCCTCCTAAAAACACAAACAAACAAAAACTTTTTAATAAGAAAAATAGCGCACTATAATATTGTACTTTTTACTTTTTGAATTCAGTTCAGTGGACATTGTGCTGCTCCTTCTGGTGTATGCACTTTGGCCACCTGGGGGCAATATTATACAGATAAACGGATATATAGAAGGAGACGGTCTTCAGTAAGGTGCAATTATGTGACTCGTTTTTAAAGAGTATATACAATATGCCTGTGAGTATTGTTACATTGTCTGCCTACATGTGTTGCTCCACTGTTTCTGTTCAAATAGCCATTGCTTAGCGGGTTATCACGGACAATATTCGTTAGTCCATCTGTGCTCTGAAGATGTATGTGATTGGTTTATGTTCTATTCTGACCTCATATGGGAGTGGCAGTAAACAGTTTGAAGCTTCTTTTCTGAAGACGTGTTCATGATCTGCCAAAATGTTGCTTGCTGTGAAGTGAGTTCAGATGAGTTCACTGCTTGTTTCTCAAATTTTTGCTCGCAAGTTAAGCAACTTTGATCTCGTATGTTGGGTCACTCGTATTTCAAGGTGCCACTGTATCTTATTCTGAAGGTGACAGTTGCGTGAACTCCAGCTATTCGCAATATTTTTATACGAGTCGTATTGTCAATAGGCAAATTTAGGAATGCGGAACCGCAAATATATATACATACACGGTTCGCTGTATCCCAATTTGTAAGGGCTGAACTTTCTGAGTAGATCCCTGTGACGTGAATTATTATTGAGAGCCTGCATGCAACACAGATAAACAGCAGAGTGGCAGTTAAAACAATTTCAAGGAAACATTGAGCAGGTTGTTCTTTGGCCATGACCCAACCCACCACAAAGTTTTGTGGAAATCAGCAGTTTTCATGCAAGTTCCGAAACATTCTTGTATCTATGTACAGTATGCCTGCTGAAACAGTAAATCAATTATATCAGTAACAAAAACGCAATTTACTAATAAGGATTAGATGAGAACATCCTGTCTCAAACATACTGAATGACTAAAGTCTTATGTTATTTACCAGTGTACAATTTTCAAACAGTGGCAGAGGATCAAACCTAATTTTCTCAGGCTTAGAACAGCTTTCTTTTCGATTCATTACAAAACGCACACTCTGCTAAGAGTCACCATCCAATATGCAGTCAATGCATAAGGCTTTTGTTCTGCTTTATGAAAAGAAAAACAACAGGAGACCACCATAATGTGATCACATATGCACACTGAAGTATCTCATATGAAATATTTATTCGAGTTGTTCTTTTTCCATGGTGCAATGATTATATATCTTCAATCGTTTTTTTTTTTTCTTAAAACATGAATAGGGTACATACATTTGAATGTATTTCAGATTTTTACAAATCCACACAAGGTCAACATAATATTGTATACTGTATACTATTCACCTGTTGTGAATTTTGCTGTTAAGCTCCTTGTTCGAGAACAGAAAGTTGTACACTGTGTGTACTGAAATAATTGGAGTTGGGTGTGCATTCAAAGGTTTAGACAAGGTCAAATTAAGTTCACTTGCAAAGGTTATAGGACTGTACATCATCCTGAAATTTCAACCAAAATCAAATATCCCTAACTTTTTGGGAGTTATGTACAGTATGTTAGGGTACACCAGAGTGAATGTTGTACTGGGAAATGTTCCAGACACCTGGCTGTTCAGGCAAGTGCCCCCAGAGGATTCTTGTAAAACTGAATGGAAAATGTCTCATTGCATACAATTTATAGATTTGGGCGTGTAAGGAAATCTCAAACATGTCACATACCAAGGAAACGAAAGGTCCTGCGCACTAGCGGGTTGAGATAACAGCAGTCTCCTGTGGCCACAGTCTTCTCTGAATTGTCAAACTCTTTAGATGTATACTGGACCAGGAATAGCACCGTCTCTGTTATTGTGATCTGGTAGAAATGAAAGTCAGACAAAAGACAACATTTACATGTAGACACTTTGTTTATCGAAAAGAAAATGCAACTGCTTGTCAATGCAAATTTCTTATTTTTATGAGGCAGGAGCACTAAAATCTCCCAAGAGACAATTTCTGCCAAGGTCAAAACATTGTACTGTAAAAGTTAAGCTCATAAAGTTTTAGCATGGACATAACCCGCAGCGCAATATTATTACAATGTTTTCCCAGCAATAATAGTAATATTTAATTATGTGGAATTTCATATACTGTGATTTACTATGTTATGATATCAGCTGTACCTGCAGGAAAAAGTGTTCATGGAGGTACTGCGGAAATGTGTTCAAGTCTACTGAGGCAAGTTTGTCCTTCAAATCTGAATGGCATTGCAAATCAGTTCTTTTTAGTTGGGTGTCAAGAGGCACACCAGAAGCTTTGACTGAAAAGGGTGAGTGAAAAACTGCAAAGTTCGAAATATTTCAAATCCACTTTTCTCCTTTTAGACAAAGACAATTTGTCTAATAAGGGTGAGCAGAAGAGTGGATGGAATACAATATAAACGGCAACAAACACATTGTCTGAGTCTCAATTATCAAGTGTATCGCTTAAACTATTGTTTCTAAAACAGTGTGTCCCTAGCAGACAATATAGAACATTTCAGAATGTTTGTAAACGTTAGAAGCCAGGATACCTTTATAGTAGGTGGCAGAAAGTGAGTGAGTAGCTCTGACCTGAACTGAAACACAGACAAAAACTTGTTGTGCCCAGGCTTGCGTCGCCAGATCGACCACAAAAGGTTGAGGTATTTTTCGATTTTCTTTCAAAAGAATTTAAAATCATTCCGCAGGCAGAATTAAGTACAATTAAGGCCAAGCGACTTCCTTTCAACTGACACTTCACACATTCAAATCATTGCGGTAAAGAAGAAGACTTCCCATTCCACCAAGAAAATCATTGATGCAGCTAATGTCTGTGGTGGCGGCGGAGTGGTTTTAGCAGCTGCTGTGACTGAATGGTGAGGGGAACGGCATAGGAGATGAGGATGTGAGTTCAATTCCACACGTTTATCATCGGGTAATCATCAGGCTGCTCTGGGGAGATGCGGACCGGAGAGGAAGAGAGAAGCTTAAGAGTCACAGCTCGACGCTGACCTGACAGAAAGAGCTGAAAAGCCGGACTGTGCATATTTGGACTGCTGATGAACTGTGTGAGTAAACTGCTGTCAAAGACGCTGTGCTCCGGGTGTTTTTGCTGAGCTTCGCGTTTGGCGCCAGATGCCACATCTCCCGTGTTGTCGGTGGATTGAGCACAGCAATCACGTCCACTGTGTCATTGAGCATCTCTCTCTTTCTCCGGTGGAGGATAATGTTATTTTGAGGGTAGACTCCATTGACACTGTTTTACAAACAGTACACTGACTACTTTACATTGTAGCAAAGTGTTGTTTTGTTCAGTGTTGTTCCATGAAAAGATTTAATTAAATATTTACAAAAATGCGAGGAGTGTTCTCATTAGCATGTGTAGATGCAACAGAATAAGGCATAGGAGTGAACTCTCAGAAATATATTAGTTGATCGATGGATCAAGCAAGTACATTTTGCCGTTCAGCTCATGTTCAGCAAGTTCTTGAAATTTCACCTGGAAACGTTTTGCCAGTCGTGTATAACTGTAGATTGTATATATACAGTACATTCTTAGTTATCCGTTCTCTATCTGACAGTGACTGTGCTGTGTTCAGTGACTTGCACCGAGCACAAAGCTTGTATTCAAGGTACAGTGCTTTCGGATTCTTGTAATTGGCGGAACTAATGAAAGAACATTCAAAAATTACTGTAGCATCATTAATTTGTGATTCAAGAGATATTTAGGCAATGTGGGACAGTCACTGTGATATTTGGCTGGCTTGCTTTCACGAGAAATAACTCAAATGATGGAAAAAAAAAAAAAAAAGCAGGATGTAGAGGTTTTTGTGTTGTTGGAAATGATATGCCTGCATCTCTTCATCCTCATCTTTTTATTTGAGGTCGGGTCACAGGGACAGCAGCCTTAAGGCCAGATCTCACAGTCCAAGAGACAAATTAACCAGCGAGGCGATCATTAGGCTTCCTACTAGATACCTGGGTCCCCCCCACCTCCAAATTACTGAGTTAATCACCCTATCTCTAAGTTAGAGCTCAGACACCCAGCGAAGGAAACTCATTTCGAACAGTTGTATCGGTAGTGTTGATTTTTTTGTTTCACTGTCTACATTTTATGACCATAGGTGAGGGTGGGAACGTACATCGAACTGTTAATAGAGGGCTTGGCCTATCGACTTTACCATGACAGAATGATGCGAAATCCATATCACTGCCGACACTCCATTGATCTGCCTGTCAATTTACCAATCCGTTCTTGACTCACTCCTGAATAAAGACCCTAAGATACTAAAACTGCTCCAATTTGGCCAGGATCTCATCGCTGACTTCTATTCTAGCTAAGGACCGTGGTCTTAGATTTGGTTGAAGATGGACCAAAGTTTGACACCGGTTGTACGCCAGAGGGCGAATGGGTGAACTACGCCTACATGAGGGACAGCCAAATCCAACTTTTGTCATCATCATTTGATGTCTTTAGGGGTCTTGTTGTCTGGTCCCTCCACCCTTGCTTAAAGCACCCAAAACAACTGTGCTATTAGGATCAGTCGTCGGGACATGCAAACCCCTCCGCCATGATAATGTGAAATTGACGGGGGAGGGGAAATACAGTCTCTCTGCTGTGTGGCAAATTTATTTAACACCACACAAAGTGGCAGTATTTGGTAGCATAACAAGTTGACAGTATGTGAGGCATCTCATCGCAAATTCTCCTCTATCAGCTCCAACTTGAGAATGCCTCAAATGAGAGAGCATATGCTGCTGAGTTGTGGGGAATTGTTGACGTAGTAGCTCATCGTAAGCAAAGGATTTTAAAACAAAGCATTTTTCCTTGTCTTCTGCTTGTCTTTGCGATTTCCACGTGATCAAGCCCTTGAACATCCAGCACACTTTAATCTATGTCTGAAAACATTGCGACAGAGAGGTATAAAACTATGTTGTTTACATGTCACTTTTGGTTTGGTTGAAAGAAACTCTCCTGACATGCTCTGAGTGCATTTCATTTAGTGTGAATGTTCAGAAATCAGATGCAAACTGAGACCACCTGAGGACTTAGTCCACTGACAGGGTCATTCTTACGCAGTTTGGTTAATTTGAAGGCTGCATGGATCCAAGACATCTAGTAGCTTAATAGTGACGGCAGAAAACATTCGGAAATTACGTAATATTTAACAGTACTGATTCACTTACGTAGGTATCAGTTTCCTCTCATCTAAAGATGCCAGTGTGAACCAGGAACAAAGGTACTGTATGTTTTGAAGTGCATTTTAAGTCATACAAAAAGCACTAACTTGACTATTCCAGTGTTATCAAAGTAGGTATGAACAATTATTTGAGCTCAAACTGACATCACAATGGAAAATAATCCCATTTTTTCAAATCGCAAAGACTTCACTTAAAAAAAGAAAAAGAAAGAAAACACGCTAACAAGACTAACGAGCGAGAGCGAGGGCTGCAGTAAACATCTTCAGCCACGCCAAGCTTTGAATTCTTTGATATCTTTGAAAATGGCCTCGACAGAAGAAATGTTAGGCATAACCATTCATGCTTCAATTAATCTCATTTCATCATAACATGGAAGCTTGGCCTAAAAGAAATAATTGTTTATATTTTGACTTTCTTGTGTTTGCAGAAGATAACAAGCTTCTCCCAAAATATTATGCTAAATCACAATTGCAGTATTGGTAAATATATATATATGAATATGTGTGTGTGTGTGTGTGTATATATATATATATATATACAATTGTATTATTTTCCCAAACTGTTCAATCACATCAAAGTATTACTCTATATGAACTAAACAACACCATAGCATTTAATGTCATGTGATTATTCCAAAAAATGGAGCAGCTTCAACAAGGGTTGTTAAGAGAAGAAGAATCTGATAAGAATATACATACTCCTAAAGTTACGTTACGCAGGCAAACAATCACGTCAGTAAGATTCCATCCAGCATTACCATTGATAACAGCAGTGGTTGATTTTTTTTTCTTTATTTTTTTATTTATTTTTATTTTTTCCAAAATGCATCTTTGAGCTCAAAGGTTCCACGCATTTGTTTGCCATAGTAGAACGGGTTTATTACAAAAAGCAAGCAAGAAAGAAAATGCAGCAGTGACATCATGGTATCCTTGGAACATCATACCACCTATTACAATCTGTAGTTAATAATATTAGCAGTTCTAATTGCAGCTCAAGCTCAGAAGCCAAAAGCAATAATATTGCTGTGATGCCAAGGGAAATGACATCACCAAGAACATAGTAGGCACTCAATCACATTGCTCATCATAATTTTGATTCTCTCGTGCTTCGAGCTCAATCGAAGGGAATTGCTATTTTTACTTCGGTACATTTTACAGGACATACTAAAACAGCGATTTAAGATTGCATCTTTCATCTGATTTGGATCCATTTTTTCCCAGCTAACTTCATTTAACTGATGAAGCAGAGACTCACCAGCAGTGTTGGCAACACGGCTACTACGGCATACAGCAGGATGGGAGGGATGGCGCTGTGGTCCTCCGGTCCAAGGTAGGGTTTGGTGTAGGTAGTATCGTAGCAAAAGAATCCCTGCACATGCACACTGAAGGTATCAGTGTACTCAAAGTAATAGGCCAGCATAACGGTCCCAGCCATGATCACCAACTGAAAGTACAACATGATGCAAACGTACAATAACAGACATTAAATTTTAAAAGAATTCTATTTCTTTCTCTCTTCTACCCTGCGTCCCCCTCCTCCATTCTGGCAGCGGTTCATGGCGGCTCAGCTTTACATGACGAGCCCCTTTCGTGATGGCTCCCGAACCCTAATTTGCTCTGTCTCTCTCTCTCAGCTACAACCAGTGAACATGTGTGGGGGTGGGAGAAAAAGAGAGGGGGATACTTTGTCGTAGACGAAGGGAGGGAGAGCGAATGGGTGTGTATGAGCGTATAAAGCATTTTGAAAGTGTGTAATGCATGTCCAAAGGAGGATGCTTCCCCACGGTGGCCACCGCCCACCTCCTTTACATATGAGAGAGAGAAAGAGAGAGAGAGAGAGAGAGAGAGAGAGAGAGAGAGAAAGTAGAAGTATGTAGAATGTTCTAAGCTTTGCCAAGATATGTTTTAGCCTTCGAAACCCTGATTGTATTCGGTGCAAGACAAATAATCCCTATTCCATGGCCAGCAGCAGGATTTCTTCCCCTCCAAAGCTGGAGAATGGCTTGAGCAATATAGTCAACACACTTTAATCCAAACCTATCTGGCCCTACGTGAGAAAGTAATCGCCCCCTTTAAATCATGAGTTAATGTTGATTAACCACACATTTTCGAGAGCTGAGTTAAAGAAATCTCTTCAGTAGTCCCTGTCAGTCAAAGAGGAGTAGGCTTCAGGATCTCGACAAGAAACATTTGCTGAAGAATTTTAAGAGAAACAAAGTGATTGAAGTCTATATCAGTCTGAAAAAGGTCACAAAGCCATTTTCAAGTCATTGTGACTCCAGCGAACCGCAGTAAGAGCCATTAATTATCCACAAATGGAGAGAAATGGGAAGGGTGGTGAACCTCCCCAGGAGTGGTCAGCCCGTCAAAATTACCATAAGAGTGCAACAACAACTCATTCATTCAGGAGGTCACAAAAGAACCCACAATGACATCTAAAGAACTACAGGACCCAGCAGCCACTTAACAATAAGAAAGACACGGGGCAAAAATGGCATCCACGGGAGAGTTCCAAAGTGAAAACCATTACTGACAAAAAGAAAAACAAACCCAAAAACAGAATGCAATGGTTCATCACACATTTGCCACAAACCATCTTGATGATCCCCATGACTTTTGGAGAAATATTCTGTGGACAAAAATTTGGGATGACTGAACATCGTTGGTTATGTAGCGATGCAAGTTGTTAATGGTTTTATTTTGGTAACTTATCTTTTTTTCCACTCTTGTGTACTTGGTAGTACGTACATTAATCTCAGTTGCTATTGACGAGCCCTTTAAGAACCAAGGATTTTTGGGGGGCTAGTGTAAGTGTAGTGGCTCCTCTTTATTTGCATTGAAAGAGTAAATTGGTCATTTTAGTGATCAAAGCAACCATGTTAAGTTAATATCCCTCGCAAAGAGAATACTGAAGACGTGTCATCGGACGCAATGGTCATTTTCCATAATTGGAAAACTTTGAAAGCTCTAAACGTATACATCTCGTACAAGTCAAGGGTCGCTGACCAAAATATTCCTCAAACAATCACAATAAACCGAATAGTGATCTCTTTATTTCCACTACAATACCTATGAAATTAATCAAAGATTACCAAAAATAAAAAATACAGCTGCCAGGACGTAGTAAGGAATAAAGGCATTGGTCAAGAGATAAGAAATGCCTACACTGTGGTTTGGACCACTACCATGCCAAAGGCAGCAGTATGACCCAGATACATAGAATTCATCACACAACAAGGCATACAAAATCATCCAGGCTCGCAAGCCCACACATCACATTGGAAGCATATCAATAATTTCTCAGTCCACACAAATTACATCAAAATTTTCGTACACAGAACTAAGCAGGAGGAACAGGAGTAGTTTTTTTTTGTGTTTTATTTTTCAAAGAAGAAATTGAACAAAATATTACTGGCTAGTTCAAGCATATAAACAGACAGATTGATTTCATTATCGCGTGTAAATACAGATTAATAGCACAGCAACAGAGGAGTGAACGTCTAAGTCGCATGTTTTAAGCAGTCCCCACTTATCTGGCGCATCCTGCTGAGTAAAATATTCATTCTCATGATCCACTGATGTGAAAACACTTTCCGCAGCGTTCTTGAATAAAAATAGTGGTGCTTCTTGAATTAAAATTGTGTTGACAGGAATGGTGGAGATTTTTGGCTGAGATCCACACAAAGGAAACAAGTGGATTCCACCCTGTAGTCACCGTGTTATGTCCTAGAAGCTCAGTTCAGTTTATACAGTGCCGGTTCACAGCAACAGTTTCAATCATGGCACTTTCCGTATGGCAAGAGAGACAAAAGGTAGAGGAATTGGATGGAAAGATGATGAAACATCGAGTAAACAGTAGTCTTAGCCTATGGCAGTTTCACTAAGGAGAAGCCTTAAGTTAGTCCTGACTGTAGCCTTTGTCAAAGGGAAGAGTAATCTGGTCCTTAATAGTGAGGGTGAAGGATTTGGTTGGTTGGACAATTCCACAGGAGAACCGCAAGAAAATGGCAACTTTGGGAGTTCACTTTTTCTTAAACATAGAACAGTGTGGCTGACTATTAAGTACTTTGAAACTCATTGAAATTACCTCAGGCGTGAGATGTCCTGCATCAGTTCTCAACCTCATCCCCTTGTCACTTGTCAAGTCATGTCTTCCATCACTCTTCCCTCTCATCTCCAATATCAGCCACGTCTCCCTCAAATCTGGCTCAGTCGCAGAATCCCTGAAACTCGGCGCAATCACACCAATGCTCAAAAAACCTAGACTCAACCAGGACATCATAAACACCTTCTGTCCTATCTCCAATCTCTATCAAAAATTCTAGAGGGCTTTGTTGCCACCCACCTCCTCATCTGTTTGAGACATTTGTATCTGGATTGAGAGCACAATACTTCCCCGAAACAGCCTTTCTGAAAGACACAAATAAGTTCTCATTTCTGTCGACTCTGGACACCTCATCCTTCTCATCAAGCTTGACCTCAGAATTGCTTTTGAAACAATCAAGCATTCAATTCTCTCTGTAAACCCGATTCCATAACTCTGACACAGCCCTCTCTCAGTTCAGATCCTACCTCACTAACAGAACGCAATTCATCCACATCAACAACTCCAGCTCCTCCACCAACCTTCTTTCTCAAGGTGTATGTAGTATTATGTATTTATCAGTCACGCTGTCAGAATCCTTTATTTCCGCTTTCCTCTGAACAACTGGCTATGGAACTCCATCCCCTTGTCATTACTGCCATCTGGGGGATATACAGCACACCACACTTATCAATACATCTCCCCTTTTCAAATGATAACTTGTCACTTGTTAAAGACGTTTCACTTAAAATCACGGCTTTGCAGTAAAATATATTCTACCCAAGTTTTTCTTCTAATTCCAAGTGTAGTCTTCAAGCTACATATAATTTCTCTTAAACAGCCATTTGCACTTTTTTTCTGTACATCTGAACATTCTGCCTGTTTTATCTTTCTGTGTTTGACATTTTGAATTGTTTGTCTTGCGGTATCTTCAACAGGTGTCTCCTGTATTTCCATGTTGTGTAATGACCCCAAATGACCTAAATCTTGTCTCATTGAGAACTTTTCCATACGGTTCCCACTGTTCATCGCATCGTATTACTTCGCACTACTTCCTCTGGTGCGAATGCACTCCAGGGCACAGGCCTTCTGTCATATGTTGCAGTTAGTTTCACCTGTGAAACTGGTGGCAACTAATTCAGCTCTCTTTCATAACTCACTGATGGGAGCCTTGTCCTCAGCTTTCTTCTCACAAAGAGCTGCAGTTCATTTTCCACTGGTGTTGCCCTTTTTCATGTTTGTGTCACGACATGCTCTGCTGTGAGCTAATATTACATCAAAATGCAATGTATTGTTCATGGGTCACATCATTTGGTGGCCAGCTATCGGCTTGCTATAATTGACAGCAAATATTATATGTAGTATGTACAGCCAAATGTAACTTCAATCACATCCACCAAAATACCACAAATAGGGAAGAACTTACCATTAGGCAAACACAGGCAAATGCCTGCCCCCCGAAGGTCTCATAGAAAACTGATTTTTATTGATTTAAAGCAATTATTATTGTTTTAGTTTTATTTCACACACTTAAAAAAAACACATTTGACTGCTTCCCCCTCCCTTCTCATGCAATGGACTATTCCGACTTCTTACTGTGCATGTGCAGACTTGACTCAACAAGTCAGTACAGAGGAAAATGAAGCGGAATTACCCAAGTGAAGAGGAGAAGGCAAGAAGAAAAGTTTTTTTTTAATCAGAACTAGCAAGGGTTTCAACCTTTTTCACGGCGACACTGAATGCGAGAAGCCGACAACAGCAAGAGCCAGACGCTCTTGCCAGTAGCAGTAGCACTGTTGTCAGTGTCAGCCGAAGTGGATGAAGGGGAGAGTAACATGAGAGACGCCATCTTCATGAATTCTCACTGTACTCAGAAAGTGGTTGAAATGTTGAACCACAGTTAAATGTCGATTCATGTTCAAGTGTTGAGATGATTCACTTGTCAGATAATAATCCGCAAGAAGTTTTCATTGAAGGCCTTGTAAAGAGGTGGAAAAAAAAACACAACTTTTGTAAGTGCAATTTTGCCTTGGGCCCCACATGACTAATGCATGGTCTTTACCGTGTAAACATTCACCGTATCAAAATGAATGCTGACTCAACTCTGTTTTTCGTAGTGTAGGCTGTTAGTAAATTAGTAAAACATCTCTATTAAATGTTTAATCATCCCATCACGAGGTGAAACATGCTGTTAAAAAAAAAAAGAAAAAAAATCATATCCAGTGCGCACTGCGCATGCGTGTTCTGGTGTTCCTCCTGTCACTATTGCGTCCGTGCACTGCCTGCCTTCCAGCGTGTAACATGCTTGGAAACGAGCCTGTAGCGAGATAGTTAAAAAAAAGGGGGAAAAAACGGATGTGTTGGAATCATTATTTGACATCTCACATCTCTGTTCTGAGCTCGCATGTCGAAATAAGGGCATGGAGCGCTCTTGATCGACAAGCACAGCAGCCATCCGTGCCTCATCTAGGATCCGTTTCGATGTCTGGAGGTCTGGCCATGTCTGCAAAAGAAAAGGCAATTCTAACCAAGGACAGTGTCAGTCTGCTCCCCTGTTTCTATTTCGTTGAGGTGGGTCATTCCTCATTTTTTTTTTTTTGTTTTTTTTTTTTTAACTAAGCTTTCTGGATGATGCTAAGCGTGTACCATTGGCTATCTTCAAGTGGATTATGTAGGTCAAATAAAGACGGCATCATTTTACACACAATAACGGCGAAATAAAGGGGTCGCGATGACGTGGGGGCATATAATAAAAAAATATAGTATTTTGTGCTGGAACATGAGGCCGTTCATATTGTAGCAACGTAAACAAAGCCAAAGTGCAACATATTCTATAGGGACACGTCAGCATTTGCAGGGAAATTCATTGAAGACAAAGGTAATAATGGCAATTCCTCGAAGAAAAACAGACCAACAGCAGGGATGTAACCAGTCTGGCGTACAGGTGTCAAACTTGAGGCCAGGGGTGCAGATCAGGCTCACCTGCTTATTTTATGTGGCCCACAAAAGCCTGCAAATGATGTGAGCCAATAGGCACACATGCTTTTTCGTCATTCTTCATAAATGTATTTGAAAATAACAGAAACCAGAAAAAAAGCAATTTTTCTTCACTTTTCCTGAATATTATTTGAAGTAAAAAGATATAAGCATTTTTGTAGCAAGCTCCTTAAAAAAAGTGCCCTTAGATATATGTGTTGATATTTTTATTTATTTTCATGGACCTAATTTCAAAACAGGTTATCTATTAAATTGTTACTAAAAGTCAGAGGGCGTTATGATATGTAATAATATACACACACACGCTCATATGACTGAAATCATATGAGCCCCTCTGAGGGCAAACACAATTGTAATTTAAAACACGTTTGACACTCGCGGGCCAGGGTGACCGGAGTGGAAATCCACAGTGAATATTTCAAAGGGCATAATTATGTAATTGCACTTAAAACTTGGTTGTAAAAAAAAAAAAAAAAAAAAAAAAAAAAAAACAATGGGAAATACTTTTTTCTAAATGCGTCCATACAGATTTCATGTAGCTTGTGGTGCCTGCCTCTCTTTCCCAGCTTGGCAATTTATGCATGCTCTAATTCGCCAGTGGCCCGTGGCTCTAAAATCAAACTGCCGTCATATATTATAGATTTGCCTCTAATGCAGTATGATGGATGTTGCATGACTGAATGTATCGTCTCGCTTTCTGTAGTATTTTGCACAAGCGGGTTTCCCTTATCTATCTTTTGGGATTTAAACCCTTTTAGTTACCAATTTCCATAGTATTGCTGGAATAAGAACACTTAGTGTGGAGGTTTTGAATAGCCGATTCTGCTAATCTCTGACGTATTCTTGCCCTGTATTGTTTTGCAAGAAGCAGGAGGCTTATAAAAATTAGGTCAGTGCTGAAAGTTCTGCTCAGTGAATTATAGCTCTTGCGGATAAAATTATACCCACTCCAGCTAATTCTTAAGTCAGTCGCTAGTTGACAGAGAGCTGATGTGGTCGTGGACCCTTCCGCTCATTCTTCTTTCCTGACCAAAATTAAAGACAAAAGATACACT
This sequence comes from Phyllopteryx taeniolatus, assembly GCF_024500385.1. Taxonomy (NCBI): domain Eukaryota; kingdom Metazoa; phylum Chordata; class Actinopteri; order Syngnathiformes; family Syngnathidae; genus Phyllopteryx; species Phyllopteryx taeniolatus. The sequence goes on along the minus strand of NC_084521.1, from coordinate 7,748,443 downwards.
GTGTGCGCATTGAGTCCAGTATTGTGTTTTTCCAGCGAACTCAGTACACAACATATGCATGAATTCACATTCTAAATCAGTGGTGTTTTCAACGCAGACTACGTCGTATCTGCGGTTGTCCTCAGGTTGACCCTTGTAATGGTAAAACCGCATAAATATATAATCGCAAAAGGTGCAACGGTATGCCAAAGATCACAGTTCGGTATGTACCTTGATTTTGGTGGACGGAGGAAGTTGGTGTTTCCTGAATGGAACTATGCAGCCTGTGTAATGTTACTTGTTTGTGCTGTCGACTCCTAACTTGACGGGAGGGAGGAACAATGTCAACAGAACGTGAGAAACCAAAGTTTCCAAGTTTGCCAAAGTGGAATTTGAACCAATGTGCGAAAGCTCGGTTTTATTGTTTTTAAGTTTAAAGCTGCAGTGTGTAACTTTTTTTGTGTTTAAAAAAAAAAAAAAACTACACTACTAGAGGAGATTAACACAATGCAGATTAAGCCTATCAGATCCTTTTAACATCTTTCTGTTTTTTTTCTGTATTTTATCTTTTCTAGTTTGTGACGACCGGCAAAATTCCCACATTAAATAAACATTTTATTTTTCATTTCTGTAACAGAAAAAAAAAAAATCATACAAATAATTACCTTTTTTTCCCCCTATCAGTTGGCTTTCAAAACAGAATCAAAACATTCTAGAACCACGGTGGCGAGGCAGAGGCTAGTTATAGCCTACGTCATATCAAAGCGACAGCTCTGTGGCTGTCATGCAAAATTCCAGCCTAGGGAGTTAGAGAACCTAAACACTCCAGTTTTTATTAAGAAAGTTAAGAGTTAATCAGGTCTTGATATCTGGCAGGAAGTCCGAATAGGGAAAAGGATGTTAGGTTTGGAGGAAATGAAGAAAAGTTTGTATATTGTAGTTCAAAATTGCCAAGGCATGACATCAAGTCTCTGGTAAGGATATTTTGTGTCTTGAAGTCACCTGAAGTACAATTAAGTTGGATTTAGAAGAGTTAGAAGGGGATGGGTTGGTTTGGTGAGGCCAAATCAAGAGTAACAGCACCCATTTACCATGTGAACACCAACCGCCAACCGCTGCAAGGAATAAAGGATCGACCCGTGTACTAGTGGAGCAAACTGCTCTGAAGCCATTACTTTCTTCTTTAATGGGTTAATGTATGGTCAGTAGTCCTACAGTTCTTTTCTTGTTTCAACATTGCAAATGCACTGAAATTCGGAAAACAGCTTTAAACTGAGTTTTCTCTGCCACAGTTCATAGAACAAGATCAAGGTTAAAAATAGAATATGCGTAGTCCATTGAACAAGGACTGGTTTATTTATTTTAATTTGTTTTGTATTTGTCATGCTTGTGATAACTCAAGCATATTCGATTTATCTCTTATTAATCTGCTGTGTACTGTATGTAGCACACCACACATTTTTCATTGTAATTCATGACATCATTCTATAAACTCAAACTATCAAAAAATATTTGTGCTCCCTCTATAACTTGACCGCCCTGCTGTAATCACATATGAACTTAAGCTGAATTCCACTGAGTTTTGTTTTCCTCGTTCCCATTGCCTGTCGTGAAAGGAATGTGAATCCATCAATATGTAACAAAGATCTACAAAAGTGTGATTATTCCATATTAACTTGAAACCAAATTGCTCTGTCATTAGCAGTGTGAAAATCAGATTTGTCGACATATTTTATTTTCTCAGAGAATTAACAAACTCATTACCAGGATGAGACTTGGGCTTCAAGAGAGGTACGTCTCTATCCATGCCTCTGGCCCAGCACCCTGCCAAAAGGACTTCTAGTCAAAGCCCAGTAGAGCCCGATTTCCATTTTTATACATCTATTATTCAAATCCCAGTGTCTTTTTCTCTGATCTCTCTTTCTAGTCACTGAAGGCCTGACACAAACCCATTGGATTGCTTGTTTGGTATTCTCATGCACAGACGTCATTTAGTAGCCACATAACTCAAGTGCATAAGGCGATCCTAAGCATTTCCTGCTTTAAGGGTTAACATAACCTTCAACTGAAGAGTTTTCTTTTTTTCAGTGTGAGGATACAATTCATGTAGATACTCGTTACCCAATGTTTTTGCAGAATTTTTTTTTTGAAGAGTTGGAAAAATAGAAAGTCACTGCACAATGAACAAGGTGCATAAAAGTATATTTGGGTCCCCTTCAAAGGTACAGTAAAGCCAATTACTTTTTTTGCTGTAGACTAAAAAATGTTGGATTTGACATCAAAGGATGAATATGAAATCAATACAAGATTGACATTTCAGCTTTTACGAGCGGAGATTTTGCACCTTTTGTTTGAATCCATCTAATTTTCATGTAAGCACAATTATTGGAACATGGGACTGACGGGTTTGTTTTGTTGTCCAAGATTGTCCTATGATCGTGATTGCTCTAACAAGTACGACTGAATGTCTGCTGAGTTTCGGATTTGGGTTTTGCTTGTGAGGACTGCATTTACTGTATATAAGTTAGCAGTTCAAACAACATGAAAACCAGGAAGCAGTCTCTGGGTAAAAAACAAGCACATGTGAAGCTGAGAGAATATGGAAAACCAATCATAGCCATTGCAGAAACATCGACCTTACCCAAAATAGCCATTTGGAATGTCCTGGAGAAAAACAAAACCACTGGTTTACTTACTTACTTACTTACTTACTTACTTACTTACTTACTTACTTACTTTACTTAAAATGGCAAAAGTTGATGACACATTGTGAAAGGTGGAAAAAGAAAAATACCCTAAAACGGGTATTAGTGACACCAGCAACACACCCAGAGGGCATGTCTGACTGTATCACCATCCAATGTTTGCAAAAAAAAAAAAAAAAAAAAACTTCATGAACTACTACCCCAGAAGATGAAACCCACTAATTACCAAGACAAATAGCAAGGCCAGGCAAAAAAAAAAAAAAAGTACAGAAATTAGCTTAAAACATTCTGGGAGAGTTTTCTGGACTGGTAAAGAAAATAAGACTGAAAGAAAGTAAGGAGTAGAAAACTAATTAAATGCAAACAAACACAGCAATAGATGGAGCACCTGGAGAATTGAGCACTTTGGACTGATTACCACCACACATAGTGAATGGAAGTTTTGAGCATGTCAAGGCCATCTATGGAAAGTGCCACAAAGTAGCTCTTATTTCAGACTGTACATTAAAAGTGAATTGAATTTCACATGGCAAATCAGTCTGATCGAATTCTAATTTCCATGCTCCCACCCTTATTATCAAATCAAATTACTTTTGTCATTGAAGCATAGCGTTATGGGCGACATTTGCAGCGTTTACCGCCTCGGTAACGACGTATTTATTCTCGTGACATTTTCGTCTCGACAGTTTATGACTTCAGTGTGTCTCATTGTGATTTTCTGCCTCTGTCTTCTGTTGTGTTCATTTATAGCTGCCTATCCTGGTGTCATCTATGGTCAGCTTGTACTTCCTGGAGTGGACAGATGTGTTCAAGCCAGTGAAGTCTGGCTTTAACTGTCATGACCGCAGTCTGAGCCTACCCTACATCGACCCTAACCATGAGGTCATCCCCCTGCTAATGCTGCTGAGCCTGGCTTTTGCAGGGCCTGCGATCACGGTATGAGATGAATCAAATAATATCTGTTGCATATATATTACTTGCATATATTTATTTCATGTATTGGCTGAATGAATGTTCAATGTAAAAAAAAAAAAAAAAAAAGTCCACCGTCCAATTTGCTGTTGTAGCAAAGCTTTTTGTTTATTCACATCCCTATTAGCAGCCACACTTCACAATTAACTGATGCTAAGGTCCATTACATCAACAATTCAAGTCAATAAATCAACTCAGCGTCCACCTGAGCTATATATAGTAAAACGATTTTAAAAAAATAAATAAAATAAAAAATCCCCGCATTAGAATGTCACTAATTTTAGAGAGCAATGACAGGGTGGTTGCAAGAGATGAAGGATGATCACAATGCAAGGGGTTAAACCACCTCAACGTTTAGAACAGATGTTCACGACACCTACAAATGCCTTGGAAACCTGTTGGCAAAGGAAACCTTGCAGGTCTTGAAAAGTCAGCTGAATGAGAACAACAAGATTTGAGCTATCCACAGATGCACCCAGCATGTAATCAGATACCCATCTAGTGTAGTAAGATGTTCAAAGGCGAAGCTCCTCAGAACACATAAAGGGTTTCAACCTAAGTCCAGTATCCTGAGACTATACACTTAGTACAAGGAGGGAAACCGAGGTCTTGTGAACATCAGGCTCATGATCCAGGGTGAAACGACTTTTGATCAAAGAATACGTCAGGAAGATGCCCCCCTCCAGTGCTGAACTGTTACGTGAATGCCTCAGAAAGCAGAAACCTCAGGACCAGGAGCAGAATGAAGAGCAACCAGTGACAACCAGCAACTACCGACAAAAGTGGCTGATTTTTAAAAAATCCCTTTAAACGGCCAGAAAATTCTGAAAGACAGCACAGAGGCGGTCATCGTGGTAGCACAAGAACAGTCTCTGAGCACAAGCTTGACAGAAGCTGCGGTTGACCGCGCCAGATGCAGACTGGTCTAAGATTTCCCTAAGACAGTCCAGTACAATAATAGCAGGGAGTAAGATGCAGGAAGATTCCGTTTACATGGAGCTTGAAGCTATTAGGAGCAATTCCTGGCTTCGGCCCTCAAGTAGCAGGCAGAGCTCCCCTTCGGTCGGGAGCCTCAAGCGGGCAAGGCTAACACATGAATGAAAATGCTCAAGCATGAATATAGCCAAATTGAATTTGGGAGTTAAAGCCTTGTGATTATTGTCACCTCAAATGCAGCTGGTAATCCTATTCCTGTAATTGCATTTTGTTCGGAAAGGGCACTAATCTGTTTGTTTATGTCTGTATTTGATTAAATAGTTGTATCTATTATTGAATATGTCTTGATAAAATATTGATTTGATTAAAATGTGATTCATTAACAACAAAGCCTCGAAGTCACAGGTGTCAAACTCGAGGCCCGGGGGCCAGATCCGGCCCGCCACATCATTTTATGTGCCCCGCGAAAGCAAATCATGTGTGTCAACTTCCATGATTCTTGCCAAATTCTGTTCCAACTTTTTGTATAATATTCATATGTAATAAATACTAATGAACTATTGTAAGCATGTTTTGCCTCCAAACCCCTTTTACAGTTACTTGAACAATAGTTGAACAAACCATTCTCCTTGACTTCTGATTTCAAAACTACTTATCCATCAATTTGTTGTCTATGTGTAATAATATGATGAGGCGATTAAACATTGATACGGTTTTACAATCATAATGGCCCTCTGAGGAAAACCGTATCTACAAAAATGCCCGCGACAAAAATGAGTTCGACACCCCTGCTCTAAGTCATGAGATTGTTTTAATAGAGTCCCATCTTTTTTAAATATATCGCTTAAATCTATCACTCAGTTCCTCTTTGAGCATTCTGCGCCGCACTGTTGCAGTCTTTGCATTAAAAGATGGCCACTACTAGGGAGAGTAGAAAAAATATTGAACTATCTCTGTTTTTATACCATCTGTCATACCATGGACTGATTCAACTTTTGTGACCCTTTCCATTCTGAAAGCTTTTTTGTGTGTGTGTGCAAGGCATGATTTACATTAGGCAATGTTTCTTGAAAATAGAAAACTCAAAACAGGTGTGTGTTTTTAACGGGCAATTTGAACCAACACCTCTAATCTCATCATATTGATTGGTCCCCAGGTTGGCTTACTCTCATCAGCCTCGAGTATCACATGCATTTTTTGTCAACCTGCACTGTGAATGCTGTCTCGAATAAAAGTGCGAAAACATATAATTGATTATGTGGTATTAGTTTAAGCAGACTGTGTTTGTCTGTTGTTGTAACTTTAATAAGGATCGGATCACATTTTATGACCGATTTGTGCATATAAAATCAGGTATTTTTAGATGGTTCGCATCTAAACACATAACTTATTTTTTTCTTTTTTTTTTTTGCAACTATATATACTATTCTATGTAATGTCCTCTAAATCACTGATGAACACTTCATTGTCCAAAAAATATGTATACTTTCTGAAATATGGTTTTGGTTGTGGTGTTATGTCTTTCCCAACTGTGGCAACAATTCAGTGGTGTAGCGTATAATTAGCTTTAAATGAGTATGTGTGGTGTTTTGTGTTAACAGATCATGATTGGAGAGGCCATCCTGTTTTGTTGTCTATCTCGACGAAAAAGCCGCACCGGGGCGGAAGCAAACATCAATGCAGCCGGCTGCAACTTCAACTCTTTCATACGTAGAGCGATCCGTTTTGTCGGTATGTTCCCACCCCCCACCACCACCACCGGATTCTACATTCTTCGTACGCTATTAACGTGTTTTTACTTCATGGTTATGTTATCACCAACAATATAATCATGTTATTGCTCTTGGTAACAGTAATAGTTACAGTTGTGGTTTGTTACTTTGACACTTGCTTTATATTTTCCTCAGGTGTTCATGCATTTGGTCTTTGTGCCACTGCCCTCATCACAGACATCCTTCAGCTGATGACGGGCTACCCGGCCCCCTACTTCCTCACAGTGTGTAAACCAAACTACACCACCCTAAACATCAGCTGTGAGCAGAACCCTTACATCATGGAGGATATCTGCTCCGGGGTCGATAGTGCAGCTATTAACCGGGGCAGGTCAGCTTAAAAATCCAATTAAAAATAAAATGGATGCTATCTCGTAAATTATTTCAAGGTGCACACAATCTGGGTTTTAATACTAATATATTTGTGTGGCTGGCTTAACAGTGTCAACTCAGTGGAGTTTGTTTGTGTGTTTAATTGTTTTTATCTATCTTTTGCAGAAAATCATTCCCATCCCAGCACGCTACCCTGGCGTCCTTTGCAGCTGTTTATGTTTCAGTAAGTTTGTGTCATTGCAAATATTAAATCTCCCCAATACCTGCTTTAAATATGTCCTTTAAAAAAATCATACCTTTTTGTCTCTATTGCGTGAAATGAAATAAATGGTGGGATTGGGGGAAAACGTTACATATTTGTAGCTATATATTCATTTTGGGCGGGCTCAATGAAAATGTATCCATTTGTCTTGTTTTCCTCATTTTGCTCAATGTAACGTAGCTTTCGTTTTGTTGCTACAAACTTTACTTGTCACACTATAATATTTTTTTTGTGAAAGCATTTGTCATTTATTAACATGATACCTCAAAATATTAGTATCTAGGCGAAAACGTCATTGTGAATGAATAAAACCTGCATGTCCTTCTGCTACTTCATATACTTCAACTGTCACAACAGGAGCGAAATCACGTTATCACACACTTTGGTGTGGATTGTGCAGCGCATTGATGATCATTATTGATGTGTCAACAGATGTACTTCAACAGCACTCTGACCGATTCATCCAAATTGCTCAAGCCCCTGCTGGTCTTCTCCTTCATCATCTGTGCCATTATTTGTGGTCTCACTCGCATCATTCAGTACAAGAACCATGCCATTGATGTCTATCTGGGATTTCTGCTTGGCGGAGCCATTGCTCTCTACCTGGTATGTATGTATGTTTTTTTTTATGAAATAAAATACATACAGTACTGGGCAGTCATACTTGTAGATCGTTACTATCTTTATTTTCATGACCCTTTTTCACAGCAATCAATATGAACCAATTCAGTCAACAACATGTGGTTGAGGAATTGTGCATGAAGTAACAACCAATTTATATTTCAATCCATTTTAATGATGTATCTGGATAAGGATGTTTTTTATTAAACATGTGAACCAATATGGTAACATTGGAACCATCCAACCCCCAGAATGATAATGGAACCCCTTGTCTGTGTTTTATCCTCCACTAACCAGAAAGTACCCTGCTGGCTAACAAAAAGATGGACAAATAAACCAAAATACAAAGTACTATGAATTGTATGACAGTTTTCATTTTATTGCTGTTTCAGTCATGGTGGACGTCTGTGTTCCTTTCTAATTTTACGGTATATGATCATTATGGCATTACTAAAACAACAAATGGAATGGTGACCTAAGACTTTTGCACAGTACTGTACATCAAGAAGATCTGTGATAAAAAGTTTACACACTGTAATCAGTAGAGAATAACACATTTTTAATGTTACTCTAAAAATGATTTTATTCATAAATGTTATCGAAATTCTACATTTTAGTGCTGCGAGACAAATGTCCCGTTATCTATTTGGGAGAATTTAAATTTTTAGAACTTCGAAACAGTGTGCCAAATGCATTCATTTTGAAAGGTTTTGCAATTTACCTGTTATTAGTTTCTCTTTGCAAGTGTCCAGCTAATAGTCTTCACTTAATCCTTTCCAACTTTAATTTTTGGACAATTCAGCTTTTTCCGTCTGGGCATTTGTTGGCCTTTTGCATTTAAAAAATTGTTTTTGCCAAGCTGTTAGAAATAGAAAATCAGTACAATGCAGGATGAAGATTGTCGCTTGCAGAGGTGTATTACAGAACTACGGTAACTAACTAACTACAACATAATTTAAAATGAATATCTCTCTGGCAGTTTCAATTCAAACGCAGTGTTATTATTTTTGTGAAGGCCATTTTTATACAGATTTTGTATCCATACCAAGAGAGTGTCCAGGTGATCATAAAGTTGTGGCCAGTTGTGTGTGTTAGACTGTTTGTCCCATTCAATGAACGATTGAAAGTGCCTCGGTGACTGTTTGCGGTGTAGCTGAAGATATACTGTGTACGTATTCATTCAGCCGTGACTCGTAAGTCATGGTACCACTGCACATTGGAGGGTGCTCGGTGCAATACTGTGCGGTGTTCATTTATGGGATATTTTCTTGTGTTGCCAGGGTTTGTATGCAGTTGGGAATTTCCTCCCCAGTGAGGAGTCTAGCACCAGCCTCCCCTCTCAACCGCACTGCCCCTCCTGCTCTTTACCACACATTAGTCAAGAGGCAGTCCTTCATCACCTGCAAATGAAAGCCAGCATTCCGGGGGAGGCTGGCATTCCCTCCTCCCAGTCCGAAGGCCTTCTCCATCGGGGCCTTCCGCAGCAGAAGGGTGACGCTAGCCTAAAGTGCTCAGGCAGAGATGCGGACGGGCTTTCCTCCCACAGCCCACGGAGCAAAGAGACCATAGTGACCTTCAGCCACACCCTCCCTCGTGTACACACACCGCAGGCCATAGCGGCTTATGAGGAAGCAGCCAGACGTCACGCTGCCACCCTTCACCATGCCTCCATGGATTCTAGCCGTTCAAAGCAGCTTTTGTCACAGTGGAAAAGTAAAAATAACCACAAATGCACTCTCCAGGTACCTGACTATTTTCCACCCTCAGGAGACTTGTTATCTGTTCAGCCCGCTCAGCATCCTCATCACCACGGCAGCATGGAGGTCCGATCCAGCTCCGAACCATCGGCTATGGGTCTGGATGCAAACTTTGAAGCTCATGCATATATGTCCAAACTGGCCACAGGAACGAGTACCACATTGCCAAGTAACTGCAGTGGTATTACCGGAGGAGCAAGAATGTTGATGCAGTCTCGACCTGGATCTTCACAACTGGTCCACATACCTGAAGAATCACATGAGAATTACCACAATAGCTCCCCAAAAGCAGTAGGAGGAGAAGGGAGTGGCAGTATTTCTTCAGGAGATGGCACAGTTCAGGCTAACTGGCAAAGGGTTGCTGAGAAGACTGCAATTTGCAGGACTAACGACGAAGGGAAGAAAAGCCAGCCACGAATAATGCAAGTGATCGCTATGTCCAAGCAGCAGGGTCTCCTCCAGACTCATTCCAAAAGCTTGGATGAGAGCAGCACTGTCGGAGGTTCCCAGGGCTTGGCTCACTACAGGGCTCTTGCTACTGACAATGACCCGAGTACCACTACAGGACCCAGCTCGCAGGGCAGTACCACAGGCAGTATTTCTGGCAGCACGGGAGCAATTGTCAGAATAGAAGCACACCCTGAAAACAACAAACCGATTATTCAAGCTCCTTCCACCGACGGAAGTGGATCGTGGAGGTGGCGATCTCTGGATCATGGCAATGGAGCTGTTGTAGGGCACGGGAGTACAGGAGGTGGGAGTTTGCGGCAATCCTTCGATCTCAACGATCTTAGCAGAGACTCGGAAAGCTCAGACTCTATACGAGAAGAGTCTATTGACAGGAAGAGTGCTTATCACGTTAATACCACCTCTGTCACCCCGCCCGCAGTTACTGCTCATACAAGCCAACCAGAGCAAAAGCTCCACGTTCAGAGCCTCTCTACTATAAGGGTCACTCCAGGGGATGTTTGTGGCGCCGGATCTGGCGGTTGCAGTGGAGACACAGCTTCAGAAATACCTTCAGTCGCCTCCAGCCGGGAATCCACACTACGGCGAAAAGGCCATAATGTCATCCTGATTCCAGAGAGAGGAAACAGCCCGGATATCACCCGAAATGTTTTCTACAAGGGCGTGTCGATACCTAATAAGGAATAATGCACAGAATGACTGAAGGCTTCAGGGCCGTATATGATCATGAAGCAACAAGCTCGTTTTTCAGGACGCTTTCACACTCGCGCCCTTAGAATCAAACTCTAGGTGGAGTTCGTTTAGTGTAAACAAAGTAATCAAAATTCGAGTTAAATTAACCGGTAAACGGTCCGGGTATGTTTCCCAACAAATTTAATGTCGTACTGTTGTGACAATCTCCCTTGCTCCACTCCACCAGGCAAATGAAACAATCAGGTTTGAGCCTAAACGGCATAACGCTGATGTGACTATAGTAAACAGATTAAACCGGTGGCTCTTTGAACCTGTCTTTGGTTTGGCATACATGCAGTTAGCAAGGCATCAGTCAAGCAAGACTTGAAAAAGGGTTTGCTTTGGACGTCCCCATAAAGTGCAGTCAGCCGTTCCCTTGTATACTGTAGCCTGGTAGAAGGACAATTTTTGCTCCATGTCGTGTTAATCAGCACTGTTGCACTCACTAGGCCAGCCAGCAAACAGTCTTCCTGTCTACATTCTTGCACCGTTCGCAAAACAATAAAAGACGTAAGCAATGTCACGTTGTTAGTTGTGGCGCGTTGTGGTTCAGTTGAAATTTTTACAGTGTGAAAAGGAACAGTGCCAACACATTCCCAGATCCTGTAACACCCTCAGAGATGCCACCACATGTACCTATTCCATAATATTACCATTCAGTATATATATCATCAGAAAAAGATTTTATGTAGCATGAGATTTTTGTAAATGTTAACTAAAGCACAACCTTTTAAGTGTTGACAGAAATAATCACTGTGTACTTTGTAGCCACTAAGGACACTTATTTTAATATTTATGTTATTTACGAGTGGTGTCAATGGAAATCTTTTTTTTAAACAGCTCTGTACGTTTTCGATATTAACCACAAAAAGAAAGCTGTATAAAAATACATGCTTTTCAAAAGTTGAATACTGCAAAGAAATGATGTTTGTGAGAGCAGTTTACGTTCCTGCACTGATTATTAGTGTGTTTTTGAGAAGGGTGCTATACCAGAAGATACTATTACCTTAGAAAATACAAAAGACAGTACTTAAATTCCATTTTAAAAACAAAGAAAGCAGCTGTGACATAACATATAACAAAAACCTATTTTATATTTTGGCTCTTTTTGTGGATAAAACTGAATTGGAACCATAAGTGTGCTTAGTATTCCTTCTGTAGCTTTGAAGTCAAATAAGCTGTCACTTGCACTGAAAGTGTTTATTGTACCTTGTACTATATGCTGAATGACCATATCATAATATCCCATGCATTAGTATAGCAGGTTAATTTTTCAAAAAAACACCAACATTATTTATCCCATACTTTTATTAGACTATATTTGAATATTTTCTGGTATTAGTCACACAGTTCCATCTGAGTCACTTGGTATCTATGGGCATTGTACTGTATGTGGACAATACTAAGGTCAGTAAAAAAAAAAACAATAATAATAATAATAATAATTGCTCCTAAACATGCAGTATAGTCAATCTTTATGACTGATTCATTTTCAGTTAGCAGAAAATGTTTCAGGGTGCCTTTTCTTAAAAAAAATAAAATGAAAAGAAATACTGTATATACTGTACATCCATATATCACTGTATATTATTTGAAAAAGAATTGTCTTTCTGTAGCCTACATTTACAAATGCAATACTAAATATCACAAAACCATTATGTACGACTATCCAGTACTACTGTAGATCTTAGTATACTGCATCACATGTAAACCCTCGGTTCTTTGCGTTGTATGAGATATGATTTTTGGGGGCTTTACAATGCCACACATAATGGTTGGAATTTGGTAACTGCCACTACAGTGTACACACACACAAAAAACACATTTCTAGCTATGCTTTTGCTTATTATTCTATTGTAGGACTAAGTTGGCTCCAATCAGGTATGTCGTTGAGTATTTTATTGCAAATCCCTTGAGCTCGGAACAATTATCCAATTGTAATAGCACTAAAACATGCATAGACCCCTCGTCCAATTTGCTGTCTTGTGCTATACTATCTTGGGGTTCTCAATTTCCTATAAATGCTCATTTTCACTTGTCATCTGCCTACCAGAAGCAATTGGGGGCTGAGTACCTCGAACAGGGATACTTCAACGTGGTCACAGGGGTACTGAGGATCGAATATTAACATTTGGCTTGGTAGACAGCCAATCTAACACCTTATCCAAGCTGCTCCCGAATGTTTGTTTAACGGCGTATTCAAAAACTCGGATAAGGCGTATTATTATTGTTTTTTCTCTGCTCAAATTAAAAACAACGCCTCCATGTAAACTCATTGGCCAGTGTCTAAATATATGCAAACCAATTAACTAAATATAAAAATTAGCCCAAAAGATTTAGGGGCTTGAGAACATTCTATTTTAGAATACCCATCGTAAAATGGCAAATACTGTACAATTCTACTATTGCAGCCTGTCTAACAAATTGTTTTGATAAATGTTGTTCATGAGCAGTAGTATTTCATATTAATATTTTTTGGTGTGTATCTGTATACAGTGTATCTGTATTGTTCTTCTTTTGATGCCGTTATTTGGAATGTGGGCATATTATTAGGACTGGTTTTATTGTTTGGGGCAGTGACCAAAGTACAGGACATTAATTTATGGTTTATGTCATATTATTTATTAATAGTGAAATTGTTGCTGTGCTGGACAGTACTTCAAGTAATAGAAGAAAATAAAACTTACTACATTCCAGTAACTCAATCAATTGTTCAGTGGAATAATTTGCCAGAGTGTGAAAATACATCCAAACCCCGGATTTTTCATATTTTCTCAGTGTAGAAAAGCTTTAGCTATAGCAAGTCTTTACCATATTGTACATTATTTATTAAATAGTCTTTGCATGGATTATTCTGCATATCACTCATCACCATTGTTCTCTATTTTTGTAGTGTGATATGATCAGGACTGTCCTTTCTCGTAGCAGGTTTTCGTACGCTGAAACTGACACTGTGTTATTGTTTCCATCAAAAATTTGGTTTAGACTTTGTATTGACACGTATGCACATTTTCACTGTGGGAACACAGTTTTGACTGATTGAAAATTGCAAAATACAAGACTTGCAAACTTTTAAATACTTTTACGGTCAATTTATTGAACAGTGGGGCTTATCTGGCAGTTCTCTTTGTGTAATGAAAGTGAAGCATGTAAGTCAAATTGTGTTATTTTACATTTTAATTTTGGTCTAAAACAAGACAAAACATTTGTATCAATATGAATGTTTTCTGCATTTGGATCTCGGTCCAACCGCTCTGAAACTTATTGAGTCACTAATATAGCATTTTTTTCCCCATACCATTAACAGATGGTTACTGTAGATGTATTATTTTTAATCCATAATTGATGTTTTCTATTCCCTGATAACACTACGATTTATATAGGTTTGAACACAGGATGGGGTGGAAGAGTACAAATGATTTATCACTGATGTGTTTTAATTGTTTCTGAGCAACCATTGAGTTCTCTCTGTTTGTTGGGAGGGAACATGCAAGTGAGAAAACCTTTACATATCAGTGTGAGACATTGTGAGACAGAGTAAAGAAGTCCAAGGCAGGTTGAGTTCCAGACCAGATTGAGGCTAGTGTGATAACGCGGAGGGGGACATTTTATAAATAAATAAGGGATTCTCAGCAACTGAAAGTCACCTTAACTTTTTTTTTTTGTTTTTTTTTTAAACATTGTCTAAACTATTTATAAGGGAGCCTTTAAAAAAAGTGATAGCATATGTGGATGATCTGAACCAGTGGTTCTGAAACTTTTTATATCAAGTTCCACCTAAAAAAAAAAACCTCTCCAAATCGTACCATAATGACCACCATTGAAATAGAGTAGTAGACTTACAGTATGTATTTATCAAAAACCATGCATTAGTGTAAGCCACAAAAACATTATGCACAGTTTGAACCTTTACACTGTGCTTAAATATAGAAAAATAAGAAACAACTTAAATAATGATTCCATGAAAATGTATTGCAAATAAAGTTCTAAAAATTAAATGCAAATGTATTGTACTTAAATACAACTGAACTGTACTGGATTAACAAGCACGGTTTAAACATTTAATTCAGTGATTCTTTCAAATACCACTAGAGGGAGCCCAAGTGCCACACTTCGAGAATCACTCATCTAAACTGCAGAATCGACCTCTCCGTACATCCAAACTCACCACGGGATGTTTCGTTATGATGTCCCCTGCCCTAAAACTGCTTTCCGTTGGTGCTGAGCACCTTCACTGCCACATCTGTCATTTGTTTTTATTGATGAGAAAGAAAGTCCACTTCGGTGTCAGAATCTATGTCAGAGACAAGACCAGTCTTGAGTTCTATGGCACTAAGATATAGTGCAAGATAACCATATTACCCTGACATGTCTTGATTAACAGTCATCTTGGTGAAAAATCAAATGAGAACTTTTACTCTACGAAATACAGTATATTCTTTCTGCAGGACACCAAAATTCACTACAATTGATTTAGAGCAATATAGTGACTATGTATGAAATATCTGTCATGAGGAAGAGAAGGGACGTAGGTATTTGATCTACATCAAATGAGGGAAAAACTGTGAATTGCATGTATTGTTTTGTGTTGCCACTGGTTATGTAATAAATGTATTTGAGACTGTGATCAGCTGTATGAATTCTATGCACCATGAAAAAAAAATATCATCCTGAGCTGCGTTTAAAAATGAGAAGATATATTATCAATAGTACTTTTATAATATCATGTTTGCTATCCATGGTTATAATAATAAAATATATTGTCTGTTTTTTATTTCACCAAATATAGTAAAGCTCTGATTTAGAAAAAGTATGTATTTAAGCAATCCAATTTACTCAACTGAGCACGCTGATCAGGTTAGTTGATGAATTGTGCATTGTCTAAATGATTAAAGTTTGCTAATGAAATAGTTGTTTGCTGTGATGTCGTTTATTTGGCTCTTCGTATTGTGATGTGTCTATGTGGATTCGTAGTTATCCAAGTCATGGTAATTTACAAAACCTAAACTGAAAGCAAGTAGACTTCTTTTTGTTTGTGTTCAACGATCAAGAATGGCTGTTTGCTGCAAACATTCATCTTTTGTGGGTTTCAACAACAGAGTGTGCCCATGACCGCACACAATGTACAGTGTACAGGGTGTGTGTAGTGTAACAGACAGTCAGATTTACAGGTTTCAATATATTCAAAAAGCATTTTAGTCAAACAAATGATGCGCGTCCTAAAGGCATAATTCAGGACTACCGCTCACACACACTTCTGAAACGCTCTCATAACTTAATGAAATGCTCACACGCAATACAGATTGTATTTTACGTATACTTCTAAAACGCTGTCACACACTGCTGAAACACTTATGGACACTACTCAAATGTTTTTCACTCACACTACCGAAATGCAAATGAATGAAATGCTCTCACAGGCACAGAACAAATGATTTACTTTGTTGTAGAATTTCATACTTGGTGGGAGGATGGGCACTCCAGACACCCAACTATTTGTATTCAAACAATAACAAGTGAACTTTCCCCTTTTAGTTTTCTGAATTTTGCACAGCACATTCATAACATTTAAAGGACATGCATATATACATTTCACTTTGGACATGCCCAATTGTAGCAGAAAAGATTCTGGTGCTGTCATTTTTTTTGTAAAGTAAGTCATTTCGTCCCGCTTTAATGAGTGTTTCACCGTCATGGCCGGTGCCGGGAAATCTTTGATAAAATCGTCAATAAAATCAAAGGTAATTAATCTCAATGGAAATGTTCAAATCCAAACAAATCAGAGGAAGATCAGCGTCATAAAATGGCTGCTGTTCAACTTTGAAGCAAGCACTATACATGATCTATTTAAAAGATGGGCTCGTCCTGTGCTTTCATCCTGTAAGGGGTTGAAGATTCACAACATGATCTTCACAACAACGAATGTGCAGCCAACAACTGTGGTACAAAAAACAAATGAGTCATTGGTATGTAAAAGCTATGACACCTCATCTGAATCATATGTCAAGTGATTAGCACACTATTGACCGCATCCAGGGGTGCTGTTATAACAATGCAAAGATGGGAACATTTACTTGTTTTAGCAGGATTTTACTAGCTTCAACTGTGTTAAGTTATATGTATCACCTTGATGTGAGTTTCAAATCTTAAATACAAAATATATTGCATTTTCTGTCTTTTGGTGATGATTATTTTATGGTCTGATGTGTTGAAAAAAATCTGTGATCCTACACCAGTTAGTAATTTGAAAATTCAAAATCAGTCTGTATGTGTGTGGGGCAGGTAAATGAAATCTTTTTGAACAAAATTTGACCATAGACATGCGCATAAAAGAATGCAGTTCTGTATGTTTTCAAAATGTCTGACACATTGAAGGAATGTATGTCCATATTATATATCACATCAAGGAATGCCATTCTGAAGACAAACAGCTTGAGCCAGTTCCTTCTCCATGCACTGGCTTGTAATCTTGTACAAATTTGAGTGGGTAATGTTGCTATGGTAACAGAAATCTATCCCTGTAATGCTGGAAAGTGGGACAGTATTTCAAAAGCAGAACACAAAAAGCTTTTTTTTTTTGGTTTGTTTTTTTACAGTTTTTGACTGGGTTATGGTTTATAATTAAGTAAACGGCAGATGGAATTCGTAATATTTACTGTAATTCTGGATATAACTAGTTGGTTAGGTCCAGGTCCATTTTCGGGAGAGAGAAAGAAAGAGTGAGGGAGAGAGAGTGTGTGAGAGAGGGAGAGAGGGAGAGGTGGGGTTGTCTTCCTGGCTGCCTGAATCTCTCAGCCTACACAATCTCCTCAACACAATCCCAAGCACTGTAATGATGTTGGATATGCTTTAAAGAGTGACTTCTTTAACACACACTCTGTGATCCATCGGCTGAAAGACGCAATACACTAGGTGAGTAAACCTCACAATTATTGCTACTATTGGCTGCATAAATTACAGTTAAGAATGACGTTTAAAGAGAAAATACTGGTGCGCAAATATGTACGTATAGAGGTCTTTTGTCTAATATTTTCAGTTGGTGGCCTCTCAACAGGATTCTGACTCAGTTACTACTTGCAATCACCTGCGAACACACATGCGCACGCGCGCACACACGCTAGCCATCGTCTCCCTGACCTATGGCCACAATATTTTACAAAGAGACAGAAGTTTCTTATTGGATGTATTCATCTTGGTACACAGAGTATGTGCATACACTAGCGTTGTCCAGCACCATTCACTTCCCAACATCCAGTCAAACCAACATTTCAGCACACGCATTAGGAATTTAACAGCATGACCAGGTATTAATACTGTATTTACAGTATGCGTCTTGATTGTATCAACCACTCGTATCTCCACATAAGATGTAGACAATCTTGTTTTTTTTTTGTTTTTTGTCTGCACACCTCCGTCCGACACAGGAAATTGTGTTAATAATCTGTGTGCTTGTATTCAATGAATGATTGATCATGTGAAGGAAATGAATCAATTCTAATTAGTTTTAGATACATAATGTGAACCAATGTTTGAATCCTGCTGCTTTAAGTCAGTATGTTTTGACTATACCATCGATGAAATCATTGTTGCATCAATAGTCCAGAGTCTCTTTAAATGAACAATTCAGGTATGTGTAATCGCTCCAAAATGCAATGGAGAAAGTTGAGTCTCAAATATCTTGTTTTCCTGTAAGGACTGCATTCAAGATTAATTTGGGATCCATCGTGACATTACTGGAACACTGCATGCCAAACCTGTAACATGGGAAGCTATAGTACCTAAAGAGAACCACGGAAAAACATGTTGGTCAAGACAGCTAATGTGTGAGCAGTTAATCCATCACAGATCAGATTAAGGAGGCGACAGCAGAGATTACAAATAAGGAGGACCTTGTCTGAATGGCAAGGCAGACAGTGAGGTATTGGGGTCATGTCACATGTATCGGAGTCTGCCTAAGATCACCGACAGGTCAGCCAGAGATAAAATTACCTAATCTTTACTCAAACTTTCTTCACAGATTACAAAAGGAGGAGTATGTAATTAATCGGTACACTTAATTGGTTTGCATCACGCTTACAGAACAAACAATTCGCAATTCCAAATCTTCATACTTTGTACATTTTGCCAAATGTGCTGTTGGTATGATCGATTGGTATTTTATGTTTTTATTCCAACTTGCTACAACCGGCTGACATTCTCTCATAGCCAGTATAGACGCACTGTTAGCCTTGGAGCCTCAGTATTTTTAGCATGTTGGATCAAACTACCATGGTGCCAACAGGTGCACAAGCAAGCAGCGCCATGACCTTTACGAGCAACAACAACTACAATTCCCTTTTATTCTTCTCTCTGCCCTCCATCAGCTTTTCTCTATCTGTCTGTCTGTCTATCTATCTATCTATCTATCTATCTATCTATCTATCTATCTATCTATCTATCTATCTATCTATCTATCTATCTATCTATCTATCTATCTATCTATCTATCTATCTATCTATCTATCTATCTCCTTTTACAAAAGTTTCACCTTGGACATAAAGTTCCCCCCAACATTAAAAGTCTGTGAAGCAAAGACAGCAACACGCTTTTTTGGCTGTTGTACAACCTGCAGATCTCAAAAATATTTCTCAGCAAAAACAAATTATACAATCTGGATCTGTCTGGAATGCTGGGCGATTTCTTGGCCCCAATAAAAGTTTCAATAAAAACCTGCACTCTGTTAGCTAAAATCTTTGAGAGTATTTTATAGTCCATGCATAAAAGAGCCATAGGTCTCCAGTTCTTAAGCAACGTGAGATCTTCTTTCTCTCGTAGTAGAAAGAGCATAGCACGGCGACACCAAGGCTGAAGTAGTTCCCATTGTAAAAGATTCCTTGAAAACGTCAAGAAAGTCCTGTCCTAAAATAGTTGTGAAAGTTTTCTGCATGTAGTCCGTCCATGCCTGGAGATTTCGCAGAGGTCATCTGTCTCACCTAAAAAGAGATCTCCACTTGGGCCGATGTCTAATCCCAGGGTGGATTCACCTGGGAAAGCCCATGATGAGCTCTGTGTTTCTGTCGACAACAGAGGCACCTTGTTCATTCAGCAAACATAGGTTATTTGCCCAACCTGCTCCGCAATGGCCAACAACACTTTCTCTAATCTGGAGTTCAGCGAAGGACTGACCTGGATAATTTAAACATAATTTGATATTCTCTTCCAGATAAATCATCGTTTTGAAGCCCATCATGGAGGAAAGAAACCTGCTAAAAGAACGTCTGCAGGCTATCACGGTAAAGACACTGAACATACGTATACATATACTGTGTTTCTTTTTGTTTTGTTTTTGTTTTTGCTTTATACTTTTCATCTAATACACTCCAGTGTAACAGATGTATGGTTTATAAAACAGCGAGTAT
This sequence comes from Phyllopteryx taeniolatus, assembly GCF_024500385.1. NCBI lineage: Eukaryota > Metazoa > Chordata > Actinopteri > Syngnathiformes > Syngnathidae > Phyllopteryx > Phyllopteryx taeniolatus. The sequence goes on along the minus strand of NC_084521.1, from coordinate 7,728,508 downwards.
TGGTGGTGCGGCCAGGAAATGAGAACTAAAAATAAGCTACATGTGGGTGTGCCTTCTAAAAGGTAGAATACGCTTTAGGGACATGCAGAACATTTCCCTGGTAGGGAAAGGGACACAGTTTTTTCCAAGAATTTTTTTTTTCCCTGAAGCTACATTCTACAGTAATGAAAGTCAGTCTTACAGTATATTGCAATGTAATTATGCAGTTCTGTGCAAAGTCTTACGCTGCAATTTGATTTGCTGTTTTAGCAATGCTGGAATTACCATATGTAATTTGAATAGTACTAACTAGAAAATGTGAAGGTGGCACGGTGACCAACAGGTTAGACCGTCTGCCTCACAGTTCTGAGGTCCGCGGTTCAATCCCCGGTCCCGCCTGTGTGGAGTTTGCATGTGTGGGTTTTCTCCGGGCACTTCGGTTTCCTCCCACATCCCAAAAACATGCATGGTAGGTTAATTGACGACTCTAAATTGCCCGTAGGTGTGAATGTGAGTGCGAATGGAAAGTGGATGGATGGATAGAAAATGTGATTGTCTGGTCTGTTGTGGGCTATTTTCTGTTTTTATGAAGGATGTTGAACAGATGGGTGGTGCCATCATTCATTTCTGTATCCAATTTTGATACAGCTTATTCTGTTCCTGGACCTGTAGACGTGGGGCCTTTCCCAGTTGACTTTGGGTGAAAGGCAGACTACATCCTGGATAGGCTGGTCATCAGTCAATTACAGAGCACATACAGAAACAGACAACCATTCGTACTCACGTTCAAAGGATAATTTGGTGGGAATTTCTCCAGTAGTTCCATCAGTGAACTACTACACCATCAGTGATTCTCTATTGATGAAAATACTCAAAAATTCCTGAAGCTGTACTTTTATTTAGATCCTTGGCAAAATTGCATGGATTCGTTCTTTACCCATTTGCCACAAAGAAGGAAATAGATGTTATTTTTTTAGCCTTTTAATTATATTTGCCCTTGTATTATAATATTAAAATGAGTGAAAGATTTTTTATTTAAAAAACACACACAAACATACAAATCCCAATCCTTCGATCGGAACAATGTCAAAATGGAGCAGTTATATAGTAACTGCGCTGTTGAGAGTAAAACATCACAGATTCATCTTAATGTCTTTGTGATTGCAGATGGCAAATCTTGTAAGACACATTAAGAATGATAACAAATTACAGAAATTAGTGGATCAAAAAATCTGATCTCTGATTATAGTATCAACAAAGTCCACTGAAAATCCGTCCAATTTATCATTTGTCACAAATCAGAAAGAAATATTCACACACAACATAACACAACAAAGACTCATAACTGTGTAGTAAATTTTTAAGCACACTTATACTTGAGCTGTGGCTGACAAACCAGGTACGCATCAAATTGAAATACTTTCAATTTTTATGAGAGAAGTGAATCTACCTGTTAAGAAAATACTCATGATCGGAGACTTTCAGGATTTTCATGGTTTCGCCATCATTGGTCACAGACAACGGTCTCTTTGATACAGTGAATGTCAGACAGGTCTATAAATACCAGGAGACGAAATTAAAGAGATCTCCTTTCACTTGCGCTAGTGCCACACTGATCCTGGATCTGGGAGCTAATTTCAGGCTACAATATTCCACCAACATCCTATGCATCGCTGACACAAACAGGCCTTATTTTAATCGCATTAACAGTTTAGGGGCTGAAATCCCAATGTGGGAACACACTAAAGGTAGATGTGGGTGAGGGCATAACGTCTGTGCTACTTTTTGGTTATTTATGGCAGTCAGTTTTCAGCTGTCACCTCAAGGTTGAAGACATTGACCTGCCAAGAGCACAACAGGTGTAAACATGTTTGAATTTCCTCAACAGGACAAAAGGAGAATCCAGGAATACATTGCCAAGAAAAGAAGACAGATAGAGGAAGAAAAACTCAAACTCCAATACATAAAGGTAATTTTTCATGATAATGAGAAGCCAACACATCTGGTACTTATTGATGAATTTTTTTTAGCAATACTTGAATATTGAACACGAGATACACTGACTTCCACTTTTGTGGAATGTAGTTGATGTTTTGAAGGAGAATGCTGCTAATTTTGTATTTGAAATTAGCCCTCCATCCATCCATTTTCTGAGCCGCTTCTCTTCACTAGGGTCGCAGGCGTGCTGGAGCCTATCCCAGCTATCATCGGGCAGAAGGCGGGGTACACCCTGAACTGGTTGCCAGCCAATCTCAGGGCACATAGAAACAAACAACCATCCGCACTCACATTCACACCTACAGGCAATTTAGAGTCTCCAATCAATGCATGTTTTTGGCATGTGGGAGGAAACCGGAGTGCCCGGAGAAAACCCACGCAGGCACGGGGAGAACATGCCAACTCCACACAGGCGGGGCCCGGGATTGAACCCGGGTCCTCAGAACTGTGAGGTTGACGCTCGAACCAGTCGTCCACCGTGCCGCCCCTCAAAAACATAACTGTTAAAATGTACAATAGACCCACTGTATATTTGCTCTCTTTACTACCAATACCAGTGTCATTATTAGCTTTTAGCTGCTATTGACGTTCCATCTGGTCTAAGTGGTTGGTTTACTGCAGTTAAAACCCTTAACTGTCTATGATCATGATAATTTTACTGTTGAAGGGCACTGATTATTAAACTGTTCAATGTTTATACGTCAATTTCTGTGTGCTCCTTTCACCTGAGCATTCATTTTAGTAACAGTTGGGATCGACACTTCGATTTTTCCGGAATGGTTCTTCAGCATATCAACCAATCTAAAACAAATCTATGCTTCCAAATGTGTGGGTACAGTTAAAGCGAGGCCTGTTTTCCCTATTATTGAGAAGTAAAACGTCAGTGTCTGACCACAGAAATTTTGGATTAAAATTTCCCGCAGATACATTACGAGAAAGCTTTGAACGAAGGCTGTTTTAGCTCTAAATGTGTGAAAACAATGAACCCCGGCTCTTTGCGGTGGACATCAGCCGAGTCCTGCCGCGAATAGCGAAAATTCACAAGTAATTGACACTAATAGTAATTACTAATGGTACTGTCTATTCAACAAAGCACTGGCCTGGATCAATGAAGGTTCTCCCCTTAGTTCAAACATCGGTGCTTAGCACGTAGATGCCACAAGATGGCATCACAGCAATATTTTTATATCAGACATGGCTTTGGCCTGAGCACAAAGACAGTCAATAAGCAAGTTTTTCAGCCAATAAGGGAGGATAGGTTCCCAAAAAAATATTGAAAAGAGGCAATTTCATAAAACCAAACGACAAATATTGGGGGATTCGCTGTACGTCCATATTTTCTTCAATTTTTACTTTGGTGTACTGATGTTTCTATGTACGTTTCATGTAATTGACAGAAGAAGACCCTGAGGGAGCAATGGCTTATGGATGGTTTGAGTCAGCAATCAGAGGAGGAGCAGGAGGCAATGAGGCTTCAGGCTCAAGATGAACAGCAACAGAGTGATCAACTGCAGAGCAACATCGACAGGTAACATCACTGCTCCCTCGACTTGTGCCTGACGACATAAGAGATCATTAAGTGTGTGGTGTGATAGGTTGGTTCTGCAAACAGTTTGCAGAATACAAGCAAGCAGACTAAGGATATGGATGACTGGAAGCATATCCTGTGGTCTGATGAGACCAAGAGAACCTTATTTGGTTCAGATTGTGCCAAGCGTATGTAGCATCAACCAGGTGAAGAATACAAAGACAAGTGGGTTGCCTGCAATCAAGCTTGGTTGTGGGAGTGTCATGAGCGCTGCCGGAACTGAGTACTTAGAGTTGCGGGAACCATGGGCAATAGAAGAAAAGAAAACATCTGGCTGACCTCAAAGGAAGGCCAAAAACATCAGCACCCTGAACATTTCACTGTTCTACCCTGTCCTATCTGGAAAGAAATGCCCAACAAATGCAGAACAAAAGGCTTAATAAGCAACTTCTTCACCCAGACTGTCAAAGCCTTTGCCCCACTCCCACCCACCCCCTTGAGATGTGGCCCAGATCAAATGGCTTGCTGTTGTTATCTGGAAAATACTGTACATGGCTTCTTCTTTGTATAATAGAGCTTGAATAAACATTTGTGGATGACCCATGTTACGAAAATAAAACCGTGTTTGCTTTTGATGCAGTGCATCTGATATTTCCACCCTTGCGAAGAAGGGTTTCTCCAGCGTTTTCAACAAACAATACTTTCAGCTCATGTGAAAGCACTATTATGTAAAAAAATGACTTATATAGTTCAAAGATAATTTTGAAGATAACTCATCTTGTCCTTGTCCTGTCACTTTCAACTTTTATACGAAACCTGAGCAAGAGTAATTGGGAAATCTTTGTATAGCTATAAGGCTCGTAACAAATACAAACAAACAAAAACAGGGAGTTTGGTCTGAGACAATAAAAGACCAAAACAAAAAAAGTATTTTCTTGTGGGCTGCTCCTAAAACCATTTATGTTTTATTCATTAGGATAGAAAAAGAGATCAAGGCCTTAGAAACAGAGGAGCTCAACATCTCTGCGAATGAGGAATTTGTTCTGAAGCGATTAAAAGAAGTCGAGAGGACACCTGAGGACATTATCAAGGTAAGGCTGAAAAAGCAAAATAATACAGCCATGTTATTGATTGCTAGCTTGTTTGCTTTTGCTTTCTTGGTGCTTTTACTGCAGTGGAATTTTAACAGAAAGTTATGATTAGCATTTTTTACCCCGGGCAATAACATGATGTGAATTCTAACAAACCATTAGCATTTAATAATTAATCACTTTAGTCATTGATCATTTATTGTTCCTGTCATGTTTCTTTATACACTATAGGAGCTCTGTGACAGAAAACATTGTATTTCAAGGTTGTAAATGACATACGCTGGATTATGATAAAACCGTTAAAAACAAAATAACCACAGATTTAGCTGGTTGACCGAACTATGAACAGAACTGTGAGGCTGACGCTCTAACCAGTCGGCCACCGTGCCGCTATACAAGGATTTGTATCTGATAATGAATCATCTTTTGAAAATGAGTCTTAAAATAGAAGTTGAAATGATTGCGTTATCCTTCCTATCTAAAAACCTAAACAATGTCGTATAAATGACCCCTTCATCCACATACAGTGAACCGCTCCGAATAACAGAGGATATGTTACCCCAAAAAATCCACAAATTTGCAAATGCTAAACCGCACATATGCGTTGGTTCACAGGTGACATATTGGTGACAATGGGTATCCAAAAGTCCGTTTTCTCTGGGAAGACAAAGAGATGATCCAAACGCTGATAGTATTTCTTCACAGTGCTGTCGCCAACTACTGTATGTGCCTGGCATGCGCATTCCAATGTTTTGTGGTTTTTGCAGGTCTGTGTGATTGAGGATTGGTTGGACAGCATGGTTGTCTGTCCACGAAAGATGACCAAAAAAAGACAAAAATATTTATATTTTTACTTATTTGCTGTTGTAAATGTGCCCCTACTCTCCAAATCCTGTTCACAGTTGGAAATAATCATTTTTAAAACTCCCAGGGTTTTTCGTATATCTGCATATTGGATGGAAATTGATAATTGTATTCAGAAACCGATTGAACAATGGATTATAACGTGTAAATGACAGCTTGTAATTATCTATAAAAGTGCACAGACATTTTTTTATCACAAATATGAGCAACCATTGCTGACGGTGCCAGCTGTCACTTAACTAGCTACTGATACAGAGGTGCGTGCTCTGTTTAGTGAGTGGACTTTTGGGACTTTGTGCATTATTTTGCTCAGTTTGTTTATGATATTCAAACTGCCCTACCAGTTTTGATGATGAACTGGCAGGGAAAACTCGTGCAGATAGTAACTGTATAACAGAGTAGGGCACTGGCCCACTTGTTCCATGCATGCCAGGGGAGGGAAAGTGTCGTAAACCTGATCGCAGATTAGAGGACTCACACTGTGTGTCCAAGCACGGCACAAATTACCTAGGATGAGCTCACCCTTAAAATGCATGTCCTATCATCTTTGATTGCATGTTTTTATTCACGAGGTGTGGTGTATTGTTGAGACCAGATGCTGACTGCTTTACTGAATAATAGCTTTCGGTGGAGGCAGTGTGACGGTCTGGGATAGCATCTCCACAACTGGAAAAATGAGGCTTGTCATAACTGAAGTCTATCTCAGTGAAGCGCGATACCTATACATATGTATACAGGGAACAAATGTTGGTACCCTTCAGTTAGATAAAGACAAAATGACAATTGTCAGTGCAATAACCTGAAACTGAGAAAAGTAACAATGAAGAAAAATCAGGGATTGCTTTGATTTGTTTGATTTCACTTTTACAGATTCTGGGAACCACAAGTAAATGTGAACTTTTACAGTTTGATAAGGCATCACAAACTCTTAAAGGTATGACAGAGCTTGTCCATTTCTTGCTTTATTGGTAAGTTTTCATTAAAATTCTAAATTTTACAGGGTACCCGTGTGGTGAAGATGGGACTGTAGAAATATCTCCTCTTTTTAGTACGCACTCGGAGTGCAGCATTTTGGATCAGAGGAGACTCTTTAGAGACTTGCTGGAGCAGCCTGAGAGTTAAAATAATCCACAAAAGCATGCACTAGGTTTTTCTGTATCAGCTAACGGCAAGAAGTCAGAATTATTTATGTTGCACAAGTGGAAAAAAATGCTGTCCTTTACATTTTCTGTATGTGGGAGTTCACTGATAAATATCTTGCCTCTCAGGTTCTAGGTGCCAAGGAATATAATTGCAGTTTTATCTGAATTCAGAAGCAAGAACTTGTCGGTCATCCAATTCTTGATATTTTTTTTGTATTTTTTTTTTATTTTTTATGGCCTGAAGTTTGGATAAAGGATTGGTTTCATTATTTTTATTTGATAAATAGTCATCTGCATAACAGTGGAACTCAACAGAGGGTGGTCCAGGCATGGACCCCTGCGGGACGGCATGACTGATTTACAAATATTGACAAACTCTAAGCAATACGACGAGTAGGATCAGAGGAGATCGGCAAGGATGAAAGTGTGGTTATGAGTGCATGTCGATGGCTCCATCTACTGCCTCAGAGAACCCAACTAAATGATTGTCAAAGTCACTCACAATAATTATTTTATCTGCACTAATTACAAATTCAAACTCGCGCTTGATCCACTCGTGATTTGACAGGTTTTATTGAATGCATTGAATTGAGTAGATTCGTGCATCCGGGGGACAGTCTCTAAAGCGTAAACTGTTTTAGTTACTGTTACTATGTTGTGCCCCCAAGTTTGAGTGTCAGGGTCAGTGTGTGCTGACAAACTTAGCCATGATTCTGGAGAGTGTTGTACATTCCAGTCATCGGTGTGGATTTTTCTTTCTATAATGGGTACCAACAATTTTGTATATAGATTTTTCACTCTACTCATACTGCATGTGATTTTCTCTGTTATATATATTACTTACTAAAACGGTGTATTTAGTTAGTAGCAGGTTCATCATGTACTTACATGGTGGGTGTGTAGTGAACAATGACTAACGTATGCATGATTTATTTTCTGAAGGTTGTATGTTTAGATTTAACGAGAGTGCAACAACCGACGTTCACTTTTACACAGCCACAGTGTTGTTTTGCACAAAAATCCTTTTTAATGGACTCTTAGTACTCCTGTGATGTTGACTGCTTATTTTCCTCATCATTTTTATATTCAAGTATTTTGTCTTCAAATTTAGGGGTTAAATGCGGATTTCCACACAGGTAAACATATTACTTCTGTTGATTTTTTTTGTGGTGTGATTGGTTTGTTAGTACCCAATATAGCAAGTGTGGGTTTTAACAAAATATAAAACGTGTCATATTGTATCATACAAACATTACAGTATACAAGCTCAATATATCCATCAGCTACTCACTAATATGTAAACAATTGTTCTTGAATAATTAATAATTTTGTAAAATGACTAACAGCATGATTCGGATTTATTGCACATAGTGTTTAACAATGACTGATCATTCATTTGATCATTACGGTATTTGCTGGGGGTTTTGTACATGCACGTGTGTAAACTGTGTACTATTAGGGTAATCCAGAAAATTATTTTCTCAGTAAATGTGCTAACCTTGTGGTGAAAGGAAACACCAACTAGAATGCTCAGTGGAGTCTCCATGAAGTGATAAAAATTGGTAAAATCATGAAGTTTCTTGAGGTGATATAAATTGAACACAAAACCTTGCTTACAATGAATAGTGGAAACGTTCTGGCACGCCTCGTCTAACTACCGCAACACCAATGGTAATTTGCATTAGCCCACCTTTGGTGTTTTACAATATATGCTAACATTAAGCCTGAGGACTTTTGTCAAACGAGATTTTCCATTTTGGTTCAAATCAAGCGATTGTGATGGCAATTTAAGAATCTTCCTGTCATGGTTGGTGTTTTAGTTTAGATTATATTTTGTTTTGTTTCACGTTTTCCTGTGTCCCATGTTGTTCATGTCTTGTGTGATCGTTTGGTTCTCGTCAGCCCTCTACCCTGTGTCAACCTATCAGCTCCCTCCAGCCACTCGTGTCTTGTCCAGGTATTCCTCGTTGTCTCGTGAGTTTGCTTGTATTTAGTTCCCAGGTTTCTTTCAATCCTGCTTGGTTCATTATGTCAAGTTTTCAGGTTGGATGCAACTAGGTGGACCCGAGTGCACGAAAGCAATAGGCAGGAGTGCAGAGAGCTCAAAAAAGTCATTTTAATTTAACGTGCAAAAAAAGGCAAACAAGGATCATGGAGGCAAAAATCTAAATTAACAAAGTCCACAATATAAATGCAAAGAAACACCAGGGAACAAAAAACTAACCACCACAAAAAGATGACAGGACTAGGGAAACAAGACGTGACGACAGATGATTTACAACATCAACAATGAACCGACCAGAACTGAAAGAAACCAGGGAATTAAATATGGTATAGGATAATTCCAGAGAGACGCAATGGCAAAGAAGATTCAGCTTCTTAGTAGACAGCAATATATTTTCGGAAAGGCTTTCCTGATACTTGACTGAATCCATTTTGCCCATCACATGTTGAAATCTTTAAAGCAATTCCAGGGCATCACAAAAGCACATTTTACAGCACATGCTTCAGTCTCCCTCCTACAGAGGAGAAGTTTTTAGTTGTTTTTCCATCACGCCGCAGGACAGACTCTCAAGTTTGTTTGGCTTAATGAGACGTTTTTAGCGTGCAAAAGCTGACCTTTCTTGTTCTTGTAGGTCAGTAGTGCTCTGTGTTTGAGTTTGGGCATAAAGAACTTTCGGGAGTTAGGTTGGGGTTACAACGCTGGCAGGTGTTGGTCTCTGGCTTTGCATCAAGTTTGCAGCAGATCATAACAACAGCAGGGTGTTCTACTAAGTACTAGCGATGTTTTTCATGAATGGTTTGAATAAGAATTTTGACATAGCACTATTCATTGAAAGAGACATTCTGTGTTCAATTTGGAAAACTGGCTTATAATAGTCTTTGTGTTAACGGATTTAAATTGCTCTTGTTTTGTTAACTACGGTTTAAAATGTGTAAATTATGCACATAAATGTATATATTTATTGCATAATCCTAATAACTAAAACAACAACAACAACAAACGGCAACAAAAAAACAACACCTCATGATTTTCCGATTGCGATATGAATTTGAAGTCTTTATAGTACGGCCATGCAGTCAAATACATTTACTTAATGGCTTCTTTCAAGTCATTTAATCATTTTGAGATGTTAATTTCATTTTTTGTTTCTCAGATACGACCAACCATTCTTCATTACGGCCCCAACAAATTCCATTACTTTCCCCAAGGACATCACCAAAACATCTGAGTCAAAAAAGTGGTAAAGAACCAAAAACAGTCACAGATGTCATACATGTACGAGAGTAATACATCCTGACTTAATGACCTAGCAGATAGTATTCATATTTTGGATCAATTTTATGCTGTAACTTGAAATGTTAGCCATACATCCATTTTCTAGATCGCTTAAGTTTATTTAGGTTCATACAGTAGGTAGCCTAGCCCAGCTGGAACCTAGACTAGAACCAGGACTAGTCACCAATCCATCACAGGGCACTGATAGACAACCATTCACCCTCACATTCACACCTATGGGCAATTTAGGGTCTTCAGTTAACCTTGGAAGCATATGTTGGGGAACTTGGAGGAAACTGGAGTACCCCTCCCCTCCCCCAACCCCCAAAAAATAAAATAACTATGCAAGCACTGGGAGAACATGCCAACCCGTCAAAGATATGTTCCAATGGAGATTTGACCCTGGATTTTGAGAAATCAGAATATATGAGATATCTTTTCGTCAGTGTTCCTTTGATTCAAACATGGATCTCTTTTTTTTTTTTTTTTTTTAATATGAGAACAAAATTTTTATCTATATTTACTGAATATAGAGGGGTGCCTTGAGATACGAGTTTAATTCATTCGGTGACGACGCTCAAAACACTCAAATCTCAAATCAAGTTTCTCCATTGAAATGGAAATGCCATTAATCTGTTCCGACCTCTCAAAAAAGAAAAAAGAAAAAGTTTATAATGGCTTTTTAATGAGATAAATAGCACACTATAATATCGTGCTTTCTAAAAACATACAGTAATAACATAATTAAATAGAATTTAAAGAAATAAAGCAGGTTTTGCCCAATTTTTTGCTTCAATTCAATGGGCATTGTGCTGCTCCTCCTGGTGTGTGCGCCTCGGCCACTGGGGGGCAGTATAATACAGACATATGGATATACATGGAAACGTCTCAGCTCCTCAGTGAGCCTGTAGTAATATTAGTCGTTGCTCACAGAGGATAAAGAATACCGTATATGCCTGTGAGTTTTGTTCTTATTATCTCATCATGTGTTGCTGCGCTATTTATATTCAAATATCCGTTGCTGAAAGGGTTATAATGCTGTTACTATCCATGCTTTTTCTTTTTGGGAAGAATTGTTCACTATCTTCCAAATTGATGCTTCAAGTGAGTTGAAGTCACTGCTACCGTACAGCACTCATTTCTCAAATTGTTGGCCGCCAGTCAAAGCAAAAAATGGGCCGAACAACGCCTCGTATTTTGAAAAAAATCATTCGTCGGGCGACTTGTATCTCAAGGCACCACTGCATTGCAAGTTAAAAAAAAAAAAAGAAGGCTAAGACCCTTATTTTATTTATTTTTTTGCTTCCCAGCAACATTTGCAATGGAGATCAGTGTGGAGCATGATAAAAGAACAGGAAAAAGTCAAGTGGTCTCTACAGCAACCATTACCCCAGAGAACATCCAGAAGAGGGGCTTAAAGCTGTACGATGACGGACGCAAATCCATATATGCTTTGGACCCTGACGGAGGCACACTTTACCCCGGTGTAGATGGTGAAATGTCACCCAAACAGGTAGAAGAACTTCTACGACAAGCCACGGATGAGAATGTACCTCATGATCTGCTGTACCATCAACCTGTCTACTCAGCTGCTTACTTTGGAACGAGCAGACCAAAGACATCAAATAAAGCACAGAACCAAATGCTTACAACATGCCAAAGCCCTTCACAGCCTGCTATAGAATCCACCCAGCTTACTCAAGAACAAACAGAACCAAATAGCCATGCCCAGTCCCTAAATGGAGAGGAAATGAGAGAATCCAATGAGCACATTCAAGGCACATCCAAACCTCTTATCCCACAGATTTGTTCACTTCAATTTAGTGCCCAAAGTGTACAAGGTCTTGACAATAAAAACCACATGAACAGTTATAGCAAGACACCCCTTGTCACAATCAAAGTCAGGCCTGAAGAGAAGTCGACACCATTACGGCTTGTTCGCAGAGGCATAGATGGCGGCAGGTCTTCAGAGACTGGCCAGAAATACCAAGTTGATTCTTTGATCGAGAGCTCAGACAAAACAAAAACAGATATCAAAGCAGAGAATTTTGCCTCGACAAACGTTTTCAACAAGCAACCCGGACAGCTGGAATTGACAGCTGTCACCATGATTTTTATGGGCTATGAGAATGCCTTGGATGAGGAAGATGTAGACTTCCAAGCAGAACTGGTGACAGTAGGGTGCAGTGATGATGATGATGATGATGATGATGATGATGATGAAGTCAATTATATTGTAAATAAAAACAATGGGGAGTTCCTCTCATTCCACCCGGAAGGATACAAGAGCAAAGTGTTCCAACCTGAACTGGCAAAAGGTTTCGTCACAGGGTGCAAATATATTAGCGAAGATGCCGTCGCAACCTGGAAGCATTTAGGACTCCACAGGCCAACATTCATCCACAAGTCAGGAAACAAAGAGCCACTTTAAAGTTACATGCAATTTGTGCGTTTACTAACAATCACCATTGAAATTCTATTAGTATTACTGTGTACAGTGTACCCCTTCCTGCACATTTTAAACAAATTGAAAGTTATTAAAAGACACTTTTTCCTCGCTGGCCCTGACCACTGAGTAAACCACATTTTCATATCAATATGCCAAACAAGTTAGTCCAACTGTGGAGTGCGGAGATAAAACTGTAGAGCGTATCAATGTGTACAAATGGTAACATGTTTATAATACTGAATGAATAGTCCAATATTGACTATATATTGCATTTCTGCAGGCCTCATCTGCATAAACTGAAGCTTTATCAAACAAATGAACGCAGCCAAGCCATTGGGGGATCACGTTCATGAATTTCCCATTTCAAACTGTTGTCTTCAGTCATCATTATTCGGTATGATGAGATATCAGACAGCACATTCTGATACTTTGATTTATTATTTTCTTTTTTTTTTTACAGTTGCGGTTGTTTGTATACTCTATGTACAGTGTTATGTTTTAACATTTTTAAACACTACATATAGGAGCATGAGTCTCCTATTTATGCTTCTCTCTGCTTTTAATGACAAAGTGTTGTTATTGTCATTTTAGATCAGTATAATTTATAGTTAGTTATACGTATCCAATTTTGATGTGTGCATCAGTCAGACTCAGTTCAGCCAATTTAAAACCTTTATTGACAACAATCAGCTCAAATAATTCTTCTCATTATTCTAGGCTGCTGGCACTCGGTTTAAGTAAAATAAAGAGCGAGATTCACTTAAAAACAAAAAAATTATACTTTACGATATTGTAAGCCACTGTAACATTAAGCACATTAAACAGATTAACACTTTGCTTAAATATAGGAGTATAAAAGAAATGACGTAATGAGTCAATAAAAATGTATTGCACATAACAGTCATGTAAAAAAATGCATGGTACAAAAACTTACACACAACAGAACTGCATTGATTCTTGCGTGCACCACTAAAGAGATCCAGCGTACCACCTGTGATACTAGTGCCACACTTTGTGAATCACTGGTATAGAAATTGCGAAGGAGTGGGGTGCGACATTTTTATTCAGTGACAAAGTGGACTGTTTCATTCACCACAAAGGGTAGCAAAATAAATCCCTTAATATGTACCTTTATCCTGATCTCCCCCAATATGTGAGGGAATGTTCAGTTTTTGCATTTTGCAATAGACCGCTAATAACATCCATGAAATAGGTACGACGAATTACATCAATGTGTAAATATCAGATCAAACATTTAAACACTAACGATAATGGACTGGAGAACACACAGCTCAATTTTTCAGTTTTTCATGCAAAACCTTTGTCCTTGATTTTTTACCTTTCCTTTTTGTATTTTTGTTGCATAATGAAAAACATGGAGGAGGGTGCGGAGATCGAGGTGACATCTCAATTCTAATACTAGTGTCGAGGATACAGTTATATAAGTGGAATTTCTTACAATAAAAAAACAAATCCTGAAAAGGTTAGTGGTCAAAAGCATTCGCAGTGCATCCAAATCTTTCGACTTTAAAGTGCTCCCGGTTCGAGAGTGCTATAACCTCTCCTCCAAAAAGACATTAAAGCAAAAAGAAATATAACGATAGTGCAATTTCTTTGTCCATGTTGTGCCATTTGTCACGACAGTCTGAAGACATTAAAAAAAAAAAAAAAAAAGTACTTCAGAAGTGTCAAATCATCATCAACATTGTCACAACAGCAAAATTTGCATATGATTAGTTTGCATGTTGGTTAACTCCATCGGGCAGTGGCAGTGCATTTCCACTTTGTTGACATATATTTGGCTTTTGCCACATGTAGTTAAATACAAATAAATACATAACTTTATTGTCAGTGGAAATTCTGAAGGATTGCTGAGCCCAACCTGTCATATCCTTTAGGTCTGATCATTTTGTCAATCAATTAATTTGCTTGTAATTGTACCTTGGATGTTTGTATCAATTCATTATTAGATAAATAAAAGATATACTTGCCCATCCATCCTCCTGGTTTGTTTTTTTGGGGGGAGGTGGTCCTTCTTGACTGCATCTGCCGGGGTTTTACAAATGTGCCCATATACATTTTTAACAGAGAAGCAAATATCTCTGTGTCCAAGCTATGTTGATGATTCAATCTACATTTCCCAATGTCGGGTAATGGTTGCCTCAGTACCAACTGTTTTCGGAACATCTTGTAGGAATAAAGTTCAAAATTGTTGTATATGTACACATGTAACATCTTTTCAAATTACAATAATACCCTGGATTGTTATTGATTAAATGATTAGATTTTGTAGCAGTGATGTCATCCATTTTTTTAAGAGGCAGTTGGTTCCTCTGAGGAGTTTGCTCCGCGCGTGTGTGTGAGAGCACAAAATGGAATCTTCTTTTCCTTGTGTTCATCAATGGAAGCCCGAGTATTGGTCGCCTTTTTTACACCCCTTTCACCAACCATCCAATCAGTGACTGCAGAAGCCAGGCAGAACTGTTAGATTGAGGCTGCTCTTAGAAACAGAGCCTTCTTGTGCATGAGCCTGCTACTCTGTCTCAGGTAGGTCCATTAACACACACGCAATTAAAAAAAAAAAAAAAAAAAAAAGTTTGGGAGGATTTTATGTTGTGTAAGAGTAGCCAGTGTGTAGCGGGGGGAGCCAGATTTGGAAAAGCCTCCCAGCATCGAGGCTTGCAGATAGACTTGACCGTGTTCTGTCGCAAGCTGCATGTGTGAGGGGAATCTTGGAGTGTTTTCTGCAATGACTGCATATAGAGTGAGGTGAAAAATGCAGTAAATTAAAGATATAACATTGCTACTTTTCAGATCATAATCTCATTTTGCTATTTTTCATTTTGGTGACTACAATATGTTTTGTTATGTTACTCAACCACTACTGCATTGTAAGAACTATATCCTATTTTACGTGGGAAAACAATTGTTTTCAGATATTTCAATTACATTGTGGATACATTTTAGGACAAAAGGAGGTACATTTCCTCAGGTCTTTTTTAAATGAAATTCATCACGTTCCGCTATCAGTAGTGCCTCCTGTTAGAGAATGTATCATTGCCAAATAAGGAAATATGCTACACTGTATTACGATTTCTACTTTGGTATATATTAAAATACTGTTAATTCTACCAATGGAAGGGGGAGTCATATTTTGTAATATAATGTTTGGTGGAATTGAAAAATGAGACAACAAAAAAATTGACAATGTGTCATTTTTTTTTTAGGATATAAACTGCTCCTTGGTCTATTCCTTCCTGCGTTATAACAGCAGCTTCAACTGAGACAATGCGAACTACAGACTTCTAATTTAGTTTTCTCAGCAGTGGTGATACTTCGTCCTATCTTCTTTGACGCTGTGCAGCTTACTTACTTCAAACACATTATGGGAGCACAATTTCTGTCAAGCTGTGGTAGAATACTCAAAGTGGCTTTTGAGAGATCTTGCTCGCTGGGGTTTTGTCTTTACAACGGTTCCTCCTCAATTTGGAGGAGCAGAAAGCAGGACATTGAATCCATGTCTACACAATCCCTGGTGATGTACTGTCATTTAAATCTATTCTTTAATTCTTTAATCAGTCAACTCTGGGGAAGGTTTACGGAAGGTTTTCGGTAAATTTCCAGAGGAGGTGAAGCTGTGAAATTTTCGAAATTTAGAACGTTTCCATTGGAATTAATTGGGAGTTGAGGGTTATTTAATGAAAACATACCACAGTCGAGCATGAATATAAACATGCAAGGGCATAACAGTACCTGATGGCTTTTGCTTTTGCTGCAATCACTGCCTAAGTAAAACACATTTGCATTTAATCTTTAAGATCTGCTTGTTTTTATACTTGTATAGGTAAAAATTTTATGTAACGTTTATGTGCATTACGTTTTAATTGAATCATTCGTTACCGTTTTTTAATTGTATACATTTAAGTCCAGTGTTAATCTTCATATTGTGTTGTGTTGGTGTTGGAGAGTGACATACTTCTTTAGGTGGTACTTGGTGTGAAAGCTTTGAGAACCACTGGGCTGGACACAATTTAACATTGGTTGATGTGGTTATGTTTCACTTGAGATGAGTGATAAATACAAAGTTACTTAGGTCGACTTAGTTCATGTGAATACGCTGCGTCCTCAGTTTGCATCAGTACCAAAAAAATAGACGCTGTAAAGTGAAACTAAATGTCTTCTGAATTTGACATACCGCAGAGAATGGTGTTGTTAAGAACCCAGCCAAATTTTAATGATTAAAAAAAGAATCGACAAGTATATAAAATGAGGTCGCGTAATAATAATTGCGCTGCATAACCGCTGACGCAAACGAAGGCACTCAAATTCTTATTTATCAAGGATACCAAATACATTTTCCTATGGGGACCCACTCGAACACTGGGTTGTGACTCGACAGGAAGTCTAGAATTCCGTGTCAGTTGCAAAGTCCCTTGTCTGCCAGATTGGAGACCAGTCTCCGGGGGCGGTCGGTGTTAAATGGCATGTTCCTTCAATAGCCTCGTCTGGGATGCCAGCTCTGTGATTCACACAATGCAACTGTCCCCGATGATTTTGTTTGTTGCCATCTGCAGCTACATCCAACTTGTTGGTGAGGGACTTTGCATGGCAAAGAAAAACACTTGTAAGGAGTGTTTTATTTGGCTGTCTTGACGCTCTCAAGGAAAAAAAGAATAACACAGCTCTTGTCTTCATCATTTAAAAGTGCAGAATTTTGATCGCAGCCTGACCACAGCATTACTCCTCAGTCCACTGATGAGTTGGTGAGTGGGTGGTGGAGGAGGTGGCAGATGAGAAGTGCAGTGAGTGTCACTGCCCATGGTTACCATGGCTACTCAGTCTGTTACACGCATGTGTCCTTGTAGGTTGTTTTGTTGTGTTATGTGTCACTGGAAGACATTTCAAACTTTCTTCATCTGTGAGAGGGAATGACCAGTTTGATGAAAAAATAACTAATTGCTAAGACTATTTTTTTTCATGCCACAATACAAATACATTTCAGACAGCAAAATCGGTTGCTCTGCACTTTATGATTGAGTCGAGTTGAGTAATGTCTGTTTCAATCATACATAACCATTAAGAATTTTGTAAATCAGTTGTGCTATCTGTTTAACATTTACTCTGACTGTCACTACTTACTGTATGTGGTTCTCCTGTTTTTCCCTCTATTTTTTGTCTGCATGTTTATATATGGGTCATGTCAAGGCTCTTAAAAACTCAGACCAATGTCACATGTTACATGAATTAGAGCATACAACATTATTTTCTAATCATGTAATTCTGGTGGGCTATCACTGTCCTTTCGGAAGCTAAAAAAAAAAAATTAACCAAATAAAAGAGTGCACTTTTATATTTTTTATTATTTGAAGCTAAAACCTTCTCATCCAGACTTGATGTTACAATAAAACATGTCGAGTTCACGCCTTTATGTGTGCAAGTGTGAGTGTGAGAGCTTGAATGGTTGTTTGTCTATATTTGCCCTGTGATTAACTGGCACACAAAAAAAGGAAACTCATGAAGTGTGCTAAATTTAGAAGCACAGATTGGGGAGCTGGTTCATTTAAACTGTCTCAATTGAAACAAACTGCCACAAACATGCTGTGTTCTGTGTGCTGTCATGCAGGGAAAATCTGTTAATATACTGTAAGGAACAAGCATTACCTTGAAAATCTTGTACGAAGCATGCAACAAGCGTGGATGGCCAATTCATCTATTCGTCCGTTTTCTAGCACTAATCCTGTTCAGGGTTGAAGCAGAGCTGGAGCTTTGGGCCAAAGGTGAAAAATTACAAGGCACAAATAGACAACCATTCACGCTTATATTCACACCAATTAAGAATCTTCGATAAAGCGAGCATTCGTGTTTTTGTAGTGTGAGGCGAAACTAGAGTGCCAAAGATAACCGTTTGTTGAACCCCAGAGGGAAAATTCAAGCGCTGGTGGATTGTGTTTGGCTAGAACTTAACTTGACCATTTTGTAAGTTTAAAACAGTGTAACTGCAATTAAAATGGGAAGTTGCAATGTGGCAAAATACACCTTAAAAATCCAACTTTGAAATCCTAAAGAACGACAGTAACGAATAATGAGTGTTTTAGAATACATCCACTGTGACCCTCTGACAATGTGTGGGAGGCAGACACAGTCCGACTCTTACATAAGAAAGACGTGTAATGCATCAAATTGTGCTGCCTTAAAGCTTGTGATCCATTTGGTCTTTCGGCAGATCACCCACTTCAATGAAATGAAAACACTGCAGCAGCATCCCTCTTTCCTCATTGCACACCCCCACACATGCACCCATACACACACACGCACAAACAAACACCTCCATCCCCACCACAGATACATCAGAAATGTTTCTCTGCTTGGCACAAAGCTTTCATATGGAAAGACTCATGTAAAAAAAAAACAATTCCCAAGGTTGTACAGAAAGTTTTCCCCTTACACAGTGTTTGCATTCCAAATACCATATTCGAGAGTTTCCGAAAAAGGACAATGTGTTCTAACACATGCTGTACATTATGTTAAAGTGAAATTTCATGCAGTATTGAAATAGACTTACTGTAATTTGTATTTTTGTATGAATTCTGCTCCAGAGTGTGGCCCAAAGGACAAAGACGGGATTGCATAAAATGTGCATAACAGTGGCTAACTCACTTCATTTAATACCAAAACATTTCTTTCTTAATTTATTCAGAGAGCTACTTCAGAGACTGAAGGATCAGATGGCCAAGAACTGAACAAAGGTTGCAGCAGTTCAGACAATCACGACTTTGTCACTATGGAAACCACTGAGCGATCAGAACTGGAGATGAACAGCAGTGGGGAGGTCACTGTGGCCGATTTAACCGAGATGGAAATCAATTTCAATATTGATAGCGAGCAAATTAGTATTCATGCAGATCAATCAGATTTCAACGACGGGTCGAGTTCTAGCAACTTCTCAACTGACCTGGTAACCAGAGCAGCCAGTGTGTTGCCCGCCTGCCCTGAGACCGGCGTTTGCAATGACATACCGATCCATGAGGAAAAGGAAGCTGTACCATTTGAGGAAGGACGTGACGAGCTTAAAAGAAATGAATCCATCACTTCTTCTGTGTCTGACACACTCTCAAGTGCTGAAAGTGTTTATGAAAACGAGGCTCATTGTAAGACACAGGGAACAATGGAACAAGAGCAGGATTTAGAACAGCATTGTGCACTACAGAAAGACTTGGACCCAATGAGGCTCGTTGAAACACAAGAAACATCAGAGGTAGAGCCAGACACATACCCAGAGCAATCTATGGATCTACAATTATACCTGGATGAAGAAGAGGAACCCAATTTTTGCAATGATGACTATCACACTTTGGAGTTAGATGAAGAGGGGGACCCTGAAGTCCCTGGAAATGTTTGTGAACCACCCATTCCCGAGGAATTCATGCTAGAGCAGAACATTAGAGAAGATGCTTTGTCAGATATATCAAGCGAATCCTGCCGTTATTTTGACCCTGATGAAGTCGAAGAATGCCTAAGAGTTGAAGTTGCAGCTGCTTCCTCTGATAGTGAGACAGATGAAAAATGGAGAACAATATTTTCCTCTTCGATAAACAAAGAAGATGACGACTCCTATTTGGACAGCCTTCAGTTAAGCGCACAGGAGCTCTTTGTGCAGAAAGTTGAAGTGATCGACTCAGAAGAACCAGATAACGATCACTATGACGAAGTCCAACTTAACGTTCCAGAAATAGAAGAACTGCTAGAAGAGTCAGATACCATGTCTTGTTCTATACCACCACAAGATGGTAAATGTATCTCGTTGAGCCTTCAAGGTCTGTCCAAAATCTCTGAAGATGAAAATGAAAATGGGAAAGATGACAGTAATAATTACAGCACTCAAGAACAATACTCCCAGAACAAGATGTCAGATCCAAACAGGAAGCTACCCAAAGACTTCTGCGTGATACAAGAGACAGCGAGTGAGAACGTTAGCACAGAGCATGTTGACTTCCAGTTGGCTCGTAAACAGTGGCGGGCAATGGAAGAACAAACCAAAAACAAGGTTCTCATACCTGCAACCAGGCTGCCCAATTTCCATTGCAGCCACAGTTGCATGTACACACCGGTCCGAAACATCGAAAGAACAAACAGGAAATCCCAGGACCTGGAAAACCTGACTCTGGTTGGGGATTACACAAACACTCAATTCAGCCCATGCTCAGAAGATTCTGGCTTGGACGATTCCAGCTACAGATCTCCTAATGATGACTTTGAAACACCAGTTGAAAGGGAGATTCGCATATCAATGGAAAGAGAAGAGAAATTCAGAAAGGAGAGGGGTCTGTCCTGTATGGGCAAGTCTGCAGACACTCAGTTTAGCACCCCATCACAAGGAATCCCGAGATCCATAAGCACTCCGCTGACGCCGTCATTCATCATCACCTCATCTCCCACAAAGGAACCATCAAAAAATGAAATGTCCCCAACAAATGTTATCATTCTTGACTCAAGTAGTGATTTCAATTCCAATCCCAGGCATGGCGAATGGTGCTCTGAGGACAGCAGCTCTAATCTTATCATTTTAGAGACTTCCAATCTGATTATTCGCAGTGCCTCAGAGTTCTCGCTCAACAAAGCCTGTGAGCCCCAGGAGAAAATGTTCATGAGCAACCCCTTTTTCAAGCTCCGTTCAAGAAGCACAATGTCGCTGGTGGATGAGGAGATACAAATGGTGAAGCAAAGAGAGGAAGAGCTGAGAAAAGAGAGGGCAAATCTTTATGGCAAAGGCAGGTTCAGTGATAAAAGGATGCTGTCAAACAACTTGGGTACTTTGTCATTGGATAATCCAGGTATGCCTATATTTCTATAAATTATCAAGAATGGTAATGCTGCTTTACATTCACTGATGAGCTTTTTTTTTTTTAGCTTGTTTGCCATTGAAGTGCAAGTCCTCGCCATCATCACCAATGAAAACCCCCAAGATGGATCGTTCGACTTTATCCTGCGACCACAGAGTAAGATCGAACAACTACTTCCATTTATTAGTATTTTTGTCATTACATTATCATGATTGCACAACCCAACTTGGTGGTTTTGTAGAACAAATTAGCTTAATAATTACTAAATGAAAATAGATTTAGGAAAAAACAGGATTTGTCTTTCTCAGTTTCCAGACATCTACACCGCGGGAAGACGCAAGAGTGCCATGGCTCTGCGCTGGGAGGCAGGCGAGTTCACTAAAAATGCCTAACAAGGAAATGAGAAGACATACATTATTAATTCTATGTGTAAAACAAAATAAGATGCCGTGTTGCCAATATTCATCTGATTTTGTGATATCAAATCAATGTTTCAGTATTGCTTTGGGCTGGGAAAAAAAATGCAATAGTTAAAAATGTTTGTGGCTGTATTCTGCTGGAAATAACTCTTCAGAGTGCTTAAGCAATCATACAATGGACAAAGTATGGTTTGAGTAAGGATGTGCAATAGATTTAAAAGTCAAATCGAGGGAAAATCGAAAGCTAAATTAGTTCAAGTAATGCAAGTAACTGACGCCCTCCTTAAATAGGTTTATAATTGCCTCTGCTTGCCATAGGATGGGTGCAAAGCACTATTTTTGTCGAAATGAAGCGTCTCAATGCACTTCAACATAGTTCCTTGGCACCAAGATGCCACAAGAAGGCACCAAAGTAATACTTTTATTGCCCCAGGTGTTCTAATACTTTTGTCCATATCATTTATAAAAGTAGAGCAACATAGCGAGTATCAAAGGAAGGAATGAAGGAGACATTACTCATAACCTTTTGCATTTGTATATTGTTTAACGATTGTATTTGCTTTCCACTGCAATTATACATCAGCTTCAATCTGAAGATGAAAAGACGATTTAGTGTAGAAGGGAAAAAAAATAATCCAGAGCCTTGGGTATAAAAAGGAATTTCAAACTTCAGCCAAAGATAGAACATAAAGGGGAAACCCTCTTGCTAATGTTGGTCCCCTGAGACTGACTAGCAACCAGTCCAGAGAGTATTTGTTCTCTTGCCCCAAATCAGCTTGAATAGACTTCAACTTACCCGCGACCGAGAACAGGATACTCAGTAGAAAATGACTGAAGACTAGCAGGCAAAAAAAAAAGGAGTTCTGATCATTCTTTCTTGAGGAACTAATTTGTGTTAGAAGAAAATGATTGATGAAGGGTAGCATAATGTTTTGCAACAGAATACATGACAGCTCCGGAATGAAATTTGGGGAAAGCTTGGCTCTGAATTTGGACCCTTACTGCGCAACGTAATCCTTTTCCTATGAGTAATTGTTCAAACAGCCAATAACTATTGCAGCATTGTCATGCTTTTGTACTATGACCAAACGAACCATTCACGTAAGAGTTTTTGCTGAAATGTGTGTGAATGTAAGACAAATGTATTGTTGAATTCAGTCTTTGCTAAACCACTGTTGAGACCTTAAGTGTGAAACATATTTATTGACATATTTTGCAGTTACTATCATATATGCTAATCGGGAAAATGCCACATTCTGCGTGTATCAATTATTATGCCAGTTCGCGACGTATGACCACCCATCCAGTGAGCTGGGTGGCATAAAAAAAAAAAAAAAAAAAAAAAAGATTGTTACAAAGGATTTGCTTATATGTGCCATGATGTCGTTTTTTATTATTTTTTAAATGCCAATGAATTAATATATAAAATGATGTATATATTATATTTATATAAATTATTCAATGATAGAAGAGCTCAACTAAAAAGCACTTAAAGGAGACATATTATGCATTTATTTTGCATGATTTAAAACATTACCCCAGTGTTTTAATAACATCTGTGACATTCTTTTGTCAAAATACCCCAAGGACCTGTTTTTTTTTTTTTTTGTCCAGCTCCTGACTTACACTTGTCAATTAATGTGGTGATCTGTGTATGTGGTCAATGAAATGGGCTTGTCACCAAACATAAATAGCCCTACCTCATCAATAACTACACTGAGCGATCAAGTTTGTGCCAGAAACCAACCGTAATTTGGTCTTCCGGCATACACTGACTCATTGCAGCTCTGCTTATGTTTTTGTGGGCCGAGAAACTATGTAAATTAGCCCCACTGTCATGTCACAATCTGGTGAAATCAAGAACGATTCACTGTCAAGCAGATTTCCCGAAACAAATGATTTACTTTCTTGGTGAATTTCACACTTGATGCGCAGGCATTCAGAGACGTAACAGTTTGCATCCAAGCAATTAAAAAGTTACATTTTCATAATATGTCCCCTTTAACTTTTTATTCAGCTACAGTGAAGCTGAGGTATACAGTATATACAATCGACTAATTTTTGCTCATGTTGTAAGAAAGCATTTTCCAACAGCCTGAAAAAAAACGCAAGCTTGGTGTTTCTTGGCCTTAGAGTCAACTTCCAGTGTTGTTTTACATATCATGTTGATTCATTGTTTAAGCACTGTATCTATCTTACTGATGTTTTGACATTCTTTTAACGTTTCCTGTTAAGGTTTTTACTGGGTAATGCTTGGAAATTCTCAATATTGCCCATGCAAGTGAGCCATTTGTGCAACAATAAAATATTGTAAAATCAGGTGGTTTTATTTGATCCAGAACATGCTCAGATGGGTTCAATGTCAAAGGACTGAATTGTATCTTTAGGGAGACAGCATATTGATAACATATTTTCTTCACGAGCGGTGGGGTCTCTAGCCTTTCCTTGAGATTTATTCTCTTAGATGTTTATTTGGCAGATCCTGTAAATGAGATCAAACAAGTAATACCATCTTGGCAAATAAACAAGATTGACAACATGCATCCCTTTAAAGGCTGGGATTACATATTTAATGGTATTTATTTCAGAATCAGTACTGTATTTTTTTAATCCACCTTTTTTCACATTTAAAAAAAAAAGAGGGCAAAAATTGGTTTGTAATAGTTCAGTGTCCGAGTGCTGTTAGCCACAACGTTGGCGATGTCTATTATCGCCTATCGCACAGGTTTCAAACTGGCGGGCCGGGGGCCAGATCCAGCCCGCGAAAGCAAATCAAAATTTCTCATTGTGTTTTGGTGTAATACCATTGAGATATTTGCAAGCAATTTTTTGTTACCAATTCCCCTTTGAAAAGAAATGTAATAGTTGAAAAACATGTTTTTATAGGCTTCTGATTTCAAAACTGGTTAATCATCAATGTGTTGTGTATACTGTATGTAATAACAGTATATGAGGTAATCTTTCATTGATATGGGTTTACAGTCGTAGCGGCCCTCCGAGGAAAGTCATGACTACGATGTGGCCCGTGACAAAAATGAGTTTGACACCCCTGTCCTATCAGATCCCACAGTGTTGAATTAAGTGACCAAATGCTATTTGCTATAAGCAAGTAAGTACAGCACAGTAATTACACTTAATTAAAAAAACATTGTTTTACATTCTCTTTTAGTATATTTTATTGTTTTTTATAAAAACACTGCTGTTTTTCTCTTTAAAAAAAAATTAAAAAGCAAAATAGTTGCCTTTTTTGGGGGGGTGGGACCTAGAATGGATTGATGATATTTCAGTCATTTCAATGGGGGAAATTGATTTGATAAACGAGTAAACCGAGTAACCATCTTGGTTTACGGAACGTATTAAACTCGTAAATCAAGGTACCACTGTTGTCGTACAACAACTGCTTATTTATACAGTACTGTATAGGAAAGCAATGACACTTATGATCCCACCCATACCCATGTATATGTATTCCCGTCCCATCCCACTCACATGATGAACTGCAAAACCAATTGTAATCCCGTTGAAATCCCACGGGAATGGCATGAACCCCCCGGCAGTTGTAATAAATTGTCAGCTAGATGCTTTCGATTTACTCCGATTAGCTCCAGAAAATATTCTCTTCTACAGTGGCAGAGAAAGTTCAACGGGAATTCTAAAGCCAGAGCACATATACAAATGCAGAAACATTTCTACAAATCGTCACCTCACAAACACAAAGCTCCAAAACTCACCATCATGATGCAAAGTGGTGCAAATTTGCTTTATGGATCGGCCTGAAAATTGGCGACAAGATATGACAAGTAAGTGACCTTTCCTTTGATGTTACCTATAAATTAGCATTTATTATTTGTTATGGTGTGTTAGTGACAATTTGGAAATTGGTGCCCTATATTATAATATTGGCTTATTATGAAGCCAGTTGTTCTTCTTTAATCTTTCTTATAAAAAGTATAAATGTTGTCAAATGAAACATGTTTATTTTTAAGCTAGACGTTAAGCTAAGTTCGCATTAACTTTATTTATGCATATATGGAAAGCCAATTTTCAAAAGTCATTTCTTAGCTAAATCATATTAAATCCATTCTGCTCCTCTTCTGCCACCGTCTGGCCATAAAAATAACTTACCTGCTGTTGGTGCTGCCATGACAACAGTTACCTGGTGACGAGGTAGCAAGTCAAACATCAACCATAACAGTGACAGTGATGAATGTCTTATTTTCCAGATAAGATTTTGTAATAATCATTAGTCACCATAGTAATCTATTCGATTAAGATTTTGTGTCTATACACCGATTGAAGTCCTAAATATTTTCAGGTGCACACATTATTGTGAGCAAAATTAGAAATGGCCATATTAATAATAAACGCCACGAGTGATAACTTTATTTGCATAGCATGCTGAGTTTTTTTATTAGTCCTAATTTTAGTTATTTTCAGTGACCAATGTTTTGTTTTGTTTTGTTCTTGAACATCAGGTTACCCACAAGTATGTCAATGTGTGTTGTTGTAGCGTCAATAATTTCCCTCATTTAAATTGTGGGCATACTGTAAGTAGGACTCAATAATCAGACTCGAGTAATTGTGTAACATAATTTGGGTTATTTTAATCTGAGCCTTTGTACAACTTTTTAGTTCAGTCATTTCACAACATGTATTGTATGGTGTACGAAGATGTACTACATACTGTATCTGTACATGGATAGCCATATAGTTAATAGTTGGTAGGTTACTGGTGAATCGAGATCACAAAATACCCAACTGAAATGAACCAAGCCATAACGCACAACTGTCAGAAATATTGTTTGGGAGTTGCAATGTATAGTACTGGGAAATAACTTCACATTTAACATTGCATGTCTACTACTGAGTACACCTGCTGATCTTTGAAGATCACTGTCTTACGCTTGTCTAATAGTTTTGTTTTTGCACAGGAAAAAAAAAAATCTCCAGAAACTTAAAAACAGCCACCCTTTGCTAAAACTTGACAGAGAAAAAAATATATATAAAACAAAATCATCTGGCACTGTGAACAGTTGGCATCAATCAAAAACATCATAGTAGTAGTGGAAATACATATTAGCGGAAATAACATAACTTTGTTGACAAGGAGCAGGGAGCAGCACCGACCCTTGTAGTACTATTAGTCCCAAAGTTAAGTTTCTCTATCAGGTTAATCAGTAAAGTTTTCCAATGTCCTCCATCATAAACATATTTAACTATACACATTTTTCTATAAACCACAGAACCAACATCTGTTCCCTTCCGTTTGTTCTCGTTTGCTACGACGTATTATTTTTTAAAGGGCGTCAGTCTGCTGATATTGTGCCAGAAGGTCGAGGCTTTGCGCTTGGGTTCTTCCAGCATGAAGACGTGCTGTTGTGGTAAGGCCGTGGGGAGGGAGGGGTGTTTCTGTCTCAGGAGTAAATCGTAGTAGGGTCTGCTCACCACTGAGGAAGCGGAGATGAAATAATTTATGGATCATTTCAGAATTGGAAGAAATTTCAAATAATTCGCAAAATACAGAAACATGCACTTGATGTGTAAATTATAGTTGGCACTAGAAAATGTAACTGTAGCCTACAAATGGCTTTTTTTTTTTTTTTTTTGCTCCTGTCCCGAACACTGAAACTACACTATGACAACAAGCCAATTAATATCCTTTCCGTGATTTTGCTTGGTTTCTACCTTTGGGTTTCCCAGATAGACAGCTTTTGCAGGCATTTAAAATGGCCTGTTTTTTCTGGTCTTCAGTGAGAGTGAAACCTTTGGAAAAAGAAAAAAAAAAAAGCCTGTTCATTAAGTTCATTCATAAAATCAGCGTGTATCCTGTAAATCTTAAGCGATACCACTAGTTTTAAAGCAGTAGACTGGCAGTAAACAAATAAATCAATAAATACAATTTTAAAAAAACATATCCTTGTCACATTTGTGTGACCTTACTCTTAAGGGAATGCTCATACAGTAGCTGTACAATTCAAACTGTGATGTCACAAAATGAATATTTTAGTAACAATTGGCATTGAAAATATTTTGGGACAACAGGTGCATTTGTGCAGCATTTGTGCTTTCCAAATGTGTTGTCATTCAAGATTAGAAATTGTCCCTCAGAAATTGTAAGGTGTGAGCGTTCTATACAGAGAATGTAAAGAAATAAACTAGTTTTATAAAGTGTAATTACTGGACACTACTGGCACTTAACGGTATAAGTCAAGGTACGGCTGTAATTGTGAGATGAATACTTGTCCCTTAGCATTAGCATATTTATTCTTAAAAGAGAACAGAAACGGTACATGTAACACATCAGACCTGTCTCCCGGTCGGACTGGACCTGCCTCCTCTCTTCGGCGAAGGCTCGAAGCCACCGCTGTTTCTGTTCCGGCTTCTTGGCGCACAGGAGGTGAACCTCATCGCCAGCCAGTGAGCGCAGCTGCAGGGTGTTTTTCACACTGACGTTAAAGTGGTTCTCCTTGCCATCCTCGACATCGATGATCTCCATGTGGTCCATGTCCAGCCGACCTTTGTAATACAGCATGTCACGTCGCAAGAGATCCTATAATGGTGAATAAGAACGATTTATTTATTTATTTTTACTCCTATGATAATGTAACCACATTTCATCACAACTATATGGCACTGTTTAGGAAATCTTATCCTTAGTACTGTCTCCTGTACCTGTATTGTATCAATTAGGGAGGAAATGGTTAAACTGGGATAAAATTTCAAAGGGTTAATATTACCGTTTCAAATTCTTATCATTGTTATACCGTATAACACCTTTTGTTTTTTTTTCCGCTGTCCCTCTCACCAGTGTCCTCCAATCTTTTCCTGTGTTTCCTTGTTTTTCTTTTCCCCATACATATACCTTCCAATCTACACCTTTCACTAGACTGAAATTATTGTCCTGTCATCGGTGGTGGTGAGGCTCCTTTTTTAACTATGACCAGTATTAGATCATATCAGCGCAATAGGGTTGCAACCTGCATTAGTCAATTTATATCTGAATTCAATGCACCCAACCAATAACAGAGAAACGGTATCTGAAACTGAACCAAATATTCTACACACAGTTTTCTACGCACAATAAGATCTTCATGTTTTGATTGAGAAACTCACAGGGTCTCAATGGTGCTGACTCGCCAAGTGGTATTACGAAAGCAGTGCTCTAACCTTTTTGCAATACACGATCTGATGGTCAAAGAGGAAAAACATTCTCTGCTGACTCCTAGCATGTGGTAGAGACAGTTTGGTCAACTCTCCTGAGAAGATGAGATCAGAGCTCCTGCTTAATACATCTGCACCCTGCACAGAAATAAATGCATACAAAATGTGTCATGCTACTTAATCCATCTACTGTTCGACTGAAGGCGAAAAAATGTTTTGTTTTGTTTTTCCAAACAAATATCCTATGGAGCATACCTCCCAGCCCTCTATGGAACTCTGCCATCGGGCGATCTTTTCAATATTCTCAAGACGCCGTTTCCTCTCATTGATGAGCCTGGCCACATTCTTCATTGCGTTTAGGGCAGCCTCTACATCGTTGTACTCCCTAAGGAAAAAAACAGCAACAAGCAATTTGGATTGGGACCAAATCCTATGTAGTCATGTCTTTTTAAGAACAGTGCAAGGGAGTATCCGTAGTGCTTAACTACATCATTACATTATTAACACTTATATACAGTGTCTGAACGCGTGTCTGAATGTTTTTAATGCTTTCAGTCACCTGTGCTGTGGATTGGTATATTTGAGCAGCTCGGCTAGTTGCAACGGATACTTGCAGATCTTCTGAACCGGTGTGAGCAAGAATCCATCCAGAGAAATATCAATCATCTTTTGGAGGAGTCGACAGGCCTCAAAGAAGAGCACATACTTGCTGACCTTCATAAGCAAGGATAGCTGGATACAGGCATTGGGATGATTGTTGCAGTACTCAGAATAGATCTGAAAATGAACTTGCTGCATGGAAAATAGAAGTAGGAGGAGTTACAGTTGGCTGGATAGTAATGGTATTCTCATTCCCAATTGTGTGTGCTTACATGTTCAAGGAAGCAGCAGCCAATCTCACTCTGGTGTGGTTGCTCCTTGTTGTACTTCTTCTCTAGGATCTTTAAGAACTTTCTCTGGAACTTGTAGATCTCTTCAACATTGCCGAAGATGGTGTGAAGCTGCTCCTCCGTGAACATGTCTGTCCTCTTGCGGCACTGTTTGATATAACCCTGCGGATTAAAAGACAAGAGAAGAATTACAGACTATGTTTTCGGGGTTGATTTTCCCCCAAGAAAAGGAAAAAAAAAAAAAAAAGGAAAAATAACTGAACAATTTGTTGAACCACGAGTATGAGGGTACATACTAATATCTAGAAATAATTGTAAAACATTGGCGCTGTGGGGTGAAAGTATAACAATGTCTCAGCAAAATCAAATCTCAGTAAAGTGTGATTTTTACGAGCTGAGGCAGACCTCGCAGATGTCTTTTAGGTGCTTGATGTAATCTCGCTCTGTGCTCATGATCTCATTGATGACCTTTGCCCTCATGTGCTCCTTGCTAGGCAATCCTGGTCCCAAGAACAATCCAAGAGCCCATTCTTTGCCTCCTGTGGACTGGTCCACCTCCAGGTGGGCTTTAAAGTCTTCTGCAGACTCGTCCTGGTTCACACGCAACTAAATAGGAAGAGCACAATGCACAAATTAAACATCTTATTCAATTCATTTTATTTATAAACAAATTATGTTTGGAATTATTCAATTTTGGTCATCTGAGCCAAGCTGGACCAAGATGGAGCCAAGGACATGCTCGAGCTAAAACGTTTAATCTCAAATCATTGGTGATCACAGCCAGTTGTTTTTTTGCTGTTGTTGTTTCTTTCCATCAGTTTGACTCACCCGAACAAAGCAGGCCGGAAACCATCCCTCATTGTCTATGATGCGACCCCACCACCACTGCTTGTTGGTGGCATCCACTACTTCGATGACATCACCAGCCTTAAAGCCGAGCTCTTGGTCATCCATGGTGACGTGATCCCAGAGTGCCTCTGCGTACACCACATTGCCATCGCTGATAAGCTGCAGGAAAGCATCACAGGAGGATACAATAGAGCGAGATCAAATGTGTTTCGGAATGAGGAATTACTTCAAAGCAGAGATTACAGTGAGTGCATACTACTGTGGTGCTTTCAGCATGTTCCCTGTTAGAATGAGTATGGCAATAAAGCAATGCTGACTACCGCAATTGCTGTCACTCTGACATACGTTCAGTGAGTTGAAAAAAAGATATATGAAAAGAAACAGTGTTCATACAAAAAGCTTTTATTTAATGTGTTCACTGCATGTGTCACATGCTGTACATCCGATCACGAATTGTGAAGTGCTGCATTCACCATTGAAAATATTTTTTGTCTTTATTCTTTTAGTCATTATTTTCAGCTTACAACCTGTACACGCCATCTCTGACTTGAAGATGTTTTAAAAGAAAATAAATTGTATTATTCTACAATGGCCAGTGGCATGATTTCAAGCCAATAGGCCTTATTTTTCCGTGACTGAAGACAAAAGTGAACCGAAGGAACTGGCCGCAGTGAAAGCCTAACAAAACATCTGGTAGGATATTCAGAATTTTACAATGATTTGAATTTCAAATTTCCTTTTAAAAAATGCATGCAATGTACATAAACTAGCTGTAATTCGCAAATGACAAATCGTTTTTGTAAAACCTCTTCAATTAAAGTTAAAAGTTCACGTCAATCAAATCTGAATGGTTTCATCTCAAATCTGCTGTGATGGTATATAGAGACGAAATTATAAAAACAACTGTCACTGTCCGAATACTGGACAGAACTACATGACCAACCTTCATTATATTAATTATAAAATTAAAATAAAATTTTTAAAAAAAACGATCAATTATAAATTCTAAAAAAATATCAATTATATAAATTAAAAATATATATATTCAAAAGTAAGTCTGAGTTTACATATCTCGCATTATCTGCTGTAGCTTCTCTATTTTAAACAGATTTCCTGCAATTGCAATGTATGGAGTTTTGCATTCGAATACACAGCATTCTTTAAATTAGATGTGTAGATGATGGTCATCATCTATCATCACCGAGGCATAAATGTCATACGGATCAACAACCTGAATTTGCAATGTAACACACGAACAAAATAAAGACAAATCGTTTCAAACTCTGTTTTTATTGTTTCATTACATTAAAACAAGTTTGAAATCCATTTAAGATTCCTCTTCTGTCAGTCACACAAATACAGTGATGTATCACACACCTTGAAAGACAAAGTGAAGATTAAAAAAAGCACACAGTAGTGGAGCCCGAGACCAGGAAACAACAGCATATCTCCGACAAACATTTCAAATGTTTCTTTCTCACGTTTACTGGGTTATAAAACAGTGTCTGTTTGCAGTGTCTTGGAAAATGAAGTTTTGCATTTTGCTTAGTATAAATAATAAAGACATTGCGGCTGGTTTCAGTGGAATTTCTTTCAGGTTATATATACGAGGCGTGTTAGACAATTTTCAGGACTGGTGTCACAAAGATATATTTCAAATCCAATACAAGTTTCTCCCTGGCTCTCTGCCATTCCTTCTTGAACTCCTGGAAGGATTCTTCCGAGATCCTCCGCAGCTCTGATGTCACGGCCATTTGGATGTCATGCTCGTCTTTAAAACGGATCCCCTTGAGATGGGAAAGAGTAAAAATCACAGAGCCAGGTCGGTTGAGCAGAGATTTTGCTCCAGCATACCGTTGCTCGGGGTATTGTGAGCATCCGCGTTGTCATGGTGACGCAGCCACGAGTCACCCTGCCGCAACGTTCGCCTCTTCTCGCGCACTGAATGAAGCAAAAGCCGCAGGAACTCTTTGTAGATGTGCCGGTTGATCATCTGGCCCCACTGAAGTGAAAAACTCGTAGTTTGGGTTTGAAACGTATCTTTTGTGATGCTAGTCCTGGTACTTTTCTGACACACGCCG
The DNA here is from genome assembly GCF_024500385.1 of Phyllopteryx taeniolatus. Taxonomy (NCBI): domain Eukaryota; kingdom Metazoa; phylum Chordata; class Actinopteri; order Syngnathiformes; family Syngnathidae; genus Phyllopteryx; species Phyllopteryx taeniolatus. The sequence goes on along the minus strand of NC_084521.1, from coordinate 7,695,937 downwards.
TATAGTAACATTTGTCATATAAGCAAAGGCAGAAGAGTGGAAATATGCAGAGAAATTGGTTGGATGTGAGTTCCCCCAGTATTAGCGAAACTGCACAAATAATTGACAACCCCAACAAAGATTTTTATAATTGCCTACAGATTCCACAAGATGGTGGCAAAGCACTAGTTTTATTTTAAATTGTTACCATACTGAAAAGAAAACCATATTGTTGTTTTTAGCATCTCTGAACAGCAAGGATTTAAAAAATAATAATAAAATACATAAAAAATCTGAGCGATGTTGAGCACTTGCCAGTGAAATGGACGTTATATGTAGAGGCAAAGAGTAGGTTGGGTTGACCAAACAGTGTGTTTTGGACACAAACGGATATCATCCCACCTCAAAATAAAGGATATTCATTCTCTTCTGCCTTATACCAGTTTCATCGTTTTGGACACCCATCAAGCCCAGAAGCGGAGCTCCTCAAAAAGGCAGCGGTCCTTTATCGAAGGAAACATTCTCGTTTTGGTTTTGTGAAAAGCATGAGGTGTGGTCCGTGTTCTATTGGAAGGCCAACAGGAACATGAGCACCACGTTGATTATGATGAGCAGCATCATGATGAAGAAAACAACCACTTTTTGTGTCTCTGGCGGAAGGTTGCATCGCAGCACGGTGTTGACAAATCCCATTTTCTGCCTGCTCCACCTTCCCGAACCGCTGCCCCGAGCCATCAGTTCTGTGGTGTCCGCCTCCTCCGGCTTCGGGGCTCCACACCTCCTCCGTCTGCTTCCCCTCAGCACCGACCCCCCACACCACACCGCGTCCTCACGTCCCTCTTCTCGCCCGTCTTCGTCGTCGGCCCTCGGCACTTTTCTCTCACCCCTCTCGGTTGTGGCCGATGCCTCCTCTTCTGCTCCTCCTGCCACTTTGCCGACGTTCACTGAAGCCCCGGCCTGCTCGTGGAGGCTTCGAGAAAATATGCTTATTGTGGAGCTATTTGTGGCTTTCGCGGTGCTACGTACCAAACGGCCCCTCCTTTTCTTTTCTCAATTCTTGCACCGCTTTTCCTCGTGTTCTTCTTGCTGCTCAAAATCTCAGGACGTACGGCAGACAGGGATGTTGCATTTCGACTGTTTATGCTCATATCTCTTATTGTCCGTCATGTGTCTATACTCTTCTTTTTTAAGTGGTAGTCCTCCTCCTGTTCCATTGATACAAAAACATCCAAAATATAAAAATGATCCTTTGTTGTTCCCCACCCAGCTGTAAAAAGAATGCTCTGGGGTCTTGCGGGAGAAGCTCTGCCTGAGCCCTCCAGGATCGTCCTTTTTCCTTTTTTGCCTTCCTGTCCTTTCTTTTTTTCTGTGCACACCCTTGCAGAGCCAGCAGCCAATCAGGATGTAGAGTATGTGAGCGTACATTGGATACCAGAACGGCTGAGGCTGCGCCTTAGCAACCTCTGATGAGGAGAGGTGGGAGTGGGGGTGGGTTGTTGGGTAGAGAGGCATGTAGTGGAGAAGAGAGCTGAACAATGAATGGAATCTCAAAGGAAATCATTTGTGCATGTGCACATGTGCAATGGTGTACAATTTTACATTTAAAGTCGCTGTCAGGTAAAAATACTAATGTCTTGTAAATTTGACACACAACGGAGAAAAGTGTTGTTGACAACCCTGCCAAATTGGAATGATTAAAAAAAAAAATCCCCAGGTATACAAAATGAAGCTTCAGAATTGTAAAAAATTTAAAAAATCTAGCTTTTTTTTTTTTTTTTTTTTTTTTTTAATGTTTGTAGCACAGTGGACAGTTTTCATTGGGTAAAACTATTGAAATCCATCAATTCATTTTATACAGTGGATATAAAATTTTATCAGGCGGCACGGTGGACGACTGGTTAGAGCTTCAGCCTCACAGTTCTGAGGACCCGGGTTCAATCCCCGGCCCCGCCTGTGTGGAGTTGGCATGTTCTCCCCGTGCCTGCGTGGGTTTTCTCCGGGCACTCCGGTTTCCTCCCACATCCCAAAAACATGCATTAATTGGAGACTCTAAATTGCCCGTAGGTGTGAATGTGAGTCCGGATGGTTGTTTGTTTGTATGTGCCCTGCGATTGGCTGGCAACCAGATCAGGGTGTACCCCGTCTCCTGCCCGATGACAGCTGGGATAGGCTCCAGCACGCCCGCGACCCTTGTGAGGATAAGCGGCTCAGAAAATGGATGGATGGATAATTTTATCACTTATTACACACATCCTAGTTAGCAGAGCAGTGTGTGGAAATGAAGGAAACACACTGATAAGAGATGAGAGACTTATCATTGTCCTGGTTTGTGTGCAAATGTTTGGCCACTTACAATAAGACATCTGAGTTTATGTTTCCACGTCACATGAGTGTTGTTAGCTTTGTCGTGAGTGATGTTCAAGAATTGAAGTTACCGAGAGTCTTGAAGGTTGCCATATAAAATGACATTGTCACCAAGTTTGGAACATGGGTTTAGATTTCCATGTTCTTTTACCTTAAAGTCTTGTGACATAGATACTTGCTTTGAATGATTATATGATATGCATTTCTTCATTCCACAAGTATGTATTTGTCGGTAGTCTGATGGGAAATTTAAAAAAAGATTAGGAAATACCTCATTGACAGCCAGCTGCTCTCCCCCACCTCCTCCTGGATGTCCAAAACAGTGAATGGAACTGCAGAACTCTTCATACAACAAGTCTTCCTCACTGCCCAGCTCTTCTCCAGACCTCGACTTCTGGGAGGCCCCTTCAGGCAAAGTCGCTGCAGAGGGAATTCGGGTGAAAGCGACAAAAGGAAAGAAACATGGCGAATTACAGTTCAATCAAATGTGTGCCACACATCAAATATTGCATGTACTTTGCATGTTATTTTAGGTTTGCTGAAGACTCAAACATACTTTTAGCAATACCTAAATATTATTTAAAATGCAAAATAGGTAAAATACATGCCACCCTGTTAGAAGAACCTTTTTAGCTGACTAGAACTAGAGGAAGAGAAAGAAAAGTGAGCTCTATGACTCAGAATTGACATCATCTTTGCAGGAATGACATCAGCAAGCTAATTGCTCTGACCACTGATAGACCAAGATAAATCATCTTTTCTATTTTTCCAATGTTTTCAGCTTTAATGGACTGTGTCACTTAATCCAATGCAAACCAGTTACGTTATCAGAAAAAGACACTGAAGTTTTTCTTTTATTATTATATAGCTAGGTTTGTTTTTGACCAGTTCGCACGGCAGCTGACACAGCTAGCATGTCCGCTTGAGCAAAAACTCTATTGACTTGCAGTAGCACTAAAAATAACATTTGTATTTTATTTATTTAGTTCTATAGGATTTAGTCAGCAATATTTTTACATATGTTTTTCTTATGCAAGTTTGCACCAAAAACAGCGAAATATATGATCTGACAAATAAAATATATCTTATAAAGTGGAGCTCTACTGTTGAAGATTGAGCTGGATGAATGAAATTATATGACGGTTTATCACCTGTCTTTCTTGGTAAAATTATCAAATGAATGGTCTGTTCTTCAAAAATGTTAGCACCAAAATTTTCCTCCATTTCTGAAATGACCTGTAAATGGCCTCAGACTGGCTATGTGTCCAGAGTGAAGCCCCCCACCATTCAGCTATGATAGGCCCCAGGCCTCAAGAAAATTGCTACAGTGAAGGAAATGGATGGAGGGCTCAATATTGTGTTTCAAATAAGAGAGCGGCTCTAATTATGCAGAGCTATTACTGCATTTTATCTCAACGTCCTACAAAACGTCTGTACTTCGTGGCTACCTATCAAAGAAGCTAAAAATACTCTTGCTGTCACACCTCATCATAGGCATCACCAACAAGGCCTTAGCAGTTGTTACCAGGGGGAAATGTGTGGACAGTGTGGGACTAATGAAAACAATACAGAATTTACAGATTTTGTTTGCTACAAAAAAAATGCTTTACCACTCATAGTGATGTAATGTGTGGCAATTGATGAATACTGGGCATTCTTCAATCATTTATAATATGTGCTCTAAAAACAAAACGGGTACCAATTATAAGCTCAGCAACGGTTCCAACTGATGTTTTTTTTTTTTTGTCTCTTTCTTCGAATACAGTATATGGGTTCACTCCAGAATTGGAAGGAAATTTTCTGTCCCGTCCCCCCACCCCCATGAAATTTCAAAATTTGTCCTACAACGAAATGTCAGAGGAATGGTTCAAGATTACTCCTGACCGCTGTGCAGGTCAGATCTGCATCTACAGGAAACATTTGGTTGAACTTTTTGCTGCCATATGTGGCTCAACCAGTTATTAAATCCACAGTTTCATAAACTGTAGTTTTTGTTCCCTGCACTGTGACGTTTACATGCTGTTTTCAGTGAAAACATGTAGACATATAATTTTTTGTTTGGTATTAGTAGAAGTGTTTATATACTGCTGTGACTTAAATGAAGATCAGATCACATTTTAAGACCAATTTATGCCATAATATAGCCTCCATAATTTTTAACACATGGTGTGGTGTGCTTCGGCTAATGAGCTGTTTCTGTCCTGTGCCATATTTTATCTTCCTAGCATTCTTAAGTTAACCTTGGTTTCATCTGTCCAAAGAATGTGATTTCAGGGCATGGAAAATGAACACTTAGATTGATTTTTTTTTTTTTTTTTTTAAATCCATTACGGTGGTGCGTAAAGCTAATCGGTGTGGAAAAAAATAATTGATTCTTAGATCCGTCTCAATGCACATGTGAATAATTCTGAATTGATTCATACATTTCAATAATCAATTATTAAAACTCATTCACTGCCAGCGCTCCCAGTGAACATGCATATTTGACGCACGTTGCTGTCAATGGCAGTGAATTATCCTAAAAGGGGACATATCATGAAATAGTGGATAGTGTATGTGTTGCTGCCCGAGCGAACTAAAACGCCTCCTTGTCTTTAGGGGCACTCGCTTTTTTCCACACTCTGGGCTCTACTTCTGCAAGTAGAGGCAAGCAAGCGACATGGAAGAAAAGACAGCCAAACGCCGGTGGGAAGCACTCTCGACTATTACCAAAATGATCTGTATGAAATGGAACCATTTCTGCAGTATGCGTGTAAGAACTGCATACACAGTATTTTTTTTTTTTTAGCCTCTGTGCAATGACTCAAGGAGTACTTAAGGTTCTACATTCTTCTATGCATAAGACACACAGGAGTAACAAAACATTGTATTTTGAAATTTCAATATAGTTATTTTGTCACATTTGTTTGTCACGATAACCCTTGCATTTTTCATGACTGTTAAACATGTTTTACAGGAACACTATTTTTATGCTTTTTTTTATGTTTGCTCTTACTGTTTCGGTTACAGCAACAAGATTAATAACGGAAACAGATAGCTGAAGGGTTTGTACAATGCTGGTTAAAGTGAGAGATAACAGACAAAAAAAGGAGAACCCATTTTGCAATGTAATTCTCAGAAATATACAAGTGTGCACTTCAGGGAAAGTTACATAAAAATGTTGGCTTCTTTTGGCTCACCATTTTAATAAATATCTGCACATTTGAGTCCTTTCATCTTCAAACTCAGTAGAGGTGCATGAGCATGAAGTCACCCAGGATGAATGGCTATTCTACAATGACCTATATCCAAGAGACCATTGTGCCTTCTATTTTTTTTTTCTGATTGATGCTTTTAGACAAGCTTCCCCTCCAACCGTTAGCATTTCACACAGAAAATGTTTCCATGAATGCAAAGTCTTGTTGCACTGACATTATGTACTGTACATATTTTGGGGCAACACAACTCTTTGTAACAAATAGTTTTTGTTCCTTTTTCAGTGTGGTTCAAATCTGTTTTGTTTTGGGGGGTTTTCACAGAACTAAATGACAAGTTTAAAATTAAAATACACGAGGGACAGGGAAAAACATTTATAAAAACTTCATAATACGATTTATCACATTCCCAAAATTCCTCAATAAAATTCCCAAGTTAAAAGATGTTTTACTTATTGACCTTCTCCTTCCACATTTCTTGACTGAATCAAACCATTAAAATTTCAAACAAAATATTCAAAACACATGTGGTTAAACGTATTGTGGTCCAGCGAAACTAAGTTTTAATCTTCTGGCCATAATTCCAAAAGGTATGTTTGGCAAGATCACAACACTGCTCATCACCGGAAAAAAACAATACCTACAGAGAAGGATGGTGGTTAGAGCATCATGCTATCTTTCTTCGAAGGGAACTGGGTCTTAGACAAGATGGAGGGAATTATAAACGGCTCCAAATACCCCTTCAATGTTAGTATAAATCCTTCAGGTTTCTGCTCGAAAGCCAAAAAATGCCATGAAAAGCTTACTAGAACATCTGAACTTTATTTGGAGTTAATCGGAGGTACTTTAAACGGTGGCAGATGTGGGCTGACTCTTATTTAACATGGGTTTGAATGTGATTCAATTATTCATCTTAGTCTCTTTTTTCTACATAAAAAAAAACCTTACTTAAAAACAGGGGTGTATAGACTTTTTCTATCCACTGTATGTGTTGCTGTATGTGTAAAAGAAGCAGTTATTTGAAGGTTTCTAATTACCGTATCTATGCTAATTTCTATTAGCGCGTCTATGGCGTTTCGCATTACTGTATAGGTTAGCATTAAGCTAGTGGACTTGTGTTAGACGAAATTACATGGTTTAGTTGAACATTTTGGTTTAAATCTCTTTAGTTTTATGTGTCAATTCTACAGTAAACAACTGGGAGTGACAAATAAACAGTTCGAACCTTACTTCGAGAAGTGTGCGAGCAAGTCTTTACTTTTCTTCTCAGTTCCTCGAAGTGATGTTATACGATAGTCTCCCATTTCTTGACAGAGTACGAACAGGTGTTACAAAATACATTAAAAAGTGGGTTTTGGATGTGGACTTTCAATTACCGCGTGGGAGTCTGGAACATCTCCTACAATAAACGAGAGTTCACTGTTCTAACCTTGAAATGTTATCACCTTTTTAATTGGTAAACCGTAGGCTGTGACAGCATATTCGCAATTTCACCTATGACCTCAACTATTCCGTGCCATTTTATATCAGATTGACTTTGAAATCAGAAGATCCAAACTGTGAAGGTCTGGGCCAACACAAAAAAAGGAGCGAGACACTGTCTCTGTCCATGTATTCCTAAAGAAGACATAAACTTCATGACAACATGTCAACCTGTTGCCACACGCTGGTCATTACGACATGATGATGCGTATCACGAGTAGGAGATGAGACTGAACTTAAGTTTCAAAACTGGAATAAATACTGAAAGGGAAAGGTTAATGCTCATTTACCTGTGGTGGAGTGGAGACTCTCCAAGCTCCAGTACCGAGACAGGACACCTTTCAAAGTACCGCTCAGGCTACCTTCAAATCCCCTGATACAGCCACCAACCTCGGCACCAGTGTCCACCATGCTGTCAACCATTCCGCTTGTCAGGGATGCTCCATTAGAGTCAGACCCCGGCGACTCCCCTAAGCTTCCACTGCTACCGCAACTGTCCTTGGGCAGGGGTGCACTTCCTTTTGAGGTCTGATGGGTCCGCATTTTGATGCGGACACAAACAACAAGCGAGGGAACTGGAGTGAGCGATCCAAAATGAAGCTCGGTGGCTGAGCAAGTCGTTTATTCTGCCACCATGGAGACTGCGCAAAGACAGACGACTAAGGCTGCACTATCCGCTGAGCTAAGCTTCAGCTGTCGGCTTCATTATTTCTACTCCCATGCACAAAACAAGAGTTACAGCAAGCCATCCTTGCTTCCATTCCGCTCTCTGCTTCTGCTTCTCTCTCCACCCTATTTGCACACTGCCCTCCCTCGCTACCGCTACTCTCACTCCCCTCTCTCGTTCTCTAATTCTTCAGTATAGGATGACATCACCGGGGTATTCACGGGGGGTTTCTGAAGCTCGGTTATGTCAATGGCTGGCAATTACATGTGTGGAGATGAAAACACCGGTGCCAATTTTCTCCGGGGGAGTATATATATATATATATATATATATATATATATATATATGTGCAACCCCAATTCCAATGAAGTTGGGACGTTGTGTTAAACATAAATAGCTTACATATGATTTTCAAATCATGCTCAACCTATATTTAATTGAATACACTACAAAGACACGATTTTTTAATTTCAAACTGATATACTTTATTATTTTAGCAAATAATCATAAACTTAGAATTTGATGGCTGCAAAATGTTCCACAAAAAGCTGGGACAGGTGGCAAAAAAAGACTGAGAAAGTTGAGGAATGCTCATCAAACACCTGTTTGGAACATCCCACAGGCTAATTGGGAACAGGTGGGTGCCATGATTGGGTATAAAAGGAGCTTTCCTGAATTGCTCAGTCATTCACAAGCAAAGATGGGGCGAGGTTCACCTCTTTGTGAACAAGTGTGTGAGAAAATAGTCTAACAGTTTAAGGACAATGTTCCTCAACGTACAATTGCAAGGAATTTAGGGATTTCATCATCTACGGTCCATAATATCATCAAAAGGTTCAGAGAATCTGGAGAAATCACTGCATGTAAGCGGCAAGGCCGAAAACCAACATTGAATGCCCGTGACCTTCGATCCCTCAGGCAGCACTGCATCAAAAACCAACATCAATGTGTAAAGGATATCACCACATGGGCTCAGGAACACTTCCGAAAACCAATGTCAGTAAATACAGTTGGGCGCTACATCAGTAAGTGCAACTTGAAACTCTACTATGCAAAGTAAAAGCCATTTATCAACAACACCCAGAAACTCCGCCGGCTTCTCTGGGCCCGAGCTCATCTAAGATGGACTGATGCAAAGTGCAAAGTTCAAAAGCCAGCATCTGTGATGGTATGGGGCTGTGTTAGTGCCAATAGCATGGGTAACCTAGACATCTGTGAAGGCACCATTAATGCTGAAATTTTCAGCATTTCAGCAAGACAATGCCAAACCACATTCTGCACGTGTTACAACAGCGTGGCTTCGTAGTAAAAGAGTACGGGTAATAGACTAGCCTGCCTGCAGTCCAGACCTGTCTCCCATTGAAAATGTGTGGCGCATTATGAAGCGTAAAATATGAAAACGGAGACCCCGGGCTGTTGAACAGCTGAAGCTGTACATCAAGCAAGAATGGGAAAGAATTCCACCTACAAAGCTTCAACAATTAGGGTCCTCAGTTCCCAAACGTTTATTGAATGTTGTTAAAAGAAAAGGTAATGTAACACAGTGGTAAACATGACCCTGTCCCAGCTTTTTTGGAATGTGTTGCAGCCATAAAATTCTAAGTTAATGATTATTTGCTAAAAACAATAAAGTTTATCAGTTTGAACATTAAATATCTTGTCTTTGTAGTGTATTCAATTAAATATAGGTTGAATATGATTTGCAAATCATTGTATTCTGTTTTTATTTATGTTTAACACAATGCCCCAACATTGGAATTGTGTATAGATAGATTTTTTTTTCAATACTTCCACAAGCCCAAATCTAGAGTTGCGTGCCTTCAGTGTAGTACTACGTTCTGCCACAACATGCCACGCAGCACTGAGCTCTACTAAGAGAGATGCAGTGTAAGACAAGAAGAGGATGTGATATTAGAGATGAAATGTGAACAGATACTTACAGAAGTTTGAAATGTGTCTTCTCCTGCCCAGACAATCCAGACCAACCGGGGTGCTGTGTGAGAAACAATGATCCTTGAGGGACAATCGTCCGAACGCCTTAGTGGGTCCACTGGTAACTCTGGTTTTAGTCTGTCAGAATGAGAATCAAATTTGTACAGTTCTGTCCTCATCGATATCCTCAATTTACAGAGTGCTACGGAGTAAAATGTACACTGACGCAAATGTGCTTTAACATGCAGATGCCAGAGACAGAGGTTCTGATTGCTTTCAGACAGGAGTCTCCATTGTCTACGATGTTTGCAGATATCATTGTGATCTGCTTTGAGACTGGGAGGAAGAGAACCTAGAGGTGGAGGTGTGCAGTGGAAAGACAAGGAACGAAGGCCAGTCGCACCAAGAAAGAGTACATGTACATGTATGTCAATGAAAGTGACACCAGGAGAGCACCAACTAAAATGAGAGGAAGGCTTTATATGACAATAGTGAGAACAGCCATGTTGTATAGTTTGGAGATGGTAGCAATTACGACAAAAGACAGGAGTTGGGAGAGTTGAAGAGGATGGATTAGCTCCTCAATGACGTAATCAGCAGGACAGGATAGACTGGAAAGTTTGGAGACTGAAGATGGACTGGCCTGATTGAGAAGGTTTGAACATGTGCAGAGAAGGGCTTTCCCTTCTGGATATATCGGTAAATGATGCTGGAAATGTAGTTGCCAGGTAGGTGGCAAAGAGGAAAACCAAAGAGCTTGATAGATGTGATCAAGCTCAAAGCTGCAGTTCGAGCAGCTGATGCAGAGTAAGATGCTATCGCTCTAACTGTGGTTGTTACAATTACTGTCTATATGGTGATGTGTCCTATATTGTGCTAACTCATCTCATTCTTGATCAATGATTTACATCATTTCTGCAGAACACATTGGGTAGCAAGTCTCCAAGAGCATTTTATCACAATGTAGGAAGCACCACAAATGCTAAAACCGTTTACCTAAACCTACACCTTGCTTTGATTTGAATGCCCTCTTTGTCATATACTGTAGCCTTAGTAGACTGCCATACACGTTTTTTAAAAAGACAACAAGACGGGTCAAGAAACAAGGCAGACATTGACTGAAACATCCTGAGAAAGCCAAGGCTACCATGCTGCCATAACTGACCTACTGTCCACAGATCACATTACTTATCTTCAGATTGTGTGTAACAATTTTACCAAAATACTTGTACAAAAAAGCCCAATAGAATGCATCCATTCTGAATCATTTAAATTTTCCCTTTAAAATGTTTGTTTACTGGGCCGTTGTTAAACTCGCTTTTCTCTACATACAATTGATGAGCATTTTTGTCAATCCCACAATTATGATGGGATTATGTTCTCCAAAACCTTTCCTTGTCAGTGTCAAGCAGGATATTTACCTTTGAATTAAATGTGCCAGGTTTGTTTGCACTTTGTACATGTAAACAATTTGGCTCCATTATTCCACAGTATCCAATGCAAACCTTGATACTTGATTGTTGTTGGCCTTGTCGTAATATTGGGTTCTCTGCAAAAGAATAACTTTGGCTATCAATGGAACACATGTCTCTGGTGCTGAATTTCAAACCTATAGCAGGATTGTCTGAGTGTTTCTTGGCATCCTTGTGTTTGTTTCCCAAACACATGGCAAACTCCTTTCTCTGGTTGTGCTGAATAGATAGTGATTTTATCCTTCTGGTTTTACTCTGACCAATACAGACGCTTTCAGATGTTGCCTGCTGAACCTTGATGTCCTCAAGTTGCACCAGGCCGTTGAGAGAATCCTCCATCTCATGACGAAGACCTGAATCTGATATTGTGTGGGTCTCCTTACAGTTGGTACGGTATTCAGAAGTGTAACCTCCATCTCCCGTTTTCTGGCTTAGTTTGAAGAAGTTATCACCTAAGCCACAATCTTCTATCCCACATCCTTTAAATAGTTGAGGGGGTTCTTCAAGGGATTCTTTAGGCTGAGGAGATTAAAAATAAAAAGACATGAAATTAGTGCATGTTTGCCTTTGAGAAGCAATAAAAAGTACTCCACAAGGACCTTCTGGATCTAAACGTATTTAATGGTTTAGTGTTAGAATTAACTTTACAGGGATTCAAAGATTCTGGGTATTGCGGCTGCCCTCCATATTTCAAAAACATGTACCTTGGACTCCCTTTCAGGACTCTTTCATTTTACTTGGAGACACAATGAAATTGGAATGAGTGACTTGCCAATCCGATCTCGAGAGGTGTTTGGAGCAGATGGACAAGGAGATCTTGCACAGACTTTTATTTGGATAAAATATTTTATTAGCTAATCAATCTACCCACTGCTGAAATACTGTAGTCATTATTTTTGAAAATATTTTTTAAACAGAAACACAATTATTATGTCCCAGCTAAATACGTTCTCATAGTAAATGTTCTTTATATACATTGGGATAAGATACATCTAAGGGATAAAAAGTGCACTTGAAAATGCTTTACCCAGCTTGCATTACAAGCCTAAAATATTTTCACCCTGACATCAGTCAATCACAATTTTTTACAAACCAAATAAAAAACATAAGTCATGAATGTTTTCACATTATTTGTGCTTTGAATGATTTGAAGTTCAAGCTGTAGAAGACAAAATGAGCATAATGCACAACTTCTGCAAATAAAATGCTTCCTTCCACTTACTTTTATGTGTATCAACGTGCAGGCTGTATCCAGCACCAAAATGTAAAAGCGAGTAGAAAACCAACTTAGCACTGCTCCCATGGTCCCACACTTGATGTAGACACATACAACTAAAGTACAGACTCACTAAGACTACAAGAATAATACTCCATGCCTGTAGCTTTCCCTGGTCCTCCCTACATCACGGTTTAGGTCCCTTTCACTAAAATTTCAAAATAATTATCCTTTTCTTCCTTCTTCAGTAGTATTGAGGCTCTTTTGTACACAAGTAGAAAGCATTTCCCACCATGTTTTCTTTTTTTTTTGCAGTGATCCTCCTACAGAGGCTTAATCCTCCCCGAAAAAGCATGTACACAGTGATCTCTCTGATAATAAGGACAGACACTAAGATGCCGTGCTATAAATACAGGGCTGTAAGGTCAAGGGGGGAATAACGACTCAGCCCATTGAAGAAAGCAATTCATGCAAAATTAATTGATGATTTTTAAATTGCAAACAAAGTTCATTGGGGCCCACAAACTGTCAATCAACAGAAAACTATTGATTAAAGTACAGTATTTTAAGTTATTTATTCACAAGGACTATTTACCTAATGCGATCATTATTTGGAGAGAAAAAAAAATCTATATTACATGGGCCGTCACTAGTAAGACAAGTCAGTGCACTAGTAAAATGACGACAGTGCTCTAGTTGCATTTTTGTACTATGGTCTTCTACTGCTGTATGACATTCCGCAAGTAGGACAACTTCAGCATACTAGTAGTGCTGAATTGTCTTACTACTGAGGACATAGAGCATACAAAAACATGACCTTAAGTTCTACAGCAAGGATATCGAATAATGATTTCTTTCCATGCAAACAGCTTTTAGGCGAAGTGATGTTTTGGCCTGCAATTTTTGGCGTGAGATCTGAGGGTGCCTGACGGTGTCAAAATGACCCCTGCAAAATAGGTGGAGTTGGGAACTGACCATTTTTAAAAAGAAGGAAAAAAAGACTGTTACACAATCCCCAACAGACAAGGTGTTGAAATTAATCAGAACAGAATCACTTGATTAAAATCACCTGCGTATATATAAAAAATAATAATAATAATAAAATAAATTATGACACTCTGAACCACAAAAATAATGTATTCCCTCTTCAGAGAGAGAACCACCGCATATTCACAGTTTGGCATTCGCAAATTTGTCTATTCACTGATTATTCTTTGGAACTTATCCTCCATTATTTGTTCAAAAAAGAAATCCTCACTTTTGGTGCCACCTTGGCCATCTTTGTGACAAGGAAACAATTTGAAATGACTTGAGGGACTTCATTTAGACAAAAGTAGGCCTATGCCACCATCTTCTGCGATCTACACAATTACAACTACACTCCTTTTAGAGGGGGGCACAATTTATCGCAGTTTTGCTTTTTGGGGCAGCGCTCCCTTCCTACCCCTTACAAATACCTGGTGTTCATTGTCTTTCCACATTTTCTTGCAAATCACTTCATCCTTTAACATTTTAGACAATCCTGTCAAGGGTCACATAGCCTATTTTAGCTTGCATTGGGCAAGAAACATAAAACCTGACCAGGTGCAAACTAGCAGTTTTCTTGCTTAAAATTTCAACTAACATACACATACTCAGAATTGGTTTGTTCACCATAGTCTTTACTTAATTAATTGGCCTCTGATTGATTGGCCTCTCAAGACCTGCTCAATCACCAGGTATGAAGCAGGAGTCCAGAACTGCACAGCATGGAGACTCAAGCCACTGTCAGCGCACTTGTATCTTGGCTGTACAGGACAGGCGTCGACGAAGGAAGGACCGTTCCCGGACCCGGCTCCAATGGCTCCTGCCAATCTGCAATGATGTTGCCTCCTGATTCGCGTGGAGGGATTTGATGGCCAACCGCTTGGAACAGATCTGTCAACAATGCTGTGAACTGATGACGACAACGACTGACCTTTACATGTGAAGAAATGAGCCTTTACCTTTGGTTTCCATCAGTGTAAAAAAAAATTCTATTTTGGAGGGATTTATAATGACAATAAACCACTCACAAAAAATGTGCACAACTGTGCTGTTCTCTCACAAGTATCTGAATGGGAACAGCATTTTTGTTTTGTTTTTTCCATTTTTTAAGGATGTCCACTTCTATGCTTTTTTGCAATCTGTGTGTGTTTTGTACTTTTTGTGAGTCGGGCATGTTGTCTGTGGAATGCATACAGTGTGTATAACAATGGCACAAACATCAAATGTAATGTCCGTTTGGGGGTAAATATTGGAATTGTAAATTACTTTATAATACAAATTTTGTTTGAATTTTGCACACACACAGAACCAGAGGTGATCTGAACCATTGACAGTTCCTTCCTAGGTCTTGATAAGCAGTGATTTTTTTGTTGTTATTTGACCTCAAGCTTCTCCAACCAATTTTTAAACTGTAACGCACAAATAAAAAAAGAGTTTTGATCGAGAAGCTGCATTATATTTACTGGATCTTCATTCATTTTTACAAGAGCAATATGCTTAGATGTACCTTATCACTGTGCTATCACATTGGTTAAAAAACTCAGGAAAACAACTGGCTTACAACGTTTCTTTTTCTTTGCAGAGAGTCTCAGTGCAGTGTTTTAGTATCAACAGAATGTGTACGTCATCCCCCTGGTGTCTCTTTATAAACGTCATGGCTCCTCAATATGGCTTCCCTCCAATAGCAGAGAGCATCTCCTGCCTTTCTGTAGCAGTGGGCATGTCAGGTTTGACACCCTCTCTTCTCCGGTGCAACATTATATTGTGCTGTGAAGAAAGAAAGACAGCATAAGCAAAAAAAATAAATAATTAAAAAAATAATAATAATAATAAAAAACGAGGCTACAAAGGTTTAATTTAAAACATATAGCCCATTTCATAATGTTTGTAAACAATGGGCACCAAGACACTGCTGGGTGGCAGAAAAGTAATTCACTATTGCTGACATGAATAGAAACAATGCCATGAACTTTGTTTCAAAAATTTAAATAAATCCAGCGGAACCTTCGGGTGAGGAGGACAAATTAAGTGGCTATTTTCTCAACCGCACCGCGCCTTGGTCAACTGACACGTAAGGATTTGTTTACTAGTGGTAACATCAGAGAAAGCTTCACCTTTTGCCACCTGGAAGTACATGTGATGTCATGGAGCCAAACCTTTTTGTATCTTCTTTTAATTTTTATTATTGTTTTTTTTTTTAAGTTGTCCTGTTCTGTTTTACTACTTGGTCATCCAGTATGGTGTATCTGTATGCCTTTGTACACCGGAACAGTTTTGGAAGAAAAAAATGCTGTGATACGGGTAATGCCAGTAGATGGCAGTCTAATTACATGTTTATACATCACAGCCCAGGTACTAGACAGAGCACATTTGCTTTTAAGACATTTCATGTTCAGTACAGTAATTCCCTCCATTTTCACAATGCACAAATTCACCAATGTCTGTATTTTGCTGTGGAACATATCCCCAGCTATTCAGGTTTTTTTGTGCTCTTGCTGAAATGCTCTAAAATGCCACAAGATGCTACCGAAATCCTGTCTAAGCAGGAAAGTAGTACAGTGTCGCGGAAGTACTGTACTGAAGTACTGTGTGTTACAGCGATACATCTCGAGTGAGAGACAAGCTTTGTATGTCGGGGAGGGGTTAAGTTTAGCCTGGGTTCCTAGTGGACGTTACAGAGAGTTTGCCGCATGTGCATATACAGCATGTGCGCACTTCAGGTGCAGGTTTCTGAATCAAATCGTCTGTACTGTAAGCCATTTATTTTCAAAGGGTAATGTAATGTATTTATGGTTTGAACTGTCTTGTGTGTGTCATCACAAATATGTCTTCTGCGCACGCAGGTCACCTTGGGATCGTAGTGCATTCACACTGGAGCCTAACAATGCTTGCATATAAAAATAATGTGAACAACATCACCTCACTCTGTCATTATGGGGTATTTTGTTTACAATTTTAAGGAGACATTTTGATTTAATCAAGCTATAATCAGCGTTATTAGTGATTAAATTATAATGGGGGCTGCAAGGGAACCTAAAAAAAAGCTAACTAACATCTCTATTGTCCAGGATTCAAAATGCTGGTCCAAAAGTACAGTTCTTACAGACTGAGCAACTGCTGCTCCCAGGTTTGACCCAGTAAACTTTAGTAAAAGTAAATGCATACGTACCCAATATTTCCTACAGTTTTTGTAACTCTGGAAGAAGGCTGTGCACATGGTCCTATCATAGTTGGAAGCATCCAAACACTTTTGAGAAGCATCACTTTCCTGTAGGAAAGAAAATAATTCAAAAGAAATGAATCAAACATGGTTAAAACTGCATATCGGTATCAAAAAGATTTTACATCTGACAAGGATGATTAAAGTCTTACTTCAATGCAAGGATTTATGTCTTGATTCCGGACTTTTCTGGCATTTTTGTCCATTTGTACCTGTGAAGATGCACAAAATTTAAAAAAACTTTGCTACACTTCTAGCAAGGTAAAAAGTAGTGTTAAAGCATGTTCAGCCTGTTATGTACTTCTGTTGTTTAACAGTCTTTTCACAACAAGCCACATACAGGCATGTAGACAGCATTCGTTTTTGTGTGTGTTACTTTATGTGAGTAAGGAGTTGCTTCCAAAATGACAGGGGGGGCCAAAAGTGTCAACTGATTTGATACTAGTATGAATAAAGCTACTAGCTTCTTCACAGAACAAAATAAACTGGTAACTCTTCTTTATTTCCAATGTAGAGAGTAAAACTACAAAGTCGTCATAAAAAAATTTAAATACTAAAGACTGTTAACACACGATAACTGAGAAATCGACAGAGGAGCACAGTAGCCAGTAATGTACATAAAATGCATTTTATTTGAATCTGGAGAGGATTTGACCTCTGCTTCCACGTGTAATATTGGTTTATAGATGTTGTAAAACGGCAGGAAGAAATGCAATTCCTTCAACTTACCTCACCCGTGAAGAATGTGGGGAAGGGGCGCTTTAATACAGTCAATATTTCACTAATTATGTCCCAGAATCCATAGATTTTAGTGTTATCTTCATGCTAACGAAACGTCTGCGTGTAGCAGGAAGAACAACAACGAGGTAACACACGATTGACAGTATCGTCAGCCAATAGCATCCGCTTGAATGTTGTCCTAATAGATTGACAGTAGAGTCAGCCAATAGAATCCCCTAAATGCTTTCCTTACAGACTGGCAACCTAACGACCCTATGAGTTTCTTGCCAGGCGTGTACATTCTCTTAACCTATAGTTCAGTGGGAATCTGTGCGAAACGCTCGACACCTTATATTTGAAGTATTAAAATGTGTTTCGCCAAAAGGTGTCTGTAAAGTGACCCCAATATGAAAGCGGCAGCGACTTATTTGATATGGTGTAACCTTAAATGGGCGTGACTTGGTTCCAAGTGCGGTTGCATTGCAGCGCACATACAATGGCTGCTCGAAAGATAGGAAAGCAAACAAATTTCAGGCCCGCCGCGTCTAGCAAAAATATGAGAAAAAAATTATTAAAAATTCGGAAAATAGTTCAAAGTCAAGAAAAACACAGCAAAGGGGATGCTGAAGCGCCCAGGGTAAGTTTCATGTAAATTAAGCATACCGTTACTCATTTATTGAATTAAAATATCGGGGTTATTCAAATTATGAGAGACGGGTGAGCTCAGGAAAAAAGTTTGCGTTAATCTCTGCCCAGTTTGTGACCACAGAGAAGAACCCGGCATGGCTTCGGTAAAACACCTTTTATCAAATTATGTCCAAGACAGTGTTACCGCGCACCTCTGTCAACTCTAATGACTATATATATATAAAAAAAAAATCAAATAAAAATAGAGTCCAGTAGTTATGGAGTGGATGAAAGTTGATCGCAGTCCGCTGACGGTATTCAGCGTTAATGGATAATAATAATACCGAACCATTCGCTTCTGAAACAACAACTATAAAGTCTTATTTTCTGGTGTTTCCTGGTGGCTGCGGTGAATAGTGTTCACGCTACGGCTTCAGTTGAGCTTGTCAATCGATCAACATCGATGCAAACCATCTGTTGTCCGCTCTTTACAAACATGTTCGTCGGCTTGATGTCATTTTCTGCCGCAATCACAATATTTACAAACAACTCGTAGAAGCGACGTTAGTTTAAGGCCAGTCAAGATAAAGACACCGCTTGATCATAAATAGCAAATGGAGGCAACTATATGTTGATATTTTGGCAATCAAATGAGGTTTTCATGACTTGTCTGTGCAACATGTGTCCCTGTTTGTCGCTGACAGCATTAAACAAAATTCAACTTGTGGCGATTTTTTTTTTTGTTTGTTTTTTTTGGTGGGGGGGGGGGGGTCGTGTTGCAAATGACAGTAAAAGCAAGTTGGCATTTGCAAGCTCGTTAAAAGTTTCCAAGCAACTCTTTGCACGTGGCCAACCTTATATCATCGCTTTCAACTTAAATGTGTTTATTTGTGATGTTGTTTGCTGCTCTGAGAAGGCTTGTTTGTTGTCGATTTTGGAAGTAGTACTGCAATTGCTGAAAGTGCTCAAGTTGTCAGTGCTGGTTCAAACCTAATATGACAACCAGGTACTATACCAGTGGTTCTTAAACCTCTTTTAAAAATAATAATAATAATAATAATAAAATACTCAGCTATCCAAGTACCACTTTCATGACCGACATTAAAATACAACTGTGTAATTCAAACAAACAAAAAATGCATAAATGATCCAATTAAAATGTACTGCATAAACAAAGCTAAATAAGAATTGTACCTATACATGTTTAAAAAGAAACATTTTTAAAAGAATCAACGCAAATGAATTGGACTTAAAAGTGAAATACAACTGAACTGTACTTAGAC
Organism: Phyllopteryx taeniolatus; assembly: GCF_024500385.1. NCBI lineage: Eukaryota > Metazoa > Chordata > Actinopteri > Syngnathiformes > Syngnathidae > Phyllopteryx > Phyllopteryx taeniolatus. The sequence goes on along the minus strand of NC_084521.1, from coordinate 7,676,755 downwards.
AGTGATTCTTTGACATACCACTAGAGGGAGCCTGCATACCAACACTTTGAGAATCACCCATCCTTTACTGTACATGTTGGTATTACCATTTTCATAGTAAAGTGAACTCCCGTTTATCACGGGGATTCAGTCCACACCCAACCGCAATAGGTGAAAATCCACAACATACAGAGACCATATTTTTTTTTAAAAAACATAATTTTTTATAGTTTCCCACAACACATTTCAACTTGTCAAAACACTTTTTGCACGTATTCTTTAGTGGTTGTTGTCGCTTTTTCACTGTCAAGAAAAGGGAGACTCACATTACATCACTTTGAGGAAACAAAAGAATACTCTCACATTTCTCCTTTATGAGGCAAAGCATGCATGTTTCAAGTTGTTAATTTGTCACTCCCAGTTGAAGTTGACTGTAAATCTGACAGGGAAAACAAAAGAGAATTAAACGCTGTTTATTTAAAGACCAAAATGTTCAACCGAACCATATAACTTCATCCAATGAAACTCCGCTAGTTTAATGGCATCATATAATGCGAAAAGCCATACATGGATTGGTGGAAATTAGCATCAATGTAATGCTTTTTATAGATCTTCAAACAATACTCACGTGCTTATATTCTCTCTGCTTTGTGGGCAACACAACTATAACTTGCAGCACAACGTGGTACTACACAAGAAGACTCTTATCTCTAAATTTGGACATGCGGAAGTATGAATTTTTTTACATTTTGTTTGTGTAAGGTTGTCTGACCTTATTAAATGTATATATATTGTACGACATTTTACTTTTGTCTTGGTCACATCACAAGTAGTGAACAAAACAAGCACACACGATTAGTGACAGTATGGTCTTCCACAAACAAGCATAGCATGCCGAAAAAGGAAGATTCTGGGTTTACTCAGACATCTGTCCTAACCGCTGGTTGATGAATTCATTGATTGAGAATTGTGTGTCAATTCTGTTGTCCATATCGTGTGGGAACATATCTTACTAACATGTGAAATTGTACTTATAGATATAGATATTGTTGCACATTTGGAATAATTGAAAAAACGGTTTTCCTTTGTTGGTTCATACGAAAGTGGAATTTATTTGGTTGTATAAGTCATAAAAGTAAAAAAAAAAATGCATATATATTTCTTTATGATTGATTGATTAATTTTGTAAATGGCGGCACGGTGGGCGACTGGTTAGAGCTTCAGCCTCACAGTTCTGAGGACCCGGATTCAATCCCCGGTCCCGCCTGTGTGGAGTTTGCATGTTCTCCCCGTGCCTGCGTGGGTTTTCTCTGGGCACTCCGGTTTCCTCCCACATCCCAAAAACATGCATTGATTGGAGACTCTAAATTGCCATTAGGTGTGACTGTGAGTGTGAATGGTTGTTTGTTTGTATGTGCCCTGCGATTGGCTGGCAACCAGTTCAGGGTGTACCCCGCCTCCTGCCCGATGATAGCTGGGATGGGCTCCAGCACGCCCGCGACCCGAGGAGAAGCGGCTCAGAAAATGGATGGATGGATGGATGATTAGTTTTGTAAATGGCGGCACGGTGGCCAACTGGTTAGAGCGTCAGCCTCACAGTTCTGAGGACCCGGGTTCAATCCCTGCTCCCGCCTGTGTGGGATAGGCTTCAGCACACCGGCGACCCTAGTGAGGAGAAGCAGCTCAGAAAATGGATGGATGGATGGATGGATGGATGGATAGTTTTGTAAATGACTTCAGTGAATGTAATGAATAACTTTCCTCTTGATAAAACTGATGAATAAATATCACAAATAAACTACAAATAGGCTCGAGTAGTAGCAATACTTTTTTCCTCATGTTAATAGGGTTAAAATAAGCGCATTTATTCTAAAGGTACTTTAGTGGCCATTGCTAGATTGCTTGTTCGAGCATTACTCTCGCTTTCAATATCATTGCAAAGAGAAAAACATTTTAAACATTAATTTTTTTGTAACATTAGGCCACAAATGTTTGTCACAAAGAATACGTTAGCGTGAAGTTCTGAGAATTTTCGAAAATTACATTAATTTCCTTATTACTCGACAGAACTGGCATTAATTGGAGACTCTAAATTGCCAGTAGGTGTAACTGTGAGTGCGAATGGTTGTTTGTTTGTATGTGCCCTGCAATTGGCTGGCAACCAGTTCAGGGTGTACCCCGCCTCCTGCCCGATGATAGCTGGGATGGGCTCCAGCACGCCCGCGACCCTAGTGAGGAGAAGCAGTTCAGAAAATGGATGGATGGATGTTTCATTGTCATTTTCCACATTAAACCCCAAAACCTTTTTTTGGGGGGGGGCAACAGTATACAGTAGCAAAAACAACCACAAGAGTAATACTAATAATAAAACATTTAGGTATTAAGCGTTAGGGGAGGCCCCAGCTGTGTTTAGCTGTCTGATATGAGACTCGCTGTCACACATGCTGAAAAGCAAGACTTGTACAGTAAATCTCTGCTCATCACGGCCGCAGGGGATGCGTTAAAAACCCGCCCGCCGTGAAAATCTGCTAGATAGAAAGACCATATAAAAAAGTATTTTTTTTTTTTTCAGTCATCGGGATAGGCACCAAGTCACTCGTGACACGAATGAGGATAAGTTGTATAGAAAATCTTTGTAACTGTACATAGAAGCACAAAACCACTTTGTTTTCTTGAAACTAGTATTATGTTCAAGCTTTATGAATTACTAATGTTAAACTGTAACCTGAAATTACAGTTTTTCACAACAAGACATTTATGTAGACATCACCCTGGAAAATGTATTGAATTGTTTTGTGTTAAAAATCATTGTTACTTTATGCGGGTAAGAAGGACTATTTTAACATGACCAGTATTTGGCATGTTTCTTCTAAAATGTAATGCTTTGCACATTACTAGCTAGCTACTCATTTTAAAATATTTTGTTTACTACAACATTACTGTGAATAGAAATGTGCTACACAACCTCTGCATTCAAGTCAGGCTAAGTGTACTATTTCATCTGAGTCTAAAAATTCAGCAAAAAAGAATAGTTACATTTCCAATCAGAAATATGCCAGACGCTCATTTGTGCATGTGCGCAAGCGTGGTCGTCTCGTAACTGGAAGAGTACCAGTGAGACACCTCAGCATGATTTAAGTATCCTTGAGCAGGATACTGAACCACAACTTGCTCCTGATGCTTTGTCATCAGGAATGAAACAGAAGGCTAAACTACAAGATTCAGTAAATAATGAAAACATTTTTAGACAATTTGAACTGTAACACAGCAAACAACTACAGTTAAAAATGTGATACATACGTATAAAGGGGTAAAGACGGACTATTAATAGTAGGAAAAAATGTGAGCAAGCCAGATGTAAATCGAACAAATAATTAAAGCATAGATGAGGCCAACGTAGACACCTATTGAGAATGTTTCATTTTTAGTACAACTAATGCTTCATTTCATTGCTGTATCTTATTTGGTGTGGTATTATTTGGTTATCATTTACATTAATATTAATTAGGCATTTCATTATTCGTAATAACTAGTTTTAATATAATTACTGTATATTGAAGGTGGTTTTTTTTTCTTACGCCACCTAAATTTCTGGCGCCCCCTAGAGGCCACAGCACCCTTAGCGTTTGCCTATATTGCCTAATGGGCGAATCTGCTCTCTGTGTGCCATTTTTATTTGGTGGCAAGCCTTGAGATTTTTCTAACATTATGGTTAGCCTTAGCCCAACACATTTTGTCAAACACTGTACGACATTGTGTTTGTGGCGCATGGACTCATCGCACAAATACCAACTCCCTTTTTAAAGGTTTGCACACCTGCCCGCTACATATCTGACCACTCTCTATAATTGCTACTTAAACCGTTGTGTTTTAAAGGGTGCTGAGATGAAATTTTGTCTTTAAATATGCCCCTGACAGCATGTTAAACCAGGAAAAACAAAAAAAATTGTCATGTCATTTAATCTCTTGTCTGTTTTAGTCTTATAAATCCGGACGATGTTGAGGACAAAAAAACTGGATAAGGTACCTACATCAGCACAGATTGGGAAGTGCGCCCCTATCCATGAAACTGGTCTGTCCTAAGGTGCCATGGCCACAGGAACACAGGGCCACCTAGACCAAGGTGTGGAGAAAGCAAAGCTTGCACCACCCATGGGGAGGCGCAGAAGAGCAGAGGGAAAGCCAAAAAGGAATTTCCCTTGCCAGGACTGCCAGAAAGCTTTCAACAGTCTGGAGAAGTTGAAGGTGCATTCTTACTCTCACACCGGCGAGAGACCCTACTGCTGCTCCCACCCTGGCTGCACCAAGGCTTTTGTCTCCAAATACAAGTTGCTAAGGTACGGACGAGCAGCTGTGGATCGCAGGTTTACTGTTTATTATGTACTGTAATTTTTCGTGTATAATTCGCAACCATGAATAATGCGCACCCCCAAAGTTGAGCTAAAGATTCTGTAAAACCCTTCTACCTATGTATAATGCATTTTTACAACGCATGATTTTGCTTCTACCCATATGATCAAAACATGAAGTATTATCTGTATTTTGTTAGTTTTTTCAAAGAATTATTCTGAAGTTAAGCACTTCATTTGAACACATCGTACTTTCTTTTGAATTACTTCCTCTTATTTTCAAATTCACAGCCCTACTTTTATATAGTAAATGACAAAACACACAGTTGTGCTCATATGTTTGATTACGCAGGAAGAATTTGTAAGATGTGTACAATTATTTTTAAAAAAACATGAAGGACCAGGCGAAACACATTTAATTTTATTTTAATGGGATTCAAATTAAACGGACAAGCATTTTAGAAAAGCATTATTATTACACAAAACATAACCACAAAGAAATTAATGATGATTGTTGTTCAGTCATCAGTCGTATTTAAAAATAATAATAATAATAATAAATATTTCACAAATTCTGCCTGGGTATGTAAAGTTATGAGCACAATTGTACATATATGGAGTCATATGTACCCCTGTCATATTGGAATGAAAGTGTAGGCTACACCTTTTTCATAACCTCTAGGTGGCATACTAGAATGAAAGTGTACAACTTTTTCATAACTTCTAGGGGGCGGTGGCATAGTGGAATGAAAATGTACAGCTTTTTCAGAACCTCTAGATGACGGCATACATTTATAAAATGTGAAAGTCTTTTTCATTTTCCCCTATACCTATGTGTAATGCGCACTTTTGACTTTTGACAATTTGGGGGGGGTGGCGTGGGTAACGTATTATACACGAGAAATTACGGTAACTGTTGTAACACTGTACCCCCATAGACCTTTTCATTATGTCATAAGAAGTACTTCCGGGTGGCAGAAGGTGATTAAATACCACTGATTTGAACTGAAAATGATGACAAACACCTGTGTTTGGGGTTGCACTGTCAGACATACCCCAAAGGTTGAGATATTTTTTGATTTCCTAAAGAAAAAAATTAATTAACCCATGAGAACCTGTGGGTGAGGCCTGGATAAATCGAGTAGCTGTCGTAAATACAGAGATGCTTGAGAAGCTACACCGGTGAGGCGGATGGATTATCTCAGCAAAGGAGACCTGCTCACTAACACAGATTTTGACAGATTAGTGAACACTATTTGAGAGAACTAGGCCTTTTGTGTACATAGAGTAAGTCTTAGATCTTTGAGCTTATGAAAAATGGGGGCAAAAACAAAAGTGTTTATATTTTGTTCAGCGTATCGCTGAGCTTCCACCGCCTCTATTTTTAGAACTCACCAGTTGAAATGGGAATTACGGCCCGTCTTGGGTCTTACTTCCAAGCAGTTTACCTCACGTAACATCTTCTTTTTGACCAACAATACACATATTAAATCTATGGCGGTAGAGGAGAAGGCTAAACTCATCATTCAAGCCAATTATGCTGGTTTTCTTAATCACTCTGTCTTGGTCAAATGACATTGAAGGGTTTGTTTAGTAGTGGTGCAATGGGAGATTGCTAGGGATTTTCCCACCCGGGAGTACTTGTGATGTCAAGAGGAAAAGGTCCATTTTCCTAGAAAAAAAATTTATTTCATAATTTCCTTAAAACATCATCGTAATAAATGCTCATAGATGGTGTTTCTTTCCCAAGGCATATGGCAACTCACTCACCAGAAAAAACCCACAAGTGTTCATACTGTGAAAAAATGTTTCACCGCAAGGATCACTTAAAGAATCACCTGCACATCCATGACCCATATAAGGAGGCGTTTGCATGTCAGGAGTGCGGAAAGAGCTACAACACCAAGCTGGGCTTCAAGCGCCACCTTGCCCTTCACGCTGCCAATAGTGGAGATCTCACCTGCCAAGTGTGCCTGCAGCCATTCCCTAATACCGGAGTGCTTCTGGAACACCTCAAAAGTCATGCTGGCAAGTCCTCGGGTGGGGCCAAAGAGAAAAAGCATCACTGCGAGCATTGCGAGCGGCGGTTTTATACCCGTAAAGATGTCCGGCGTCACATGGTGGTTCACACGGGACGTAAGGACTTCCTGTGTCAATACTGTGCTCAGCGGTTCGGGAGGAAGGACCACCTGACGCGTCATGTTAAGAAGAGTCACCCTCAGGAACTGCTGAGGGTGAAAACTGAGCCAGCTGATTTGCTGGAGCCTGTTGTCTATGACTTGGTATCCGGGGGCGTTAAGGGAGAACTCCCGGACACGCTGACAACAACGCCACATCAGCACAACTTTTATACCGGCCCCATCCTGGACTCGGAGCCTTTCCCCAACGCTGCACACCTGCTCTCTTTAAAATACCCGTTGGGCTCCAACATTACCTCATACACTGTCTCCTCACAGGAACGGGAGCAGAATCTAAAGGGAGAACTGGAGAACTATCTATTGGAGCTACAGAGCGGCATGCCCTCCTCGTCCTCTGCGGCACCAGAACCGCAACTCCCTATCTGCAAACTTGAGATGGGCGATCGTGTGGACATGCTGGAAGAATCAAGTGAGGAAAGGTCCTTGTCCAAAATTGCCACATCGGTGGCAACAGCTGCTTTGGCAAGCGACTCACTCGCCTCGTCCTCCTCCCTGATGGACTTCTCGCAGCTTTTCAACTTCTTACCGCTACACGGGCCCCTCTACAACCATACAGCGGGCAGCGAGGGGCAGCATACACTGAACGAAGAGAACGTACATCTCCACCTGCCCCCCGAGGCCTCCGAAGGCCCAGAGGCTGTGCAGAGTCCACTTCAAAGCCAAGCCTCCTTTATTTGCAACCTGAGCACACCCACCACATTGCCCCGCTTCCATCAGGCTTTTCAGTGATCCAGGAAGGTTTGAGCATGACACACACATTACATACTGTCACGTACTGAGCAGTACGTTCATCGCAGGGGCTACATTACAGACACGCCAGCAATATCTGAAAATCCGCATTGCAAAGAGACCGTGCAGTTTTACCACTCCCGTATGCTTTAAACACATTTCAACTAATTTAAATGCATTTACATTTTTAAAAACACACTATTTTAAGTATCCTAAGTGCCTGTTCTCACGCTCTTGCTGTCAAGAAATGGGAAGCTATCGTGTAACATCACTTTTATGACTCGCTCACCCTCCAAACCGGAGGCAAGGTGTACTTGCTTCAAGCTGTTTATTTCTCACTCCCAGTTGAAGTGTACTGTAAAACTGATGCGTTATTAGGATTCCTAAATAGTTTCTAGGCAGAGTACACGCTGTTCCAATATTTCTGGCTCCAGGAGACCCACCGCTGCACTGTCATTGGCTGTTGTATCTCTAGAGAACACGCCCTATTGCTTCGAGACAGGAAAAGAAGTATGTGACTTAAGTGTGGCGGCGTTAATATGTTTCCGACTAACCCTAACCCACCCAAATCCTAACCTTAACCCATCCTAAATCGCCTTAAACCCCAACCGTTGCTCTAAACCTAACAATAACAAACTTTTTTTGTTTTTGTTTTTTCGTACCAATGTGATACATGTTTAGGATGGTCATCTCGTTCCATCTGAGCAGTCTGCCCCTCCCGTAGGAACCAATCATGTTCCAGCAGGGCATGTCCTGCCTGGAAACTATGTGGGAATCCTAATAATGCAAAACTGACATAAAAAACAAAATCCTTCACTGATAGGTGGGTTGTATGGCCCCTCCCCCACTATACATGAACTTGGGAGCCTTCGTTCACATCAGTGGTTATCCGTCGCAATTGTGAACGGCTTAGACATTATTACTAGGCCTATTTATACCGCTATAGCATTAAGTTAGCTAGCTAGCTATGCCTGCACCCTGAAAATGCATCTTCCCGAAATGCCACAATTTACAGAACAGCTCGTGTTATTATATCAATTCCCAAGCGAAGAGGTGACATCGTGGACAAGACTTTCACCTGTCCACTGGCCAAGTGAACCCCGGAAGTCTGTTAGCTTGCGAGTTAGCTGTTGGCTAGCGCCTCTCGTCATGGCGTGGAAAGCACTGTGACCACCGGGTGAGATATATTCCAGCCACCAGAGGCTTGAGCCGGATATATTTTTGCTACTCAAACATGTGTAGGCAGAAGAAAGTTAATGGACAAAGTATCGGCCATTTTTCACGCAGTCAGCGGACACTCACCCAGTGTAATTCTAAAACTTTTAAAACAGCTTCCACTTTAACACACGCAGCAGCAACACATACAAACATAGCGTGCAACATTACCCACAGATATATTTTCATTCTTCTCTGTGGAAACAACCACTATTTAGTTGGGGACCTTCTCTGCCTCTTCTTGCTCTTCTATTATGCTGCATGTCTTAAGGAAAACCTCAGTGCTGCCTCCTGTCTGGCATGTTGCAGCACAGCGTGGTACTGTACTGAAGGCACGTGGTTGTCATTTCACATTATACGTTAGCATTTAGCTAGCAGACTGTCACTATTACATGGTTTGGTTGACCATTTAGTTGTTTAAATAAACAACATGTCGCTCTCTTTTGAGTCGTGTCAGTTGAACAGTAAACTTCAACAGATTGCTTCAAACCAAACAACTTGAAGCAAGCATGTAAAAACCCATGTTAAATGATCAGTAAAAAAAAAAAATAATAATCTGTGATATGTTGCGAAAGATGAACTGCGATAAAGCGGGGGTTCACTGGAGATGCAAAGGATGCAACCTTTAAGACATTGGCACCTCTATCCAGTCAGTAAACAAATCATGATTTGGAGTTGGGAGTTCATAATGGATCTCCACGCGAGCATTTTGATAATATGTTGACAAATCATTCCCGCAAGCAAGCTTTGTTAATAATTTCAATTTACTGAAAAACATTTACAATATTTTTTTACAAGAATGCGTCTATGGGGGGGCACCGCTGGTTTTGTACACATTCAGCACTGTCATTATCTTTTCACCATCATTAGCAAAGCCTTGTGTCAAGAGTGCAATAACGTTTGAGTGAAATAAAGTAATTTAAATGTCTGCCGTAAACACAATCCAACAGGATTGCTCGACAATTTTACAAACTGTTATATAAACAAAATCAACTACAGTACAATCACATTCTCATTTTATGAATTTGCCTTTCGGGATGTGGATATTTTTCAAAAAATATAGACATGAGTAATTGCTATGTTTTATTAATTTCACTTAGGCATTCTTTGTACACCTTTTTTTTTTTGCTTGCTTGCTTGCTAGCTTTTGCATTTGACTTAATTTGCAGAAGGTTTCTTAATGACCAGGCTGTAATATTGATATTGCCATATTTGATAATACTTTGAAATCATAGACTAAAAACGGCTGCTGACAATTTTACTTGATCAAGATAATCCATTCCTGTAATTCTGCTTTCACCTATATCAGTGCACGTGCTTAATTCCGATATATTATTAATATAATCCAAGTAAAAGCAAAATTTCACGTGGAGGCTAATAGCTGCCGAAACTAGAGAATATTCTCGGACAAAAGGTGGAAAGGAAAAAAAGGGGAGTAGTATTTAAAAAGGCTTTCAAATAAATAATAAACAACACATTTCACATTATTAAGGACGGGGTACGAAGAACTACTGAATAATTAGTATTATTATCACAGTTATACCTTTCGATTTCCATTTTTAAAAGATTTTTTTTTTTAACTTTGGCAGTTCCAAAAGTAATGAAATGTGTTTGAGAAGCTTTGTTAAGCTTGTTAAGTTGTCCCCTGAACCAAAGAAAATCAAACATGACAGCGGTAGAGCTCGCCGCTAGCTGCTGAAACATTACTGTAGCCTGTAGGATGTTTACATCTCACCTCAATCAGCTAATTACTCTTCACCAATAAAATCCCTGGAATAACTACAATTGATATTTAAACAGTCCTCTCCATCATGCTGTTTCCATTTTGACATCATGAGACTGAGACGACACTCGCCATTGCGATGATTCAAACACGATGTTCTTAGGGGGAAGTGGCCACTGACTTTAGAGTGCCACAGTGTCATCAGCAGGTTGCAACAGAGAGACTGGAAGAGTCACAGAAAGGCATAAAAGTTGATTCGCGAATCAAACATCTTTTGTGGATTTTGCCATTCGGCTCCTTGTTAGAGAACAACAAGTTGTGCAAAAAGTACTAAAACACTGAACAGTTGGACATCAGCATTCAGTAGTTTAGAGAAGGTCAAATTAAGTTCACCAGGAAAGACTAGAGTGCATTTTAGTCCTGAAATTGTATTCATGCTTTGAATATACTGCAAAACCAGATTGTGTTAAAGATTAAGAGAACCTAATTATGTTGTACATACTTACAAAATAACTTAAGGCATATATGTCAGTCTCGAGCGCCCCTTCCCTTTCTGTTGCAGTCGTTAGCAACTATGCTACTAGTCTCCTCGAGCAAATTTACACTTCTCCTTACCAAAAATGACCAAACGAAAGATGGAAAACAGTTAACTTCCAAGACAGGTGGGAGGCAGATGATCTGTTCACTAAAGTAAAAGACAGACCTGTTTGTTGTGTGCGGAGCAACGTGGCTGTAACAATGAATATACTAACATAATGGAATGAATGTTTTTTTTATGCCCTTTATCAACTCCTAGGCAGGGACTGTTAATAGTTTGAAGTTTGGATTTTAATTAAAGGACATTCTTATTTTTTGGGATTGTTTTGTTGTTGGCCTTTGAAAAAAGATTTACATGAAAAAGGTAGTTGGTGATAAATAAATAGAAGATGGAGAGACAGGAGAATTTGTTATCTATTTAAATACAAAACAACAAACAAATACCACTGATGTCTTTTATCGCAAATTTGATTTCTCGTGTTTATAATATTGAAGTTTGTTTATTCCAGTGTTTGAGCGAAATTTAAGTTTGTTGTCAATGATAAACTTTAACGCTACATTTCTGCAGAAAAGGGAAACATGCACATCGCAGGGATTTTTCATGAAATATTGAGTTTGGCCCTCGACGTTGTCCCAATTTTAAATTTTGGCCCACTGTGAATTTGAGTTTGACACCCCTGACTTAGTTGATGGGTGCCACATTTCATCAAAACAATAGTAATGCTCGGTAGCTAGTAATGTGTTGCCAGACCTGCCTTTGCTGTCATTTGAACAACAAATTGGCCGATAGGAAATTTGCTGAACAGTCATACACTTATCATGATTGATGCCTTAGAATTTGTAATGTAACTTGTTTCCGAATGGCTAAAGCATGCCCAGCATATCAACCGCACTTTGTAAATATGAATGTTTAAATAAAAAAAAAAAAAAAAAAGCAATTACATTTCATAGTTGAATGTTGCCATCATTTATATATATATAAATTTAAAGCTCAAAGTTTTGCACTCGGTGTACATGGAATAGTTACAAAGTAAGAAATGTATTAGTACAATCCATAGAATGTGTACAGTATATTATGAGATTTTTTTTTTTTCTATATTGGAAATGTAGGTTTTTGTTTTCAAATCATTGCGCATATTATATTGAGCTGTCACCATGTGTAATATATTTTTGTAACCACCATGACCTCTCGTTTGTTCCATTCATTCATTACTGTTGTTCCTGTATGAAGTAACTTAAGCCACCTTTAAAGATGTTGTTAAGGAGACTAAAATCTTTTTTAAAAAATGTATTCAAATACATTTGCAACCAATTGCTAAATCGTGAACTGGGCCTTTAGCCCACCAATTGGTTATATCTCAAAATGCAATTCAAAAATACTTGCAGTGTTATTAAAACGCCGTTAAATAATTATCAAATCACTGCCTACTAGTCTGACAACAGCTTAAGGAATATTCACAAAGGCACTTATGGTATGCAAATTGTAACAAAAAGAAATGTAAATGCTCATATAATGATGTATGTAATTGTTCCGTTTTATACTTTGGACTGCAAAAATGATTTCTACTCCTCGTGTTCCTAACCAATAACATTGCGACATGAAATGCTTGACTCACAATTAACAGTGTTATCATTTGCTGTACCTCACACACATATTTTTTTTAATGCTTACAGTAGATGCTTCAACAATTCATTTTTAAGTTGCCTTTTTTTGTGTCCATTTCCTTTTCTCAACAATGGGATTTGGTGAGATGTGCTTTTCCTAACGTAGATTTTAATTTGTGTTGTTTCGAAGCACTTGGAGAAGTTTGCTATTATTATAAGGTTTGTGGTTTTACAAGAAATGTTAGCAAGCCAATTTTTCCCTCAAAACTTCATTTCCTCTGCTTCCTTTTGTTAGAAAGTGTAGTCATAAATGTATATATTATATTTAGAACAATAACATGGTATTAGAGCATGAGATGTTTTACTTTTACAGGTACAATTTTGACAGTGTTTTTTTTCCCATTTTGCTTTACTTGCACATATGTGTCTATTGAGGGGTCGAAATTAAACCTTAAATACATTTATTTTTCTGACAGGTTTGGATCTCAGTGTGGCAAAAGTTGTTGATGAAAAGTTAACATTTTTATTTGTGTATTGTTTTTTTGTTTGTTTGTTTTTTCTGCCTAAAAGCTGCTAGAGGAGAAGATTACCAAACAGCATTTGTAGGTGGCCGGGATGAAAGACTTAATTGCTGGTGATGCAAAAAAAAGCACACTTTAAAAAAAAAAAAAACATTTGGATGAAATCATTATCATAAAAAATAAAAGTAGATGCTCTCACTTCATGCCACACCTCTTTAAAAGCCTCAGTGGTACCAGCAAAACGTTTTGAATGTGTATGGAAGAAACACTGCAATATTGCAATATATTTTTTTATTGGATCAAGCTGCTAACATACTTCTAAAGCTCCTTAAGGTGCTACAGACCTCTTTTATAGTTTTAGAATGTATTGTTTGTTTCAAAGTATTCATTCTAGCAGAGCAGCTGGCATGTGCGCGACTGATTGTACGATATATCTTCATATAATTTTACTGTACTGTGACAAGTTTAGTCTTTGTTTTTACAAATTGTATCTCACAAACATCCCCATATATTTGCCCCCACTTGTGTCTTTTAATAATGGGAAGTTTTTCATTGGGAGAGCTATAAGCAAAAGTGAAGTTCCTTTTTATTTTTGTGTGTGTGGGGGTGGGGAGGGGGTGATGATGATGTATATGTGACAACATTCAAATGAAGATGAAATCTATTCAATGAATGCATTCCAGCCATGTTAGTATTTTTGTGTTGCATTATAACAATACCATCCCATAGCAATGATGGAATTGATTGACTGAATGATGGTAATTCTCAATATTTAACAAAAAATTCTATTTTACAAACTACTGCTATAATTTTTTTTTTTTTTAGAAATATAAGCAATGTGTATGTATGTATATATATATATATATATATATATATATATATATATATATATATATATATGTATGTATATATATATATATATATATAGCGAGAGATATAGATAGTATGATTATATATTCTGCATATGGATGCACGTATTTACTGTTTGTATGTACATGTATATACACGTGTGTGTGTGTGTGTGTGTGTGGGTGTATGTATACATGTGTATATTTACACACATGCTCAGTGTGCCTATATATACTGTACATGCAAAAACATGCAAATGCACTATATATATATATATATATATATATATATATGAACCCGTGCATATGTTTGTGTGTATATATGTATATAGTGTTGTATATGTATGTATATATAAAATATATATACAGTAGCTAGATATATGAGATATGTTTGTAGTCTTTGTAAAATAGAAGTTTTGTTTTTTTTAAAACACTGACATAATCCAAAGAGGCAGATTATTTATTATTATTTTTTTTTGCATAATAACCTGATTTTTATTTCCATACCTTGCTGCTATTAAAAAGGGGTGACGTTGTCAACTCCAGTGTTTTCATGTGATGTATTGAAAGTTCAATAAACATAAGAACATTTGATATTGTGTGAGTTTTCTTTTGTCTATAAAATCCCCTGGAAAAGTATGGGAACCTTGTGATCAAGTTGGTTATTTCCTGGCTATGGTTGACTGAAAACATTTGGGTTTTACATCAAAAGATGAATATAAGTTAAACGATGAACATTACACCTTTTATTTTCAATTACAGAGAATCCCTGTAACCGCATATAATAAAACATTTTTGGTAGCCTACAGCGTTTTACTCCTAGCACAATCTTCAAACATATTTTAAACTTATTAAGGGGCTTTGTAGCCACAAAGTCCGCAAATACTATTGGCAAAATGATGATATAATGGCCAAATACATTTAAATCTGAAGAGAGTTCAGTCTTAATCCCATGAGATCTGTTTTTGAGTGCGAAACGTTATTACATTTGCAAGCAACAAATGAATGAGACATCTTTCACCGTCCACGAACACTTTGCCACACTCAATATGGCGCAGATGTTGCCATACAATTCCATGACAATGCGAGATCTATTATTAGATATTTATGATTCCAGCCAAAAATATGCGTGTCTACAATGTGGACCACGTTATTCTTTTTAAAACTTTATTTATATAAATAGACGTTTTACAATGGAAATAAATACAGAGTAAAACGTATCGTACATATGTGGCATATATAATAAATTAACACAAATGGAACAGTCACCAAAGAAAACTAAAAACAGGAAACTGTACGCTGTCGCCAATAAATGACGTCAAAAACATGCGCTACTATCGTTAAAACAACGCGATATCCTGTTTTTGTGCTTGTGCTTTTTATTTCGAAGAATGGCATGCATACAAGGTGTCAGATTGTGAGACCAAGGTGGGTGATCGAAGCCATTTATAGCCGGGGAATGCAATTCATGTGGACATATTCCCCCCGCCCCCTGCTCCAAAAAGGCCATTGTGAGTGGAAGTTGATTTTGGGAAAATCGGCATAAAACGTTCGTGCGGGCGTGTCAGAGATCATGCCTTCTCCAGTCCCTCCCGCCCGCGTGCTTCCCAAAGACATTTATCCTTCCGTGGACATCGGGACGTGTAGTAGCCCCTTATCCAAGCACTCGTTCGGCTCCACCTTACAGGTCCCCTCGCAGAGACACCAAGGTAAAGTTGCCAGCCGGCTGTGGTCCTCCGTCATCTACTGGAAAGAGCTGCATGACGTCCAGCCTGTCGGTTCCGGGGGCTTCGGCTCTGTCTACAAGGCCAAATACCTCGGGGAGACGGTGGCGTTGAAAAAAGTCAAGAAATGCACCAAAAACAAACTGGCTTCTCGTCAGAGCTTTTGGGCGGAACTGAACGCCGCGCACCTCCGTCATCGCAACGTCGTGCGCGTCATCGCGGCCACCACTTGCGTGCCCGCGGACTTCGGAGACGAGAGGAGCATCGGAACGATCGTGATGGAATACGTGGGGAGCAGGAATCTGCAGCAGATTATCTACGGCTGTGCTGAGGAGCCACTGCAGCCGGACAGGTGGCTCAGACACTCTTCGGATATCGCGCACGGTTTACACTTCCTTCACTCCCACAAGATCGTCCACCTGGACATCAAACCAGCCAACGTTTTGGTGTCCGGTGAGGACGTGTGCAAGATCGCGGACTTCGGCTGCTCCGTGCAGCTCGATACCAAACGTGAAGCTCGTGACGTCGTCCCGATGAGTCACGCCGGTGGCACGTACACGCACCGAGCGCCGGAATTGCTCAAAGGTGAAGGTATCTCTGATAAATCGGATATTTTCTCCTTCGGCATTACCATGTGGCAGCTGATCACAAGGGAGCAGCCCTACACTGGCGACAGGCAGCACGTACTCTACGCGGTGGTTGCTCACAACCTGCGGCCAAAGGTCGAGGGCCGAGACGAGTTCCAGTCGGAGCGCGGCAGGCTGTGCAAGGCTTTGCTGAGCGGATGTTGGGCCGCAGAGACCCGCTGGAGATTCAGTGCCCGTGACCTCATCACGGAACTGGAGCAACTCCAGGCAAAATTGTGACTTGTGAAGATTTTAGAAGCATTTTAGTTCTCAGCTCTGTGTACATGGAACATACTTGATTTTACGGCTGCTGATTGAGGAGGGGTTGCACTATATGGCAGATTGCTTCTGATTCAGGGATGTGTTGATCGGTTATCATCTGTTTACGACCCTCAATATACATCTTCGCGTACACTTTTGTATCCGTATTAATGCTTGCGTCAAACCACTCGCACACAAAAAGTTTGGGTTATTGCGCTTCTGGGTGAAATTTCGAGATGGACCGAAAATGCACAATTATTTTTAGATTTTGACCTTCCCCAAACCTTTGACCGCAACTGTTCGCTATTTCCTAACGTGGACTTAAATGAACTAAATCCAAATTCCAATTGAAACAAGAAATTTAGCGGTCACTTCATGGGTCAAAACAGAGTGTTACTGGTATGCAACAGAGATGTAGAGAGACTGGGAGAATCACTGAAAGGAATAGAAGTGGGCCTCCTTGTAAAAGTATTGTTCAATTCATTGAGCAATGGCCTGTTGTGAATTTTGACATTCAGCTGCGTTCAGAACAGTTGGACAAGTTTAGAGGTCATATTAAGGTCGCCCGTAAAGGACGGTGCATTTTAATTCCATCAAAAATATAAATAAATAAATGATCCGTCCATTAATCCATTTAAAAATGAAGCTACTGCTGATGAATCATTAAGCAAGATGATTTATGGGGGTGTCATTGTTTCAAATGGCTGTCAGTCTTGCAATTGTTTCTGTATTGCAGTATTAACTTGATGCTGTTGGCTGAAAAACATGTCCCATTTGTGTGAAGTCATAGTTCATTTCCACATCGTAGAACCATAATCTATCAGGAATTGTAACCTTATGTACATTTTAACCTTATATGTCTTAATCTTTAATTGTTTTCTGAGTGTAATGTGTTTGTGATATGAGATTTTAGTGATGTACTTTAATTAAAATGGTTTCACAAGTTTACTATGTTTGCATCAAGCACATTCTTTGTAATATTCAGGAATCAAACACCAATTTGGACTTTTGCCATTCAGTTTGGCAGACTTGGCTGAAAAGATTCGAATTGAATGGATTATGCATTGCATTTGATAGTCAAAGAACATGAGGCAAATACTTAAAATAATAGGGAATGTACCTCAAAGTGACTCTCCCTGAATAACTCGAATGCAGCTGGATTTCCTCACTTTTAACATCAATAAAACTTTGCACAGTGCGTCAACAAATTAGCAGCTAATTCCTGACATAAAAAAATGAGAAGCGGGTTAGGGTTGATTTGTTGTAAAACAGCGACATCTGGTGGATAATTGACAAAAAAAATATCAACAGCGACATCTGGTGGATAATTGACAAAAAATACATCAACTGTTCCTCACTAGCAGATGCCAAAATTACCTTATATTTCTGTCAGTTACTATGATTATCTTAAATTATTCCTAATTATTTAGAAATGAATTTTATAGCAAATTTAATTACAAAGGCGTACTTTCTTGGTATAATTTTTGTGATTCACATTATTTAAAAAAAAAAAAATGCTCCAGCCATTTTGGGGGGTGTAAAAATGCATCAGATTTAATTACAAAAAGACAGCATACACAGTATGGCAATGATAATGACCACCACCATTTTGGGCTAACGTCGATGGTCAGTTTTCAAGTTTTTGTTTTTGTTTTTTTTAATTAACAAAATATTATTTAGAATCACTAAAAGTGATAATTATTTTAAGGCAATAAATGTAAAAAAAAAAAGGACAAATTGCTCATCCAGTCTTTGCTAATGTGATTGCATGGTCACCTGTGAACAGAAAAATGGTGACCTTACCGAAGGACATAGTCTCTCTCTTCTTCTTTCGTTTGAGTTCTTTTGCTTTCCTCTCAAGCGCCTTCCTTTCTTTCTTCTCCTTCTTATATTGCTCCTTCTTGTCCTTTTTTTCTTTCTTTTCCCAGTCTTTCTTTTCCTTCTTTTCTCTCCTTTCACGCTCTTTTTTTTCTTTCTTCTCTTTCTCCTCACGCTTCTTTTTTTGCTTCTTACTTTCATTCTTCTCTTTGGACAGATACTCGTTATCGCTCTTTTCGTTGTCTCTCCCTTCTATCTCTTCTTTTACTCCCCATTTCTTCTCTTCATTTGTCTCTGTCATCTGGTCTTTGTTGGTCTTTAGTGAGTTCTGTTTAAAAAAAAAAAGTGAAACACCATTTGTCAATTATTCATTCAATTAACCAATCATCTATTTTCTATTGGTCACCAACTAATCACAGGGTACATGTATACATTTTGAGATATTAAAAAAATAAATAAAATGAGACCAAGATAAATCAAGTCAAAACTTTTTCCACCATTAATGTGACATAAAATTGAAGAGAGGAAAAAAAAAAAGAAATCTTTTTGAGAGGGGCAGTAACAATTTAGTTGTAGAAGTGTGCACACCCTCTTTGGCTGTTCAGAATTAACCCATCACATTCAAACTCATGTCAAATGAGAGTCAGCACATACCTGCTGTCATTTCAAGTGCCTCTGATTTAATCCCAAACTAGTTAAGATGTTCTCGTACACTTTTTTTTGTTTTGTTTCTCTTCCTAGCAGAAGCTTGAATGTTTAATGCTACCACTGACTGCTAATTGGAACTGTTCATAATTTCTTCCACCATGATTAAGGCCTCAGTTCTAACTGAGAAATGTTTTTTGCAAAAACAGACTTTGATCAGTGTTAGGACGAAACATTCCTTCATCAAATATTTCTGCTAGAAAGCAAAAAAATAAAGAATAAAAATAACACCCACTACAACAGCTTAACTTTGTCTAGGGTTAATCAGTTGCACTTAAAATGGTGGCAGGTGTGTGCTGACTCCCTCTAACATGAATTTGAATATGACTGGTTCATTCTGAACACAGCCAGATCCACAGTTATAAGAGGGTGTGCACACTTGTGCAACCACATTATCTCAGTGGTTCATTTTTACTGCCCCTCTTGAAAAGATTTCTTATTTTTTTAAATTTAATACAGATTATTGGTGCCCAAAAAAGGTAAATGAATTAACAGTAACAAAATTACTCCTTCAGAAATGTAATACAGTAATAATACCAGTGAAAGTAATTTCAGACATGTAAAATAATTAGAATTTTTGAGCAGGTTTTACTCGCTAGTTGTATAGAGTAGAACAGCATAGATGGGTACTTTATGTAACTTAATATTCATTGGACCCCGAAAACACAATTCAATTTTCTCCACACTAATATAAACTATATTAAAGTTGCTGTGAACCAAGTGAGACTAGCCACCAATCAAATGTCATGTATTATTGTAGATGTAATTACTATGGTCATGAGGTGGATTAATAAAAATAAGATGGTTGGATCTTTTGATATAAATTGCATCTTATTAAGCGTCTATATACAGGTATTTAGAAAATTGGGGGCTGCTTTAGCTGGAGATTTAAACTAGGCTGACCATTCCTGATTTTTTTCAAGACTTTTACACCGATCTGATCGGCTTGATCGGTATCGGCCGATAATTAGCATGTAATGTAGATCGGCTAATCGGCTTTAATGTCATATTTCGCCAATCCGCGCCGCAAAAGACATTTATTCCGCGTCGTCGTCATGTATGTCTGAATCCAAAACCTAGTTTATTTTGATCCTTCTCTTGTGGCGTATTACTTCAACACAACAAATTAGATCAGGCACCTAAAGAACAGACACAAGGAGGAGCATGCCGGGTTCGAGCAACACAGCATGGAAAAGAAAAAGCTAACAACCAAATGGACGCAGACGCAAACAACGCTGGATCACAATCATCCACAATGCTAATGGTTGGTTTAGAGATGTCGCTCCTGTGATGAAAACAGATTCAATGTGCTAATAATCAAAGTAGCGCGCTGCGTTGTACGGCAGTAACAGAAATGGCTTTATCACGGTTGAAAAAGTAAGATTATGTGTGACTGAAAAGAAAATCAATGCAGATAGTAACGCCATTTAGGTTTAACAAACATCTTGTAATGAGTCATTACAAGATGTATAGTAAGACTTTTCCTTTTAAAAAAAAATACATTATGTATAGTAGACCCTAATTATGAATTGTAAATAGTAAGGCAACAATGTTCAATGTGCTTCTTGTACAAAATGTCTTCTCTTGGATGCCATTTTGTATTTCCTGTGTCCACCAAACGATGTAAATTTCCCCATTATCTACATTTTCACACCGCTCGTGATGCTGCTTAAACAATATGTATCTTGAAAAATCTCTTTGACTTACCATGTTGAGTTGTTCTTGCTTTTCTCCGTGCTTGTTTGCTGGCCGTCTTCAGGTGCAGAGTGAAAAGTGGCTCTGCAAACTGCCCAGCATCGAAGACTTACTGCAAAGAGCAAAACGTTCACACATCAAAGAGACCCAAAAGCTCCTTGATGAGGCGTGGCCAAGATGATGACGTATGATGTGCGGGGGGCGTGGGCAAGACTTGGGCTGCGATATGAATTGTTGTACGACTTCGATTTTATGACATTATGTTTAATAAGGCATCATTTTTATTATTACTTGAGCTACCTGTGGGCTGTCAGCCTCGGAGTTTCTCTTGCAGCTGCTATGTGGGCCAATGACGTCTGCCCATGGCGGGCGCTTCTCTGGACGTTCCTACTTCCGTTGTCATCCGCCTGTGTTGCTCCAAGGACCCGGACGTCGCTGTCGCCCCCGCCGAAAAAGCAACATCCATCGTGGATCTCGCGTGAACCTCCATCATGACAACGTCATGCCAAGGTCACCGTTCGGTCTACGCCAACTTTGGTCGACTCGACATCTGCTCACTCATGAGGAAAAGGACATCTCACGAGGATCTCGTCATCGACCGTAAGCTTGACTTTCTATGTTCAACCGAAAATTGGCAACAGTCAAAAATGAATTTTCTCCGTTCGGCGATGTTTACATTTGCACTCCGGGGCGGAAGTCTCTTCTTCTTCCTCTTCCTTTACGTGCATTACCGCCACCTACTGGTTTGGAGTGTGAATCGGTTATGCCTGCCACCATGTTTTAAAAACAACAACTTTGAGGGTTTCTATATGTTTAGTAGGCACATGTGTCCCAGGTCCTACCTCACCTCTTATGATATAAAACATACCTTTATTAACGTTGTTATTAAAATTTAAATTATTAACGTAGCATTATCGACGTAGCACAGTCGACAGTGCAGGGACCTACGCGAGGATCCTGTTCGTGGACTTCAGCTCAGCGTTCAACACCATCATCCCTGAACTCCTTTCATCCAAGCTTCTCCAGCGCAGCGTCTCACCCGCCATCTGCCAGTGGATTTACAGCTTCCTGATGGGCAGGACACAGCAGGTGAGGCTGGGAGAGACCACCTCATCCACACGCAGCATCAGCACTGGGGCACCCCAAGGTTGTGTCCTCTCTCCGCTGCTCTTCTCTCTCTACACGAACGACTGCACCTCAGCGCACCCGACTGTCAAACTCCTGAAGTTTGCAGATGACACCACTGTCATCGGCCTCATCAAGGACGGTGACGAGTCTGCATATCAATGCAAACTAGAACTAGCAGACATTCCAACAGCTTCTTCCCTCTTGCAATCAACTTCTTAAACACCTAACCTACAATTCCATTACAACATGCTGGCAATTTTTTGACTTGAGTTCGTTGTCACATTTCTGTGGGGCCAATTATATATTACTCGTGCACTCACTGTAGTAGTCTCGCCACGCTGCACTATTTGCATATCTGTTGTTGATCAATACTGGCCACGCATGCCAGAGTAGCATCTGCTCCATTTGCACACTGACTGAGGAGTATCTGCAACATTTGCACAATCAACATTGTCCCAGATTATCGCACTACTCGCTTGAAGTCTCAGCGCCCTTTGCACAATGGTCATTGCACTGGACTATTGCAATAGTAGTCATTCGAAGTGCTAGAGGACTCTGCATCTTTTTGCACAATTGTCACAAAAAAAAAAGTACCGGCATTACCAGATAACTAGCAACCCTTTACTGCTCGTTGACTGTTTTTTTTTGTCAATGTCTTTATGTCTCAAAAGTGTTCTCTGTCAATTGACTGTCTGTTGTCGTACTAGACCGGCTCCAACTACCAGAGACAAAATCCTTGTGTTTTTTGGACATACTTTGCAAATAAAGATGATTCTGATTCTGATGGTAGTCATACTTTATACTTCTACTTGTTTTGGAGAGTCTGTGTTCGTTTGTAGGTCATTTAAGACTTTGATGAATGCTGTTTCTGTACTATTGTGGGGGTGAAAACCAGACTGATATAAATGCAGAAAGGTGTTGGATGTGACATAGTTATTTGCTGAATGTATAGTGTTTCTTCGGGTACTTTGCTGAGGAATGGTCTATTAGAGATGGGCCTTCAATTGGCAATGACAGTTGGATCCGAATTATTCTTCAATAGTGGTTTGATGGCAGCTGCCAGCCTTCCCAGTTAACATGGATATTTGACTTCTAAAGCCGTCAATGGCAGAGAATGTGTTAGGTGATGTGGTCTCTCAAGGATTCATATAATAAATGGGGTCTTGCTATAGAAAACATAGCAACACGATTAAAAAAAGAGTAGTTCTCACAAACAAAAATAGTTGCACACAATCTGAACACAGCATCTTAGCCATGACCCTCATGACATCAAAAACGTACAGCCCATGCCACCATCTTCGCCATGCCATCAAGGCGCGTTGTTGTCTTTTAGCTTTGAATCTTTACTCTATGGTACAGTTGGCAGTCC
Source organism: Phyllopteryx taeniolatus (assembly GCF_024500385.1). Classification (NCBI taxonomy): domain Eukaryota; kingdom Metazoa; phylum Chordata; class Actinopteri; order Syngnathiformes; family Syngnathidae; genus Phyllopteryx; species Phyllopteryx taeniolatus. The sequence goes on along the minus strand of NC_084521.1, from coordinate 7,653,725 downwards.
AGCTTGTCACACTCACTTTTGACTCTGCACTTGTAGACAGTCAGCAAGTGAGCACAGAGAAAAGAGGACACATCTCAGCATGGTAAGTCAGAGATTTATAAATATACATATAAATACATCATTATAATAATGGAGATTTTATTGCGTCGTTGTTTGACTACCATCATGATCAGCGTGTGGAAAACCCAACATACTGTCCCATGTTGACCTAATGACAAATGTGCACAATTCCGACAATATCGCTTCATAGGACAACGCAGATAAATGAATGTTCCATCAAAAGTCCAAAATTATAAAGATAAAACTACAAAAAACAATGTTCTTCTGTGTTCAAAAGTAACTGAGTCTAACCTTTTCAAAATCTCAAACTAGTAGATTGCACCACAAGGTGGCGCATCAAGGTCGTATTTGGAATAATGTCATGTCACAAGCGTTTGCTCCAAAACTGCTCACTATATAGTATTGTCCATCATTTCATGTGAGAGAAAATGTTACTACAATTTATGCCATTTGTTTTTCAACTTTAAATGTCATTCAAAAGAGACTAAACATCACGCAATTTGTTTTAGTTTAAAAAAAAAAGTTTACTTTCTTTAAAAAAGTCTTACTATAAATTAAGTCATTGTGGGTCAAATTGATTTCTATATACTCTCCAGTACGTATGTAGATGGCCCCCAAACCCTAGTGAGGATAAGCGGTACGGAAGAGGGATGGATGTAGATATTATACATCATAGTAATGTCTACTTTGTTGTTTGATCAGCATTTGGAGTGTATTGAAGACATGAAGGCAGGCTCCGAGGATCAGGGGAGCAACTGCAGCCCCCATGAGCTTTTTCTGATCCGCTTGGTCACCTCCATGGCCTCACAGCTCCAGGGGCAGCAGCTAAAACACCAAAAGTGGAAGAAAAGAGCCAAGGATCTCAAAGAGCATCTGGAGGTCAAGGTGGAGGCCGTGTGCAGCAGTTCCACACCTTCTTTTTTTCCTTATGATTGATGATGGCCAGCATGGTGTACGTAGTTGTAAGGTTCTGGGTTCAAGTATGGGCTTGGGTCTTCCTGTGTGTAGTTTGCAGGTTACCCACGTGTTCAAGTGGCCTTTTCAAAACCATTTTTACTGTCCCCAGGTGCCAATGTTTCTTTTTCTATGCAGCGGATATCACAAGTCTTCACACCCCTCTTCAAACGCCTAGTATTTGTGATTGAGGAAAAAAAAATGAGACCAAGTTAAACTCAATAGAAAACAAAACTTTTTGAGAGGGGATTTAAAAATGTTGTCTTTCTGAGCACAGTCCCCAGTTATAAGGTGTCTCTTTTACGTCCCCTAAAAAATAACTGTTTTCTTGAATTCAGTTCTACAGGTTATAGGTCACATTAACGGTGAAAAAAAATGTCATGATTTACTTTTACCATGGTTTTTTCTATCACCAAAACCTGGTGTTGAAAAAGGGGTGAGTAGACTCCAAAACCTGGTGTTGAAAAAGGGGTGAGTAGACTCTTATACCAGTCTTCAACTGGTGACCAGTCAAGTGTCTACCTCATGTATTTCTGATACAACTATTAACACTGGACTTCATAGAGCCAAATAATGAATGGCTCCTCAGAGTTTTACTTAAGTCATATATAAATATATATTTTCACTTTCAACTTCTCAAAATGATCAAAGGCTTCATACGTATCCATAGAAGGTTTGTTAATACAAATACTTATATGGTTTATTCCATCTATGGACAATACAAGCTCTATTCTGTTATGACCATAATACTAAATTGAATAAGTAAAATTTTGTATGCATTATTTTGTAGCAGTGGCAGTTTTATTCAAAAAAGTTACACTGGTGTTCATAGAGCCAAAGAATGGACGGCTCTTCAAAGTGTTATAAGTATATAATTGTTTACTTTCAACCACTCAATGTTCAGCGGCTTCATACTTGTCCATAGATATAATGTGCCCTCTGATTGGCTGGCGACCAGTCCAGGGTGTTCCATGCTTCTCAACCAGTCAGCTGGGATAGGCTCCAGCTCATGAGGAATAGAAACGGGAATAGAAGTAGGCTGATTGATGAAAGGATTGATTGAACCGACAGCTGGTGTCTTTCGTTTTAACAGAGCAACGACATGAGTGATAAAGACCAGACGAAGACAAACAAAGAGGGTAAGAAACAGAAGCGAAGAGAAAGAATGCAGAGAGGAAGAGAGCGATAAGGAGCTTGTGGCCAAAGAGATGAAAGAAAATGAGTGGTAAATGAATAAAAAGGAGGAAAAAGAGTAAGGAGAAGAAAGGAAGGAGCGTGAGAGGAAAGAAGCAAAAGGAGCGAGACGACAGAGCAGGAGAGGAAAGAAGGAAAAAGAGCAGCGTGAGGAGATGAAAAAGGAAGGATAAAGAGTAAACAGAAGAAAGGAAGGAGCAAGAGGAAAGAAAAGTAAGTCAGGCAAAGGTGTGAAACGAAAGATGAAGAAAGGATAGGATGACGCAGAAAACAAAGTACGATGGAAAGTTGTCCTGTGAGGAATTCAGTTATCTAGTCAATATTTGTTCATGTTGCTGCTGGTCGTATTATTTCTTCTGTTCTTGCTGACTTGCTTCTGTTCTTGCTGACTTGAATAATGCATGTATGGGGATCGTACCGTGCTTTATGTACGCTATTCTGCTTGTCAAAGCACATTCTAACACGTTTTGTACTTGTTCATTTATTTTGTTAAATGTATTGACTTGTTCATTTATGATGTTAAATGTATTGATTGTAAATCATAAAATACCAAAAAAGCAGTTTTACAGACGTATATGGAGCTTATGTATTGCAAAATACGCGTGTATTTTTAGACTCCATCTTCGACTTCCTCATCGGGTGCCCGTTGCACCAATCAAACGTGAACTAGTGTCATTTGACTAAGCACCAATCAGACGACAAGCAGTTATGTGACCGCGCACGTCGCAAAATGACTCATTTTCGGGGGGGAAATTTGTTTACAGATAAAAAGGAAACGAGTACAATATTTGGCGACTATACCCACCTTTGAAAGAGGACAATAAGGTTCGTTGTACACTGCGCGCGCAGTTCGCACAAAGCGCTTCTCTCAGACGTTTGTAAGAGTTTTTGGACATCTTGGCCACGCCCCTTAAAGAGACGTAGAAAGAGACGTAGATGTCTTTGATGTTTGGCCCTTTGCCCTGCCATTTGAAAAACTGATCTTTGTAGGAGTGCCGTCCCACTTGTCACACTCACTCCTGGTTTGGTTTTTTTGGCACCTGGAGACAGCCAGCGACCAAGCACGGATAAAAGCGAGCACACAGCAACATGGTAAGGCAGGTTTGTGAATACAACGTAATAACGATGCCAGTTTATTGCGTCATTGAGGCAACAGCACAAGCAGCATGAAAAATGCGTCATATGCTTTCTGAGGTGGAAATTGCATTTAAGTGCCATCTTTATACATTTTTTGAACGTCATACTATATACATGTCATTTTAGGGAGTCATTCTATAGATGGTAATTTTTCTCTGGGGAAAAACTCATGGTGGGTCAAATTTGAAGTACGTATGGTGTTATACTACATATGGTCATTTTTCTCTGGGGAAAGACTCATGGTGGGTCAAATTTGTATGGTGATATACTACTACATAGTAATATCGTGTTTACTCAGCTTTGGGAGCGCCTTGAAGATATAAAGACAGCCTTTGAGGATCAGGGGAGCCATTGGAGCCCACGTGAGCTGCACTTGGCCCGACTGATCAGCTCCATGGCCGCACAGCTCCAGAGGCAGCAGCAAAAGTGCCAAAAGTGGAAGAAAAGAGCCGAGGAGCTCCAGGATCGTCTGCAGTCCGAAGTGGAGGACATGATGGAGGCCCTGCGCAGCAGGGAGGTACGCACCTCCTTTTTTTTTTAAATGAGTGATGGGCAACACGGTGAACGAGTAGTTACTGCATCTGTCTTGAGTTGTGAGGTTCTGGGTTCAAGTCTGGGCTTGGGTCTTTGTAGTGTATTGTGCAGGTTTACCCTCACGCTCAAGTGGCTTTTTTCCTCCTAAAAACGTTTTGCATGGTAGATGAAGATGTTAGCGGATCTAAAAAGTATACACCACCCCTGTTCAAATGTTTTTATGACATAAAAAAAAACGAGACTAAGAAAAACCATTTCCAACATTAATGTGTCCTATAACCTGTAAAAGTTAGTTCAAGAAAAAAAAGTAAAATGTAGTTGGTTGTCATGCTGAACACAGCCACATCTCCAGTTAGAAGAGTGTACACTTGTGCAACAACTTCTGTAATATATTGGTTGTACAGGTTATGGGTCACATTGTCGAAAATGTTTTGACATGATTTTCTTTGGCCTTGTTTTTTTTCTATCACAAAAACCTGGCATTTAAACGGGTGTGTAGGCTTTATGTCCACTGTATTCCACCTGACATTGACTGGTGACCAGTCAGTTGTTTGTCTGTGTGCCCAGCGATTGGCTGGCGACCAGTCCAGTGTGTACCATGCTTCTCATCCAGTCAGCTGGAATAGGCTGCAGCTCACCTTAAGCTTAATGAGGAATAGAAACAGGATGATTGATGAAATGATTGACTGAATGGCAGCTGGTTTGTCTCTTTAATTTTCGCAGAGCAACGACATGAGCGATGAAGACGGGACGAAGACAGAGACAAAAGAGGAGGAGAATACATGGAGAAGAAAAGAAGAGAAAGAAGACAGAGAGGAAGTGACCGATAACAGAGGAAGAAGCAAGCGATAAGGAAGGAAACAAACAAAACGAGAGGAAAATGTCCTTCAGTGCGACTATCAACAGCATTTGGGAATCTATTCCATATATATATATATCTATATGAGCATGAGGATCACATGTTTGATGTACCCTATTCTGATTGTCAAAACACTTCGTAAGCACATGTTTTGAAAGGTGTCATCTAAATAAATTGATCTCCCAACACAAACCTAATTTCCACCGATCGACTAGAAATGTGGAAGGACGTGTTTATTATAAGAGGACGCACGAAAAAGTATTCATTTGCAAATAAAATAATCAGTACTTTGCTTTGAATTAAGTATTCATTTTGGTTTGAAGCAAAACTTGAAACTTGTAAATTCACCCAAAGAGAGTCAGATCGTAAACAGGTATAAGACAGACGATGTTAAATTTCCGAGCTTTTTTTTTACGGTATAATAGGGACGGAGCACAGCATTAAAGTTTCCTTGAGGCATACAAAATTGGATGGACATGTTCATAACAGGATACACGAAAAAGTCTCAAGGAGCCAGGGCCGGAATTGAAGAGCAAATCAGCCATTTTGTGTGAGTTTATCAAAGCTTACTGTTAAACTAAAATGGCTGACATTGTTCCATATGGATAGTGAAGTCACCAAGCAGAAGAGTATTTTCTCCCAATGAAATACAAAATAAAAGACATGATTTATTGATGAAATGACAGTTAAATTGCCAATAATTCAAGACAGCTGAGTTTATTGCAAAAATGTTACAAATCTTTGTTACGTGGCTTAGAACATTGAGGGCATCAGTTTCTTTTGTCAACAATGTGGAAGGGCGATGCATTTTATCGTTACAATAAAGTCTTCCTTGTCTGAAAAAATACTGGTTTCATCAAAAATAGCTGCCAGTGCTCTGTGAAAAGGACAGACTAGATACAACACATCTCCAATTCAACAATCACTCCTTTACCCTAAATGTGCCTTCATTTAAAATTTTTAAACAAATATCCCAATAAAATGATATACCGGTAATGTATATTTATAAACTCCGAATATAGAGATAGAATAAAAAAGCAAAGAAAACATACATTTAAATAATTGGAAGCTGAGCCCCCGATAAGCAGCAATTGTCTTAAAAACAATACGTTAAGAAATATGATTCAACCCTTCAAATCAGTGCTTTCATAATCCTTAGCATTCCTCAGACTAATAAATCACCTTTTGGGTGCCCCAATATGCCTGAAAACACAAAATTGTATCTTAGTGAAAATGTATGTATCTTAGGGGTCCCCAACACGTACCCCCAACTCTCACCTTGAAAGTTGAAAAAAATAGCCCCTCACCAGTTTCACCTATCGACACGAAATTGGGTGAAATATGTTTTTCATTACAGGACCCACGAACAAGTCTCAAGAAACAATGCCTGGAAATAAACAGCAACTTTGCCATTTTGGTTTGAAACAGCTATTTTGTGTAAATTTTATCAAATCTTACTTTTCAATTTCTGGCATGGCTCCATGATATTTTTTTCATGCCTAGTGTCAGGATAGACATGTCCACCGAATTTTGTGTTGATTGGTGAATTGGTGTCCAGGGGCTCGTATTTTTTCTAGGCAAATGGATTTTTCAATCATGATTACTGTATTAAATTAAGGTTCTCTGTTGTTTACGTAAAGTAGCTGTTGATGTCATGGCAATTTATTATGTATATTAGTATGTTTGGGTCAAAACTTACTCACTTGAGTCTCATGTTGATGTCATGGCAATTTATTATGTATATTAGTATGTTTGGGTCAAAACTTACTCACTTGAGTCTCAAGCTGAACGTTTTGGCTTTCAAAGTGTTGCGCGAGACAGAAATTCCCTGTATAAAATGTAGAAAAGGTGCAATAGAAACATAATGTATTGACACGTCAGACTCCGCAGTCGTTGCTCCTGTCTTGGACTTTACGTCGGAGGATGAGCGCAGTTGACAGCGAGGCCACACCAATGTGGAAGGCTATTTGCCAGGCGTTCCTCAGCCCGTGGAGGAAGACGTTGCATAGGATGACGGCGCTCAGCAGGCCCAGGGACTTGGCTGCTTTTCGCGGGGAGTGGAAGACGTACAGGTGGCACTGCGGAAATTGGGGAAAAATGCGCTTCAGGGATAGCTTTGCGATGTGACATGTTGATGTGATAAAGTGCATTTACCTGAAGCAGGCAGCAAAGGAATGCCACAAGGAAAGCCATGATGTTCCACACGCTGTTGTAGTCATCCTGCATGAAGAGAAACACTCATTTTTTGGTACTTTAGCCCATTATAACCACTGCACTAGGGCACTGGCTAATACCTGGAATGTGTATTCTATGAGGTGTACGCCACGGGTGACATTTAAGGATGCACACATAATGTTGAGGACCAGCGAAAGGATGCCAGGCCCCGTCACTGGTTCCAGTTTTACAATCTGGCCTGGAAAACAAGTAATAAATCATATAAAATAATTCCACATAAAATAATCCAGCAATGGGATATATAACAGTGGTGGGGACCCATACCAGAGGCGGCCGATTGTGGGACGTGGCCGTTTGCAGAAGCGTTGGTGATCTCAACCTCCTCCACGGTGAGAATCTGTGGTGGGCGGAGCCTCAGGTCCTCCTGGACCTCCGTCAAGGTGACCTGCAGAGCCGGGCCACCCCGGTGGTTGTACTGCTGCTTCAGCTTCTGAATGGTGCAGTCTGTGTGTGTGAGGAGATGTCTGATTAATAATCCTAATGAAACATCCATCCATCCATTCATTTTCTGAGCCGCTTCTCCTCACTAGGGTCGCGGGCGTGCTGGAGCCTATCCCAGCTATCATCGGGCAGGAGGCGGGAGTACACCCTGAACTGGTTGCCAGCCAATCGCAGGGCACATACAAACAAACAACATTCGCACTCACATTCACACCTACGGGCAATTTAGGGTCCCCAATTAATGCATGTTTTTGGGATGTGGGAGGAAACCGGAGTGCCCGGAGAAAACCCACGCAGGCACGGGGAGAACATGCAAATTCCACACAGGCTGGACCGGGAATTGAACCCCGCTCCTCAGAACTGTGAGGCTGACGCTCTAACCAGTCGGCCACCGTGCCGCCCCTAATGAAACAATTCATTACAAAAATAATAAGCAGTACTTGGCTTTGAATGAAAAAAAGACATTCATTGAAATGTATTTAAATTGTAATATTGTATTTTAAAACAAAATGTTCCAAATATTGTAGGTACAAAATAAATCCAAATAGAATTTCAAACTGTGAAAAACAATGACTTAAACTGATTTCATTATTAAATGTAATGTAAAATTCATCAAAACAACAGTCTTTAGATTAAATAAAAGATAGTCAAAACACATGAACAACATCGTTTTTTTAAAGTAATAATTTCTCAATTTGTATTAATATTGAATGAATGAATTTTATTCCAATTAAAATTCATTGCCAAAATGCAATGGAAAATGTATCAAAAGAATATTATTTGGACATGATTAATTGCTTCAAACAAAACCTGCATGAGAGAATTATTTGATTTGTTTGATCAGCTTTGAAGGTCTTTCAACACAATAAAATAACAAATCAAAGCAAAGATAAACATAACGCCGCAATTTCTCTTCCACACTTACCAAATTCCAAAAATGGATATGGTCTGTCTGCCAGTGACACAACGCTGTGATTGTAGCAGGTTGTGAATTCCCAGCGCAGGTCTTCCAGGAAGCAGAAGGCCATCGCAATGGGAATACTGCAGTGGCACACGCTCATGTAGGTTACGCCCTCTGAAGACACCAAGCTGCAGAGGTGCCAGGAGCACAAAAACAAGGCATTTCGTCATCATCAGTTCAGCTGCGAGTTTTTGGCCGTGTCGCCCTGTGTGTGGCTGGGCTTACTATATGTTGAGCTCTTGGCCCTTGACCGCGGCTCTGTCTGGGAAGAGGGCCAGTGTCTTGCTGATGGTCCTGAGCTGCTGCTTCCTCTCCTGCAGCTCTCGGTTGTGCTCAAAGTCGGTGGAGGCGGAAAGAGGGAGTCCATCCCTCAGTCGCACCACGAAGGCGAACAGGATCAGAGACATGATCCATGAGTGCTTCTCCGTCTGCATGGGTGGGAAAAGGAAAGAGCACACTGACATCAGTAGAAAGCATTTCAATAATTATTTTAAAATACATTAATAATAAATAACATAGCAATAACAAAAACAAAACAATAATAGTAACTGTACTTTTTGTTCAAATAAATAAATAAATTAATTAATTAAATAAATAATAAAGAAAAATAACATAATCCAAGCTGACACCTAAAATATTAATAATAAAATCTATAAAAAATTAATACGAACACAACAATAAAAATGTTTAATTAGAATAAATAGAAAAGAGGTAAAAACAGCAAAAACCCATAACAGCGTATGAGCTAACATTTCACATAAAACAATAAAATATAATAAGTTTTAAAAATAAAACAATTGGAAAAATATTAAAACAGGTTACCTTTATAACCTTTATAAATAACTTTTTTTTGCACATAAAGCAATATACACAGATATATGTATAAATCATAACAACCGCCACCACGAACAACAACAACAATAAGTATTATTATTATTTTAACACTGAAACAACTAAACAGAAAAAATGGAACTTAAATCAACAAAAACATGTCCCCAAAAATGAAAGAATAAAAAATGTAAAAGAAAAAAAATATATATAACATATATATATAGATAGAATAAAAGCAAAAATAATGTAATGTAAAAATATTTTAAAAATATGGATTTCACACGGAAAACATAACAGATTCCCAAGTCACTTAAACAAATAAAACGCGTTTAAAATATTCCAAATATACTGTACAGTAAATTTTTTGTAATAAATGAAAATTAAATAGAAAAAGCCAGGTACCAATCGTCCTATCGGGATGTATATTTCACTAAAACTTGTTAAAGAAAAATTGGGACAGTTGTTCTATTACGTCGTAAAAATAATTTATCGATATAAATGTCTTTTGACTTTGATGATATACATAATAAGAGGCCCAGTTTATCCTGAAGCACCGCAGATTACAGCCTCTTCAGTTAATAAACCAATAATAATAATAAAACTCAAGCAGGATCCAGTAATTATCCAGCACATTTAAATAGCTTGAGTCTTCACTAATGGAGTGGGATTCATAAGGTTATATGCTGGACATGTATGCAAGTTATTGAAGTAGTGGAGCAAAGTTGCACCTTACCTCATGAGAATAAAGGCTTTCATTCTGCACCTTGCCAGTTTGCTTATTTAGCTGACTACTCCGCCGGTGTAAAGTAGCACAGCACCGGCATGGCGCGAGTTACGTGTGTAATTGTACGTTTTATTTAATAACCACAAGTCGAAATAAAAATCCCGATTATTATGTTATTAGGGGCTAACAGACTAGGCAGCCAAGCAGAAGCTAACACAACAAATAAAGCTACGCAGTACGGCGAGGCTTGAGGGACAAAAGTGGATTTCGTTACGCTTGCGCGAGCGGATGCTCCTCAGATGTAGCATCGCGTTGCTAACGCGTTAGCACAAGCTCCCTCCTTCGGTGACCAGCTGATAATTTAGCTAGCTGTTTCTACACAGGTTTGTGCCCTGCTCTTTATTAATAGAATATTATATGTAAATTTTGAACGGTGATTGTGTCTTGAGAATACGAAATAGGCGCTAGGCTAGTTAGCATTAATTCGCCTAGCTGTCGCTTTCAACTGTGGACTAATATGGTTAGCGTGTATAACATTTACATTCGGTTTGATGTGTTGTTACAATTAGTCGTAAGCGACAGGAATTTGTACGGCGTGTCGACAGATTTATGATAACATAAACATCGTGACTGTGGAATTTCAAGTGATGTTAAAATTGAAGATAAAGCGCAACACTTGTTGATTTGGCGTGATAATCTACATTTGTCGCGGTCGCGTTGTTTGGTAAAATGGAGCCTTATTGTTGTCTATTATTGGAGGGAATGTGTGATTTCATGAAAGCAGTGCAGACGAGGAAGACGGAATGTGTTTTAGCTATTAATACTTTGCAATGCTGACGGCCGCTCGTCTCTTGTCATTTCCAGGAGTATACAACAGTGTATCCCGACCTTTATTAAGCCAAAGCACATATTTTCCATTGGAATGGCACACAACCTATCACAAGTGTCACTGAAGTATAGTAAAATAATGATGATCTGATCTTATTTTACTCAGTATTGACTTGGGCTGTGTGACATCTGGACCAGTTTAGTGAAACACGAAGCTATTTTTCTGTTGTATGAAAAGCACTAGGTGGCTACAGTTTAATTTGTACGTTCTGCCATCTAGTGGAAGAGCATTTTATTGTTCTGCCTATCATTGTATGTTGGTGGCATAGATAGATGAACAAAGATACACTATTAGTTGTAAATAAATAATACTTTTTGGACCAGTTAAGTGAAATGAGATGATTTCCCGGTACACCTTATGACCTCTCGCAGCACAGTGGTTGGGAATCACATAGACTGTAAATCTGGCCTCTCTCTCTTTGCTTCATCATCATCGTTCCTCCTCCCATCTGCCTCTACCTCCTCTCTCGCTCTTGCCGGCCACATTTTTCAAGCTTTTCCCTGTCCACTTACAACACGGACAAATCTGAATGCACATAAGTATTTTTATATTTTCTGTTCTTTCACGACATTTTAGGTCACTGGTGGGACTTTGATCGCAATGGGGGTGAAAGACCGCCCTCAGTGTTACTTTGATGTGGAGCTAAATCGGGAGCCAGGTAAAATCTTTGTTTGTGTTTCAAATCAGTATGGTTTCATGGAAGAAGAGATTTAGGTTATTATCGTCAGTATTTCCCGCACTACTGCATTCATTTCTGGTTATTCTTTATCTCGGTGTACCTGAAAACTCATACATTTTTCTGACCGTGTGTGTCCTGATGCAAAATGTACCTATTTTAGGAGTCCTAAACATGTTGCCCGTGGACACGTCTATTGTAACAGGACACACAGAAAATGTCTCAAAGACCATTACCCAAATTTATACAGGATGTCTTCCATTTTGATTTGAAGCAACCATTTTGGGGAATTTCCAGATTTTGTACTTGAACAAACTCCAACTAGGGAATTTATGAAAATGAGCATCAGTCGGAAGGAGCAGATGAACAATACTAAATTGCCATCTAATGTGGGCGGACCCTCGCGTCAAAGTTTGATGACCATTGCATGATTAGTCATGAAAACAGGGACATAGAGGCCCTTGGAAAGTTTGAAAAAAATCGTCCTCCGAGACCAGTTTCATTGGTTGACATGAAATTGGGTGGATTTATCTATCATGACAAGATATATGAAAAAGGCTCATGGAACCATGCCCAAAACTAAACAGGAAGTTGGCCATTTTAGTTTGTATCAGCCATTTTGGGCAAATACCAGGGCTCGTACTTTGGAGAAACTCCGACGCTGGATTTTTCCCAAATGACCCCAATTAGAAGTAGGTATAGGTGGCGCTAAATTGCAAAGCTTTTTTGCATACGCCATCTAATGTGGGCAGAGCATGGCATCAAAGTTTAATCATTCACAGGAGTCCATAGAAATGTCCTAACAGACCAGTTTATTCACCTCTGGTTCAAAATGTTTTTAATGTGAGGGAGGGACTAAACTACCTCCAACAGTGTCTTTCACGTGAACTTCCCCACAGGTTTTGTTTGTAATTATGTTTTGTATTTTTTCAAGGCAAATTAAAAGTGCTGTATATATCTTACAAAGTCATGCTCTTCACCCGGGTTTGTTGTTTATTGCGCAGTAATTAATGCAGATGCTCACGGATTTACTGTAAAAGCTGTGGTTTTCCCGCCGATTTTATACCTTCGTCGTTCTGTATAAACCAGCAATTTAGCGGTAGTACCAGCCGTAAAAGGAGTCAGAGCACTCGTTGGTGCTGACATGGCCGTACTTCGCTGGGTTCTATGTGAAAGGCAAAGGTGGATAAATGTCGGATTGTGCAATCTCTTGCCCCTTTAACACAGTTTCCCAATGCCATATTGCTGTGTCTGGGCACGTTTTTATACAATGACACGGCTTTCCACAATCAAGTAATTAGATGATGTGAGCATCTAGTGTTTCATTTAAAATTGTCATCTGGCAGCGACCATTGCTTTTAACACAGCAGAACGGTAGAAGTGAGTGTCAGGTGTTAACCTTCACAACCGAATTCCCGTTCACACAGCTCCCATTTGTCTGTTACGTGGCGCTTTCTGATATACCCCACCCCTCCCCCTTTCACACTGAACAGCAACACTGGAAAAGCTGACTCCGACAGGCAATGTGAAAGGAGTTTTTGTGTGAAAGACTCTAATGTTACAGCTTTTGGGAAACTGATTCTCTTCTCGATTTTGTTTTGCAGTTGGGAGAATTGTCTTTCAGCTTTTTTCCGACATTTGTCCTAAGACCAGCAAAAACTTTCTCTGTTTGTGCACTGGTGAGTGAAAGAACCTTATTTTTTTTCATATGCCTTAGAAACATCTTAGATTATGACCATCATTTTACAATGCTAAGAAGAAGACAAAAGCAGGGCTGGGTATAGTTTTTCTCATTGAAAAGATTAAATACCTTTAAGCAATTCCGAAGTCAAACTTGCCATTACAATATCTTTATTAACTGTATAGGTTATGTTTTAAGCAAAAATGTTAACATTCTTAACTGTTAACTAAAAGTTAAAAACAATAAATGGTGCACTACCCATTCTAGCTCAGGAGGTGGCGTGTGCCTGAGAGGTGGTTCTCGCAACGTCAAGATTAAAAAGGGCCTGGTTTGCGGCGTCCATTTGTACTGAGCAGCCAGGACAGAGGCACTTGGACCACATTTCTACACACTTTTCCCTTTCTCCCATCACAAAATAAGCCATATTCACGATTCACTATTTGCAAATTAACCTATCCGCAGATTTTTTTAACCTGTTCACTCAGGTAAACTAGCAAAAGATTAGCAACCTAAGACTCCATCTTCAACAACCAGCCCTCTGTTCTTTGCCCCTCATGCACACTAAATGAAATATCTGTAAGGTGAGAGGGTCGTCGTCTCAAATTCCTTCTTTCCCCACAAGAACAGTCATGGTAGGTCTGTTGTGCAAACCTTTCATTGTGTACTCTTTGACAGTGCTCCGTATCTCTTTGCAGGTGAAAAGGGAACCGGCAAAGTAACAGGGAAAAAGCTGTGCTACAAAGGCTCCACATTTCACCGAGTTGTAAAGAACTTTATGATCCAGGGTGGCGACTTCACTGAAGGTGATGACACTGTCTTGTTTAGCCGGCTCTACGCAAGTGACTTACTTAAAGTTGAATGCTGCTCAGTGCTTTCTAATTTTCCTTCACACTGGAGTTCACCTTGAGGATAAGCCGTCAGCAACATGTTCTGACAAAATGTTCATTTGCCATGTTTCATGCGAAAGTTGACAATCTACTTGTACCACAAAGTTTAGTCTGAAACATGTCACCGCTTCACAGGAAACGGAAGAGGAGGCGAGTCTATATATGGTGGCTACTTTGAAGGTAATTAGCAATCGTGATCTAATCACCCAATCTGTTTTGCCTCTCAAATGTTTCATTTAAACCTCAGCTATTTATTTAGGAATGAGCAAATTGTTGCATGCAAATTTTAGGAAACTTTGATGTGGGTAGCAGAATTTCCTTACAGAAATCATGGCATTTCATTTGTGGAATATTCTAGCTACACTACCGGTCAAAAGCAACAGGAGCGACATCGTACAGATTGTCCAGACATTTAAGGGTTAGCCCAAAATCACAGTTTGATAAATACCTTGGTTTTATGGTCTTAGGTCAATTCATATTGGGTACAGTAAGGCAGTGTTTTTTGGTTTTCTTTTTTTTTTTTTTTTTTTTTGGTGGGGGTGAGACAGTGTACCGCCCCAACACTCGTCTGATCAGGACACTGTCTGCTCCCTTTTTTAAGAAATGAGCAATGCAGACCAGTGCAACAATAACAGTTTGAACAGTCTGCGATATAATGCAATAGAAACACTTATGGCATTTGTAATTGCTTTGGCCTGACATCTGCTCACAATGCACTGTATTTGTTTACCGAGTAGCATGTGGTGCAAGGTAGTTACTCTTCCTGTCCCTACACAATATCTCATACTGACTGTTTTGTGCTGAAAAATCTTACCACGTGAGAAAATCTAGAAGCTGCCCATTGCAATATGTTGCAGTCATCTACTTCTGACCGGTAGTGTAGTTGAATGTCCCTGCTGACCTTCATGTCACCTCCTCTTATGTACAGTAGTGAACCGTTATGGGCTTTTCTTGACCAAAATCAGCATGGAGAGTTGGCATTCTCTTTATTGAACGCTACAATCGTCTTTCCTAAAATTCTCCAACGTTATTCTTTTATTTGTAGAGGGGTCTTTTGCAAAAATGAGAAGGTAAGCCCATTTACACATGCCCACACTGTCCCCTCCACCACCACCACCACCACCTGCCCTCAAACCACATTTGCACTGTGAGTGGATCTGACGGGGAGCTTTTCCATTCCAGCACAGCTGCCCCTTCCCAATACCTCAGCCTGCTCACATTTCTTTTTATGTTACATTGTTAAAAGCTGCAGTTGCCCTTTACAAGGTTGCCACAGCACACTCCCTGGAGTACCACTACCACAGTGGCACTATTGGATTTAGTCGCGCAGCATTGATAGTTTATCATTTAGCTGTCCTAAAGTAAAAGTTAAGCACTTTTATTTCTTCCATTTTGATAAATATGGTATATTTTTTTTCCACACTTACCAATTTTGATGCTATTTGATTCCATTTGCAAATAAACAGAAATCTCAGTGATGTGAAGCAGCCACCACATTTTTACGAAGGGCTGGTGGGTGAGGCGATCACTAGCTTTAACGGATGACTTTTAATACTAGCCTTTTAGCATTCAGTTTTAGCATTTTCTGTAGCATTTCCTGTCTTTGGCTCAATGTTAAAATTAACACACTGCTGGATTACGTGCCTCACACAACAACCCCCCCCCCTTGTTTTTCTGCTTTACACAGATGAGAATCTCACTCTCAAACACGACCGTGCCTTCCTGCTGTCCATGGCCAATCGCGGAAAAGACACCAATGGTTCACAGTTCTTCATGTGAGTGTCATTCTTTGACCATATCCCCCACATCACCATTTTAATAACTGATTTAAAAGCACATCTTTATCATTACTTCTGAGTAAGTGCCACTTTTGCTGTCTTGTCTCTTAACCTGCTTGGGCATCGACAACCCTCCCCCACTCCTTTATGTGAAGTTTAGAAATAATAGTGCAGAGAAACATCGATTCAAACCTTTTTTTACCCACAAATGTGTTACATTTCTTCTCTTGCCGTTTTTTGTGTAAAATTTACAGAAACTCTAGCATCCTGCTCTTCCAAGGTAATGTGTCTCCAAGGCTGTGCTTTTCTCTCTCTCTCTCGCTCTCTCTCTCTCTCTCTCTCTCTCTCTCTCTCTCTCTCTCTCTCTCTCTCTCTCTCTCTCTCTCCTGACTACATCTAGTAGTTTGTATTTGCAAGCATTTTGCTGAGTGTTGACTTGGGATCTGAACAGTAGTCACAAATGGCTTGAGGTAACCGGTTAAAGGGGGACCTCCATAGGCAATATTCAAATTTGGAGTTCAGCCAAAATTCTCAGGAAAAAATTGGGAAAATCTAATTTGTTTTAAGTCCACAAAAGAACTTAAGCTTCTTTCGATGGTTTGATTTGATTGAATTGGACATCCTAAATTCACAATAGATTTGCAATCATAATTCTTTGAGCAAAAGGTCTTTTATCTTTTCCCATCGTAAAATAAAACCAGGCTCTCTCAAATTTCCCTTTTTGTTCTCATTCTTGTTCTCTTTTTTCTCTTTTTTTCCTGGTCCTTATCTCGCCGTCGATTGACACACACCGGGCTTGGTTTTTTCACCAGCAGCACAACCAAAATGGCGCCTCATCTTGACGGGTATGCAGTTTTTCGTTGTTGTTGTTTTGTTGTTGTTGTTGTTGTTCCCCCCACCCCTTCGTTTGCGACTAACACATGAATTACCGGGTATCCCCCCTTTCCTACACACTGTGCTTCAGAGTCCACGTCGTCTTCGGCCTCGTCATCTCCGGCTTTGAGGTGATAAAGAAGATCGAGGGGCTGAAGACGGATTCGGCGAGCCGGCCATACGCCGATGTCAGAGTCGTGGACTGTGGACAGCTGATCACCAAGTCGGCTAATGACAGTAAGTTAGACACTCTGACTTACAGAGGGGAAAATAATTATTTGATCCCAAGCTGAATACTTAGAAAGAAATGAATAGTCTACATTTCTGTTGTTCATTGATTATGGTAACAGATTTAAAAAAAAAAAAAAAAAAAGGAGTCAAAAATGCATAAAAGACACTATATAAAACAGTAGGCATTTTATTGAGTCAAATGTGTATTTCATCAGAATTCTAGCTTCCACAGATTGGCCGGTGCCCATGTTGCACAAAGCTTTGCACAATCAATCAATTACCAATACTCTTGATTGCAACACGTCATGTGTTTAAAGCATACCTGTTCAAGGAATCAATTTCTTACTTTCCTATCTCTATACTACCATACGCAACACTAAATAGCTGTCAAAAGATCTCAGGCACAAGTTTGCAGACCTGCAAAAGGCTTGAATGGGTTACAAAGACTCCGTGAAGGCTAGTTCTCGCCATAAATATACGGTATTTCGGGCTGTTCCTCAATGCCAGCTTCTTGCCCGCCTCACTGGCATAGGGCCGGGTAACCTGATCTTCCACTTAATGAAGATCAGCGAGAGGCTCAGAGGTGTTCACTTGGTACCCACCCACCTGGTGCCGTCATGCTCGCTTGCATTGAACAGAACAAAGCCTCGGTACAGTGTTGAAAGAATGACTTATGGCTCTTCTACTTGTACTGTGGGTCCTCTGTTTTGTCAGGAGTAATAATAAAAACAGTTTTACAGCCTATTTCATAGAAATGACTGTTATCACTATGACATACGAATATTTATCAGTGATTTACTTGTTGTAACTCATAGCTATATGGTGAATTTAGATGCCCGTTTCTTACCTGTGCGTCAATCAGGAACCGGAAATATACAGTTTCGGTGAACTCTCGAAATTATACCATTTTGAGCAGCTATGAGGAAATTCAAACTGAATTCACCTTTTTATACTCAAAATTGAGCTGGAAATAACCTCAAATTGACATCTTAAGAAATATCAGTGTGCTTTATTGTTTTTTTTTCTTTGTAAAACACTGCATTTGAAAGTTCATGGATGACAATAATATTTTAGCATGAAAAATCTTATTTGGGTTAAAGAACTTCTACATATTGGTGTATTGACCGTGACAGATTTCAGAAATTACCAATACTGTTCATTTAGAGCAGCTGTGGCATAAACCATACATCAGATGGTGTTTTTATAGATTTGTTAGGCACTACAGTAGCATTATAATAGTAATAATTATGTTCTCAGTCCAAGGTTGTCAAAACTTGGTTCAGTAAGACAAAGAGATGCCAATGGGATTTACTCTTCAGCGTATTGTGTGCCTGCACTAGTCGAAAAAACAATGCAATGGAGGAGTTATGGTCTAAAGAGGACACAGACAGATGGTTCTAGCTGTGAATGGAGATACTCGATGAAGGCATGGCATTGTAAAACATATTTTCTTTGGTTGTTTGGCTATACACAGTACACACTCCTTCCTATAGGTTGAGCTGTTTTTTTATTTTTTATTCCTGTTTCTATAACGATGAAAAGATGTCTGCGTTCATTTTTTAATTTTTTTATTTTTTTCAGTTCTGGAAGGCAAAAGGATAAGGGCGTCCCATTCCACTGACTCTTCACCACCAAGCTCCTTTTCCGGGGAGTCTGAGAGCGAGTCTGAAAAGTCCATATATCACAAGCGCAAGAGACACGAAAAGAATAAACGGTCCAAAAAGCGGAGGAGGGTGTCCAATGGAGAGAAAAATGTTCACCTTGAATCTTCCAAACAAAGGTGACAAATTGTAACCTCCTAAATTAATGGTTACCGTCACATGAAATGAATGACTGTTTACTTGGTTGGTGTTTGTAACAAACAAAAACAAAAATTGTTTTGCAGTTCAAGCTCCCATGAGCCTGTCGAAGAAGAAATGGGAGACACTGACCACGGCGGTAAGAGGGAAAAGCTCGTCGTCCGACCGGAGGAGATCCCGCCTGTGCCCGAGAACCGTTTCCTGCTGCGACAGGACACACCAGCCCAGGAGAACAAAGCGGAGATGTCAGTTTACGTTGGATTAAATTATCGTCTCTAAAGTTGTTGATCATATATATCTTAACGTGTGATTTTTGTTTTCCCATTTTCCAGAGTTGAGAAGCAAGAATCCACACTTGAAGCTGAGCAGAAACCAGCAGTCTCAAAGTCTGGACGGAAGATCAGAGGCAGAGGAACAATTGTATGTAATTATCTGAAAATGTTTCAGTTGCCATTAAATCCATGTATTAGGCCAGTGGTTCCCAAACATTTTAAGTCACGCACCCTTTTGAGTTGAGTTGGTGCAACACCTTTGTCCTGCCCACACTCTAAACAAAGGCAAAACAAAGCCAAATTTGTTGTGATGTTTAATCAAGCAAAAATAATTCCCCCCCATAAAATGGAACAAATCACACCGAAACAGCACATCAAAGATGAACAGATAAGAACTTGATTGATCTCAAGGAATTAAAATTCATTATGCGAGCATACAGTGATATTGATTTTTCCGTCGCAGAAGAAAACTGGTCGACCTACAGTATCTTAATTACATTTATTTTATTAAATTGTGAGGAAATGGTCATCCATCTATCCATTTTCTGTACCGCTTTATCATCACAAGGGTCACAGGTGTGCTGGAGCCTATCCCAGCTATCATCGGGCAGGAGGCGGGGTACACCCTGAACTGGTTGCCAGCCAATCGCAGGGCACATACAAACAAACAACCATGTGCACTCACAGTCACACCTACGGGCAATTTAGAGTCTCCAATTAATGCATGTTTTTGGGATGTGGGAGAAAACCAGAGTGCCCGGAGAAAACCCACCCAGGCACGGGGAGAATATGCAAACTCCACACAGGCGGGGCCGGGATTTTAACCCAGGTCCTCAGAGCTGTGAGGTAGATGTCCTCAGCAGTCATCCCCTGTGCCGCCGGAAATGGTCATATTAAAGCTTTTTAGGAAAAAAAAAATGCAATGTATGATTTTAGGCAGCATGGTGAACTTGCATTTGCATTTCGCCCTCACTAGTCTGAGGTTTGGGGTACAAGTTGTGAATGGTTGTTTGTCTATATATGCTCTATGATTGGGCTGCGACCAGTCCGGGGTGTACCCTGCCTCTCACCCAACGTCAGCTGGGATAGGCTCCAGCTCACCCATGACCCTATAGAAAAAGGATGGATGGTAATATGTAATTATTGTACCAGATTTCTTAATACACGTTTAATCATGCACCACATGAAGGGTTTTTGTGAATCCTTGTATTAGAAAATGTAGATTTTTCGCACAACACGAGTTTACTATGTGGAACAATGTTGTGCATACTAGGCAATATTCAAATATTCAAGTTATTGTTGGTTTGTCCACAGAGGTATCACACACCCACCAGGTCTAAATCTCGATCTGTGTCGGTGGGTGAACGTGGCAGCAGTGAAACTCCGCCCCACTGGAAAGAGGAGATGATGCGGACTAAAGCATATCAGCCTCCGAGTATTGAGCGATGGAGCAAAGGAGAGCGGTATAATTCCATATTCCGCTTTTTGTCTTTGACCATGTTTGTGACCTAACGCACTGAAATGGTTGTTCCTTATGCAGATGGGATGACAGAAGTGACTCTAGGTCCTCTGAGCACTCGTCAGGCCGGAGCTCGGCAAGGTCCAGCCTGCCACGGCCACCTAAGAAAGACAAGAAAAGAGCCAAACACAAGAAAAAGGCCAAAAAACGTAAGCCTGGGAAGAAGAGCAGCTCCAAAAGCAAACCTCAAGAATCTTTTGCATCAGAGGGGGAAAGATCGCCCTCTTCAAGAAGGTCCAATGTCAGAACATCTCTCTCTCCATCTCGGTCCTCTTCAAGTCAGCGTTACACGAGACGGCGTTCCTCTGTGTCCAGATCTTACTCCCGATCGCGCTTATCCAGTCGATCCAGATCAAGGGTGAGGTCTTATTCAAGATCCAGGTCTTATTCACGATCCAGAAGCCCATCTCACTCGAGAAGTTGCTCCCAAGCTCGATCAAGGTCCCGGTCCTATTCTCGATCTAGGTCCAGACACAGGTTGAGGTCGTTTACGCCAAGCAGAAAAAGGAGTTCATCCAGATCTCCAAGAAAGCAGAAATCTAGCAAGTCCAAAACAGACATAACAATCCATACACCTGGGAAGCAATCTGATAGCAAAGTCACACCGGCATCCAGACTCACAGCTGTCCCAGCCACAGAGAGTGTTCCTGTGATCCCACTCAGCGATAGCCCTCCACCCTGCCTCTCACCCAACGTCAGCTGGGATAGGCTCCAGCTCACCCATGACCCTATAGAAAAAGGATGGATGGTAATATGTAATTATTGTACCAGATTTCTGAATACACGTTTAATCATGCACCACATGAAGGGTTTTCGTGAATCCTTGTATTAGACCATGTAGATTTTTCGCACAACACGAGTTTACTGTGTGGAACAATGTTGTGCATACTAGGCAATATTCAAATATTCAAGTTATTGTTGGTTTGTCCACAGAGGTATCACACACCCACCAGGTCTAAATCTAGATCTGTGTCGATGGGTGAACGTGGCAGCAGTGAAACTCCGCCCCACTGGAAAGAGGAGATGATGCGGACTAAAGCATATCAGCCTCCGAGTATTGAGCGATGGAGCAAAGGAGAGCGGTATAATTCCATATTCCGCTTTTTGTCTTTGACCATGTTTGTGACCTAACGCACTGAAATGGTTGTTCCTTATGCAGATGGGATGACAGAAGTGACTCTGCGTGGTCTAGGTCCTCTGAGCACTCGTCAGGCCGGAGCTCGGCAAGGTCCAGCCTGCCACAGCCACCTAAGAAAGACAAGAAAAGAGCCAAACACAAGAAGAAGGCCAAAAAACGTAAGCCTGGGAAGAAGAGCAGCTCCAAAAGCAAACCTCAAGAATCTTTTGCATCAGAGGGGGAAAGATCGCCCTCTTCAAGAAGGTCCAATGTCAGAACATCTCTCTCTCCATCTCGGTCGAGACGGCGTTCCTCTGTGTCCAGATCTTACTCCCGATCGCGCTTATCCAGTCGATCCAGATCAAGGGTGAGGTCTTATTCAAGATCCAGGTCTTATTCACGATCCAGAAGCCCATCTCACTCGAGAAGTTGCTCCCGAGCTCGATCAAGGTCCCGGTCCTATTCTCGATCTAGGTCCAGACACAGGTCGAGGTCGTTTACGCCAAGCAGAAAAAGGAGTTCATCCAGATCTCCAAGAAAGCAGAAATCTAGCAAGTCCAAAACAGACATAACAATCCATACACCTGGGAAGCAATCTGATAGCAAAGTCACACCGGCATCCAGACTCACAGCTGTCCCAGCCACAGAGAGTGTTCCTGTGATCCCACTCAGCGATAGCCCTCCACCCTCCCGCTGGAAGCCCGGTCAGAAGCCTTGGAAGCCCTCCTACATCCATACTCAGGACAGCAAGGCCCAAGTATCTTCAGTGAACATTACCATAGGACAAGCAGTTTTGGAGCAGGCGCCAAGTTCAGTTGTGGAAAAATGTCTGCCTGGTGACTCAGAGAGAGACAAATGTGTTACACGGCGCTCGCCCAGCAGATCCTCTAGAAGCAAGTCCTACAGTCGCTCAAGAAGCAGGAGTGCCAGCAAGTCTAGCTCCAGATCCCGTCACAGTAGCGGATCAGACTCTGTGCATTCGGCACATGAGAAGAAGAAATCCCTCGACAAAGATTGGAAAAAGTATTACCGTTCTCTAAAGAGGATCAAGAATATAGACAAGTACATTTCAGTTGCTACTGCTCAAGGTGTCCTGTCAGAGAAGAAAGCAGGTGTCGAGCCAAGTCCTGATAAAGCTATCTCAAAGGGAAGCAAAGAGCGATGTGGATTTCAGGATGGAGAGACAAAGAATTACAGTTCAATGCAGGTGGATAGCTTTAATAACCTGTCTGGATGGGACAGTGACAGCGATAAGGTGAGCCAAAGCAACAGTGATTCCCTGTCAAAGCACCAGAAACCATCTGGCAGCATGCTTGACAAGAGTTCTGGCCTTACCGGGTGGAATTCCGATAGTGATCCTGAAAACATTACCACCAGGGCACTGCCTTTATCAGAGAAAGAAGAAGGCGAGGCCAGTTCTGAATCGGAACAGGAAACCTACAAAATGGCCTCGAACACTGTGGAAGCTCCGGTTGCCGCTGTTTCCGGCCCGCCGCAGGTGAATCCGGGGAAGGCCGCTGAGCCAGAGAAGCACAAGACCAAGAGGAAGTCCAAACGGAAGCACAAACACAAGAGTAGGGGAGAGGGCAAAAGCTGTTCCCGTCACTCGAAGGACAAGAGTAAGAGATCCAAAAAGAAACGTCAGAAGCTGAAAGAGACTTTTCACTGGCAGCCGCCTTTAGAGTACGGCGAGGAGGACGACGAAGATGATTCCAAGAGGGAAAAACGTAGCCCAACGCCTGCAGATGTGAGGAGCTACAAAGACCAAAATCTAACCTCTTCGAGCAAGAATTATAATAGAGAGGAATACAAGGCTCCACTGAGGGTAAAAGAATATAATTATAAAAATGCCAAACTATCTGAGCCTCATCATCAGTCCTCTACCAGGAACAGTAGTAACACATCCAATATCAAAGAACAGAACTCTATGGATGATATGGACATCTGTACTCCCGAACATGACACTGAAACCACAGTTGAACCTGGAGTGGCGCAGAATTCCTTGAATAACACCCCTGAAAAAACGCTAAAAACTACCTCCCATTTGCCCGGCAAGGCAAATAAAGATGCCCATCCACAGTTAAAAAGCCTAGAACAATCCTCTCTTACCACCACAGATACGGACAAGCCAACCAGCACTGTAATCAATTTCAAATGGAGGCCCTTGAAAGGATTGCCTTCGCTCCAGAATGTGAACACAGCACAGCTCATGACCAAAAATGTCCACGTTCAGCAGAGCCAGAAGTCCAATGCTCAGGGAGTGCGCATGGAGATCAAGAGCAAGAGCAGGGTCCGGCCGGGATCGCTTTTTGACGAGGTCCGCAAGACCGTGCGGCTCAACCAGAGGCCCAGGAACCAGGAGAGCTCTGGTGAGGAAAGCTCCCCGTCGGCAGGTGTAACCAGAGACAACTCCCCGAGGAAGTCACACTCTGCAACTCGGCGGTCTCGCTCAGCTTCCAGTCAACGGTCCCGTGCCAGAGGCTGGTCGCACTCCTACAGCAGGTCCATGAGTCGATCACGTAGCTCCAGCTACTCCTCCAGGTTAGAATGAACACTGTTTTAACTAAACTGTGAGCACAAGTGCACCAGCTGTAAATCTGTCAAAATATTAGCACGGTTTAGAGAGCGGTAATGTACGACTTACAATGAACCCCCCTGTTTGCCGCCAGGGATATTTTCCAGACCCACCTGAAATAAGTGAAAATCCGCAACAGATTTTTGTATTTTTTAACTATTTAAAGTATTCCATCCATCCATTTTCTGAACCACTTCTCCTCACTAGGGTCGCGGGCGTGCTGGAGCCTAACCCAGCTATCATCGGGCAGGAGGCGGGGTACACCCTGAACTGGTTGCCAGCCAATCGCAGGGCACATACAAACAAACAACCATTTGCACTCACAGTCACACCTACGGGCAATTTAGAGTCTCCAATTAATTAATGTTTTTGGGATGTGGGAGGAAACCGGAGCGCCCGGAGAAAACCCACAAAGGCACGATTGAACCCCGCACCTCAGAACTGTGAGGCTGACGCTCTAACCAGTCGTCCACCGTGCCGGTTCCTTTAGGCCCTGTTCTCACGCTTGCACAGTTCTCCGAATATGAGGCAACGTGATCTTATATCAAGCTGACTATTTTAAAACAAAAAACAGTTAAACATTATAAATGTAGTCATTAAGGACATAGTAATCAGCAAAGTTTGAATCGAGGCAATCAAGGCGCACATGATAAACTGCGATATAGCGGGGGTAATATTGTACAGTTTGTTAAGCGGAGGAAGTTTGTAATAGTTTTCTCTTGCTTTCAGAGGTCGTAGCAGGAGTCGACAGAGACACGGCCGCGGGTGGTCCCGCAGCAGCACATACAGAAGCTACAGAAGCCACAGGTACACGTTGATTTCATCATTTGTAAATTAGTTTTTTTTTTTTTTTTTTTTTTTATTTCACAAGTTTTGTCTCAAACTTGATTGTCTCTACCCTCATGTCAGCCGAACATACAGCAGAAGTCACTCCAGAAGTCGCTCCTATAATCACCACAGGAGATCCAGGTACGTCTTGTCTTTTCATTTGATTATTTTATATTTATGGCCTGGAAGTATCTTTAACACAAATAGTTAAACTGTAATTATTGCTTGACTCCTGTGTTGTAGGTTAGTGATAGAATAAGGCACGTTCTGACAAATTTGGGTTACATCCCTGCCATAGGAACGGGACTGTCATAAACCAGTGTGCCTTTGTACTTGAGATATGAACATGGGCTAAAATAAAAGCATCTCCTCGATATTTTCTGCTCACATTCAATGTAAATCTAAAAGGTCAAATGCAGGAAACGCATCCGAGCCAGATGTCGGCAGTAATGTGCTTTGCATATTGGTTGCCAAATGCCAAAAATACATCCACCTACTCTAGAAGCAGAGTAAATAAATCATTGATTGAATGATTTTGAGTTAAATTCAATGTTGTGGTGTTTGGTTGATTCCAATTTTGCAAATTTCCCCACTGCTGGACTAATAAAGGTTATCTTAAATAATAACATGGCCTAGGCTCTTTCCCCGCAGGTCCGCCTCCTCTGACAGCTATTCCAGTTGGAGTCGCAGTGTGAGCCGGAGGCGAGGGCGCCGCAGAAGCGACAGCTACCAGAGTTCAGACCGCAGATCTCGGTAAGAAGACAAAAGCTCCTCAAAGAAAAAGAAACGTGACACTCGCTAATTAAACTTGGAAAGCAAAATGGAGATTGAATTGTGATTTAAGTGTATGTCTTTGTACGAGAAGCAGGGGTGGAATAAGGTAATGTCTCGGGCTGGGAAAAAATATATATAATAACTCTGCTGCGTCGACTTAAAAAATAGGTTAATACAAAATTTCTGTCTCCAACCCCCACTGCTGGAACCCATGTATCACATGGACATTTATAGCAGACGGACGCAGTGTTAGGCCAATCATAGATATGAATGGGTAGATATGCTAGCGCAATGTAGCAACCCGGCTACCCGACGTGCCTACGTGGTGAAAATAAGTCGCAACTTGCTTATTCTTCAACTGATTCCCATGAATGTGACTGTTTTGTCAACGCCAAAGCGTATGCTATCAAAACACAACATTTGGGGGGAAAAACCAACAACAACAACAAAAAAATGTTTTTCATGTGAAAGGGACTCTCACTTGTCGTAATTGTATGACGTCTTACGCAATCGTATGCAGCACAATGTAGCGGCATGGTCTTTTGGCTTTCTTGGCGTCTACACAAGGAATGCGCTGATGACTTCGACCTCCCTAGCTTAGTGTTGCCGTAGTACGGAGATGAAAATGGGGGTCGTATCTACCAATACATATCTGTGGGGCCAGTGATAAACCTAGCCCAAAACGACAAATGAGCGCCTGTAAGTGATTTTTAAGACGCTGTTAAATATGTAATGTACTTATGACATAAGTATGAGTGTGCTGAATGGTAGTTAGCATTTTTTTAAACTAAATGGTACTTGCTAGCGCACTGCTAATCGCGATTGCTACCGTTTAGCATTTTGCTGTATCAAAATCTGTGCACCAATGGCAATTATTTTTCGATTAAAAAATCAATGGGAGAATTGATTCTAAAATGATTCGATTGTGACAGCCCTAGTAGTGTCAGAGTAACTAATGCTCCTGAATAATGCTTTTAAGGATATATTCTGTTTTTTTCCCCACCACTATTTACAACAGTGCGTGTCTCGATGACATGTCTTGCTTTCGTCAAAAGTACCCCAAGGAAATCAGCCCGTTTAATAACAATGACACAAAAATGTGCCATTAACACTGCGCAGGTCCTCACGCTCGTCCAGTCGCAGTTCATCCAGACGTTGGAGTCGCAGTCGGAGCAGCCGCTACAGCTGAGACGAACTATCGTTAACAACCCACCACGCTCTGTTATAGGCCATTTAGTTAAGCACCAAAAGCAACTGAGGCTATTATGCTGTTTTGCGTACTGATCGACGACTGTCCTACATGCTGGCAAATGAATGTAATGTATCAAAAAGAACGTACGATACAGCTAACAATGGCTCAGTCATGGACAAGTTGTATGGTAATCATACTTAAGGAAAGATGTTTATGATGTAAATAATGTTTTTGTTTCCTTTGTTAATGACTTTTACGTTAATGTTCCAGCTGTCATGTGTAGCTGTCATGTGTTCTTGTCGTGTTGGCAAAAAAAAAAAAAAGTTTTTGTGAAAGAGTTTTAATTGACGTTGCTGTTCGGATGATTGTTTCACTAGTGTTATAACTGTGCTGAAAATATGGTTTATCATTTGGTTATGAACAATGTTGATGCTCAATAAAATACACTTTTGGTTGTGAGTTCTTAACTGTCCAGTGCTGGTCTCTAGTGGTTGGAGTTCGGCAATACAAGATTATTTTATCCAATCATAGTCCTCTAACTCACTGGTAAGTGTGTTTTGTTATTTTTTAATTTTTTTATTAATACTTATACTTTGTGAACTGGTTATTATATAGACTTTTTTTGGTTGGTTTCTTGAATATTTGCAGAGTGACTGTTAAGCCTCATGCATGCAAGAATATTGAGCTGTACAGTTTATATTTCCTCGAGCATTAATGTTTGGCTTCCACATTGACTGGTCTACAGCTGACTTCCTTGTTACCCCTAGGTTGTTGAAGTAAACAGTGGTAAAATCAAGCTACTACAGTGGGATCAACAAATATCTTGAAATGGCAGCCTTGCTCCTCTTATTGAAATGACAGGAAATGGAACAGGTGACTATTCTCATTATGGAATTTGTAGGAATCAAATATCGGATAGCTCCAACCAGGAGATTAATCATGTTTTCCTTTGTTTTTATGTTGCTTTAATATAACTGCACTGCTACACTTGCAGAGCAAATCGTAATCTAAATTTGTGTTTGGTTCCCAGGGTCGGCGCACACAAATTAAGTCTCTTGTAAGCCACAGTAGTACATCAAACACTAACATGATGACAGAAAATAAACTTCATGTACAGGTGCATATTAATAAATGACAATATTGTAAAAAAGTGTATATTTAAGTAGTTCAATTCCAAAACTGAAACTCATGCAGATTTAATAAACACAGAATTGTTTTTTCAGAAGGCTAGTTCCTACCGAATTTCTATATTAAAGACCATCTTGATTGTTTCTTGGGTTAGTTAATTTGGGGTTTTCACATCAAAATTAAAAGAAATTACAATCAGTTTTTTTATTTAACTGGGATAAATTCAGTTTTTGATGGTATTTTAATTTATTGAAATTCACTTATGTATTTTTTCCTGAGTTTCAGAGGAAGAAATAAAATGAGAGAATTGTCTCAATAATTGTAATGCTACATTTTAGTCTGAGGTGCCGTACACACCTTATTTATATTTGGGTCATTCCTGGCTTTTCGTGCCTTTTCAGTCTCCATTCTTTAAATAAATATTATAAAAACATTTTATTATAGATCACAAAATATTTGCAATTCAAATGTAAATCCTGAAAATATAAACACACTGTTGTTGGTTATATTTAAGTCTCTGTAACTATACAAATACAAACCATGAATCCATATTCCAGATGTCATGTCACTATTTTAAAGGGAAAAAGTAAGCTTGTAAGTTAAACTTTGCCTTTTTTTTGTAAGTTTTAGGTTTGTAACCACCCCGCAGGGTGTCCGAGCTCTCCCTTAGAGATTGACTGAGAAGCTTAGTCATCCGGGAGGGGCTCAGAGTCGAGCTGCTGCTCCTCCGTATCAAGAGGTGTCAGATGAGGTGGCTCAGGCATCTGGTTAAGATGCTCCCTGGACACCTCCCTGGTGAGGTGTTCCGAGGAAGTCCCAATGGGACGTGACCCAGGACATGGTGGAGAAACAATCTCTCTCAGCTGGCCTGGGAACACCTCGGGATTCCCCCGGAAAAGCCGGATGAAGTGGCTAGGGAGGGGGAAGTCTGGTCTTTCCTGCTTAAGCTGCTGCCCCAGTGACCCGACCGTGGATAGGTGTAATAAAATAGATGGATGGAGGATTGTAACCTGTATGTCTTGCTCCCACATTTCCACCCTGTAAGGGTAACTTATGATGAAAGTAAGCCACATTTAAAAAAAAAAATCAAACTGGCATCTAAACTAAGTTACCATAATTTTAGTTTTTTTTCGTTTTATTTATGAACAGATAGCTCGCTAAAATTTGCTGATTCAGAGAGCAATAGCTCATTTGGATTTAAAGAGATCATCCCTATAGGTTTACCTGATAGGGTAGAATTAAATATAAACTAATTACAAATGGGAAACCTAAAAAAAAAAGTTGTAACAACTCACCAATCGACCTAGAAAGACCTTTTACACGAATGTTTACTGCAGGGTTTGGCACAAAATATATTTTCCACTGCATGGTAGGTTATTCCTTTAGCTTTTAATACAATTGTAAAATAATATTGTTCCATTTCATGGAAATGAGGAATTTCGTGTATTATTCCCGGGAGGGGACACGTTGACTTTTGCTGTTTACTTTCATAACGGGATGAATTTGGTAAACCGCGTGACGTCACAACCTGCGCACACTGGAAGAGGCGCACAGGGGGCTCTTGCCGTAGGCTAAATATGCGCATTACTGCTTTTAAATACCCAAAAATTAATATGTAATACAGATTATGTAGTTGAGAGTACGCGTCAAAAGACCGGTCGCCGCGTTTCAAACCGTTCAACGCTTTTAAAACGGCGCGGTGTCCCTTTAAAAGACCAAAAAAAAAGGAAAAGCGCCCATATGATCCCAGAGCTCCAATCAAAAAAAACAATTCGTCCTGCAAAAAAAAAGCTAAGCAGCCCCTGCAATTTTTTTGTTCTGTCTGTCTCGCTCGCTACAGGGAGCTCGGAGGAGGTCCACGGGCCGCAAAGGGGGAAAAAAAAAAAGAACCGGACCAAAATGTGACAAATCCACGCTTTTTCTCGGGGGGGGCTTCATGGCGGAGTGGAAAGTGGCGCAAGAGGAGTTATTGCAGGACTCCTTGGAGCCTCTGGTCGCTGCTGGATCAAAATGGTAGGCTACACACAGCAGCGTCACATTTTGTTTATTTTTCATTTTTGTGGGTGAGACATGTACCATTACTTGGTACACATTAAGCGTCATTTTGTTCCTTACTGGCGCCTTTGCGTGGAAGTTTGTGGGACAACTTAGTGGATTGCAATGGCTGCAATTAAAAAAAAAAAAAAAAAAAAAGTGAGGATGTTTGTGCCACACTGAAAAGTGCAAGTCCAGTTCCACGACAGTGCATGACCCGCAGATTCTGTCCATCTGTACGGCGTGAAGTCTCCGTGGTCATCTGGGGCTGCATCATTAGGAAAGCATGTGGTGGAGTAATCCTAGCCAGTGTGTTCACATCTGGAGGCTTGGGTTAATATCTGGGTCAGGTCACTTGGGGTGAGCCCTGGTGCTCTCTGCGTGGCTTCTGGTGCTTTGTTTTACCACCCTATTCATAGTATTTCTTTACGAATTGTAAGGAACTAACCTACCTGTATGATAATTGCAGCTTTCTGCCAACTAGTAATTGTGCCCGACTCCTTGCCACTCCAACCAGTGCACCTGTACCACTCCCTGAGTCTCTTCCACCAGTCCTTCCACCCTTTTTGACATTTTAGGGCCACTGTGCTTCAATGCTCAAGTGAGCAAAACAAAGTAGTCGTGTTCATTTTTGGCATTGTGTCATTCTGTCCATTTCCAAAATTGTGTCAAGTCTAAGAAGAAAGAAAATGCTGTGTTCTTAATTTCAAAGACCACAGAGCTACCCTCGGCCACGGCCAACAGACTCTAAAATGGGTCGGGCTTTTGACATTAGCTGTACTACAATATGGAAGTCAACCAAACAAATCAGCCACGTTTGTGGCGTTGTGCGTTAATATATTCATTTCCAAACATGTAAGAGGGGAAAAAATATTGTGCTAGCTCGTATCGACCATGACCAACAGGGACTCTGAAATCGGTTGCACATTTGACCATTTGCGGCCATCATACTTGGATGCTAAATAGAGCAAATCAAATCGTTTGTTTGATGACTTAGGTGTCATTCTGTCCATTTCCAAAAGTCTGAGGCCATGTCTACACAGAAATGGACCCAATAAATTTCTTTTTAATTTTAAAGTTTCCCGTAAACATTAAATCGTTTCAAGAAATGTGTGTGTGCATGCAGAAACTCAAATGCTGTAGTTATGT
Source organism: Phyllopteryx taeniolatus (assembly GCF_024500385.1). Classification (NCBI taxonomy): domain Eukaryota; kingdom Metazoa; phylum Chordata; class Actinopteri; order Syngnathiformes; family Syngnathidae; genus Phyllopteryx; species Phyllopteryx taeniolatus. The sequence continues at coordinate 7,622,393 of NC_084521.1, read as the reverse complement.
GCCAAGCCTGAAGTGGCACTGTAACGCTGCCACAGGAGTCGCCTAAAAGAGAGAAGAAGCAGCCCGTGTGATGTAAACTTATACTAGCTGCAATGGGGGGGAATGCGAGGCAAGCAAGGAAAGCGATATTTGTGTGGACTGACAAGGTAAGAACTGCTTAGGAATGAAAGCCCAGATCACCACCAAGGTAAAGAACACCTGAAACTGTGATCCACTATTGTTTTGTTGTCGTCGTTACAGCTGCTAGCGGTGTTGGCGCACGGTCACGCGAGAACAAGGCCTGCCACAGCATCGTCTCAGCAAAATTGTGTATGTGTTGTAGCTATTGGCTGTGACCAACAGGGGCTCTTAAGTGGGTAGCACAGTTGACCATTGAGGGCCACCGTACTTCAATGGGGAAGGGAGCAAAACAAACCAATCACATTAATTTGCATCACACATCATTTTGTCCATTTCCAGATCTAAAAAAAGACTCCAGAGCTAGAGTGAGGCAGAACCAACATGGACTTTTCAAATGGTAGTGCATTTGACTCTTTGGGGCCACTGTCCTTCAATGCAGAAGTGACCAAATTATATTATTCTGGTCATTCTGTCCCTTACCTAACATCTGAGAAGGGAAAAACTACTGACCGCACTAATCGTGACCTCAAAGAGCCCTTAGCTAGCAAAGCTAACCTGCTAACTTGGCTATGACCTACAGGGACTCTACAATGGGTAGCGCATTTGACCACCATACGTCAATGCAGAAGTGTGCAAGGTAAATCATTTGTTTACGCCGTCTCGTGCCATTCTGTCCATTTCCAAACCTCTGAGGACAATACTACCGCAATCTTAACCCCATAGCTGGCCTCCACTGTCTTAATAGTTTTAATAGTTGTCTTTTTTATGTTTTGCTGAGGCCCTTGTAATCACTCTTAATTGTCAACTCCTGTCTCCATCCTCACAGGGTGATGTGAGTTTTTATGTAACCACCTATTCATTGCATTCCTGCCCGCCCTTCACTCGTGGAGGCTTTCGTTATCTCCTGGTGCCAAGTAAGGGTAACTGTCTGCCTTGTGAAAAGTGCAGCCATTCCAGAGACCAGCAACAAACTCTGCTCAGTCGTCGGGAGTACATCCACCGTGGAAACCGTGCTGCTAATTTATGCCCCTGAGTTTAGGAACCATGGACAATGTGACAGACGGCAGAGTCCGAGCCACTTCAAATGTCCCCATTCTATTATTATATTGTATAATAATATTATTAATATTAATATATTATATATATATATATTATATGTTTCTGTTGTTGTTTTTTTACACACTACAAATACATTTGATTTCAACCAGTGTGTCTAATTTAACCCCAATGGTATTTGTAGCTTGTGTGTTTTAGTAAATGTGTGGCAATCAAACATATCAACACTACATGTGAGGCACGATTAGTGAGTATAAAAACTAAAGCGCTGAGTCCCCCCCCCCAGCCCCCGGAGTTAAAGGGTATTGCGGGCAGAGGCTAAAGTGCTTCCAGTTAGTGACATACCAACAAACTAGTAGTTGAGCCTAACAGACAATGTCAAAATTCTAAAACACAGATAATTATGGCTAATAACAACCAGCAATTGGTAACACTCTGGTAATTGATACCAACATCATTAGCTCGCTACATACTAAAACACTGCTGTCCCTAATTAACTACTAGAATTTGCTAACACACTAGTAGTTAAAGCTAACACATTATGACTAGAAGCTAAAATACAGCTGTTGATGGCTGACACGCATGATGACCAGACTTTAATATACTGCTAATGATGGCTAATAAAAAACATAGCAGTAGATAACACACTGGTAGTTGAGACTAACACACGATGCTAAGAGGCTAAAACCCTGCCAACATGGGTAACAGTTGCAAGTGCATTGCTACATAAGGCTAATCCACGCAAAAACTGGCAAGTATTCTAACCAAGGCTGATATGCTGGCTTTGTTATTGCGGTATACAAAATAATAGCATAGTTGTGTGTGGGATGATGTCATAAACGCATGGAAAACTTGAAGTACTTGTGTAACCATCTTTCGCTTTCTCCCTGCCCTGTGTCCTGTGAGGCCGCTAAAACTAACTAACTGTAGCTTAATTGGTCTAACATGATTGGTCAGCATAATTTTCATCAAACTCTTGAGCAGAAAGACAATAAGCGCATTCCCAAACAGTCCTTTAGGCTTTTTTCCCCCTCCCACCATTGATTGGCTGCAGCTCTAGAAAGCTGAGCTGATGCTCTCTCTCTCCCCCCTCACCTCCCTCCCTCCCTCTACCTCCTCTACCCTTTTGTCCTCTCTGACCTTCTCATCAACACCCCCCCCCCCCTCCCCCCACACACACACAGCAGAGAGATTCCTGCGATAAGAAGCTCTTTGCAGTCTTGTGTTAGCCTCTCGTCTCTTTGTATCCCGCTATGAAAGGTATAATGAACATATCACAGTATCCTCCCTCCTGATGGCCCCAAGTATGCACCTGCTTGCCGCTCAACGTCACAGAGCTGTTTTTGTCTCAAACAGACATCATTAAAGCACATATGCCATGTCACTTTATTAAGTACGCATGCACTAACCTAAAAAAAAACAACTCTGTTTTTTGGGAGGGATGAATTTTTTGGTGAAGAACAGCACTGCGATGTACTTATATGAAATTGCAATCAAGACGGAGCTATGTTAGACTTTGTAAAGGCAAAATCAAAAATATACTTTGGGTACGGAAAGTATTCGGACCCCCTTAAAATTTTTACTCTTTGTTATATTGAAGCCATTTGCTAAAATCATTTACGTTAATTTTTTCCTCATTAATGTACACACAGCACCCCCATATTGACAGAAAAAAACTGAATTGTTGAAATTTTTGCAGATTTATTAAAAAAGAAAAACTGAAATATCACTCAACCATAAGTATTAGACCCTTTGCTCAGTATTTAGTAGAAGCACCCTTTTGAGCGAATACAGCCATGAGTCTTTTTGGGAATGATGCAACAAGTTTTTCACACCTGGATTTGGGGATCCTCTGCCATTCCTCCTTGCAGATCCTCTCCAGTTCTGTCAGGTTGGATGGTGAACAGCCATTTTCAGGTCTCTCCAGAGATGCTCAATTGGGTTTAAGTCAGGGGTCTGGCTGGACCATTCAAGAACAGTTACGGAGTTGTTCTGAAGCCACTTCTTTGTTATTTTAGTTGTGTGCTTAGGGTCATTGTCTTGTTGGAAGGTGAACCTTCAGTCCAGTCTGAGGTCCTGAGCACTGGAGAAGGTTTTCATCCAGGATAGCCCTGTACTTGTCCGCATTCATCTTTCCTTCGATTGCAACCAGTCGTCCTGTCGCTGCAGCTGAAAAACACCACCCCAGCATGATGCTGCCACCACCATGCTTCACTGTTGGGACTGTATTGGACAGGTTATGAGCAGTGCCTGGTTTTCTCCACACTTGGCACTTAGAATTAAGCCCAACAATTTCTATATTGGTCTCATCAGACCAGAGAATCTTAGAGTCCTTAAGGTGTTTTTTAGCAAACTCCATGCGGGCTTTCATGTGCACTGAGGTCAGTCTTCCGTCGGGCCACTCTGCCATAAAGCCCCGACTGGTGGAGGGCTGCAGTGATGGTTGACTTTCTGGAACTTTCTCCCATCTCCCGACTGCATCTCTGGAGCTCAGCCACAGTGATCTTTGGGTTCTTCTTTACCGCTCTCACCAAGGCTCTTGCTCAGTTTGTCCGGACGGCCAGCTCTAGGAAGGGTACTGGTGGTCCCAAACGTCTTCCATTTAAGGATTATGGAGGCCACTGTGCTCTTAGGAACCTTAAGTGCAGCAGAAATGTTTTTGTAACCTTGGCCAGATCTGTGCCTTGGCACAATTCTGTCTCTGAGCTCTTCAGGCAGTTCCTTTAACCTCATGATTCTCATTTGCTCTGACATGCACTGCGAGTAAGCTCTTATATAGACAGGTGTGTGGCTTTCCTAATCAAGTCCAATCAGTATAATCAAACACAGCTGGACTACAGTGAAGGTGTAGAACCATCAAGGATGATCAGAAGAAATGGACAGCACCCGAGTTAAATACATGTCACAACAAAGGGTCTGAATACTATTTCAGTATTTATTTTTTAATAAATCTGCAAAAATTTCAACAATTCCGTTTTTTTTCCTGTCAATATGGGGTCCTGTGTGTACATTAATGAGGAAAAATGAACTTAAATAATTTTAGAAAATGACTTCAATATAAGAAAGAGTGAAAAATTTAAGGGGGTCTGAATACTTTCCGTACCCACTGTATAAGATAACGATAGTATCACATAAAGGCAATTGTTTAGGAGCCTTTTTAAATTAAATATAAAATAATATCAATGTTTAAAATAAAACCAGGTGTGTGCGGGAAGCAAAACATCTGGAAAAAAATTGTGATTACTATTACTTATGACTAAAATATAACACACTTATTAGTAAAATGTATATATATTTTCCAAAATAAGTTTTCAGTTTCTTTTTCTATCCCGGTAAGCACACTCATGTAAAGGAGAAAAAAACAATAATATAAATTCACTTTGTACTCCAATAACATCATAAAATAATTGCTAAAACACATTTTTAAAGATTGTTTTTACTTGCACTATAATTGTAAAAATGTTATTGACATTTGACAGTGAAAAAATATTTTGTCCAGTATAAGCATACAAAAAAAAAACAAGTGTACACTAAAACCAGTTGTAATCATGCAAAAAACTGCAATGCTTAAATCAACATTGAAATACGACACTGAATTGTACATTAATTTTAAAGTAGGCTTATTAACGATGTCATACAATTTTTCACAATTTAAAACCCAAGTTGGCAATTGGGTCGTCTGTCTAGTGATCTATGCTAGCAACGTATAGTGACAGGTAGAATAATTAAATGGTCTTCCACAAGATGGCAGAAAGTAAAACGAGTGTCAATACCCCTGTTGCCATTCATACCAAAAATTAATCAAATTGTCTTCAACCAAACAGGGACAAATTTCGGACTAAGTAATTTTTTTTCATTAAATTCAAACAAGATTCTTTATTTCAATATATAGTATACAGTGAAAATCTGTGAATAAATGACACCACACACAAAAAAGTTTGTAATTGCCTGTAGATGCCACAATATGGCAGTAAAGTGCTTTTTTTCGCTGTTAGACAAGGCTATGGACTTATTAAATGAAGTTAAGGTTGGCAAAAATTGTGTTATACCATGTAGAAATGGAACTGGAGACCCAATTAACGCCTTGCGCGACACTTTTTTTTGGCATCACGGTGGTCCGTATTTGCCAAGTGTCATGGCATGGGAACATTGTGTTTTGGCTGAGGCATCGCAGTGTGTATTTGTGTGCATTTGTGTGTGTAAGAGTTGCCAGCACCATAGCCCTCTCCCTTGGCCGCCCTTTCTGACTCAGCGCTTCCTTTCTCGGCTCGTTGGCCCAGACGCAAACTTCTTGGCACTCAACAGTCTTATCGCAATGTGAATTCTGACCGGGTAACACACACACACACACACACACACACACACGCACACACACAGCCCAAAAACTTTACCCAAATGTCGTCCAGGACAATCCAAGATCAAATCTTTGTGTTTGTGCATCCCAATTTCATGCTCGGCTAAATGCGCATCAGTTGTAGAGTGGCTTGTCACCTGTGCTGGAATTTACATATAGATGGAAATGTATTCCGATCTGGTGGTCGAAGTGAGGCGGGTGTATCAGGGAAGGGATTTGGCTCGCTGGGACGCTCCTAAAACTGCTGGATCAGGTGATGCGATGTGTGGGATTAGAGCAGATAATATTGTCTTTAATTTCAGGGTTGCGGTGGGGAAGGAATCAATGTTTTAAGAGGCTGCGGGGAATAAAATGAAACAGAGCAACCGTTTGCCTTGTGCTTCTGCTGCAAATTTTGCTTGAAATCTCATTTGTTGTTTTTCCACCCCTTTTTATATAGGCCTAGTTATTCTTAACCTCATTGTTTTGTTTCAAGAGAGGTGAACCAAGAGAGGATGTTATTTTCCTCAAAGAAAGGTACTAGCTTAGGATTTATTGAACTTCTACAAGGGTGGCAGACAAAGTATTACGGAAATGCAAGTTGAGATATTAAACTCACAACAGAACCTGGGGCGTTACCTTGGCCTTGCACGATAATTTCTTTATCTCATTCCCTAATTGGACTATTTTCAAAAAAAGTATTTTGCTAAGAATACGTCAGTGTGTCACTTTTTGCATGTGTCATACTAAATTATTGTTAGCCAAAACCAAACATTCTTTGCAAAATTCATTCCAGTCCTTGAAAAACACAAATTTTGTTACTCGAAAATGCCAAAATACATTTCTTCAAAATAAAAATTCTTGTGAGACTGGGAACTATTTTCTAACTAATGAAAAGTTCATGCGGCACGGTGAAGTCTGGTTTGCACATCTGCCTCACACTTCTGAGGACCCGGGTTCAAATCCGGCCTCGCCCTGTGTGGAGTTTGCATGTTCACCCCGTGCCTGTGTGGATTTTCTCTGGGTACTCCGGTTTCTTCCCAGATCCCCAAAACATGCATGGTAGGTTGATTGGAGACTCTAAATTGCCGGTGGGTGTGAATGTGACTGCGAATGGTTTTTTGTTTATCTGTGCCCTGTGATTGGCTGGTGACCAGTTCAGGGTGTACCCCGCCTCTATCCTGAAGATAGCTGGGATAGGCTCGAGCATGTCCGCGACCCTAGTGAGGAGAAGTTTATATTCCTACATATTAGTTATCAGTAAAATACATCAAATTGCTATCTCTACAGTGTGTTATTTTTCATATAAGTTCCCACTAAATTCTGGTTAGTCCTGGGGATATATTTTTTAAACCTTTTTCTAATTAAGAAAACACATTTTTCAAGTAACCAAAATACCTAAATTTACTACCTTACAGTGTTACTTTTCATACAAATCCTACTAAATCCTCATGAGACGAGGGCTATTATTGTCAAACCATTGTTAAATAACAAGGTGGGGTTTTTTTGTGTTTTTCTTTTTTTTCAAATAACCTGAAAATACATCAAATTGATACTCATTAAACTGCCTTAATTTTTTTTACAAATTCTAACAAAAACCCGATGATCATGGATTATTTTCACATTATCCTTAAATAACAACCAACTTTTTGTATAAATTGTACTAAATTATAACAAAGGGGTCAAAAATTAAAATAACCTGAAAATATGTCAACTTGCTACTAATTATTTTTTGTCCAAATCATACAAAATTCTTGTGAGAACAGTCAATCATTCCATTTTTTCATCAGTGTAAAAATTGCTTAGGTATTTCTTGTCACTATTGACCTTGACTCCATTACTGTCTAATAAACTGCTTTGTCTCGACCAATGCTTTTGATTCCTGACGTTGGCGTGCGTACGACCGGCATGACCTTGGCAGCAAACCCGCAACATAGATTTTTATTAGCATGTTTTTATGGCGCGGCAGTAAATAGCACTGCGGGCCTTCTTAAAAGCCCAGCCCGGCCACATTTTGTTATGTCTTCGTCATCTGTTTGCATCTGCAGTGTCATCGCATATACCGCCTCTCAGGTATGTGTGCAGACAGGGGCATTTGGGGTTGAGGGCTTGTGGGTGGATGATGCTACTGTATACGCTGCTTTCACCTCAAGGTCCGCGCTAGTGCTGATTGAATTTAAAAGGTGGAGCTCGTACAGACACACAAGAAGTCTTCTAGACAATTTGGCCGGCTACTTTTCAATAATTGGGTAATTTGTACCTCATGACACCCGTAGGAGTTGAGATTTTACATTCAAATGCGCAAGGTTACTCGACACAAAGTGCTACAACGTATTGATTCTTGTCTAGCGTCTGACAACATGCTACAAAAATTATACATTTTATAGGGACGCACATGTCCTGACAAGCTAACTTTATCACCATATGAAGGGGTATCAGGGCCACACTGAAAAGAAAAGAAAATCTAAATTGAGAATAAAATTGCACAGAGTATTCTTTTTTTAAAGTAGTGTGTTCTATTATACAGTCTCGTAATCTTGATAATCATATAATTTAGCGATAAAGGTACTATATTTTTGAGACATTCATAGTCCTATGAAAATGGTTGTAGACTTTTGAGAAAAAGGTTGTATACTGTATTCTCTAGTAACAAAAAGTCATACACCTTGGAAAAAAAAATAAATGTTAATGCTATGAAATAAAGTGCAGTTTTCTGGGGGGAAAAGTCATTTATTTTCTGGAAGACAAGTCATATATTTTCTAGAAGAAAAGTTGTATATTTTCCAGAAAGAAAGTTGCATGTATTCTGAAAGAAAAGTTGTATATTTTCTGGGAAAAAAGTAATAGTAATGTAAGTAATATATTCATACGAAAATAAGGTTGTGTAATTTCTAAAAAGTCCTGTATTTTTGAGAAAAAAGTTTCATGAAGAAAAGTAATATATTTTCGAGGACCAAACATGTTTTTGAGAGAGAGGAAAAAAGTCTTAAACTTATGTGAATAAAGTCGTGTCATTTCAGAAATGTCTGATTTTGAAGAAAAAGTGTTGCACGTAACACCAGACAGCTAATGATGAGAATGATGGCTCTCTCGGTGTGAAACAATTTTTGGCAAAAACTGTGTTAAAGGCTAATGATATTCTTGCGAAATGATCTCCATGCAAAAAAATAAATAAAAAATGCGAAACTCAACATTGTCACATTTTCTGTTTGGATGGTGGGTCTGGATAATGTTTTTGAGCTTAATTTCTAAATTTAGCGTAAGCATTACATGTTTAGACTGCTACACACCAGGTAGCTTTTTGTATGGTTTTGATTTGTACTGCAGCCCATTTCGGTGTCTGCTTTCGTTGGGTATTCCAGCCTTGTCATGAACGCACACTCATGTCTGGTGATTCAGTGATTGTACGTTGCGGTCCTTCTACCATCTCCCAGCTTGTGAGCAAGATGAGGAGTGACACTGGTACCGGCTCCCCTGTAGATATGTTTTTATATTTTAATTTAACTACTGAATTCATGTAGTGTACAGTACTTAAGTGTTTTTTGTTGAATTGAATGGAAAATTATGTAATTGTTTTTGTTGAATTTATTTTGAATGTGTTTTATTATATAAGTTTAATTAGATTTTGAATGACTGTTTTAATTAGATTTTGAATAACTGTTTTGTATGTAGTTTTACTATTATTGTTGAATTTATTTTAGGTTACTTATTTAATTAATTAATTAATTGAATTGAATATAATTTAAAAAAATTTTGGTTTCATTATTCAGTAAATGCAAACCCGATCAATCCATTGATTGATTGTCGATGAATCCATTGATTGATTGTCGATGATATAATATTATTTCATATATAACATATAATATAATATTATATCTGGCTCGCTGCCTTATGTTTGTCACTTGTAACCAAAAGTAGTGATTCATGTATTTATGGTTAACATTACATTAGCAGTTGGTATGGTTTTACACTTGTGAAAACTGAGTTAAATGTAAAATTTAGTGGAGAACTTGATTTTATAACACCTAAAAGTTGGGGGGAAAAAGGTTTCCTTGGTCTCAGCAGGCATTTTTTTTTCTTCCTATGGGAGTCAACTCCTCACTCTTAAATCTGCTGTGGTGCGAGGTATGCGTGGCCGTAGTTACAGCGGAGTAACACGCATTGTGCAACTCGTGAAAGATTTACACATGCTTGACAGCCTGAGGCCAGGCACTGAGGAGATGCAGACTTTTTCACTCTGTAATAAATTTAATTGGGGAGACAGGACATGGTGACCAGTCGGTCTCTCCCACTGGTTTGTCTTCTGTCTGTTTCAGGAGGTCCACATCATGTCCGCCACTCTCAAATGCACTAACATTTTACCCATCATTAGTGTCTTAAATCA